>NC_052630.1:75167610-75806896 GCF_016161935.1 Mauremys reevesii
GGCAACCCAACCTCCTTCCCTCTCTGGATGTTTTGTTTTGGGTCTCGCATGCAACTAGGCAGCCAAGTACCTTGATTGGGTGCGCTTATCTTCCCCCAGTTCATGGATCACAAGAAAAGCTAGGTGCCTCCGTGCAGCCCAGACTCAGGTGCCTATTTCCAATAGAGGGCCAGGGTTTACACACACCCCTGCTGGCATCTTCCACAAGTTAGTTTAGGCGGCTCCCCACCGAGCATGCAGGCTTTGTGGATCTCAATCCAAGGTGCCTACCTCTCCCCATTCATTGTATAGGGAGCCCTAGGCACCTAACTCCGACATTGTGGATCGCAGTGTTGTTTCTGTGCCTAAGCCCCTTTCTGGATTCCATCCTTAGGCCTCAATCTTGCAATGGAGCTCAATCAGGGCCCTGCTTCAAGTAACGTGGTGGGCTGTGCTTTGCAATGTCATGCGAAGCCTATTTCTCAAAGTTGCACTCTTTTTATAAGAATCTCTTCATTAAGTATTGTTTTAAAAACACTTTCTGATCTCTATCTAGAGCAACTGAAGGATGTAATTTGTTCTAAAAGCCACACAGCTCAGCAAAGCTGTCACTTCTTAAATGGCCATGTCTCTACCAAATATAACCCACAATGACTATATAAGAATTTCTAAAGAACTCAGCAAATCTGAACACACTAACATCAGAGGCTAGGGAAAAAAATATAAATTATTCAGAATGTAAGTGTTCACTTTGTTCATTTACAGTACAAAATATAGATACATCAGGCCAGATCAGTACATTTCTGAGCTTATGTGCCTATACTTTCCATAGCATAATAAATGTTTGCCATTTGATGAAAGAACATGCAGTGCTTCTCATATTCATGTGACTGTTTTTGATTTTTTGTACAGAGAGATGTTCTTGTGAAGTGCTTCTTCAACGTGTGGTACAGTTAGATTTGTGTTGTGAGTGTAATCCTGACTGATGTCCAACTTGATAAATAAGCATTGGAATTGCCTACTTTTGATCCACTAATGTTTTACAAAATACTCTATAAGTTGTTTGAAACTGAGAGGAGCCCTAAGTCTCTCATGAACTGACCAGTTTCCCCTCTCTGTAGTAGTCACTACTAGGATAAGTATTAAACTTCTCTTCTTGGTTACATTCCTGTATCCGGTAATCTCATGAGTCTCAGAATAGATATGGAGTTACATTAATTTATTCAGGCTAGAATGGACCCTCCCTTTGGCCTGCTTCATATCTAAACCAGTGCTGAGCCCAGCCAGAGAATGAAGGGAAAGGCAGTGCATCTCCCCTGTCCTGGCACTGCTAGGAGCCACTCTACTGCAGCACAGGTTAGAGTAGCTCTGAAGGCTGCCTGAATTTCCACCCCAACTGCAATGGCCCATGTGAACCATTTCAGTAGCTGGTGCTAGCCAGGACAAAGGGACATTTTGGCCACATCCTCCCTTCTCCCAGTAAGCCTTGAGCACTGGAGGTGATATGCAGCTAGCTATGATGGCTCTGTGTGTGTCAGGGAGGATCTCACACACTAGGAGTATTTCCTGGGGTGCGGGGTGGCGTTACAGCTACATTGCAGGAATTAATTCCCCCTTATATTAATTGTAGAAATATTATTTATATTCCTAGAGAATAGGGACCTCACTTTCAATTTTGTGCTTGGGGTTAACTGGGCAAAGGTGCTATGCCCACGGTACCCTTAACTCACATGCACATGGGCAATGTATAGTCCCCTTGTAGCTATACCCAAAAGTGAAACTGACTGTGTCCCAAGTCAGTCAAATGCATGAAATAAGATGGAAAAAAAAAATCTTTCAGTAACAATAATCCTAAATTTAGCCAATAGCAATAGTAGGTACAAATATTCAGAGTGTGATTTTAATGTTTGTAAAGTGCTTAGTGATTCTCAAGTGGAAGATGCTTCAGAACTGCACAGTATAACAAGGGTTTCAGAGTATATCATAAACAATGCTGGCCTACAACTTAGATACTTATCTTCTCTTTACTTAGAACTCCATTTTGAATTTATGCAAAGAAGCATTATAATTTTAAATACTAAAATATTTTGATTTTATCCATATATGTGTAATCAAATTGGTGAGGTGAGCTGTATGGGCAGTTATTCACTCCAGCCTTTCTCACTGCTATCAATAGTGCTCAGATTGGGGCAGTATGCGGTGCTTGTGGTATGCTTTCCCCTCTTTAAAGCTACTATCTAGTTCTCCAGAATCTCAGCTTTCATTTTTTTAAAAAGGATCTAGCTGTTATGGCTGCGAAGAAAATCTCAAAAAGGTGAACTGAAACCAGACATCTACTTGAGTCTGCAGAGAGACCTGATAGCTCTGAGCTATTGAGTTCTGCCCTGTTCAGCTCATTAGGCATTAGCTCAGATGCCTAGTGATGATTTAAATGCCAACATTGTTATCTATTTCATTCCTCGTGTAAGAAAAGAGAAGGAAGATCATGGATCTACACAATTTACTGTGTCATTTTGGTGCCACATGTGGGTGGCAATTGGGAGAGTCTCACTACTTCTATTTTTTCACCACTCAGAAACGAATCAAGCCCAAGGAGCCTAGCAGAGCCAGTGGGCACATTCAAGCAGCACTTGAGGTAGCCAGTAGAACTCACAGAACAATCATGATCTTATACATCCGCATAAGCTACAGCAGCATCTCATTTTGGCAACTCACATGGGGCAGAGCTTATTTTGTAGGCAGAGTTTAGAAGAGTGCCACTGCACGACTTTCCCTGCCTTATTGTGAACCCTGGTTGAAACTGGGAATTGTTGCCTATAAAGCCTCTTGACAAAAGATAGGTGAGAAGGGAACATAAGTGACTAGTGGTTGTTTGCTGAATCTCTACCAGCTTAAGGAACAAAAAAATTGTTGAGTTTCCTGGCAGTAGTACTGGCCAATAGAAAAAATGGCTGCTTGGCCTACAGAGTCAGCTTATAGGTGAATGAGAAAGCTTCTTAAACCAAAAACAGACTATTTATGATCCCCAAACATGGTGAGAACATATTTGCCAGGCCCTGTTCCCACCGAAGTTATTGGCAAAAGTCCCACTGATATCAGTGGATTCAGGATGGCGCTCTTAAAGTACTTAGATTTTTCCCCTTTCTTTTCTGACCTAATTAGACTTGAGTTCAGGATTCCTTACATCCTCTGAAAAGATTGCTGACATCACTAACATTGAGCAGCAACTGATAGTGGGCCAGATAGTGTTTTAGGCACAGCCTAATGCAGAACTGCACCAACCCAGCAAGGGCTCTGGGGAGCCTTTTGCCTGAGAGAGATACATTGGGCCAGGTCCTCGGCCTCCAATAGGTGTCCTTTTGCACTGCTCCATGCCACACAGGTAAGTTGAGGAGTCCTCTTGCACAGGGGAATCCTTGGCTCACATAAAGCCAGCTATACCAGACCAACACTGTCCTCTGTAGTAGGATGACATAAGATACAGGGCCTGTGGCAGAAACACTTTGCCCTGTGATGAGCCTCAACAGGATAACAGACCCTGTGGGGCTATTGTCAGTAAGTTAGAGCAGCCTAACGTATGCTGCTGCCCTCACACCCGAGGAATACAAAGCCATCTTTGTTGTGCCATCACCCACACCTTGAATCCGGCATGAAGTGCACCTCAAACAGACTTGATGATCTGGTCTAATGCCTCTCAAATCTCCCATGGAATGCAGCCACTGCACCACCCCTTAAGAAGATGGAGTCTTCAACGCTTTCATGGCCAGCCAGACAGCTCAGCTCTACTGTACTGGCAAGCATGAAGCACAGAGTGGATTGTTGCTCAGGGAGAGCTAGCAGAGTTTGTAGTTGTGTCTGTCCCCTTTAGTCTGGGCTACTGAGTACAATTGACACTGAGCTAAAAGTGCAAGAAGCTGCCACGTGCCTGTCTCTGCTAGGGCTAATGAAGCTAACACTGATGCAGCAGAAACATTGGTAATACCAATGGGAATTTCTTCTTAAAATTCCTTAGGGTAAGCTAGATAGGGCCATAGGAGGAAGGCTCTGTGCATCTTTATCTTATTCACCCATGCAAGGGCCAGAGATAATCTAGCTCATCCTGTTTAGGTGCTAGAGATAGCTAAAGTGTTTTCTAAGTTTTGGTAAAAGACAGAATCATGGACCTTAGGACTTGATGAGTAAATGGCGGAGGAGCTGCTTTTCAGACACTTGGTTTTAAAACCCTGTTAATTTTTAAATGGGCAGATTTTACTGATAATTTTGCATTTTACAGGGGTTTGTTTAATTAAAGAGGCCTTTGCATTTACTTTTAGGTTAATATGGGAGAGTCTCCTGGTGGAGAATCTGAAATGAGAGATTGCAAAAATGAAAGAGTTATCTAGATAGCTGCTAATTAGTATTATTTTGAAATTCCAACTCCCCTGCTTTGACATGAACCAATCTTCAGAACTTTCTATTAGCTGATATGGACACACTCCCTCATTAGAGCTTAGTGTAGCTGATTAAATGTAGATTCTTTGAGTTATGCCAAAAGGTAAGATAGATAGGCTTTTTTGTGATGCTGTGTTTAGTATACACACAGAAAAAGTTGAATGTATTAAATTCTTTCTTGTTTTTTTTATTTGACACATATTAATGCAAGAATCAAGTACATCATTAAAATCTATAGTCAATGACATTTACAAATGGCCAAGAATATTTCAGACAACTTTTCCCACCTGTCTTTCAGAACCAGAAAAGCCAGCTCTATTAATCAGTGACCATTATTATACATAGTTTATGCAATGCCCCAAAGCATAGCAGACACTGTATGCAAATGACTGTAATGTGCAAATGCCTTTATGAATAAAGAAGTCATCTCCTTTGATGAAAGAGACTCACAACAGGTGTTAGGGGTTCAGTGCTTTTGTACTGAAATACCTCAGGAATTAATTCATCATACCATGCATATGCTTTTAAGCTTTCATGCTATGTTTTAAAAAGGCTCCTACTATGTACAGCATTGCAACATGCAGCATTTAACAAGGGTCTTCCAAGAAGCTAGAGATGAACGTTGCCAGTGACATTTATCTCCCTCTGTTTTTTCAAACAGCAAGGATATATATACCCAGAGCAGAGTGAACATAACAGGGGGATTAGGAAGGGCTGTAAAAAGAGATGAGTGCCATTGATCCCGGACCTCCCCAAACCACAAGTAACCCTGTGAAACTATCCACAACAGGATACAGAGATCCTCTTCCTCTCCCGTGACTGGCCATCTGACCATGAACACTTCACCTGGCCACTCAAAAATGCCAAGTTGGAGTGATCAGCCCCAGGAAGAGAGGGCCACTAGAAAAACAGCTGCCTTGGAAGAGCTACATGGATGAGACAAACATAACAATTGGGGGGGGAGTCTAGTGTCATTTGGGATTCAGGCTCTGAACCATGGGTCTACATGGCCTAGCTTCTCCCCACTCACCCAGGGAAAGCCACAGATGGTTTGGCCTTGTGCTTACATTTTATGCAAGTCAAAGCCCCCTGCTTCAAAAGCCTGCAACTTAAAACTGCTTTTGAAAATCCCAGTAAGCTGAGTTGCTGGTAGCCTTTAGCTTCCCTGCAGATGAGCTGGGACACTGCTGCCGCCGGGAGGAGCCGAGTCGGCAGCCCACCCTGCTCACTGCAGCAGAAACTCCTCGGTCACTTTTAGCCTCCAGCCTCCCTCCTGTGCAGCTCCAGGGATCGGGCTGCTCCCAGCAGCGCCGGGCTCCGCGCGTCATTCCCTGCCCGTTCTTTACAACCCCACCCAAGTTTGCTACGATGCCAGCCCTGCGCCCACTCCGCTGCCCTGCATGATCCTCGGTGCCAGGCACCCACCTCAAAGAAAGTGACTCTGCTGCCCATCCTGGATGCTGATTGCGAGCGTTGTGCCCGGCTCTGGCTGCTGGAGCAGGGAGCGGAACCGCTGTCGCCGCCTCCTCTTCCTAGAGCTGCTGCACTTTAACTCTGGTCCCCGGCGCGCCGGCCAATCAGGAGATGTCCACTGCCCTCCCCTTCCTTCCCTTGGGCTCAGAAATCCTACCGCGAGGGCTGCATGCGGTTCAGGGCAGCTCTGCCAGCCCCTGTCCCGTGCATCACTCACTCCCCCATCCCCATGTGCTGTCTGCAGCCAGGCTGCGCTGAGTTCAGCAGCCCCCACAGCAAGGGGAAGGAAGATCCGGCCACATGCAAGCCAGGATGCAGCTTCTGCTGCCTTAGGAGCACGTCCAGGACTGCTGTTTGCTATCTGCAGACTGAACAGCATCGCATGCCTCCTGCAAACACAGAACATATAATGGTAGAAATGAAAGGCTGGAAGAGATCTGGAGAAGTCATCAAACCCAGCCCCCTCTGCTGAGGTAGGACTAAGTATACCTAGACCATCCTTGAGAGGTGTAAAACTTCCCATGATGGGGATTGCACAACCTCCCTTGGAAGCCTAGTCCAGATCTTAAATGTCCTTATAGATAGAAAAATTTTCCTAAAATCTAATCAAGCTCTCCAGTGAATATTGAATAATACTGGACCCACAACTGAGCCCTGTGGGACCTCATGAGATACATCCCCCCAGTTTGACAGTGAACCATTGATAATTACTCTTTATGGTCTTTCAAGCAATTGTGTATCCACATTATAGTATTTTCATCTAGCCCACATTTCCCTAGTTTGCTTATGAGACTATCCCATGAGGGTGTATCAGAAGCCTTACTATATTGCAGGGGTAGGCAACCTATGGCACACGTGCTGATTTTCAGTTGCACTCATACTGCCCGGTCCTGGCCACCGGTCCAGGGGGCTCTGCATTTTAATTTAATTTTAAATTAAGCTTCTTAAACATTTAAAAAACCTTATTTACTTTACATACAACAATAGTTTAGTTATATAGTATAGACTTACAGAAAGAGACCGTCTAAAAACGTTAAAATGTATTACTGGCACGCGAAACCTTAAATTAGAGTGAATAAATGAAGACTTGGCACACCACTTCTGAAAGGTTGCCGACTCCTGCTATATCGCATCTCCTACTTCCCCCCGTCACTAGGCCAGTAACCTCATAAAAAAAGGAAAGTATGTTGGTTTGGCATGATTTGTTCATGACAAATCCATGCTGGCTATTCTTTGTAAACCTATTGTCCTCTAAGTGCTTACAAACTGATTGTTTAATAATCTGATATATCTTTCCAGGCATCAAAATTAAGCTGATTGGTCTATAATTTTCCGGGTCCTCTGTGTTCCCCTTTTTAAAGATTGGTACTGTGTTTGCCCTTCTCCAGTCCTCTGGGACCTCATCTATCCGCCCCAAGTTCTTAAAGATAATTGCTATTAATGGTTCCAAGATTGCTTCAGCTAGTTTCTTAAATACTCTAAGATGAATTTCATCTTGGCCCTGCCAACTTGAATACAGTATATCTAATTTATCTAAATGTTCTTTAACATATTCTTTCCCTATTTTGGTTTGAATAGCTTCCCCTTGATTATTAGTATTAACTGTGTTGAGTATCTAATAACTGATGACAGCAAGAAGGCTGAGGTGTTGCCTATTTTGCTTCAGTTATTAGTTCTACTTGCCTGCTAAGAAGAGAACCTACCCTTTCCTTTTTCTTACTGTTAATGTATTTAAAGAACCTCTTATTTCCCTTGCTAGGTGTAACTCATTTTGTGCCTTAGTCTTTCTGATTTTGTCCTTACATGCTTGTGCTATTCTTTTGTATTCCTCCTTAGCCATTTGTCCATGTTCTCACTTTTTGTAGGATTCCGTTTTCATTTTCAGGTCATTAAAGAGCTTCTGATGGACCCATAATGGCCTTTTACTATTCTTCCTCTTTCCTTTGCATCACAATAGTTGGCAGTTGTGCTTTTAATATTGTCTCCTTGAGAAATTGCCAGGTCTCCTGAACTACTTTATCCCTTAGCATGCAGAACTCATGGCTGGAACTGTTTATGGCAGACACCAGCAGTCTGGCAGTGCTTTGACTTTGTTTCAACCCATCTCTCCAAAATCTCCCTGGGTTCCTCTCTTCTTTTCTCTTGGTGGTACAGTTAAGGGCACATGATTAGTAAAGCCTGGTTTCTTAGCATGAATCTGTATTTGTTTTATTTGTACATTGCCCAGAAGCATGCTAGGCATTTTCCACAAGTAATGGGTTTGTCACGAGAGAAGGCGCAGCACTTTTATTACTCACAACAGCACTCAGAACAGTCCCAATATGCTCAGGCTTCTGCAAACATCTAGGTTGGCATGATCAGGGCTGTAACAGCCAAAAGCAAAGCCTGGTCTCTCCCATATTTGTACCATGAGATTTTTCTTACACTACTTTCCATTATGTGCTGAGGAGGGTAGCAACCCCAGGTTGAAAAGCCCTGTGGCAGGTAGAAGGAAAAGAGCAGTGCTCTATTTCCTGAATCTAGAGATGGCAGAGGCCCTGTTGCTCCCCCTTCACAGGTTGGGGCTCTGCAGTTTAAGCAGGGAGAATACAAAGCCAGCTTATGGTCGTCCGCCATAGCATGTTCCCCTGCCTAGCCAAAGGATTTTTTTCATGCATATCTGCTCTGAAGCTATGGCTGCTGGGACAGCAGTAACCACCACAGCCTGCATCCCCTCCCTGCCTTCTCTCTCTCTCAAAGAAGAGGAGGCATAGACTTTGTGGAAATCATCTGAAACAGTTTGGTAGAAAAAGCTGTTTTTAAATTATCACTGGTACTTATTACATAATAGAATTTTTTTTAGACCTGAAAAATTAATATCAATTGCAATATTTTGAACTATTTCTGTGAGGCTTGGTACTTCACAGAGGGTACTGAAACATATCATACTGAGAGGTGAATGGATTTCACAAAACCAAATCCTCAGCCAGATCATTGCTATCAATCTCAGGAAGGCCTATGGAGAGACTGCTCTGTTATCTGCTGACAATTATAATAGACAATTTAGACTTTAGTGGAATAATTAAAGACTATTCAAAGGAAAAAGAAAATCTTGATTTCTAGCTGACATTAGTCAGTTAATGAAATCACAAAGCTGGCTCTGAGGTGTAATGAGATTTTAATAATAAATGCAATTTTTGTAAATTTTGAATGCATTAAAAGAATATTACTTTTTCATTACTGAATATTTCCCTCTAGAGTAGACAGGTGGGCTATATTCTGCATTCATTTACAACCCTATGCAACCCCAGAATTTAGCATAGTATGTGTAGAATTCAAAGCATGGAAACTTTATTAAAAAAAAAAAAGTCAAAGAATAGCTCATCTGAGAAAGAGAGGTTCCTACCAGAAAGGCAAAGGATTAAAAGGACCTATGGGACAAAATTCACTGCCTGTGCAAATAGATGCAACTGCATTGAAGGCTATGGAATTGCATCCACTTGAGCCAGTGGTGAATTTGGTCCCTTGTCTTGGCCAGGCGAAATGTTCTATTTTTATATTGGGACAAAAGAAAAAAATCATTTTATTATTGCACTTCAAAATTAGTTAACATTTCCCCAATAAGTGCTACTTCTGTACGTACTGTGTATGTGTACATATAGAATAATATAACTCAAACTTGTAAAAGTAATCAAAACAAAAATATTAGAAAATATAAAAATATTTTAAGCTGTTCTTCTAGATTAGAAACAGTCCATGCCCAATGTTTTGGAATGTGGGGAGATTATGCAAATTAATTTAATTCCATTAAGACAATACACAGGTCAGAGAAGGCGATTCCTACTAAACATACACAATTAAAATTCCATTGGTAATAGCAAAACTATAATTTTTAGCTCAAAGTTCTCTTCAATTATGTATCAGAGGGGTAGCCGTGTTAGTCTGGATCTGTAAAAGCAGCAAAGAATCCTGTGGCACCTTATAGACTAACAGACGTTTTGGAGCATGAGCTTTCGTGGGTGAATACCCACTTCGTCGGATGCATGCACGAAAGCTCATGCTCCAAAACGTCTGTTAGTCTATAAGGTGCCACAGGATGCTTTGCTGCTTCTTCAATTATGGTTACCCAGAGAAAGAAAGAAAAGCCAAGAAAAAAAACCTGATTCTAAATGTAAAAGCAACAGTCAAACTGCCCACATTAGAATTGCTTATAGACTGATGATTCCGGAGTCTTCTGATCTCAAATGCTGGGAAACAAAGCCTTGAGGGTAAGGGATGATATATTGTTACCTTGGTATAGCAATGTGTGATCTAGATTCAGCAAAAGTATTTGTAATTTATGTTTCAAGTGGCTGTACTGGGTTTGGTTCAATCTGTAAAGTGTCGTTCCTAGTTTGCTGTTCTTCAGACCGTAAATGAGTAACTAAGCTCTCTTCTGGTGGCCATCATAGGCCTGAAAGGATAATGTGATTAAATCGTGGCTATAGGCCACCAGGAAGCAAGCAAGTACTGATGTAACCAGATCTGGTGCATCAGTGAGAGGTGTTTAGCCATCTAACAACATTAATTGTGTTTTCCTCCATTCTAGCTGCAGCCCATTGGAATCATTCCAAGTCTTTTGTTAAACATTATTGGAGACCAACAGACAATGATAAATATCAGCTTGCTGCAGCAAATTCCAGGTAACAGAAAGGGTTATATCCCTCCCTAGTGTAGACATAAAGGGGAGGATTTATTATTCCACACATGAGAAAAACAGATTAGTGTTGATTGTGATAATCAGGAAATCTGTTTTTATAGCAACTGATTTTATCATTTCTGTTTCCTGAGATGCTGACACTTTCTTTTACATTTGTCTTCTATGTTTATTCATTTAGCTGGTTATTTAAAATATATTGTTGTTAGAGGTTTGTCTTATAGGAGCAGGTTTCCTTCCCAAGTACCAGCTGCAGACAACAAAAGAAGAATCCTCTTCTACTTTAGATCATATATAGTTCAATTGGGCCAAATTCTGGGCTTAAATCTGGAGTACTTCACTGAAGTCAATAAGGTTATTCTGGATTTTTATACTGAGTGGTAACGGAGCAGGCCTGTTGTGTTTATGTTTACATTTAACAATACCAAAGATTTGTTCTATTTTGGTGGAATTTTAGAAAAATATTATTTTACAGTTGTATAGCACCTTTCATCTACAAAGACTGCAGAATGCTTATAGCAGGGTGAGCACTGTACCTGCACAGAGACTCATTGTAAGGTTGGGCCACAGGGCTTGAGCCTGCAAGGTGCTGAGCACTGGGAGTACTCTGCACCTTGTAGGACTACTGGGCTTTTACAGTTTGCTCCTGCTCACTTTGAAGTCAAGGGTAAAACTCCCAAAAACTTCACTGGGAGCTAATCTGACCCCTACATACAGGGATCTTTTCATCCACTGCTAAATTGCAGACCCCCCTGGAGTGAAATGCTGTTACTGGATATTTTATTTTTTATCTAATGCACAGAGCAGTTTATCCAGAAACATACTGATTACATACATTCGTTTGCAGCAGCCACCCGGGGCGCGAGCGCTCAGCCCCCTGACACTGACTGTAGCCAGAGGGCGCTGCCCACGCAGCTAGAGAGCGGCACAAGAGCCCAGAGGGGGGCAAAAGCTTCATGGCGCGAATGCGCATGCTCGGATGTTTCGGACATGCGCCCTAACCGCAAAGGCCTCGCGGCGACAGGCTGGTTCTGCCTCTCGCCCGCAGGGCCGCGCCTGAGCAGCTCGCCCCAGCCTGCCCTCGCTCCCAGACTCCGCCTCCCGGCTCCAGTCCGGCCGCAGCTCGAACTCCCCGCCCCGCGGCTGTATCACCTGCTCCCCGCCCCGCTCCATTGTCCCAGCGCCATGTGACCAGCCGCGGTTACAAAGCACTTTTTCTCCTTAGTCATCGCCCCCGCAGAGCCGAGCCGAGCCCGCCGCCGGCAGCGGCAATCGCAGCCCGCTCCCGCCGCCAGCGCGCACGCCCCCCCGCCGGCTCCTCCTGCCCGGAGCCCCCCGGCGCCCCCTCGCAAGCAGTCGCTGCCGGCTCCGAGTCCTCAGAGCCGCGGGAACCTGCCGACCCAGCGAAGGCGACAGGCGGGCGGAGTGCGGGCTCCCATGGGGACGGACAGCGGCAGGGCCAGGATCCTCCTGGACCACGCGGCCACGCTCAACCTGCAGACGGGCAACCTGCTCAACTGGGGCCGGCTGCGCAAGAAGTGCCCGTCCACCCCCAGCGAGGAGGTGAGAGGCTGCCCCCGGCCGGCCTAAAGTCTCCCGGGCGGGTGGGGAAGTGTCTGTGAAATGCCCCCCGCGCCCGCATAGAGAGGAGGTGACTGCGGGATGAAGCCGCTGCCGCCCCTCTCCGCTAGGGCTGGAGGTGGGTGGCAGCCACTGGGGTAGAGCTGCTGGGAGCAGTCACTTCCCGGCCGGGCGGGGCAGGGCGGGGGGGGATGACTCACCTTCTGTAGCTTGTATCAGAGGGGTAGCCCTGTTAGTCTGGAGCAAAAGCGGCAAAGAGTCCTGTGGCACCTTATAGACGAATAGGTTAGTCTATAAGGTGCCACAGGACTCTTTGCTGCTTCGGTAGCTTGGGGATCAGGGCTCTAGCCTCGGATGGTTCAAGTCCTTGGTCTGCTTGATGCAGAGCAAAGTCTTCATACCACATCACCCTGACTAAGGCTGGAGGAGGGACTGGAACCTGGGTTTCCCCCATCCCAGGTGCTTAGGTTACAAGCCGGTAACAGACATTTAGGCATAGCTCCCTTTGGTGAAAACGTTCCAGAGGTTTCAGAATTTTTGAAACCTAAAACAGTTGCTGCAGAAAGGAATTGCTGCCCTCTGGGCAGCTCTAATGGTTGCTAAGGTAGGGCTAAATTTGGCTACCTTTCTTGTACCAGTACCCCATACCTCATCAGGAGCTGATTATTGACTGAGGAAGGAGTAGTTACCTGAGTAAAGTAGTAGGATTGGTTCCTCTTTACCAACTAAGAACACTAGACTCTTGAATAAGTGGGTGAACCTCAGTGGACCTGTAGCTGCTTAGGTTGGTTTTGAATTTGGTCTGTTGCGGATATTAACTTATCGTACATAAAATGCGGCAAATACTCACTGAGAGCATTGAACCCTAAGGGGCATAGTACAGGCCTCCCACAGGAATTTGGCTTGGCAGGATTTGCTGCAGGGAGTGTTGGTGCTGAAGGCTCAGTCATAGAGGCCATGGGCCTGCTACTGTGGAAATGTGTGGGTCTTTGGAGTCTGGCACACTAAAGGGCTGGTTTCAGGCTGAGAGACCAGACTGTGACTCCATGACAGTCCATCTACTATAAAAAAAAAAAAAATTGCCACCATGTTGTGTTCTGGTCTTGCTTGTGATGTGCCTCATGATTGTGATATGGAATCCTATTACAGCTATGGTCTTTACTGATATGGATCAAAGAGTACCCAGACTTGCTCTAATATATGTTTTCAAGGAAGAAGGGTGTTACCTTTCTAATAAGAGCCATAGTGAAACCTGGTTCTCTGGAAAGGTGCTAATGAATTTTAAAATGTGTATAAAGGGGCTCAAGCAACAATACTGGAGTTCACTTAGGGAGTAATTTTAATTGTATGTTTTTGGCTATAAAGTAAATAGGACCATTCCTTTGTGCCTTGCACATAAGAAGATGCAATAGTGCACAGTATGATGATGGTGATAGCTCTTAGGAAACTTTGATGTGTGTTTTAGTCTTGAGACTCCTCTTCATATCACAATCATTGCTGTGCTCTTCGAAGACTAGAAGCTTATGACACTTGTTAAAATTCTGAACACTCTTCAGACTGTTTTAAAACTGTTGTATGCCATGACTTTCCATGGCTATTACCTTTGTTAGTATGTATTTGGCACCAAACTAATCTCATTAGATTACTGTGGGAATGCCACCCTTTAGAGGTGGTGTTCATAGCGCCATGGGTTTCAGATCTTATCCATGCTATGAAATACATGAAAATTATCTCAGCATTATCACAAGAAATAGTAGTGGTAGCAGCTATCTAGCAATTTGAGAATTGTTCAGTAACTACAAGGATTGTGATTTTTAGAATAGTTGTATGAAAGCAGCATTGGCAACTTAATTGATCTAAAGTTTTATTTTTCATAACTATTAAGATGAGATACAATGCAGTAGACTTACGGATAAATGCTGAAAAGAGTGATTGGCTGGCACAGACTGTGGGTAAGGAGATTATGAAACATTTATTTTTAAAGTTACTGACTCTAATTGAGTTGTTGCTGTATGATGTGATTAATGTGCATAAGCCTTGTCAAGTAGTGTAAGTACTGTTAGGCCTCAAACTTCCGGAAGTTGTAAGAAGTGAGTACAGTAAAATCCTGCAAGCATAAGCATAATCTATCTAGAAAGCTTTATAGACTAAAAAGGAAACTCTGTCAAGGTAGATACAGACTTGTGGTTACTATGCTCTGCAACCAAATACCTCTTTAAGCTGAATCGAGCATTTTTGAGTCTAGCAAATTGACCACATACAGAAGAGATGAGCTGGGCACAGGTGCACAGTTCATAAGTTCAAAACAACCACAAATGCCACCCTGGAATATTTGGCCACCTTGATTGGTTGACTTGTTTTGAAGCACGGCCAGCAAATATCGTATAAATAAGATGCAGAGGCACAAGAGTGTGTGTGTGTGTGGTGTTGGCCTAAAAGAGATTGCTCTTTGTCAGGCTCACATACACCTCCTGAACCGAAGGGACTTGCGCTTCACTGACTATCTGTGCCTGGCCAGTGCAGGAAATGATCAACTGAAAGGTAACATATCTTTGGACGAAAGCAGGGTGAGGTATGAATTAAAACGGTCTGGTAGTGCTCGAGCTGATTAATCTTAAGTCTGTATTAATACTATAGGTTTAATCAATATATAGTAACTGTATATGTTTTGTGCCTTTCTGGAAACAGGTACAGCGTTGGTAAAGTCAAGCTGCTGTGCCTGTCTTCAGTATAAGTTATCATCAAGTTATCATAAAAGTAAGGCTACTAAAATTAAAGTCATTAGGCACATTGTCATTAGGCACATTCTGTCTGTGTTGCCTTTATAGTCCTAAGTCATTAAAAACCTTTCTTAAGAAATAATTAGTTGTTAGTTTCTCTTTTGCAGACGCTACTCAACCTCATTACATCTGTGTTGGGTGGTGGGAAGTAGCGAACACCCAGAGCCTCACTAGGGCCCTAACAGGAGTCCTCCTAGGGCTCTGATGTGTGCCTCCGCCTTCCATTAATCTCCACATATGACACCTGTTCAGTGGCCTCGATGAAGTGAGTGTGAGGTCTCAGACCAATTCCTAGTGGACAAGTTTCTGCATCACAGCTGGCATGCTTGTTGTCAGTCTCAGTAGAAAGCTTAAGAACTGAATGAGCATAGAGATCAAACTATATTCTCATTCCAGGAGTGAGCCCTCCAGAAAAGAAATTAGCTGGGGAGGAGGGCGGGGGTTGTATAGCTGCTGCCCTGGTTGTGCCTAGTCTGTGGATAAAGCCCAGGTAATGCAGAACTGACACTAAAAACGGGCACCCAGTTCATTGAAGTTGTAAACTAACATTGCTATTGGGTCAACTTAAGCCCAAGAGTTAGCTTTTATAAACAACATTTTACATAACGTGTGGTTAAGATAAAGGTTTCTATCAATTCCTGAGAGAGAGAAAATATTTTTACTTTTGTTTATAAGAATTAACTGTTCCGGGTGACTGAAATCCAAAAGATGAACAAACAAGATTAACTGTGGAAAATTAAGTTAAATTTTAACAACGCTACTTTAATATTCTAAGGGGTTTATTGATTCAGATAAGAATTTGACCAAGGTTTTACAAAATGTGAGCCTCAAGTTATGACCTGAGGAACCCAACTTTAAGAACCCGCTTACAAAAGTGATGGCCAAAGTAAACAAAACATAAGAACATCAGGCAATGATCAAATGATCTCTCTCCTGCCATCCATCTCCATCCTCATCCACTTTCTCAACATCACTCATGATTTTATATACCTCTATCATGTCCCCCCTTAGTCTTCTCTTTTTCCAAACTGAAGAGTCCTAGCTCTTAATCTTTTCCCATATGGGGGACCTTCTCAAACCCCTAATCATTTTAGTTGCTCTTTTCTGAACCTTTTCTAGTGCTAGAATATCTTTTTGAGGTGAGGAGACCACATCTGTACACAGTATTCGAGATGTATATTCTCAGTCTTATTCTCTATCCCTTTTTAATGATTCCTAACATCCTGTTTGCTTTTACATTTATCCACATTAAATTTCATTTGCTATATTTCTTGAAGAAAATGTTTTTTCTTAATCCCAATTTTATTTGGTGGATGTGAGAAGGTGGAAGAGTTGTTAATGAGCAATATTTATAATGTACACCTTCAGCAGTACGTTTTCTTCGCCCTGAAGGAAATGGATCCTAGGTCACTCCCCGGAGTTGTGCCCGAACAGTCTCAGTGCAGCCCCACCTCTTTTGTAATCACCCAGAGGCATTAATTCCTACCTATTGAGACTTGTGTGCAGTCTGCCTGGTGCAGAATTTTTATCCTTTTTTTACTATTTCAGAGGTTATAAAACAATCTTTAGACTCTTAACATTCACAAATATTCTTCTCTTATATTAAACTTTTACATTTGTGGATCCCCACTTATATGTTTGGGGCCTGTGTTGGAGTTGTTATTTTTGCAGGGTATTATCACAACACCGATTTAACCATAAATTCCTTTATTAAATCCAAAGAACAAATGGTATTTATACAATTGCTCTAAACATGCCTAAACAATAAGCAATTTACTACATGCAAACGGTAACAACACTTACAAGTATTTAATCAAATTACTTACAAACAGGCTAAGCCCAGGGTTTCTTGCATCCATATTGATTGGCTCCAACTTTGTCTGGCAGGTATTAGCAATGAACCAGTGGCGGATTAAGAGTTCGTGGGGCCCTGTGCTCAGCTTCATTTTTTGGGCCCCTCTTTGGGACCCAGCCAAGAAAAAGAACATTCTCACTTATCTCCCCCTGCCTCCATTTTTCATTCTTTTTTTCTTCATCCTCCTTCTATAAGTAATAGGAAGTAAATGAAAATAAAGTGAGGTACTCGATTGTTTTTGTAGTCTAACTTATTTTTCCACAGACCACTTGAAAATTGCTGAGGGTCTCGGCAGACCACTAATGATCTTTCCAAATATTGTTTGTAATAAAAAAAGGTAATAATTGGAGATATACCAATCTCCTAGAACTGGAAGGGACCTTGAAAGGTCATTGAGTCCAGCCCCCTGCCTTCACTAGTAGGACCAATTTTTGTCCCATTCCCTAAGTGGCCCACTCAAGGATTGAACTCACAACCCTGGGTTTAGCAGGCCAATGCTCAAACCACTGAGCTATCCCTCCCCAATAGTACTGTTAGCTAACTGTTGTAAAGTGCTTTGGATAAGAGCGCTTGATCAAAAAATATATATATAAAAAAGCATTGGGGTGCGGGGTCTGGCCAGGACTTATGATGCGGGAGGGGGCTCAGGGATGGGGTGTGGAGTGCTTACCCGGGGCAGGCCCCATTTGGTGCGAGGGGTGCATGTGGGGAGGAGGGGTGCAGGAGTCAGGGAGGGCAAGGGGCTGAGGGTGTGGGCTGGGGTTGTGGGAGTGCTCCCAGTCCCCTGCCCTGAATGTCTCAAGGCAGGGAGCTGAGGAGGGGGGGTATGTGCAGGGAGAGTGCGGGGGCCCCACCTTTGCTCTGCCCTGCCCCAATTCCACCCCTTTCCCCAAGGCTCCACCCCTGCCTCTTCCCGCCTCCTTTCCTGAGTGTGCTGTGGCCCCGCTCCTCACCCTCCCTCCTGGCAGACAGGAAGCAAATTGTTCATAGAATGGTAGTAAATGTATGAGTATCCATACAGATTTTAAAATAACCTAAAATGGCTTACAAATCAGTTGTGTCCTGTACATGTCCAATTACTGTCTTTCCAGCTCTCCACAGAATAACTGGCCCCAGAGAACATTCTTGTTTAGTAATGTGTTTACTAAAGCAAAACCTGCAGTATAAAATAATGTGTAGTAATGATATACTATGATCCATGTAGTTGTATGATCACAATCCTAATAAGTTTAATTCTGCATCTGTGACCTCAGGGAAAGTGTTACTGAAAGGTAGGATCTTAATTCTAGTCTCTTTGGTGATAGATGATCTGGGAGCACTGGCAGTACAAAAAATATATTAAAAATGCAGTTAGTAAATGCTAGAAGAGAGGAAAAAGACACTTCCTTTCAGGAGATGGACACCTAATGAATGGTTTATGACTGTTCTTGAAGCTCTGATTCCAGTGTTACGATATAATGCTCTTCTAATGTCTGATTAAATTGTTAGCTTACACAAGATTTTTATTGTCTTAAAGGAAGATGCTCTTTCTTTGCTGAAAGACTGAGATTTCAGGAGTGCTTTTAGGTTAAGGCAGTACTGGCCTGAGAAGTTTATAAAGTGCAGTACCCTCCACTACTGACCAACTCTTGGTAAAAGAGGAGTGAGAATAGCATATATAAGCAGAACCAAACTAATTTGTACAAGCAACAAATAGAACTTTGAAGTAAAAATCTTTTCTGTTCCTTTGTGGCCCTTTTCTCTCAATCAGCTCCTGTAACTTTCATATAAAGTTCATATAAACCCGTTTTGCCTGTGCAATTGTGACATAACTCTTAAAAATGAATTAATAATATAATGAAATGTTATTTTGTAGCTACGTGACTGCATTCAAAAAACGCTGAATGAATGGAGCTCAAAGATCAGCCTCGATCTAAACCAGGTGAGGGGTCTACAGTTTCTTTGCAAATAGAATTTAACTGATCAAATATTTTCCCTTTGTCACAGCTTGGTTCAATACTTGTGAAATTAAATAGGTTACTGGAAAGACAAATATTGCTTTTGATAGTTTAATCTATGTTGTTCAACAGAAATAAGACTTAATCAGCATAAATTCCTGGCTAATAAACATGATTTGTCATTACATACTGGGACAAATCTCAGATAGTATAGCTCATCTTGAAAATGAATTACAGCACATGTATATGCAAACATGATGGAGTTTCTGAGTTATAGATCTGTTTTGTAAGATCATGCAGACTGAACAATTAGGCCTGGCCACTATTTGTAAGGGAGTTCTCTCTAAGTGAAATGTTAGAATACTACAGGATGTGTTGTTGATTCAGAAGTGACACTTTTCATTTGAGGTGCCAGCTTTCAGATAACATGAGACCAAGATCCTGACCACTTGACGATATTGAAGATCCTGTGGCTTTTTGTATGGTCACATTTCAATATTAGAGCCCACCTACTAAAATTTGGAAAAATAAAAAAGGTAAAATGATATTTCCTGTTTTGTTTTGCTCCATGAATCATGTTAGGATACACTTACTAAGAAATTAAAAAGTTCCCTGCAGTTTTTTAACAAAGATTACTCTTAGTTTGGGATAGAACTAGAGATAAAATCTCTTCTCTCGCTAATGATACCGCCTTGCACCTTCCTACGTTTCCCTGTACACACACTCTTAGTTTTCCTTTTCTCCTGCCCATTCTCTAGTAAATGTGGAGCAATTAATTGAATTGAAAATAAATATTTATGGTTAATTATATTTTTGTCATTTTTTCATAACTGAAGGTGTCAGTCTCATCAGAGGCTAGGGCATGAAATTGTCTAGTTCATCAAAGCTCATGAAGAGTTCCTTTCTCTCTCAAAATAGCTGTCATTTCCCATTGCTCTCAATGAGAGTAGAGCCAAGCTGTCTTTGTGTTAGTGGCCTGTACTTTTAGGAGGCAGTGAAACTCTGTCCCATTGAGAATGATGAGAGAGAGATGGCTTTATCAAAATGGCCATTAACTGCGAGTAGCTTTGGTGTCAATCCCATTTAGAACAATGAGAAGTGGCAGCCATTTTGAAAGAGAGCAGTTTGTCAAATTCTCCAAAAGAACATTATTCATCCTGTGCTAAAAGAGAAACTTTCAGTTATGAAGTATAACTGGAGGAAAAAAAAACTAATCCCCCTCTTCCTTTCTTCAAATGTAGTTGATATATTAGGTTTTAGTAAGTTTTAACTGTATGGAAAGTTTCCCAGTATTTTGTTTCCCAAAACATGGTCTAGCACCTGGTGCACAGTTGTTTTAAAGGATTTATTTTTAAGTTAATTTTAATTTTAAGTAATAAAATAATTCATTTACTAGTGAATTCTCAGAAACTTCATCTTCCAAGTAAGTTCTGTAAATTGCGGGGGATATGTTGCATTTGTTGCTTTAAGTTCAAAGCTCAGCTAAACCTTAACTGTGGAACCATACGTAGGGCTTCCAAAATACTTTATTTCTAATTTTTGTTCTGGGGATTTTGCTCTTGGCCCCCTCTCCCTTGACTTGAGGACTGCGGCATGGTAGGTGGAGGGATGATGTCTCCCTGATGAGCCAAGTTAGACGTGTTCTTGTAGCTTAGCTCAGCGTTATGTGAGGAGAGAAGAGAATCTTGGCCAGTTGGCTGCTGCATGAGCCTGCAGCCCTGTATGTGTGAGCTTTTCCTATGGTTGGCTTCATATTAAAGATCCCTGTGGAAGCTGAAAGAACATGGATGGCTTTCAAGAAGCCATATGCTACTTTACTAGCAGCCTCAAAAGCACGTCTGTATTTGCGGACAGAGACAGACCTTGTCATGTAACTCTGGCTTGGTCTACATTTAAGTTAGGTCGACCCAGCTA
Source organism: Mauremys reevesii (assembly GCF_016161935.1). Taxonomy (NCBI): domain Eukaryota; kingdom Metazoa; phylum Chordata; order Testudines; family Geoemydidae; genus Mauremys; species Mauremys reevesii. The sequence continues at coordinate 75,188,236 of NC_052630.1, forward strand.
TGGAACCCAACCCTCAGGGCAGATGTGGCTGTGCTGATGGAAGATTTCTTCTGTCAACTTAGCTACCACCACTCAGAGAGGTGGATTACCTATAGCAATGGAAAAAACAGTGGTTCTCAACCAATTTACCATTGTGGGATGCATTCAGTACTACCTGTATGGTCCTGAGGATGACACATGAGCTACAGCTGTGTGCTGATTGGGCTGCAGGTTGAAAACCACTGGAAAAAATCCATTCACTTGCTATAGAAAACATCTACATTAAGGTGCTACAACAGAACAGCCGCAGTGCTGTAGCAGTGTTGCTGGAATGCCTGTACTGTAGATGTGGCCTTTCTCTAACCTGTTACCCACTCCTTCTCTGCTCTAGAGGGGCCCAGCCTACTCCAACGCCAAAGTGTGGAAGCACTCGGTTACTTCCTTTATTGTATTTTATGCTCTTTTTTTTTTTTTTTTTATCCTGGTATAAGGCTTTTGTTGTAACAGGTAATGCATTCTTCAGAAGATTATTAACTTTCTAATATTGACAAACTGCTCCTAAATGTTATGTATTTACTGCAGGAAATGCCGGATGTCCTGGAATGTACTGTAGATCAAGCAATGGAAAAGATAAATCCTGAAGAAAGGGAAGAATTGAAAGTATCAGGTAAGGAATGAAAAAATGTACTCTTGCTTTGCAGAATATACTTTAAATTTAGGGAACTTAAAAGAACTAAATAGCTTTACTCTGGCTAGCAGGCTTGTTTACTTGGGTTTGATAGCAGGATCTGTTCAGGTGGAGCAGGGCTTAAGTTTCTTCATTAATATTAATTAAATAGAGAAGGGTGTTTCTCGGATGGGACGAGGAGGAAAAGAGGAGAGTGGAAATGAGAGCAAAAGAAATTCTGGAAAAGGACATACTGAGTAATCGGATGAGACTTGGGTTCTGGGTCTGAAAAACTGCTATGTAGAGGTTCAGGCTCAGACTGGAGCCTAAGCTCAGGGTCCCTGAGTGGGTGGAGGATCCCAAAGCTTGGGCTCCCGCCCAACATCTACACAGCAATTTTTAGTCCCCTGAGCTCAAGCCCTGCAAGTGATCCAGGCCAGCTGCAGCCATGCTCCAGGGCTTTTTATCTCCATGTAGATATACAGTGAGATTCAAAATACTAGAATTCCATTCCCATCTTTTTGACTCACTTTGGTCAAGTCATTTAATTTCTCTGTCTCAGGCAGGTCATGTCTACTTGGGCAAATTGTATTGATTTAACAAAATTGGTTTAGAAATGGATTTAGTTAATGGGTGCAACTTCCTGATAAACACTCTTAGGCTGGTGAGATTTGCATTCATGTAACTAAATTGATATAGGGTATGTGGGATAGCACTGCTCCAGCAATCCTTAGCTGCTGGAACAGTCTTTGAGTGTGTTGCTGCGAGGGGCTGGTGTAAATGTACCTTGAGCAGCAGTTGAACTAAATCCTTAGGCCTGGTCTGTACTAGGAAGTTAGGTTGGTATAACTCTGTTGCTCTGGAGTATGAAAAATTCACACCCTTGAATGATGCAGTGCAGACAGTGCTAGATTGATGGGAGAATTCTATCTCTTGGGAAGGTGGAGTACCTACTCTGGTGGGAGACCTCCACCTTCCCCCACCCAGATGGTGTAGATAATGTCTTCACTGAGGAGCTGAAGAGGTTTATATGTAGACATACTTCTAGTTTTTAACGAAACTGAGGCTTGGTCTACCCTACAGAGTTAGGGCGATATAAGGCAGCTTATGTCTACCTAGTTATGTCAGTGTCTACGCTAGAATTCTGCTTCTGCTGAAGTAAGTGGCCTGCTACACTGACATCATAACTTCACCTCCATAAAAGATGTAGCGCTTATGTGGATATACACCTCTACCTCAAAATAACACTGTCCTCAGGAGCCAAAAAAAATCTTACCGCGTTATAGGTGAAACCGTGTTGTATCGAACTTGCTTTGATCCACTGGAATGCGCAGCCTGCCCCCCATGGAGCACTGCTTTACTGTGTTATGTCCAAATTCGTATTATGTCGGGGTACAGGTGTAGTTAGGGTGACGCAGTGTTCCTGTTGAGGCTGTGTCACTCACGTGGGGGTTGGCTGTCATTCTTGTCAGTTTCATGGCTGCTATTCTCTCTACTCTGGGAGGGGGGAAGAGACTCACAGCTGGAGCCCTGAAATTGACAATAATGTTCATTTCACTGCTGGTAGGCTCTCTGTTGTGAAATTGAGCCTGGTGCCAGGTTCACAGCTGCCCCTCCCGCAGCTATCAGCCCAGTGCCAGACTCTCAGCTGGATCCCCACCCCAGACTGATAGCTTGAGCTGTGGCCCAGCCTGGGGATCAATTTCAAAGCAGGAAGCCTATCAGCCATGAAATTGACATTCTTGTTAAATCAGGGCTCTGGCTCTGAGCCCCTGCTGCTTTGATCTGAGGCAGCCATGAAATTGGCAAGAATGTAAATTTCACTTGTGGCAGGCTCCAGGCTGTGAAATTGAGCCTCAGCCAGGCTCACAGTGCTGGCTGTCACCTCAAGGTAGGTGGGGGGCTCCAGCTGTGAACCCCACACTCAGCTGTCAGTGTACTGCAATGCCCCACTAAAGCTGGTGCAGGTGCTCCTGGTAAGGATGTGCACCGCCAGCAGAAGGAGGGTAGTGTGGACACCAACAGCTAACTGAATTACCGCGATGGTTGTTGGGCGACCTAAATTAAGCCGACCTAATTTTTGTAGTGTAGGCAAGCCCTAAGCTTAATCAGAGTAAGGCACTCATAGACCAGTTTGAGAGCCCACACCAGGGAGTTTCATTGACTTAATTAAATCAGTTTCTAAATGGATTTAGTTAAATTGGTGCTCAGACTGTATAAGGTAGTTCTTAAGGAAGCTTTGAGGCTTCCCTACATTGCACTGGGGATGAAGTGGCTCCTGGCATCTCTGAGGATTGTTGGGGAGTATCAGGGTGGCATGAAGACTTCTGTAACTAGCTTTGCTAGACCCAAGGGCTGTATCTCTATTTTTTTTTTAAAGTGTGTGAGTGCACGTAATATTTATATTGATAGCCTCATGGGCAGTCCAAGGATAAATCTTCAGATAGTGTTATAGAAAGGACCCATGTGCTGTTGTTAAAAGCAGAATATCCATAAATGTTACCCTTCAGTGCCCGATAAGACAGATGACAGCAGTACAAACTTTCATATCTTTATTTAGGATGAGTCAGAATTTCTCAGCTGTTCACTGAAAAGACCTGCATTAACATGTCTAGGTACTCTATACAGCTTTTAATGACTCTACCTTCCCCAAGCAGATTTTAAATGCATTTTTGCAAACCTTTGCCTCCTTTTTCCTTTAGCACCAGGGTTGTCTAAAAAAATGACTAATAAATCCTGTAATTAAGGAATGGCACTGGAGGCAATTCTGTTATAATCTATCCAAGTTATAGAATGGTAGTCCTGTTAGTTTGAATCAGCAAAAACAACGAGGAGTTGTGGCACCTATAGACTAGCACATTTCTTTGGGCATAAGCTTTCGTAGGCTAAACCCACTTCATCAGATGCATGGAGTGAAAATACAGTAGGAATATATATTCTGTCACCTGGCAGTACATGAAAGGATGGGAGTTGCCTTACCCAGTGGGGGGTTGAGACAAATGAATTAAAGTGGGCTATTATAAACAGGATGAAGTCGATACGGTCCACAAGTACTCCTTATTGTTTTTTTAATGATCTATCCAGTGGAATATGATGAATTTGAGGGGGGGAAGGTCAAACTAGAGAGAGAGAGGTTAAATTTTGAGCCTCAGTAAGTTGGGGGAGGGAGGTCTGTTGGTTCTATGAGGTTAACTGTTTTAAAAACAAACTTGTTATTCTGATTGTGTCTTAAAGTACCAAAACACTTACATCTCTGTTTCACCTGTACAAGAGACTACCCTTATTAGGTAGCCTCCTGTCTTAAGAGACTTCTGAAGATATCTCCAAAACATACTAACTACAGTTCAGTTTCACCTTTTAGAACACCACTTTTAAACATCTCTCAATTCCTTAAGAGGCTGGCATGTGTCCTAAGCACTCTTTATTAGATCTTGCCAAAATGTAAAATTGATACAATGCTAGTACATAGCTGGAAATGTAACTGCTCTGTGCATTTTACTGTATATTCTCTAACAGCTGGACCTGGTTTTAGTTATTAACTCACATTTCTTTGGTGTGCAGCAAAACTGTTCATCGCAGGATCAAACTCTTCTTCAATCAGAGATGCAGTTGATATGGGTAAGTGCAAAACTGAAACTTGTGTGCAACGCTTTCTACTTTCTGATTGCTAAAAAAATTCTTCAATTTGTAATTCTTGGGTTTTAGGTTATCTTCCTCTGTGCTGAAGAGGGGAATTTTACATTTGCCTTGATTTATTCTGCAATTTCTCTAGCAGTTGTAATACTCTTAAAAGTAAAATGGCCAAAATAACTAAATTAAGTTGTAATTTATATGTTGGTTCTGGTCATATTTAATGGATTAAATATAATATAGACTCTTAGATCCCCAAACTTCAACTGGATCTATGTGCACAGCCCCTTGTTCTGGTAGGTACAAGAGCCCATCTCTGTGGATCTAATTGCAGGAATAAAGTCGCCTTATACCAAAATAATTAAAAAAACAAACAAAAAAAAACACTATTCGGCATAAGATGTGTAGTTGGTTCTCTTATCTGATGCTGAGGTGATTAAATATTTTCCAATTTTAATTTGTTCCCTGCCTAGTTCTGAACACTATAGAAACTGCAATATTGATGTCTCATATTCTATATGATGCTTGTTTCAGCAATGTAACATTAATGCTGCAACAACAAATTTAAAATTTATTTTATGAAAAGCGAATATATAGGGTTACCATATTTGAACATTCAAAAATGAGGACGCTCCATGGGGGGAAGGGGATGTCAGTTCCACCCATGCTCCACCCCCACTCTGCTTCAGGTCCCACCCCTCCCCGCTCGGCCCCACCACCGCATCCCTCCTCACCCCCTGGCCTGCCACTGACATGCTGCTTCCCTCCTCAGTCCCCCACCCACTGCTTGCCTCCTCCCACCTGCCACCCACCTCCTCACTCCCCTTCCAGAAACTCCTATGCCCATCCCGAGAACCCCCACCTGCCACTGGCTCTCACCTCGCCTCCTCACCCCTGCCCACCCACCTGCTGCTGGCTCTCACCTCTTCAACCCCCGCTGCCTGCCACTGGCCTTTTCACCCCTCCCCCCGCCTGCTGCTGGCTCGCCGTCCCGCCTCTTCACCCTCCCACCTGCTGCTGGCTCGCTCGCCTCTTCACCACCCCCCACCTGCCACTGGCTCCCTGCTCGCCTCTTCGCCCTGCAGTGTGGGCGGCCCTAGGCACAGAGGTGGAAGGGGTCTCCGCGTGCTGCACCGGCTCCCTCCTGCCCAATCAGAGCAGAGGGGCTTGCAGGTGCTGGCAGCGGGCAGAGATCCCGCCACCGCCCCTCTCCCCTCCCCCGACCCGACCCTAGGAGCTAGATGGACCTGCCGGATGCTTCCCGGGAGCAGCCCCAGGTAAGCACTGCCAGGACTCCCCACCTCGCCCCTTAGCAGGTCCCTCTGGCTCTTAGGGTCAGGTTGGGGCGGGGGTGGAGGGCTCTCTGCACGCTGCCAGCGCCTGCAAGCCCTGCTCCGTGGTTCTGGCAGCTCCCATCTAGGGTTACCATATGTCTGTATTTTCCTGGACGTTTTTAGTTATTTAAAAATTCCTCCCGGGCGATGATTTAAGAACTAAAAAACCAGACATGTCCGGGAAAATACAGACGTATGGTACCCTAAAATATAATGCTAATAAAAGATGTTATATTGACAGCATCTGTCTGAAGTTTTGTTTGTCCAAAGAGGAGCTAAGCATGTACGGCAGATTCTTAAAGGAAGTAAGCAAGAACGCTGACCTTTTTACCACTTTGAAAGTTCATTGGGTTTGAAGGAGTCCTGAGGGTCAGAAAATGTCTAGGTCTCTTGTCTTTTGATGCTTAAAATTTGTTTGACAAATGTGTGTGAAAATCCTGGAATCACTTCTAAAAGTGTTTTGATTTTTAAGGATAGACATCTTACAGATGGTGAATCTCTTACTTAATTTAACTTTTGTACTTTTAAAATCCCTGAAGATATCATTAGTATCAATAAGGAAAATTAAATTGATATATCCACTTTTTTCAAAGGCATCAAAATCTGACTAATGACTGTCAAATAGTGTTTCATAGAAAACCATTAAAGGGGTTGGAGACCAGGTATAGATGAAAATTACAAATCAGAAATGGATTGAGTAAAGAACAGATATTCTAATTCCATTATAGTATTCTTTTCAGTTGTCCCCTTCTAGTCGCTTATGTAAAGATTTCAAAGTCACTTTCAGTTTTAATATAGTTTTGTTTTTATAGTTCGACTATTGATAGATTCTGCTCTGCTAATGTACAAAGTAAACTAGAATAATGTACATAATGAATCTAATTCAAATTATACCTTTCTTGTTGGACCTTGTCCTCTTCCAAATTTATCTTAATTTGGGTAAGTCAGCAGAGGGTGGAAAGAGGTCACTTTGAGGGTACATCTACACTGAGTTAGGGGTGTGATTCCCAGTTCATGTAGACATGCTTGTGCTAGCTCTCTTCGAGCTAGCAGAGTCAAAATAGTAGTGTAACTGCAAAGCACGGGCAGCAATGAGGATTGTCACAAGCTATATGTGCCAAGTACATACCCCTAGGTTCAAGCAGGTTTGTACTTGGCATGGCTAGCCATGCTGCTGCTCATGCTACTACGCTACTCTTTTTAGCATGTGTTCAATGGGAGCTAGCGTAAGTATGTCTATGTGAGCTGAGAATCACACCCATAGCTCATGATGCAGACCTACGCTGATAGCATGCCAGATGACCATGAGTTTGTTAGCAACAAAAGGAAAATGAGATTTACCTTTATGCTTCAATTCACTATGTAATTTATAAGGCTTTCAGATATGCATTTAACAGATCGTTCAGGGAGATGCGTGGGTGGCCTGCCTGTTTAAGTTGATTTTAGTTTCATTCATGTTTATCCCAGAAGCCTCCCATAACTTGGATAACCTTTACAAAGTTCTCCCATGTATATGATGTCCCAAACTTTACCACAATCTTACTTTTAATCAGAATCATGTTAAGTCCAGATCCATTCTGTTCAGTATTGGTTTTCAATTAACTCCTCAGTCACAGTGGCATGTGAATAGCCCTTCTGAGTGTTTCTTCATGGTCCTTTACCAGTGTTTGGCCACTGTGGAGTGAGAGGGTCATAAACTAGAACAAGAGGTCAAAAGTGCAACCAGTAATAAGGATGATATAAATCAGCCAATCTTGATGTAAAATCAAAGATATTCATAATGAAAAAGGAATAGAGAGATACAGACTCTGTTCAAGAAGTCATTTTTCACCACAAGATTGTATCTGAAATTCAGTTTTTAGCTCCATATTTGATTCTTAGCCAGCTACAGAAATTCAGTTGCTGTCATTGGGTACAAAGATTCTTTGAGGCTCTAAAATGGTGATTCAGAAATGAAAGTTACGTAAAGCTGAGTATATGCTCATGTTTTTTAAAGATATCTTATAATGCTTACTGTTTATCTTCTTATCTCAGCGTGAGTTGTCTTTTTTTTTTCCCTCAGCATGTTCTGCCCTTGGAGTTGCCCAATTAGATTCTGTGATCATTGCTCCACCTCCTATTGAAGATGGAATTAATCTTTCTTTGGAGTATTTACAGCCTTACTGGGGAGAACTTGAGAACTTAGTTCAGCACAAAAAGATTGTCTCCATAGGTACTTCTGATCTAGATAAAACACTGTTAGAGCAACTGTACCTGTGGTCACAGGTAAGGACAGATTATTCAACCATAGTAACTCTGAGGCATGGTATTTACTATTGTTTTCTTGGTATGCCACATATCCAGTTAAAAACAGCTATAAAAACAAGACTTTCATTTTAAAATTAAAATATTGATTACACTAATCTGTGTTTCTCAAAGGTATATTGGAAGGCAAAGGATGAGTTTTGAAGATTCTTGTAATTGATTACAAATTATAAGTATAAACAGTGCTATATTTAACTAAAACTCTTCAATTTTAATCCAATTTTTAAAAAAGAAATCCCCTTACTCCTGAGGGAATTCTGCACCAAAAAAATAAAAATTCTGCACACAATATTTTAAAATTCTGCATATTTTATTGGTCAATAAATAAATGTTGAGGCTCCAGCATGGCACAGAGGTAGGGAGCACAGAGGTGGGAGATCCCCCTGCAGCCCCTCTCTCTTCTTTCCCCCTCCCCTCGAACATGGACTCAGCAATGATGCTGCACCCACCCCTGACACAGCACAAGGACCAGGCCTGCCCCAGAAACATCCTGGGGCCCTGCTCCTCCATGCCAGGTGTACCAAGATGGCAAGTGAGAGGGACAGTGTTTCTCACACACCCCCAGCCCTGGCCCCCGATCCAGGTGTGGGGCAAGCAGGCTCGGCCTAACTGGATCCAAGATTGTGTGTGGGGGAGGTGGGGGATCCAAGTGTGTGATGAGAGGGTTCTGCGTGGGGCAATCTGGCTGCAGGCAGCTTGGTAGGGGGTCCGGATGCAGGGGAATCTGGATGCACAGGGGCTTGTTGTGGGGTTCTGCATAAGGGGAATGGGACTCTGCAGGACAGTCCAGGTGAAGGTGTGTGGGCCTCAATGTGGGGGGGAGGGGTCTGCGTGAGGGGGGATGGGGTTCAGTGAGGAGAGGTCTGGATGTGAGAGGCTCAGCGCGGGTCCAAGTGATGGGGCAGTGGGGCTTTGTGGGGTGGAGGTCTGGGTGCACCTGGTTGGGGCTCAGTGGGGTGGGGATCAGGTTCAGGGGAGCTCATCAGGGTGGTCCAAGCCCAGGGGATGGGGATATAGGTGTGGGGGGTTCAACAGGGAATGGTCTGGGTGCAGGGGTGGGGCTCAGGGAGAGTCCAGGTGCAGGGGGGTTCCGGATGCAGTGGGAGGTGATTTGGGGGGGTGCTGGATGCAGGGGTGAGGCTCAGTGAGGTGGGGGTCCAGGTACAGGGGGCTCAGTGGGTGATTCAGGGTGTGGAAGGGTGAGGCTTGGCAGACGAGTCTGGGTATGGGTTGGGCAGATGGGGGAGCAGCTCCCTGTACATTGACCCCTCACCCTGTGGTTGAGGAGTGATGGGGACAGGAAGCAGAGTGGGTGGAGCTTCCTGCAGCTGAGGGAGGTTTTGAGGGGTGGGTCTGATTCAGCCTTGCAGAGGAAGAGGACGGTCCTGTCCTGCCCAGCCCAGCAGAGACTGGCAGCTGAGCTGCTAGCAGGGTAGGAGCCACCTGACAGGAAGTCCCCAGCTGCCTCCCCTTCTTTTCCCCCACAGTGATTTACCTCTTTGCCAGCTGCTCTAGGAACCTGAAATGATGTCCCTGTGCTGCTAGAAAGGGCCGTGTGACCACTCTTGCAGCTTCCCTTTGCTTTCCTATCAGAAGGCATTTTTCTGTGGGGAAGTAAAGAAATCTGCAGGGGACGTGAATTCTGCACGTACGCAGTGGCACAAAATTCCCCCAGGAATATTACCTGAATCTTTTTACATTTTTTAGCCTCCATTTGGATACAATTCCTTTCAGGAAGATATCATTAGAATACCAAGCTTAACTGTAAAGGCGAGGCAACTTATGTGTCCTTCTGCACATGGATCAAACAATGGGAACTGTTCTTTGTGGAATGTAACTGACCTTCTCCCAGAGACTGAATGTGTCACTTCCATAACATTCAAATCATGCAAGTCTCCATTTATCTCTGCCATGTGCTTGTTATTGAGCTGATTACATTCTAATCATATTACCGTTAGTGTATGTTAACTGTTTGTTTGTTCAGAATCCTCCAAGCTCTGTAAAAGTGATATAAATTCATAACTATGTATCCTTATGGTTCCTGATAAGAGTCTTGATTTGTACTGTTTTTGCTGTCCTACTTAAGAAAAGTGGAGGGGGAAAAAAATCTTACTCTGGCCAGCATTGGTCACTAATGTTCTGACATGATGAATGTGTGTATTCTTTGTTTGTGAGAGCCCGATCCAAAGTCATTGAATTCAATGGAGACAAATACCTTTCACTTCAGTAGGTTTTGGATTAGGCCCCTAGTTAGGTGTGTGGACAGCTGCAAATTTATATCCACAAGAAGAATGAAAATTAATTATGTATTGCATTATTTGTAGTCTAGTGTTTTCCTGTTTTACTGAAACAAAGGGCTGCTGATATTAATGACCACAATAGACAAGAAGCCAAACATTATTCATTATGCAGAGTCTACTGAAGTGAGACCCTGTCATCATTCTGGGCCTGGTGTTGCAAGGAGATGAGTTCAGTTACTGCAGCCAATAGGACTTGTGTGCTTGACAGCATCTTGCAGGATCAGGCTTGTGCTTTGTTCACAGATTTTGGTGTCTAAAACAAGGTTCAAGTCAAAATGCCCAAAATAACCATACAGAGCAGATTTTATTCAACAGTAAAGAATGCTTATACCATGTCTAAAGTAGAAGAAACCTATTAATGTGCCTTTCCATCTGAAGGATCTCTCTCTTTCAGGTGAAACCACATAGTAACCAGGTAAATTTAGCTTCCTGTTGTGTGATGCCACCTGACCTCACAGCATTTGCAAAACAATTTGACATCCAGCTGTTGACTCATAACGATCCAAAAGGTAAGGCTGTAGTTGAACTTACTTGATAAAATTAACAATAATTTGAGTGCAACCGTTTTTTTAACCTTTAAAGCCCTGTGCATTGGATTCAGCTGTATACCTCCATATCATCTATTGACTTCAAGTTCTTATGTGCTTGCCTTAAGAACAAAAATAAAAGCAATCCTACAACAGGACTTCTGGGATATTGTAATAGGAAAACAATAAAGCAGTGGGAAGGGATGCCTTGTCTAAAAATATTGTGTACTGTACCATGTTTAAAATGTATGGTTTATTAATTCCAGCAAAGCATGTAGTCTCTCAAGTGTCATTCTGTACCCTTCAGAACAATGAAAGACATGGAAGAGCGTCACACAGAAGCTGGCAATGAAAAAGCCTTTGTAGCAACATACCCCTGGTTAACCTGAAATAGTATGTTTGAAGGTAGAGGATGAGAGAACCCTGTTTAACCTGTAATGTAATGTAAAGTTTGTTAGTGTGTTTTAATATCTGTGATGACATAGTGACATAATTACCACATTATAGTAGAATCACACAGTTTCTCTTCTGGGTTCCAAATCCTCCTATGGTGCCATCTCCTCAGAATGCTGTTATAAAATAATCTTCTTAAAATATTAAATTGGTTCTTCTTGAATCTGGACTAATCTGTTTCAGCCTATTCGCATCTAGACAAATGCATTGCTGGAACTGTAAACTAAAATAACTTGGACAAGATATTTTCTTTCACTTCCTCAGTTTAACTAAAATGGCTGTAGGCAAAAGTATAGTGGAGATCAATTTTTTTTTTTTTTAGTAAGGTACTTATTTCTGTGTTTAATTACCTGGTGAATCTTGCTAACAAAAATGAGTCTAGTAGAATGAAACTTTAAGGTCTTATTAAATATGGTCTAAATTACTTTATACTGTACCTGGATGAAGCTTGATTTGGGAGTGAATGAGACTTTGTAGTGGAATTGAGAAACTGCCTGGCCATTTATAAGTATCAGTATATTTTTAGCAATGGATATGCCAGCATAAGATGCTATTCATTAGTTAATTTTTAAATAGTAAAAATTAAAACTTGCGCTTCTAAATTTTTGATTGCTTATGTAAACTGTAAAATACAAATCTGCAGCTCTCTTTTGTTGCCTTGCAAGGGAACCTGTTTTTGCAAGTAGCTTTGGCTTTCATGCAGGTGCAGGTTGGATATAATGCAGAGGTAGCAAGTTCAACATCTGAAGGATGGTGGAGACAGGGTATAGTTTCCACCACTATTTAAGGAATCTCCCATCTTCTTATTCAGAGCCTGAGTTGAAAAATTATAGCTGCCTGGGCTACATTTGGTCTATGCTTTAGCTCCTGGGCATCCTCTGCTGCTAAAAGAAATATGTTTTCATTATTTAAGCAAATTTGTGAATGGCAGGAACCAGTAAGGACAAATATAGATATCTTGAATTTTTGGTCAAGAGGACGCAAATTTATTAATTCCATATTAGAGTAAGCTCTTGAGGCAGTCTGGCCTGGGAACAGTGAAAATGGGCCACCATCAATGCTCTCTCTGTTACTTGCCTTCCCCTTGTTCATGCTCAAATTCCAAGAATCACAGTACTAGGGCTTAGCAGCCTGCTTAAACCAAGGCCACCAAACCAGTAGCTACCCTACTGAAAAGGAGTTAACACCCCTGCTGCCAGAAGCTAGTACCCAGAATTGTGATACTGTACAATAAATGACTCATTACTAAACCAAGTAAAACCCATGCTGATTTGTCAACAAACCGCACCACATAAGTCCTTAAAGAGCCTATGCCAACAAACTGAATACGACTTCAAAAGGCTGCAGGATGCCCATGACATATTTCCAGTCCACCAATCTTTCATCAGGGATGAAACACATATCGGCAAAGTTGCTGTAGTCCAGGTGACCCTTGGAAATTGCTGTCTGGAACCACAGTATCCTCTGAAACTCCAACTGCAACCTGCAGACCAAAACAAATTGAAAATTAATACATACACTCCAATAACTATCATGAGAGGGGAGGCAGGGTGGTGGTGGGGTGCGGGGATGTGTGGGATTTGTTCCCTACCCTTCAACCTTATGCTGGCTAATAAGGGGCATTGTGCCTTAATTATAGACTAATGGAAGCATTTACAGTGCAGGACATGACCTTATCTCTTTAGACTTATAACTATTAAGGGCCCAGTCTGCAGGGTGTCGAGCACCCTTAACTGTGACTTTAGTGGGAACTGAGAATGCTCAGTACCTTGCTGGATTTGGTCAAACATTACATTTTTCTAAATATGAATCTAGATCTTTTAAACTAAAATCAATGTCAAACAAGAGACTGTCATTTTAATTCTCTCCTCCAAAATATATAGCTACCTCTTGATCTTATTTTTGGTATCTTCAACTAATGGTTTCAATGATTAATGTCATTTCAATCAACACTTTATGTAAAGCCAGTTCAGTTTATTACTTAGAGCAGGAGAGAAGTATATTCTGAAACTTTCTTATACTATAAATTCTTTAGCTTTTGAGTTTGTGCCTCATGAAAAGTGTGTGTGTGTGTGTGTGTCCAGCAATGTGACCATATACTTCATGCTGTCACATTGCTTATTGAGATAATTAACACATTTTTAACACAAAGATCACCTCTTACTAATTACAGTTTAAGGAATTATTTACATTTTTGTTTGGTTAAAATGTAAATATCTGTTTCTAATTTTAGAACTGCTTTGTGAGGCAAGTTTCCAAGAAGCTCTTCAGGAAAGTATCCGGAACAGTCGGGCACATGAATGGACTCCCTTGTGGCTTCTCCGGTATTCAGTCATTGTTCAAACCAGAGGCATTATTAAATCGAAAGGCTATATCCTGCAAGCGAAAAGAAATGTCTCTTAATACATTTTTCTTTTGACAACAGCCTGCTGTCTTAATGCTTTGGAAACATACCACCTTTTTTGCATAAAAACTTTGCACGGAGGTGAAAACCATCACAAGTTATAATGAAGACCAAAAGTGGTGACAGTAAGGCCTGGGTTGTCCAGAGGCACAGAGCTCTGACAGCATTGTCAAATACTGCACATTTCTTTCCTAACATAGAGACCAGTTTACTAATATATGAAATATTTTGTGTTCATTAAACTGTTTTCTAATTGAGATTATCTAAAGAAATTCAAAATATTTTTCTTTATGACTAATATAAAATTATCACTAAGTATATTTTGGCTGCCATCAAGGTAATATATAGAAATTTATATATTTTTGTTTTCAAGAAAGAAACTTAACATTCTGAATTTCTTCTGAAGTGCTTATTCCTACTAGTTAGGTAGCTATATAGGATTTGAGCGGTTGAGTAACTTTTAAGTAGTTTTCTTTTTTTTTATCCATAGGAAAATTCTCTAAGTAAACAGACTAATTGGAATCTGATTAAATGGTATAGCTAGTAAGCTGCTTAATTCACGTGAATGAAAACGTGGTTTTCTTTTCATTATGGTACAAAAGGCCTTTGTGTTTTAAAAAAATATATTTTTTAAATTATATTAGCTCATCCTGTTTGTTTCTGTACCACATTGCTCTTACTGTGTTTAGCATGTGGACAGGAGTGATGCCATTTTCTGTCTTAAATTGTGAAATGTATTGTAGTGTATTTACACCAAGATCTGGAATTACGTGGTCAAAACCAAATTAAACTGTAGCCAGAATGTGCCTGGTTTTGTCCTAATCTATGTACTAGATGCTCAAGAACCACAGATACTTTAAGAATGTGACTAAAATCAGAATAGATAAGTAGATAAATGTTGATGGGCTGTACATTGTATAATCACGTACAAAGGATATAATGTCTGTTAATTTTGGGTTACCTGGGGAATTAACTGATGTTCAGGTGTCATCCAGAGAACAGAATACCACACAAGCATTAAACCTGTGTTCTTGTTCCCTTGTGTTGCCAGCTTCACATGTGCAGTACTGTTGGCTTCTGAACCTAAAGGAAACTAATGCTGGATCTAAGACAGGCTATTGGTTTCTTTTTTCACCTGGAACATATCCACAGACTGAATTTTGCATTTTAAAAATACAGTCTGTCTACTGCAAAAACATTTTGTTATCCAATGTGGTTTAGATGGTATAGATCTCTTCAGTGCAATTCCTATCAGTAGTTCACTGTAGTCCAGTGAAGTCAATAAGTGTTTTGCTATTGATTTCAGTGGGAGCAGGATCAAGCCATAGTCTGGTAATTGTTAACTTAGTTTTATGTAGACTTTGAGCTTGTAGTTTAAAGGAATGAATTTACACTAACTTTTTTGTGTATTTTTGTCATAGAAAAATCACAATGTTTTCTTGCATGGTCAGATGTATAAACTTTTTAATCCATTCCACTGAGTTAGTCTTCGTTATTTTCAAAGACTTGGTACACTGATAAATGTTGTTTGGTAGTAAACTTCTGAGTCCTTAAATATTTAGATATGTGACTAAAATATCTAGGAAATACTCTAGACTTATTCAGTTACTTGATAAGTATGGGGTGGACAAGGAAGAGAATGGGCACTGATAATGCAGAGGCAACAATTTTAGAAACATTTTCTTTTGACAGAAGAAAGTGAATTTTGGCCATGGAGAGTCATCTGTGTATAAAATTTAAAAAATGAACCTTATTTAAAACTTATGTGCCAAGTGTGCTGCTTATTGGTCGGTATTGATGTATAGCATCTACTTGTGATCATTTTATTTATCCTTTGCATCCAAAGCATACCACAGTCTGACTGTTGACAAGGATTCACGTTTACTTGACATGTATATGTTTAAATCTACAATACTAAAAACATTAATACTGACTATTGAGCTAAGAATAGTTTAATAGTGCACAGATTTAGTTTAGTTCCTTATTGGGAATCATATTAATAATTACTTTTTTGTGGAGAGAGAAATAACTTTTGTACCAATTGGAATAGGCATGGTAATTTGTTAGCTCTACAAGCAGCATTACAACCAGGAAGTGATTTTTCAAGTCATTACCTGATTAGTGATTACTGTATTTAACCAAAATAGCTATTAAAGTTGGAGGAGAGACAGAGGAGGAATATAAAAGTTAAGATTTGAAGAAGTGAAAATTGGCATTACTGTATTATTAGTATATGTCCTTCTTTGAGATTTGCATTTTTGTGTATGCTTTGTATGAATTCTAAATTTCTCTATATCATTGCTTGCATTGGTATCTCTGGGAGGCAAGCAGGAATGACTCTGCTTTTCCATCATTAAATGACATATTGTATATGGTGAACATCAGATCACTCGAGATATGCCTTGATGTATTGACATAGTGGGGAGTCAGTGGTATTTAGAACATGTATGCCCTTCACCAATCTGAAAGCTAGATCCCACTTACAAGTAACAGCAAGTCCCAAATTCTTCAACGAAGCCACCATGTTAGTGCCACTTCCCTGCTAATCTCATTCATTTCTTCTTTTTGGGAGTTGGGGTTCCAGGGTTGTATCACTGCAACTGTCATTGGTCTACATGAACTGTTTGTGGGAAGGGAGGAGGGGGTGGGGGGAAATCAAAGCACCCTTTAACTGTATGTAACTTATTTCTTGCAGAAAGTGTGCTTTATGCAAGTTTAGATCTATTGATTATGTATTTAATCCTGGGGTATAGCCTCTTTAATTGTCTTAAAGGTTAAATTGGAGTTTTTGTGCTGTATATTGTTTTCCTCTAATTGTTTTCTCAAAAGCTTTTCCGTGTAATAAAATAAATGACTGGGATAAATTAAGATACATAATTATATACAATTTTGTTTTTAATGTTGGAACTAGACTGCTTGGTGTGGGCATGGTTTTATCCCTGTGATCAAATAATGACAAAGATAATTGCAAGTTTTCATTAATTTTATCTAGTCCCTGTATTGCACTTACTGAAGATTCCCTTTCATAAATTGAATGTTTGTTACTAAAATACAGATTATGTAAATTTTGCCAAGTATATTTGGAGAAATGTTGTTTTTTCAAATCTAACAAAGTACAAGACAACTTCCTTTGTAGCACATTGACACCACTTTTTTTTTTTGTTTGTTTAACTGACTAAATTGATTTTGAGTGACAGAGGCAGCACCTCCTCTATGAATCACCTCACAGATCTGCTGATCCCTAGGAGTAGTACATTAGGAATGAGACTTGAACTTGTTCTCCCATCTGGTAGTGCACAACATTCCAGGAACATAGCCTGGAATACTTTTTTCTTTTCTTTTCAAGTTAGATTTTTTGAGCCAAATTCTGCCCTATTTCTAGCACCTCAAAAGCCTAGAAACACTTGCTTATGATTAGATTTAGTAGTGGTCACTTAACTGTTCCCTTACTATTAGCTGCCTAATCTTGCTAATCTTAAAGTTTTTTCACTAATAGATTGTGAAAGGGAGAATCTTAATTAAGCCTTACTTCTGGGAAATACAGTAAAAATGTGTGACTTAGTCCTTTTAGGTCATTAGGCAAAATGTGAAAAAAAAAAATTAAAATACTGCATGGTTTTATTTAATCCTCTCTTGTTGGCTTTCTTTTGTTGGTAAAATGTTTAGCTAGAGCTGTAATGTATGAAACAAATAGAAAACAAAGCATTTGTTTTAACAAAATATTTATAGTGCTGACTGCTCCCTAGTAATTTAATGTGTTGAAATAAAATGAGTTGTTTGAGTCTGTAGTGGTGGATTATTGATTTCTAGCTAGACCTTTTCCAAACAAGTTGTCATGAATAGCAGTCAGCATGCTAGAATACTAACTAGAGCAGTGATTCCCAAACTTTTGTATTGGTGACCCCTTTCACACAGCAAGCCTCTGAGTGCGACCCACCCCCCTTATAAATTTAAAAAAACGTGTTTATCTATTTAACACCATTATAAATGCTGGATGAAAAGTGGCGTTTAAGGTAGAGGTGGAAAGCTTGCGACCCCCCCATCTAATAACCTTGTGACCCCTCAGGGGGTCCCAACCCCCACTTTGAGACATCCCCCCCCCCCCCCCCGAACTAGAGTATGAGCTCGAGAACTCATGGGGAGAATTTTAGCCACAAAGCCTAACCCATACTTTTGACCTAATAACTTGCTAGCTCTTCGTGTCCTGTACACTTCTTCTGCCTGACTGCTACACCCTCCTGCAACTCCCATCTAGTCACCGCTAACCCCTTCTTCCAACAGTGCTACCTGGTCTGCCAAATCGTTGGTGGCATTGTAGACCAAGAGTATTGGTGTGTGAGCTCAGAGTGGAACTCGGGTTACATGTGAGGTTATTTCTAGATTTGCTTTAATGCAGAAGGCAGAGGAATAATAGGCTCCCTTGAGGAGCTGAACTATTGTGCCAGGTTTAGAGGAGTGTAGAAGATCCTGTAAGATGAAGATTACTGTACCTAGGCTATGTGCACCATAAGGGAACATCTGCCCAAGATGTGCAGAACCCTGCTCAGCTGCCCCCGGGTGTTCTAGTGCAGTGAGGAAACACTAGCGAGACCCTGGCACTACCTGCGGGCTCTGTGGCTCACTGTGGGGTTTCTGCGGGCCATGCAGATATACCGCAAGTCAATGCTCCTCCTATAACATGGAGCACTTGGATAACATGGATTGGGACAAAAGAAATCTGATGAGGTTCAATGAGGACAAGTGCGGAGTTCTGCACTTAGGATGGAAGAATCCTATGCACCGCTACAGGCTGGGGACCGACTGGCTAAGCAGCAGTTCTGCAGAAAAGGAGCTGGGGATTACAGTGGATGAGAAGCTGGATATGAGTCAGCAGTGTGCCCTTGCTACCAGGAAAGCTAACGGTATATTGGGCTGCATTAGTAGGAGCATTGCCAGCAGATCGAGGGAAGTGATTATTCCCCTCCCCGATGAGGCCACATCTTGAGTATTGTGTCCAGTTTTGGGCCCCCTGCTACAGAGAGGATGTGGACAAATTGGAGAGTCCAGCAGAGGGCAATGAAAATCAGGGCCGAATTAACCTTTTATGGGCCCCCATGAGGGCAGTGGAGCATGGTGCGGGGGTGGGGCTGGCCAGGGGCCTGGCATGAGTGGACCTGCTCCGCCCAGCCCAGTGCAAGGGCACTATTTACAAACCCGCAGCTGCCCAGTCCTGTGCTGCTAGCATGCCCCTTCCCCTCGGGGGTGGGCCCATGCCATGCCACAGAGACACCCCCCAATCCAACACTGGAACAACCCTCCAATTCACTATGCCCAGAGTGCCCCCCCCAACCCTACCACAAATGCACAGCGCCCTGCACAACACCACCCCTGCCCAGCACTCCCTCCCCTATGCCCTGCCTCCCCGCTGCATTCACCAACCCTGCTGGGAGGCGACTGTCTGCTGGGCTGAGCTGCAAGTGCAGTTCCCGGGGTGGGGAATCGCTCTGGCCCCAGGAGTGGTGCGATCAGCCAGGCCAGGGCCTGCCCCAGCCAGCCTCCCTCAGGACCCACTTGCCTGGAGGGGCCCAGCCAAGCCCCCCACCCAACTGGCCAGGCTTCTGCACCAGTCCCAAGCGGCTCAGTTCCAGGGAGACAGGTGGGGCCCCACAGGTGGTGGAAAGCAGAGACTGCCTGGAGCCGGAGGTGCACTGGGGTCTGGCCAGAAGGCAGAGAGAAGCTGGTGGCTGGGGCCAGGGAGTGAAAAGGAGCCCTTGGCAAGCAGGCCGAGAGGAGCAAGTGGTGGGTGGGGTGGGGTGGGGTGGGGGGTGCCAGTGGGCTGGTGGGGTCTCAGGGCTAGGGTGACCAGATGTCCTGTTTTTAAAGGGATAGTCCCATTTTTTGGGACTTTTTCTTATATAGGTGCCTATTACCCCCTGCCCCCTGTCCCATTTTTTCACAGTTGCTATCTGGTCACCCTATCTCAGGGTGCAGTGCAAGCAGAGAAGGCTGGGACCCCTTCTGAGCATGGGCCCGGCTCCATGGCACCACTGGTGCCATTGTAGACCCAGCACTGATGAAAATGATCAGGGGGCTGGGGCACATGACTGATGAGGAGAGGCTGAGGGAACTGGACTTGTTTAGTCTGCAGAAGAGAAGAGTGAGGGGGGATTTGATAGCAGCCTTCAACTAGCTTAAGGGGGGGTTCCAAAGAGGATGGAGCTCGGCTGTTCTCAGTGGTGGCAGATAGCAGAACAAGGAGTAATGGTCTCAAGTTGCAGTGGGGGATGTCTAGGTTGGATATTAGGAAACACTATTTCACTAGAAGGGTGATGAAGCCCTGGAATGGGTTACCTAGGGAGGTGGTGGAATCTTCATCTGTAGAGGTTTTTAAGGCCCGGCTTGACAAAGTCCTGGCTGGGATGATTTAGTTGGGGTTGGCCCTGCTTTGAGCAGGGGGTTGGACTAGATGACCACCTCAAATCTCTTCCAACCCTAATCTTCTATGATTCTATGACACCTGTTGGCTGGGCTGAGCGGGCTGCTGTAGAGCCTTCAGGGGCCCAGTCCCCAACCATCAGGAACCAGCTGTGGGGCTGCTCCAAACACCCTGTGAGCAGCTTTGCAAACCAGCGCCACAGGCACTGGCCACTCGGGGCTCCCCTGCTTGGGTTATTCCCTGCAGCTGGGGTGCCAGAAATGTGCTGAATGATGCTGAGATGATCTGTGTGAACAGGAGTCCCCCAGTGGGGGATTAAGGCTCCCATATGGCCCCAGACTCTGTGAGGACGGGCCCACCCTGACACCGAGTAGTCAGCAGAGGTGGGGCCAAGCCCCCAGGTGGCCCCACATCTCCAGTGTATTAAATTGCTTCCTGTAGGAATGTGCTACTTAGGGTGTACTGAGCATGCTCAGTTCATCTGAGCATTCTCAGTAACATCTGCTGACGCCACTGCCCTTCACCTTGCCCTCACTGTGCATAGTAATCTGCTGACTGCTTTTTACAGGGATTGCAAAGGGGATAAAATCATGATCTGATTATGGGTGAAAATTGACTGGTCAGGAGTGTCAAGCAGCTGGAGGCAGGATTAGGAGAGGGGTTGAAGGGCAAAATCAGGGCTGAGGGGAGGAGCAGGAGTTAAGCTTGGGGTGAGGCACTGGCAGAAGGTGACAGAGGGCAAAACCTGGCACAGGCAGGAGTAGAGGTGGTAATAGTTACCCCAATGGGACTGAGACACCAGTGTTTGAAAAAATGGTGGGGGGCAAAGGGGCTTTTTTATTTCCCCTCCCACAGACAGCACCTCTCAGCACAGGCTTCCCAGGGCTGGGCTGTTAAAGGCACAGGCATCCCAATGCCTAGTCAAGGCAGCTCCTCTTTGGCTGATCTAACCTACTGAGGCTATGTCTACACTACAAAGTTCAAAGCGCTGCTGCGGGTGCCAATGCTCCTGGTAATCCACCTCGACGAGGGAATTAGCTCCGAGCACTGGGAACCGAGCCTGTCCACACTAGTGCTTTAGAGCACTCAAATTTACTGTGCTCAGGAGGGCTGATTTTTCACACCCCTGAGCCAGCAAGCTAGAGCACTTTAACTTGCCAGGGTAGATAATCCCTGAGATTTAATTCAGTGAAACATTTTACATATATATCCTCAGAAACAAAGAATCCTTTATCACTGTATCTGATTGCATAGAGTCTCATAGCAGTTTCCCAAGTTGTTTTATCTGCTGCTGGGATTCCCTGAATTTTTAATTCTAATTTTTTCTTCTTATTTTTAGAGCAGATGTTTATTCTGTTGGATCATCTGACTTCCACTCGTTTGCCTCTCAATCCAGCCCTTAGTGTTTTTCTGCATGCCATTGCTTGTGTGTACAACTGGATTCTCAAATATTCAATAAAGGCAGTATACTATCTCCTCATCTTTCTCAAAGGCAAAAATCTATTGTAATTTTTGCTGAATGTTAGAACTGCTGTAGTGGGTCAGACAAATAGTCTGTCTAGTCCAGTATCCTGTCTTCTGGTAGGGGCCAGTGCCAGGTGCTTCTAAGGGAATGAACAGAACAGGCAATCACTGAGTGAACCATCCCATTGTCCACTCCCAGCATCTGGCAGTCAGGGGATGGTTCAGGGAGACGCAGAGCGTGGAGCTGCATCCCTGATTATCTTGGCTAATAGCTGAGGCACCTATCTTGAGGGACCAATCTAATTCTTTGTTGAACCCATTAATAGTTTTGGCCTTCAAAACATAATGAAGACACATCTACAACCCCAAGATATCTTGACAACCATAAGAATTCTAAAAACATGAGTTATACACCCTGAAGTCAAGACATTTTAATTAATAAATGATATTTTGTTCTTATGTGCCTCTTTGTTCCTGAGCCTTTAGGGTGCAGTAAGGCCAATTCCACCAAAGCTGGAGCCTAAACACCTGAATGAATCTTAGTCTACCCTCATGCTTTTCCTGGGTTTATTGAGAACATGAAATAAGAGAAATCCGAAGTGTGAGTCCAACCAGTTCCCTTGCATACAAGTCAGTCGGTCCTTTGAATTGGTGGGAATGGATTTAATAGGGCCATTACCGGCAACAAAGGAGGGATACTGGTAAATACTGACAGCCACAGACTATATTACAAGATGGGTTGAAGCATTTCCACTTTGAAATAAGTTGGCGTCTGAGGTGTCAAAAAAAATGTACAAAATTATACAGCACCTTGGATGTCCACAGCGTATACTGACAGATCGTGGGCCAGAATTCAATAATGAGGTAAATACTTTTTTTCTGAGGTTGTTTTTGACTGTTTTCAACCACTCTTTCAGACCACAGATAGTTGACAGTGAACATGGGCATTTTTGCTGACAAGTTTCTATGAACTCCCACTCAACTTTGCAAGGATTACTGGTGGTCACCCCACCCGGGTTGCTATAACATTTTATTCTTTGGGTTCTTTTTACCCACCAAACCTGTCCAAAGGAAAGTTTATGGCATAAATGTTTTTCTTTCAGTATAACCTAGACATTTGCAAAAAATTGGGAATACAGCGTAGCATCACCAGCCTATACCACCCACAAACCAATGGATTGGCTGAAAACACAAACAAATCCATCAAAAGGTAATTTTACGGCTGGGAAAATTACAGTATTAATAGCAAGGAGAATGCACTATGACAGAAGGTACAAACTGCTTCAAAATTTTAGTACATTGCAAGTCCACTTGTCTTTTATTTCAAGAAAAAGTAATCGTACCAATAAACTAGGATGGCCTCTTTACGCCTCTGGATTGCGTACAATTTCTCTCAGTAAAGACAGCCCTTTCCCCTTCCCCCACAAATAATCCATCACCATTTGTTACAGAGCATTTCTTGGTGACATTTTATTTTCTTTGCAATCAAAACCAAACACAACAACCAAAATGTCACCCTTTCGACTTCTGTATGGCTTTGAAGCAACATTCCCAGACCAAGTCTCAGAAAATTACCCAGTAGGTGTCTTTAAGAACCATCAGCTTTCAGGTGCATATGTTATTCTGTGATGGTTCATTTTACAAACACAACTCCTTCTCCATTTGTTTACAAAGCCAATGGATTTTGAGGAACTCAGTGAACAGTTCTACAAAGCGCACATCATAAATATGGAATGTAGACATGCTGACATTGAACTGGCCCTTACTAATAGTTCTAAAGCACAAGAAAAGCAACAGATGCAGTATGTCAAAAGTAAGACTCGTAAACATTGGAAAATAACATTCGAGGTTGGGGAAAGTGTCATGTTACCGAATGCAAGAAGGAAAACAAGAAAGGGAGGGCTGCTGCAACCTACCTACCATGGACCATACAAAGTCACTGCTATAGAGGGTAAAAGAGTTAAATTAGAAACCATCTCAGGGAAACTTTTAGGATCTATGTACAGTATCTCCCACTTAAAACTATTTAAAGAGCCTCCAACATTAGCTGCTGAAAACAGATGATAGGAAAACATGGAAATGGAAACTGCTGTGGATGACACTATGAAAAAAGTCACTTCAGAAGAGGTAGGAGAAATGGGAGGCGATGTATCTCACAAGCCTCACAACAGCCAAGTGATAAATGTGGAGATCACAGACACAGATGAAGAGGACTGTTTTTTGGAAGAAGTTCTAAGCAGTGATCCAATCCAAACGATGACCCCCCTTCCAGTGGAAAAGTATTTCAAACAAGTTAATTTTTTGGAGTAATCGACAGTTATGAATAAATCAAGATTTCTATTTACAGTTTTGGTCACAATGTAACCATCATTTGACAACGTTTTATTGATTTTTTCAGAGAGCATGGAGGACTACTGCTTATACTGCAATTATGTGACATGCAAAAAATTAAATAAAGATGGCATGATGGTAAGAAACACAAAATGGGGTATGAGAAACATACACCATATCTCCAATGAGAGATTACTCCAGGACTTTGATGGAATCTACCCTCTGAGATCAGAAACCTTTCTCAGTCAAGGCAACAGGACAGGTACATTGCTGCCTGCGCCTACCTGTTGAGCTGATGAACTGTAATGGTCAGAGATCGTACCAGCATAGAAGTATATTGAAGGTGAACCCTAACGAAATTAAGATTTTAAATTATCCTCCACATGTCCCATGTCCCACTACAATGAATCGAGGCAGGGTTGTTTGGAAGCTGAACACTTTATGCTTCCATCCCACACCACTGTCAAGTTTTAGCAAATTAGGACAAGTCAGCACATAAGAACAACCATATGTATCAGTAACTGCTAATGGTAACAATTCACTACCTCTCCCTACTGCAGGTAGCAAATTCCTATGGGTAGCAAATTCCTATGGGTAGCAGTTTCACACACCTTAGACTGTGAGAAACTGCTACCAGTAGGAATTAGCTAATCTGATAGCAGTTTTTAGCAAATTAGGAAAAGTCAGCAAATAAGAACAACCTTATATTCTTGGTGGTGATGGGGGACTTCAACTACCCAGACATCTGTTGAGAAAATAACACAGCAGGGCACAGATTATCCAACAAGTTTTTGGAATGTATTGGAGAAAAAAAATTATTTCAGAAGGTGAAGAAAGCTACGAGGGGAGAGGCTGTTCTAGATTTGATTTTGACAAATAGGGAGGAACTTGTTGAGAATTTGAAAGCAGAAGGCAGCTTGGGTGAAAGTGATCATGAAATGATAGAGTTCATGATTCTAGGGAATGGTAGGAGGGAGAACAGCAAAATAAAGACGATGTAGTTCAAGAAGGCAGACTAGCAAACTCAGGGAGTTGGAAGGTAAGTTCCCATTGGAAGCAAGTCTAAGGGGAAAAGCAAATGAAGACCATTGGCAGTTTTTTAAAGAGACATTATTAAGGGCGCAAGAGCAAAGTATACCATTGTGTAGGAAAGATAGGAAGTATGGCAAGAAACCATCCTGGCTTAACCAGGAGATCTTCAATGATCTAAAAATCAAGAGTCCTACAAAAAGTGGAAATTAGGACGAATTACAAAGGATAAATATAAACAAATAACACAAATATGTAGGGACAAAATTAGAAAGGCCAAGGCACAAAACGAGATCAAACTAGCTAGAGACATAAAGGGTAATAGGAAAACATTCTGAAAATACATTAGAAGTAAGAGGAAGACCAAGGACAGGGTAGGCCCGTTACTCAATGAGGGAGGAAAACAATAACAGAAAATGTAAGAGGTGTTTAATGATGTTTTTGTTTCTGTTTTCTCCAAGAAGGTTGGTGGCGACTGGACACCTAACAGTGAATGCCATAGTGATGTTGGTGTCATCAGGCATCTGTATTAGGCCTGAATGAACCAAAGTTATTCTATGCTTGCCCAGAGTGCCTCCATGTTAAACTCTAATTGACCTTATAGGCCAGCAACCGAGAATGGAATGTGTAGCAGCTAGTTATCAGTGCAACACTGGTGCCAGGAGATAATGATGAGGCCTGCTTGCACCTGGCTAAGGGGCGGGGCAGAATAACAGATCAAGAAAAGTAAAACAGGATAACAGTTCAAGAAAAAGCCGCTAACGAGATGAATTGTTTGCTGCCAAGAATGATTTAACCTGCTTAATGTAATTGCTAGCTGCATAGTGTACCTGCTACATGGGAACGTAAGAGGGGGGCGGTAGTGGGGGGGGTAATGGGAATGCTTAGCTGAAGTTATGTATAAGAAGGGAAAAGCTGCTTGCAGCTGTGTACTTGATTTGAGACATCTCTGTCTCCTTGCACAGCTTTGAGATCTCAAATAAACTTTGTCTGCTTCTCCACCTTGGTGTGTTTATTGGAGCGAAGCACACCGGGCAACGAATCACTGTTTGCTGCCTCGGGCATTCTGTGCCGGCAATAGTGAAAATGAGGTAGGACTAGAGGCAAAAATAGGAAAAGAACAAGTTAAAAATTACTTAGACAAATTAGATGTCTTCAAGTCAACAAGGCCTGATGAAATGTGTCCTAGAATACTCAAGGAGATGACTGAGTAGATATTTTAGCCATCAGCAATTATCTTTGAAAAGTCATGGAAGACAGGAGAGATTCCAGAAGACTGGAAAAGGGCAAATATAGTGCCAATCTATAGAAAGGGAAATAAGGAAAATCTGGGGAATTACAGACCAGTCATCTTAACTTGTGTACCTGGAAAGATAATGGAGCAAATAATAAAGCAATCAGTTTGCAAACATCTAGAAGAAAATAAGGTGATAAGTAACAGCTGTGATTAATGTGCATAAGCCTTGTCAAGTAGTGTCAGGCTAAGTACTGTTAGGCCTCAAACTTCCGGAAGTTGTAAGAAGCGAGTATAGTAGAATCCTGCAAGCATAAGCATAATCTATCTAGGAAACTTTATAGATTAAGAAGGAAACCCTGTAAAGGTTGATAGACTTGTGGTTACTATGCTCTGCAACCATACACTTCTTTAAGCTGATTTAGGGTTTTTTAAGTCTAGCAAATTGACCACAACTAGCTACATACAGAAAAGATGAGCTGGGCACAGGTGCACAGTTCATAAGTTCAAAACAATCACAAATGCCACCCTGGAATATTTGGCCACCTTGATTGGTTGACTTGTTTTGAAGCACGGCCAGCAAATATCGTATAAATAAGATGGAGAGGCGCAAGTGTGTGTGTGTGTGTTGTTGACCTAAAAGAGATTACTCTTTGTCAGGCTCACATACACCCCCTGAACCAAAGGGACTTGAGCTTCACTGACTATCTGTGCCTGGCCAGTGCAGGAAATGGTCAACTGAAAGGTAACGTATCTTTGGACGAAAGCAGGGTGAGGTATGAATTAAAACGGTCTGGTAATGCTCGAGCTGATTAATCTTAAGTCTGTATTAATACTATAGGTTTAATCAATATATAGTAACTGTATATGTTTTGTGCCTTGCTGGAAACAGGTAGTGTTGGTAAAGTTAGTAGGTTATAAATCATCGTAGTTTTGCAAGCCACTGTGCCTGTATTCAGTATAAGTTACCATCAAGTTATCATAAAAGTCAATAAAGGTTTATAAATTGATTAGATAACGTTATAAATAGGTTAAGGCTACTAAAATTAAAGTCATTAGGCACATTGTCATTAGGCACATTCTGTCTGTGTTGCCTTTATAGTCGTAAGTCATTAAAAGACTTTCTTGAGGAATAATTAGTTGTTAGTTTCTCTTTTGCGGACACTACTCAACCTCATTACATCTGTGTTGGGTGGTGGGAAGTAGCGAACACCCAGAGCCTCACTAGGGCCCTAACAGGAGCCCCCCTAGGGCTTTGATGTGTGCCTCCTCCTTCCATTACTCTCCACAACAGCCAGCATGGATTTCCCAGAACAAATCATGTTAAACCAACCTGATAGTTTTCTTTGACAGGGTAATAAGCCTTGTGGATGTGGGGAAGTGGTCGACATGGCCTATCTTGCTGTTAGTAAAGTTTTTGATACTGTCTCCCATGAACTTCTCATAAACAAACTAGGGAAATGCAACATAGATGGAACTAAAATAAGGTGGGTGAAAAACTGGTTGGAAAACAACTCCCAGAGAGTAGTTCTCAGTGGTTCACAGTCAGGCTGGAAGGGCATAACGAGTGCGGTTCTGCAGGGATTGGTTCTGGATATGTTTCTATTCAAAATCTTCATCAATGATTTAGATAATGGCATAGAGAGTACACTTATAAAGTTTGTGGACGATACCAAGCTGGGAGGGGGTGCAAGTGCTTCGGAGGATAGAATGAAAATTCAAAATGATCTGGACAAACTGGAGAAATAGTTTGAAGTAAATAGGATGCGATTCAATAAGGACAAATGCAAAGTACTCCACTTAGGAAGGAACCAGGGCCGGCTTTAGACCGATTCCCCCGAATTAGACCCCGCGCCTAAGAAGGCCCTACACCCTAAAGAAGAGTGCCTAACTTAGGCGCCTTTTTAATTTTTACTCACCTGGTGGCAGTCCAGGTCTTCAGCGGCACTTCGGCGGTGGGTCCTTCACTCATTCCGGGTCTTCGGCGGCATTTTGGCGGCAGGTTCCTTCAGTGCCGTGGAAGACCCGGAGTGAGTGAAGGACTCACCGCTGAAGGCCCGGACCGCCGCTGATTATTCGAATCGGGCCCAGAACTTGATAAAGCTGGCCCTGGAAGGAACAATCAGCTGCATGCACACAAAACAGGAAATGACTGCCTAGGAAGGAGTACTGCGGAAAGGGATCTAGGGGACCACAAGCTGAATATGAATAAACAGTGTAATGCTGCTGCAAAAAACTGAACATCATTCTGGGCATAGGCGCCGACTTCCCCTCTTTCCCATGGGTGCTCAACCCCCCGCCCCCAGCTACACCCCTACTCCATCCCTTCCATGAGGCCCCACCCTTGCCCTGCCTCTTCTTATCCCTTCCCCACTCCCATTCCAACCCCTTCCCCAAAACCCCACCCTGGCCCCGCCTCTTTCCTGCCTCCTCCCGAGCATGCCACGTTCCAGCTCCTTCCACCCTTCCCGGAGCATGCTAACGCCGCCGAACAGCTGTTTGGCAGCAGCCGGGCAGGAAATGCTTGAGAGGTGGGCAGAGGAGCAGGGATGCAGTGCACTCGGGGAGGAGGTGGAGGTGGGGCGGGGAATGAGGGGAGCTTGGCTGCTGGTGGGTGCAGAGCACCCATTAATTTTTCCCCAGGGCTGCTCTAGCCCCTGAGCACCCACAGAGTTGGCAGCTATGAGTCTGGGATGTATTAGCAGGAGTATTGTAAGCAAGACACAAGAAGTCATTATTCTGCTCTGCACTGATTATGTGGAGTATTGTGTTCAGTTCTTGGTGCCACATTTCAGGAAAATAAGGACAAATTGGAGAAAGTCCAAGAAGAGCAACAACAACAAAAAATGGTCTAGAAAACATGACCTATGAGGGAAGATTGAAACATAATAAGTTTTCAATTATGTAAAAGGTTGTTACAAGGAAGAGAGAGAAGAATTGTTCTCCTTAACCACTGAGGACAGGACAAGAAGCAATGGGCTTAAATTGCAGCAAGACAGGTTTAGGTTGCTACATCAAGTAGCATTTTTTTACAACAGCAGTTTCTTACAATCTGTATGTACCAATAGCTGCTGCCCAGAGCACATTTCTACACGTAGCAATGTCACACAGACTATAGTGCAAAAAACGGCTCCCCGTAGGCATTTGCTACAGCAGGCAGCACTTGTACCGGTAACTGCTCCCCGGAGCACATTCCGCGGGGGCGGCTGTTTCCCGCCGGAGCGCTTTTCGCGGCGGCCCGGCCGGAAGGCAGCGGGCGGGGCGCTGCGCTGCGCTCACTCCGGCACGCGGGGTGTGTGTCCCGCCGGAGCGCTTTTCGCGGCGGCCCGGCCGGAAGGCAGCGGGCGGGGCCCTGCGCTGCGCACACCCCGGCACGCGGGGGAAGATGGTGGCCACGCGGCGAACAGCGCGGCGCGAGCCGGAGCCGGAGCCCGCTGCCCCGGCTGCGGCAGAGGGAGGAAGGAAGCGGGAGGCGCCCGCAGGCCCCGTGCCAGGGCCCGGCTGGGGTCTGTGCGCACCGCGGGCCGGGCTCGGCCCAGCGTGTGCGGCCCCCGGCACGGACGGAGGCTGCCGGGCGGCTCCCCTCGCCCTGTAGCGCGGGGCCTGTTTCGCCGAAGGGGGCCGGAGTTCGACCCCGGGTGAGCGGCCTGGAGCCCCCGGGGGCTGCGGTGAGGTGCGGCCTGTGCCCCAGGGCCGGGCAGTGGTGCTCCGCCTGGCCGCCGTCTCCGCTCCCCCGGTGGGGGACCCCAGCCCAAATACCCCGGTGATGGGCCTGCTAGAAGCGATTGACGGGGGCTTGGCTGGTCTGCTGGCTCCTGGGGTGGTCCCGGGGGGTGGCAGCCGCCCGCGCTGTGCCCCTTCCCCGGCTCTTGTGTTTTCCGCCGGTGGTGGTGGGTGCTCTCCTGCCTGCGTTGCTGAGGGGGCTGGCCCCCTTCTCCAGCGGTTCGGTTGCCGGCCGCTCCCGGCTTGAAAGTGAAGTATCGTGTATTAGCTGTAGCGCTGAACTATGGTAGGGCACAGTTGAAAGGCTCCCTAGACCTGAGGGGGTTTTAATAATTGGACACACTTCTGCATTTCTTTCTTCTGTAAGGGCTTTCTCACTCTTTGGCTGTTTAACTGATGGGGGACTTTTGGGATACACTCTGTATGACAGATGCTGTTCAGAATAAAATGGCTGTGTGCTGACATAGGAATCGCAGCCTGGGGAATTCTGTTAGATTCATTATCAGTTTTTAGATAGCAACAGTGGTTCGTGGTGCCTTTCATCATCTAATGCTAGCCAAGAGGTTTTTGAGTATTTATTTCTATGCGATACAGACTTTGCAACAGTCATCCATGCCTTGGAGGCTGAAGCATCGTTGCATAGATGCCATTGGGTTAGACGGGTTTAGGACTACTCGAGATAGTGTAGCGTCCTTAACATAGTATATTCTGTCTGCCAGAAGGTTCCTGCTACTGCCGAATGCATTTGCCTGCTGTGGAACAAGCTTCAATGACTACATCATGTTTGAACCCAAGTCTTTGTACTGACTTTTATTTATTAGTACCAGTTCACAGTGTTGGTAATCTTTGTAGCCATGAATGGTCTGGGGCAAAGGTCTTTGAAAGGTTGACTCTGTACCTTATTGTGGGAATTACTATTCCCTGTGATGCTCTTGCGATCAGTTCCCAGGCTTAAACAGTCAGCAGTTAGGGATGGCTGTCTGAGTTAAGAATTCCATCTTTGGAATCTGCTTCCTATGGCAGCCTGCCAAACCCAGACTGAACTAGATTCAGAGCATTTGGTTTAGTTTATGTATTTTTGGGGTGTGTTTTTTGCTTATTCTTGCCTAGAGGGCAGCTTGATTCCTGGGTCTGATAGACTTCCAGTTGGTGTGGGGTCTGGTGTCCTAACAGTGATTTATACCACCTTTGTGGTTCTAGAGGACAGTCCATAAGGCTGTTCTCGCAGCTGGAGATCGCTGGAACTAAGGCCATTCTCAGCTGTCCAGTTACATAAATAAATCACAATTAACTTTGACAGATTTAATAAAGGACTGTGTGGAGGTATAAAGCAGAAAAAGAAACCCTAGGAATCAGTTGCTGGACATAAGCATATGTATGAGGCCTTCAACAGCACACATCTCAGGAAGTAGGATTCTGCCAGGAGGAGGCAATGTGGTGGGCAAAGTCTGATGCTAGTTTGCAAAAGGCATAGGTGGGCAAATGAGTGATGAATGCAGGTTATGGTACTAAGCATTGCATAATGCAAAATGTATGTCATCAGGTTAACTTTCTCTAGACAAAAAGAACAGGAGTACTTGTGGCACCCTAGAGACTATCACATTTATTTCAGCATGAGCTTTCGTGAGCTACAGCTCACTTCTTCGGATGCCTCTTCATGAAATTGATGGATTTCCACTCCATACAGTTAAATGCAGTGCCTTGCATAATGTCAGGTTTCAGAGTAGCAGCCGTGTTAGTCTGTATCCGCAAAAAGAACAGGAGTACTTGTGGCACCTTAGAGACTAACAAATTTATTACAGCATGAGCTTTCGTGAGCTACCGAAGCTGTAGCTCACGAAAGCTCATGCTGAAATAAATTTGTTAGTCTCAAAGGTGCCACAAGTACTCCTGTTCTTTTTGCGGATACAGACTAACACGGCTGCTATTCTGAAACCTTTCTCTAGACAGTTATTTAAAAAGTAAAAATGCTTGTGAATCTGAGGCCAGAATTACTCGTATGATTTTTTTAAAGGTGTATTTTTCTGTGGAAATGTCTTGTTTTTTGTTGATCGTTTTTATTTCTGTAGCTGGCATCTGCTGAAGTTAGTACTCCAGTTTCTGTGAAAATGCCCAGGAGAAGAACTAAAGGAAACTCTCAGCCAGAAGCCATTCATGAATCTCAGAATGAGGGGTTGGAAGATGCTGAAACAAAATCAGATCTTGGTGGTCCCTCTGAGGCACAAACAACTGAGAATAGAGACAAAAATATGCATTCAACAAAATCAAGTGCTGAGTCACAGGCTGATGGAGATGAAGCAGAATCAAATTACTCTGCCATGTCTGAAGTTGAGACACCTTTATTTATAAGGATAACAAGGAGAAGACAAATCACAATTCCTTACCAACCAGATTCACCAGCCAAAAATAGGCCTAGCAAGGCAGCTCTTCTGAGGGAATTAAGTAAATCTCAGGATGAAGATGTCTCTGAAGCTGAGTCATGTTCTTCAACTGTATCTGGCGTCTGTACTACTAGTGCTACAAGAACTACGAGAAGCAGGAAATGCAAAGCTAAACTCCACCCAGATCCAGTTTGTGAAGCCCAAGCTGAAGAGGTTTCAGATGCAGAGTCATGGTGCTCGGGTCTTTGTGTGGAGCCATCTGTAACTAGCAGAAGAATAACTAGAAGTATGCTAATTAAATCACAAGCAGAAACCATTAGACAAACTGAGAAAAAAGTTAGTGAAGTTGTGCTGGAAGATGAGACGTTAACTGAGGACAGAATTAAATCCGAGCCAGTAGTCATATCTGACTGTGAACATGTCACAAAATCTGATTCAGATACAGAGCAAGCATCCTCTCTTTCACCTAATAGATACGTCACTCAGAGTCATAAACAACCCAGCCCCTGCAAGACCCAATG
Source organism: Mauremys reevesii (assembly GCF_016161935.1). Lineage (NCBI taxonomy): Eukaryota > Metazoa > Chordata > Testudines > Geoemydidae > Mauremys > Mauremys reevesii. The sequence goes on from NC_052630.1 coordinate 75,220,932, forward strand.
CCAGACTGAATCTGCCAATACAAACCCAAGTGATGACCCAAAACAAGTTTTAATTGATTCAACACCCAGCAGTCCTAAAGAAATAGGAAAAAGCTGTACCATAGCATCTCCTAAAAAAGAGACGACAAAGGAGACACACTTGGAAATTGTAGAGAACTCAGAGGAAATGTTAGAAAAGGAGAGAGACATAACTGGAAAAGAATGTGCTTCTCTTTTTCTATCTGACCATGAGAGCCTTGATGAATCCTTTAAGTCCCAAAGGCAGACAACCCCAAGTAAAAGAGATACAATTCCAGAATATCAAAAAGCAGATATTGGGAAGGCTACACAGAGATCTTTCACTCATGCAGATGAATTAATGGTAGCAGACAAGCCAAGTAGCACAACCACCAGCCCACAAAAGGGCATACACCTATCACCAACTGGTGATGACAGTGATGGTGACTGCAAAATGTCTGATATCTGTGTAGACAATGGTGAAGGTCAAGCAGAACTAGCTACTAAATCCTCCCCACCTGTAACCAAAAGATCATGTAATAAAAAGAAATCTGCTGAGTTGCTCCTGAGCAGTGATGAGAGTGATGAAACTGAAAACAGTGATGTGGAAGAAGTGGGTGATGTAGGAGAAAATCTGTATTTAGCAGAGACCAGAAATAAGAAGTCGTCCTTGAACAAATCTTTAGAAAATGGTTCATCACATGGAGAACTGTTTGTAATTGACACAGAACCTGATTTGGGCCACAGCAAAAATTATTACCTAGAACAGGAAGAAAGAAGGAGCGATGCAGAAAGTAAAGATGAAGAAAGAAGGAGCGATGCAGAAAATAAGGATGAAGAAAGTGAAAGAGATGAGTCCTCAGATCTGGAAGATAATGAGGAGGAGTTCGTAGATGAAGATGAAGATGCATATTTATTGAAAAATAAAAAGCCTAATATGTAAGTGTTTTTAGAGATAACTTAAGCAGCCACATAGGATTATAACAGGCATATTGTTAGTATAATAATGAGAGAGTTCTTGTGATGATATAATCAATGTGTGAAACCGGAGTTGCTTGAACTCCAAAGTGGAATTATAGCTCCACAATTCAACAAGTCTTTCTGTTATGCCTACATCCAGACATAGGTCTGTTACATGCAGAGGTTCCACCAGTGTGGCTGTCCTTTAAGGACCCTTTAGTGGTGGTTCCCTCGTCGGTTGTGTTTTTTAAATCTTTTTATCACCACCTGAGGCTCTTTCCTTCCATTCTGTAGTGGCACCTTTCCTCACAACAGGAGTGGCTCTCCCCACCCACTCCAATACCTATTTTTGTTGGCTGAATCTCATAACAATTCATAGTTTGTGTTCCTGTGAATTACAGAGCTCTTTAGATGGAGTTCAGCATTCTTAGTACTGAAAACACTATCATTTAATCATCTTAAGTAGTTTTTGAAATAAAGCGTAAAAAACTGGGAAGTTGAAAAAACAAACATCATTCCTTGTTTTTTCTTTAAGGTAGGTAAATAAAGACAAAGGTTTTTAAAACTTAAATGAAAGGGAGGAACAGGAATGCATGGGCACTGTCCAAGCTAATAATGGGTATTTGTGACCCCTGCCTATGTCAGTTCATTTGATGAAATAGTTCGCTATTTTGCTAAGTTAGCCACACATGGAAACAGATCACAGCCTTCTATCATTCCAAGCATGTATAAAAATTGCTTTAAAATAAAGCATATTAAGCACCAGACCTGAGCATAGAACCCAGGTGGTTCCATTTCAAAGTCTAACTAATTTGCCGTAGTGTGCCAGGGCCAAGTCTTTAAACCTCTTCCTTGGTTACCACATATTAAAAAACCCTGCTTTGCATAGCCATTTCATTAAATCTTTTCAACAGAAAATATGCCTCTCGCATTGACCATCAAACATATTTTATGAATTAGTTAATTGTATTGCCAGAATGCCGTAAGGGGACAAATGGTGCAATATTACTTTATATTATTAGAAACAAAATTTTGAAAATGTATTGTTAGGAATACAGGCAAGGGCATTACAAGTCTCTGATGGTAGCAAACATACAGACACTAGTGTTCAAGAAACCAATATGTTTCTGCCTCCAACTTGTTCTTCTGCTTTTACTTGTTCTTGTTGCTTCTTGCTCTTCTGTTTGGATTCCTCGTTAACAAATTACAAAATGTATAAAAGATAGGCAGTGACCTTGAATTTTTCACTTTGAAAGTCAAAAAACATTGAAAGGGAATATTTTGATAACATGGATAATCTACATAATCTCACATAAAATAGGAATGTCCAAAATAGGGATGCAAGTCAGAGGAGGCTTTGTGGAAGTGATTCCCCTCTAGTTCTCTCCAACAAACTTTTATTAATTAATGTTATGCTTTATGCCAAGTGGAAGTACAGTATGATTTGCTATACCTCTCTGTATTTCCGCTTCCACTTTTAGTTGTGTAACCCCATTTCCTTTGAGCGGTGCAATCTAGAAACCCCTTTATGACAGCTATCTGATATGCACCAGGAGTACAGAGAAGGATAAAAGACATTTACTCTGAATCCTGCCTTTCTTCAGGGGGCACACTGGAAGATCACTATAAACTTGTTAATATTACTGTAATGATTAACTAGCCATTTCTCTTTCAGTTTACATCTATCAAGCAGCATAGATCCTGGTCTAAATATCAAGAGGCTTGGAGGCTTATATATTAGCTTTGATGCAGGAAAACAAAAAGCTGGCTCAAGTGCAATTAAACAGTTAAAGGGGGAAAAGAAAGAAGAGGTAATGTGAATCTAAGGTTATAAATTTACACAGATGTCTGGGATTCAAAGATGCTAAAATGAATCCAATTGTGATATTTATTTAAAAAGAAAAGCCTTGTTAGCAGAGTTTGGAGGAAAGAGAAATTCTGTATGGCGCAAGCATTTATTTATTTAAATTTGTTTTTATGATAGGAATTAAATGTATATAGCATATAAGAGTCTACATAGAGCCCTCAGTGCATTGTAAATACTGAGGATTATCCTACAGAATAGGAAGAGGTCCAGTCCACTCAAATACATGCCAGATATTTATCTAGAGATTATATTTCATGAATTGAGTTTCTGCTACACTGCATCATTGCAGTTCTAGATAATAATTCCCATGCTGTCAGTTGTGAGTGAGATTGAGTCTGGTGCTGTGCCCTCAGACAGTTACACCCTCAGCAGGAACTAAAACTTGGTTCAAAACAGCACAGCAAAATTAGGTCGGCTCACAATGCTTAATATGAGAACTGCTGAGTTGAAGGGCCATTTGACCCCTCCATACCTGTTCAGGATAGGGTTTTAGGCTTACTGTCAGTGGGTGACAGGCATGCATTGCTTTCCAGCAAAGTTATTTTCTTAGACAATCCCATCCCTAATTGGCTCATTTACTCTGTCAGCAGGGTCTGCTAGCTCACTTCTTCCAGTGCCAGCCTGCTGCACTTTGTAGCTGGCCAGCCCTGTGCTCTTTAGTTTTAAGAACTCCCACTTCCTCCATCATGGGGCGGGGAGGCTTGTCTCACTTAGCAACCATTTTATTGAGGTGATGCTTACTTATGATTCCCTATCTTTTCTATGCTTCTTATTTGTGTAACCAAATGTGTAATACAATTCAGATCAGTCTCATCAGTAACATGATTTAAACAATAACTTAATGATATCTTTTAGCTCTTGAAGAAGAGTATAATAACTCCAGATTTTGAAAAAAAGGACTGTGTTCCACCATTCAGGGAGTCAATCCATCAGATAAAGAAACAGCGCAAGGTAGGTGGATAGCCCCTGACTGTTACAGCATGGTAACATCTGGTGCTACTACACCAGAATAAGCCTGCTTTTAATCTTTGCTATATGAAAATGTAGAGGTGGCATGCATGCATGCATGCGTAGCCCTCTTAAGTATATTGATTTATGAACTGCAAATTCATATCCGCATTGAACAGTAATATGAGATTCAGCTTTCTGGAACTGTTGAGACAAGAACAAAGACTGAAACGGCAAATGCTGGTCCCAATGCCTGACCTGAGGAAAATCCTTGTCCCAGTTGCAGAGTTGATTAAATTGGCATGTTTTGAAAACGGGCTTCCTTGTCATCTTGTTTCCCTATATTTTATAAGAATATGTTTGCTTACCTGGTGACGTCTGCATAGTTTGTTGTTTTTGTTCTTCAGAATGTTTGGGAAACCAAGATCAGGTCCTTGGGAGGCACCAGTTGCTAAGGTTAATTAATGCTTATTTGTAAAATCAGACTGTAAAGTTCCCTGAAATATACTCTTAAATAATACAAACTTTTATTTTAAATGCAGCACCCCTTTGCTTTCTTCCTTCCTCTCCACCACTAAAGCTCTTCAGTGCAGTTTTATTGTTCTTTGTATTGTGTCATAGGCAGAGCGAGAGAAAACAACAGGTGATGGCTGGTTTGGTATGAAAGCTCCAGAAATGACAAATGAATTGAAAAATGATCTAAAGGCTCTGAAGATGAGGGCTTCCGTGGACCCCAAACGTTTTTACAAGAAGAATGATAGAGATGGTCTGCCCAAGTACTTTCAGGTGAGGAACCAGGAAAAATAGAGATCCTATTACTACTTTTCTAGTCCAGAACAGTTATGCTTATTTCCTATCTAGTTATTTTTAGATGTCCATTTGTCTGAACTCACTTTTACAATTAGACGCATAGACTATAAAATTGTTGTTTTTTCATTTACTTACAATTTTTTAACTTGATTACAGTTTACAAGTGGGATTTTGTTGCAACCAGCTATTTAGCCTTATCTATGTACTTCTATATATGCTTGTGTTTTTGTATTGTTTTTTCGCATGCTGACTTGTAACTGATGTCACAGGATGGAAATGTATCCCTTTGTTTTCAAAATCTGTTTTCACACCACACAATGGTAATAAATTTGTATCTAATCTTTCAGATTTGCAAGTCTTCTCTAGTATATCAGTCTTTTTTACAAGTCTATAATAGTAATAATAATCAGTTCTCTTATTAGTCAAGATTCTCTTTTGTGGACTGGCACCATTGATCCACTGAAATTACTGCTACTGTAGCTATTGCAGCTTAACGTATTTTGTGGTTTGACAGCAATTGGAAACTGGTGCAACTTGCAGGAAATCTGGAATTTTTTTTTTTATATTTTTAGTTAGGTTCTTAGTCCTTTTCTGCCTCTAGCTATTTGGCATATTCAGCACACATTTACAAATATTCATTTTTCTCAAAATATTGGTGGCTTGCTTTCAAGGCTGAGCGTTGTTATATGCTATTATAAGTTTCCTGTCATGATAGTATCTGGTGGCATTCTATTTAATCAAGATCAAGATCCACATTTGACCACACTAGGAAATACATGCTCCATGGGCCTCCCTTATCCCCATGGTGACCAAACCAACTGCTGTGAAAGATCAGAACTCAGAGAAGCATCAGGCATGAATCAATGGGAGTGGAAGTGGGCTCAACATTTTTCACGGTAGGACCCTTAAGTCCTGTACTGGGTTAAAAGGTAACTGTAATTGCTGAGCAATAACTTTGTAGTGATAAAGACAAGACCTGTGAAAGATTTAATTGCCTCTCTCTCAGGTAAACAAAAATATAATCCTATATAAATTTCGAGAGCTAGGTTGTGATTACCATGGTAGTCCCTATGTTCAGAACTGCACTGTTTTCACATGCTGCTCTTTGGATTAAACATAAGAGGGAAAATGGTGATTATGCATACAAAACACTGTTTGTTTCTTTTGACACTTTGCATTACAGCTTTTCATGATTCCTCCCATTTTTCTCCTCAAACACCTGGGACTTGTCATTAAAAACAAACAAAAACCCTGGTATTATGTTGCAAGAAGGCTCATTTTAAATTTTCTTTTCCCAGGTTGGGACTGTGGTTGACACTCCGATAGACTTCTACCATGCTCGAATCCCCAAGAAACAAAGGAAGAGAACCATTGTTGAAGAGCTGCTTGCAGATTCTGAGTTTAGGAGGTATTTAAAAATAAGCTGCTTTATAACTATAATACTACCAGTATAATCCATATGAGACAGAAATGTATTACAATTTTGATTAGAGTAACTTATTTTTTCCTTTCAGTTAACTTGAATTACTTCTTGTATTTAAAAAAAACAAAACACAACAAAAAACATTAGAGCCATCTTAGTGCCACCATGAGACACTTCCATTCCAGAGATCAGAGTAATAGGAGTTGATCAATTCATGCTTTACTGAATTAGATAAGTATATTGGAAGCAGTATGTACTATATAAAAGTTATCAGTTATCTAATGGATTATAGGAAGGGAGTTGGTGGTCTTGGTTTAGTTCCATAATGGAAACAGAAGTCAACACAAGTGGCAATCTTGCCACAGAGCCTATTGGACTGGGCCTGACCGACCTCTGCTTTTCTGGAAGTGACCTTTGCAGAATAGGATTCAGGCATGTTGATGGGGAGAAGAAAGTGAACCTGCTCTGCTGCTACCTGTGCTGTAACTATGCATATAGATGGGATTTCAGTTTACAGGGTTGTCAGTCTGGCACCTTCGTGATAATCAAATTTATTTGAATTTTTTTTAAGAGAATGATTTAATGAGTTAATATTAGATCATCTATAATACTTGGGGTGGATTGGCAAACCTAAACCATTTTGGATATTGGTCTGTTAAAATGATGCCCAGCTGCAGTTTCTCATCTTTTCATATAAATGAAGAGAACCAGGGTTGGGATACAAGGAGTTGATTGCATTGATTGCATGTCAGGATTTTAAATGTATTGGCAGCGTAGGGTATGGAAACTTCCATAGCTATTTCCTACCAGTATGATTAGCTTTAGCCAGTACTCTTTCATAGGCACTGATTAATTAAAAAATATTTATTAAAAGCAATGTTTAAAGATGAATTGCTCACAAAGCCTGACAATTCTAGTGTTTGTGAGTAATTAATAAAGTAACTGAATAAAGCACTTGGGCGTTACAACTGTTTGTCAAGTTTCCTGTTGGCAAGCAGCAGCCTCAGCAAGCACTAAAATGCTGACATTGTTCACGCTGCTAATTGATGCAGGAACAGGAGAATCTGCCCTGGGAAAACAGCTAAAGTTAGCCTGTCTTCGCCATGTATGTTCTATGTATTATTGAACATTAATCTTAGTCTTCTCGCAAATCTTCAGTAGAATAAAACTGATTGTTAATATCAAAGAGTACACTGAGAGGTTAACATAAGGTTCAACATAAACTGCTGACATTAGTGGTATTGGCATCACAACTCTGGCTGAGCCTGGTCATTGTTAACAAATAGACAGCCATTTAGTGAACCATAAAACATGTAAGAAGTCTAATTGTGTGCATGATGTAAAAATCCATTGCTACAGGTAAGAGCTGCTAATGCAAAATACTGGGGTGTTTTTAAAATTTGCATTTCATTTAATTATTGCTTTTTTCCTCAGAGGAGCTAGCCTGTAAACAGACTAAAATGTTTCATTTATGTTGTGTGATGCAACAGTCCCATTCCCCTAAGTTTTTGGTGGTGATAATTCTACCAGCAGTATTTCAAAAAGGATTCCAAATATTTGCCTATCGCATCAGCACTACCAGTGTCACTTCTCCTTTACTAGTCATACAAACTTCTTTAGTTTGATAAGTGTAACAGAAAACACAAGACAAAACTTACTCTGGCAAAATATTTATTTTGTATCTAGGATTTTGTAGGTTACACTCATCTTTTACTTTCTGATTTGACATATTTAATATAAGTAAATTGATTTTTTTTGTTGTTCAGATACAATAAAAGGAAGTACCAGGAGATCATGACTGAAAAGGCAGCTCTTGCAGCAGGCAAGAAGAATCGGAAGAAGAAGAAATTTCACAAATAAGACTAGGAGAAAATAACAAGATGAAACTCTCCTTTTTTGTTTTTGTTTATTATAAAATTGGTTTAAGATTGAAGCTGTCATACTGACTGAGTTGGGGCAGGGCTGGCCCTGTTTCAGTAGTAGTATTTTGACAGGGGAGAAGATGATTTGAGAAATGTAATGGGATTTTGTTTTGTGGACTGGTATAGACATGCAACAGAGACAGCATGATTCATTCTTCTTTAAAAAAAAAAAAAAAAGAAAAGAAAAAACAGACATCCTGTACAAATAAATAGTTGATGGAAATGGGCATGTGAAAGAGCTGAGATTAAAATACAATCTTTTTTTAATGGAAAAACCTTTGTTAAAAACTGCAATCCTCCGTTTTTTTTAGTTTTGTGAGAAACTAGAAAACCTGCAGGCACTTGTCACTAAAGACTCCTAGTTACTGAAGGAGTTTATAAAAACACATGTATACAGCCTACAGTAATAATCAGTGATTTTTTTAAAATCTCATTGAGCAGCGATTCAGATTTACTGAGCAGTGATTCAGATTTACTGAGCAGTGATACTTCAAAATCATAAACTTACACCTGGACTGTAAAAATAATATTTTATTATGTGCTATAAAGGAAAAATAAGTTGTCCACAAATGGAGATGAGTTTTAACAGATTTCAGAATGCTTTATCAGCGTTATCTTGAAGTGGATGTTCATGCACTATATTGGTCAAATTTAATGTTAACTTAAAAGGTAAAAATATAATTTTCAAGGGATACTGCCAAATCTAAGGCCTCATCACTTTTGTCTACTTCTTGGTCTCTGTAGAGTCTAGCCTCTATTATTTATGAAGCACATTTTCTATTGAAAGGAGCTTACACGTCATCTTTCCCTTGTTACGTTGCTTAATTAAGTTAGTTGTTCCTTATCTGTTGCCTCAGTAAGAGGAGTTGCTGGGCTGTTCTTTAGCAGCGGTTAATGAGAAATGACTTGTGCATGGATATGGCTCTTGCATGCTATTTTAAAAGTAATTATTCTTGTTTGGCTTGGTCTCTGGTAGTGGAGTGTTCCACATCTGAAGACTGAACATAGCATGGTGCAGATTATTCTCTAGATTCTACATACCTGTCTTTTTAAAATCCACTCTTTTTTTTGTTGAGGGTTATGTATTTTTACCACTTGTCTGTTCAGCCATTGATAGGAAATGACTCCATGGGGTCAGTCAGTTTTCTAGTATACACAGACTACCACAACTGGTATTATGGTAATTGCTATTCTTGTTGACAGTTTTAGCTGAGAAGCTAAGAACTGAATGGATGAGAAAACAGAACTCTTTTCAACCCTAGTGATAGTCCCTCCAAATCAAGATTGAGGGAAACTGGTACATAGATGTGGGAAGCTTACACTGCCCCTGCAGATTCTCTAGGTGCCATGCACTTCAGTTCCCCGACCTGTCAGTCCATCACCTTGCATAGTCACATGTATTTTCAGTAAAAGTTTAGGCTGTCTTTTGAATGACCCTACAGTATTTTTGTACTGCTGTTGCAGCTAATATATTAATTAATTACTAATGTTAGGATAGCGAATAATACAGAAAACTTAATGGTAGAACAGAAGTTGATGGTAGGAAATTATTGGTACTTCATTCAATAATAGTGGGATTGTATGGGATGGACTGTCCAGGAGAGGAAAAGAAAAGAAAAAACGAGGAGAGATGGTAGATGTAAAATGTGTAGAGATGGCCTTCACGGTCCTATTTTATAGCTCCTGATCAAAGGAAATTTGACTTAAATAGTGTAGTAAACATTTTTTATTAAGAGATTGGACATTTGTGTCTGAAAATATCTTGAGCTCTGAGCAGCTAGGATAGACTCAGAGTTGTCAGCCCTCATGGCTCGAGCCATACAGTGATCACCAACTGAAGTTAGGAAGAAATTCCCCCAGGCCTCGCTGTCTTGCATTTACACTTTTTCTAAAGCAATCCAGCATTAGTCACTGTTGGAGACGGGCTAGGACCAAGATTTTCAAAAACAATTACAGATTTTTGGGGACCAGCTCAACAACTTATAGAGGCTTTGCATTTTGAAACTGCTGAGCTAAAGTGTCAAGTTGGGGGCATACGGATACCCATCACTTCTGCAAATCTTGGCTGAGATGTAGTTTCTGTTCTACTATCGTCATTTCTGTATTTGTGTATCAGACTTGTGCATACATCATTGATAATAATGCAAGAACAAGGAAATAAAACCAGAACTGTGCTCTGTTGTGCTCTGTAAGAAATGTGGAAGCAGAAGAATATCAATATTGGACAAACAGGAAAGAACAAAATTGGAATAAGAAATGTTTTGAAGTGTTTAAGAGTATTATGAACAATGGCCATATGAACTTGTATACAATTATACAGAATTTTTGTAGCTATTTTAAAATTATTTTAATTAGAATATATTTTTTGTGCAAAGAGTTTTAGTGACATTTTAAAATAAGAGGAAGGTGTGGCATCTTAAATTAAAAGCTAACTTATTGACTATGTTAACGTCATTATTGAGGCATAATATCATGCCTGCACTATTTATACAAGACTGATATAAAAGTAAGATGCTAAGAAAATGTTAGAAACTGTTTAAATTTAGAATTAAAACATAAGCACATTACTGCATTCTTGAGTTCTAATTAAAGAATCCATTGGTTCTATTTCATATTGTACCAAAAGGAAGCCTATCAGAAGGCCAAATCACTGATAAGCAACACAGATATAACAAGCCTATCAAAAATAGATTTATAAAAACAGTGTGTTTTGAGAAGCTTCATTTTTGTGTGTAAACAGTATGTAATATATGAGTTTGTTTGTTTGTCCTGTGCTGGAATGACCTGCTCAGATCTTTCAGTTTGTAATCATACTGCTTTCTGTAGGCTGGCCTGAAAACATAAGCTCTACTATTGCCAAGAGAGATTCCTCTTTAGTTCAGGGGGTAGAAACCTGTGATTTTTGGAGCAGCAGGTGATGTGGTTCTTTTTTCTGTATTCAGTATGCACTTGCTGATGGCCTAGGTGTCCCTAGACTGCTGCATATTCTCTGATGAATATTAAGAGTAGATTTGTTTTCTTGTACTCCTTGCCAGTCTATATCCATCTTTTGTCTCTTGTCTTATGCTTAGATTGTAAGCTCTCTGGGGCAGGGACAGCCTTTTTGTCTTTTATTTGTACAGTGCCTAGTACAATGGGGTCCTGGTCCATGACGAGGGCTCCCAAGCACTACCATAATACAAATAATAAAATATAATGAAACTATTAGTAAAGAATCAGATCAGCAATGGTACCATGATCAACTTGGTACTATTAATATGGTGCCATTACAATGCCTTGTAGTGAACAAAATTAAGACACTGCGACTTTTATGCAGCTGATTTCTCAAACTACTTTCTTCACCTTTCCCTGACCAGTCTTTTTTTTTTTTTAGTTGCCTCTCTGACCACCAACTCGGTCTTTCCAAAATGGAATGTTTCTTTTTCCTCTAATTCCTCTTCCTTTCCATAGAGAACACCACTCTGTCCTTCATGTTATGTGACTCTCTTCTAACCATGTAGTGAATATTTCACCAAGTTGTCACTTTATCGTTAATCCACCCTTTCTCCACTAAAAGACTTTGTCCATATGCCGTTCATCATTCTTTGATCACTATAACCTACTCTCTGGCCTCCCTGCTTTTCATATCTTTCTGCTTTTCCGTTGGTTAAAAATTCTGCACCTAATGTAGTCTTCTGCTTTCCCTCTCCAGCCATGTCACTTTTCTTCTTGAAATCATCTATTGGTTTTGTCTCTTACTGCACCATGTTCAAATTTCTTGTAATTAAAAGACTTGGTCTTTTTGCTCTTTTTCTCCACTCTTAGCTGGGTGCCTTCTATCATACTTGCCCCCTGTTCCTGGAGAGCTTTCCCTATCCTTATCTGCCCACACTCCCCTCTTCAAGTAATCCTCCTTTTCGTCTCATTCAGAAATCCAACTTATTCCCTCTTGAACTCATTTACAGTGTAAGCTCTTTGGGGTAGCTTATCTAGCTTTGTAAAATACTGTGTACCTTCACAACATTATTGTAGAAATGATTTGTAATATAAGAATAGGTCCCTGCAATGTAAATTCCATAAATGATAGCACTAGAGCATGGTGAGTATAAGGATAGGGACATGGTGGAGGAGAAACAGTAAACAATGGGAAGGAAATACATCTGTTGGGTAAGTGAAGCATTTACATAGAAAACAGATTCCATAAAAAGAACAGGAGTACTTGTGGCACCTTAGAGACTAACAAATTTATTTCAGCATGAGCTTTCGTGAGCTACAGCTCACTTCTTCGGATGCATAGAATGGAACACACAGACAGGAGATATTTATACATACAGAGAACATGAAAAGGTGTTTCACTTTTTTTGTAATGGGTAAGAGTCAGAGCTGAGATAAATGGTGGAAACAAAAGCAAAATGTGAGTTCTCAGAAGAGATTTGAAGCTGCATAAGTCAGCTGGCACAAAGGAGAGGGGAAACTGTCTCAGACAAAATTAATTCACTGCTGTGAATATGGTGCTTGGATTAATGTCTCCTGCTTTGAAAGAAATGCCTCTGTCACCACCACATTTATGTGGTAGAGGACCATTATGCTGTGCCAGTATTGCATTTTATGTTAGTAGCCACATGTGTTTTATTGTAAGTTTGTTGTGCCCTCTTCTTCTCCCTTAGTGACTTTTTAAAAATCTGATAGACAAGTGGCATGATTATAATTAAAGCAACGAGAAGGCGATGGAGCTGTAAGAGAGATTATGTAAGATGGAAAAGACTTAATGCACATGACTAAAAGTCAGAGGATTTGAAATTTGAAGATTTTTTTGCTAGTGTTTAATTTGTGGTGTTAAAATAGGGCTTCCTCTTTCTTGCTGGGTTTAAAGATGATTTAAATGCTTTTTTAATCACTTCTGTCTCATTTTTGAAGGTGCATTTTTTTTAGAGGGAAAACAATAACGTAACAGGCCAAATTCAACACTAACTTCATGCCCTCAATGATGAATTTGACTTTACTTTTAAATAAACTTGTTTGAAAAAAAATTTCCTCAAATGATCAGTGCTGTTTTGAGGAGTTGGGAGTATATTTTTACAAGAAGTCTTTTTCTCACCTAGTAGGAAAATGAGCTCTAACGTTACAGGTTGCCTTTCTAGTGGTGTTGGTGGAGGAAAGATGATCAGTGTTTTTTTCCTATAAACTATACATAAAAATCTGATCCTTTTTTAAAATTGTAGAATAAAAAAGATAAATTATGAGTTCATGGATAAGGAATGAGGGGTAGGGGCTGTTTGAAAAAAGCTATAACACAACCCCTGGCTGGAAGTTGAAGCTAGACAAATTCAGGCTTGACCTAAGGCATAAATTTTTTGACAATGCTAGTAATTAACCATGGTGGATTCTCTGTAACTGCAATTTTAGAATGAAGCTGGGATGTTTTAGAAAAACACATGCTCTAGGAATTATTTTGGGGAAGTGCTATGGCTTGTGTTATGCAGGATTTCAAACTGGATGATTACAATAGGCCCTTCTGGCCTTGTAATCTATGAAAACAGAAGGAAAGACACTTATTTGCTGCAGACTTACTGGTCGTGTTAGGATGAGATTTACCTGCTGTTTACGATTTATTATGTAACAGCAGCTGTTACAACCAAAGGTCTCAAAGCACTTTGGCCTGAAGATGCTGTAAGTACAGGCAGTCCTTGGTCTTGTCAAGTGGTTCCTGAAAATTGCGTTGTAAGTTGAAATGTCATAACTCGGAATCGCAATACAGGCCCTTGTAGGCCTGAGCATCATAAAGTTGAAACCAACTGTTATAAATTGAATCTGGATATCAATTCAGAAACCCCGTAAGTGCTGTTCCTTGTAAATCAAAGGTTGTAAAGTCAAGGACTGTCTGTATACAGCATCTGTACTAGCTTTATAAAAGTGGAATGAAAATCTACTGGCCCTATACTAGAATCGCTTTAGCAGCATAAAAACCCCTGATATTTTATTAATGTAAACACCTCCTGGCCATCTGTAAAAACCCACACATCTTTCCCGAGCAAAGGGTTGAGCCGAGTTTTGCAAGGTTAAGTTATAATAGAAATGATCCCGCGATAAACACTTTCCCGTGAGGCTTCATGCTAATGCAAAGCCCCAGTGGTGCTAGCTGGAGCCTGCTGGTGCACGTCTTCGGTCCCCGCTTCACCCCAGGGCCAGATACATTTATCAGGTGCTCGGAGGCTTGAGTGACCAGGGCTGAGTCCCCCGGGCGTTGTGCTGCTGCCCTTGTCCCGCTTGCTCGTAGGGCGGCTCGGTGCCAGCCGGCGGGCTCGCCGGTGCAGGGCGCCCGGGGGACTCCTGTGTTACACGGGGGCTGAGCTCGGGGAAAGCAGCAGCCCGGGCCTCCGGGTGGCGCCCGGCTTCAGCGCTGGGTTCCGCCTTCGTGCAACGCGCGTCCCGCGCTGGGGCTGTGGCGGGCCGGGGCTCCCCGTGCCCGAGCGGTTGCGGGGGGGGTGGGTGTTTACAGCCGCTGCCTGGGGCGGCGAGCCCCGCGGGCCCGCGGGGGTGACTCGCTCCCCAGCTCAAGGACGCCCCGGGCGCCTGGGAGAGGCACCCAGCCGTTGGCCGAGCCCGCACCGGGGCCGCAGAGCCCTGGGGTCCATGGCCCGGGACCGACCCGCCCCGGCCGCGGGGGAAGGAAGCCTCCCTCAGCCCCGCCGGGGCGGCCCGAGCGCCTGCTGACGTAGGCACCGAGTCCGGCCGCGGGGCCTGAAGGCAGGGCCCAGGCTGGGCAGCTTCCTCCCGCGGCCGGGCCTCGGGAAGCTGCGGTCGGTCCCTGCCGCGGCGGGGAAAGTTGCCAGGAGTAAAAATTAAAATACTTGATTAAATAAATTGAAATAAAAACGCGACTCCGCCGGGACTCGAACCCGGAACCTTTGAATCGCTTCATCCTCTAGAAGTCCAATGCGCTATCCATTGCGCCACGGAGCCACCTGTTGGACTCCTTGCATATCAGCCATACAACCTATAGACAGAGCGTTCCTTCCAGCTGCATTGGGGGCAATCGGTCGGCAGTGAGAGACGGGGTCCTCCTTTCTTTATTTAACCCAGTTAGGTCAGGTCCTGAAAAGAATCATGTCCCCAAACAACCCCACTCACTCCTACAGCCCTTTCTTAAACTGCTGCTTCTCAAATTTAGTTTAAAAACTTTTAAAAAGGAGAGTTATTTAAAAATAATTTTAAAGTATATTTTATTGCTGATTAATTATATTTTAATCAATGCTAATGAATATATCTCTATATTTTATTTCAAATCATTAGGATTATGCTTACTACTATACATTTATTATACAAAATAGATCAATGATAATAGCACAGCACATATTCAAAGTGCTGTTCAGCCATTAACCAATCGTGGTAATGATGTTATTTCTATCATCACTAAGCATTTAGTTTGTTAATGTTTTTATTCATTTTAAACATGATTGTGTTTATTATTCACTATTAATCATTTATTATGTTTATTATTGAGAAATTATTTTTAGAGCATACTGTGGAACTGATCCTACAAGTATGTACATAAGTAAAGTATGCATATGTGTTTGTTGGATTGGATCCTCCTAGGTACTATAGCAATGAGCACTAAATCAATAGCACTGTGTTTTTTGGTAGGAATATTAATAATCCTTTCTCTTTACATTGCTTTGGCTTTGTCATAGACATGAAGGAACATAAACTTGAAGGCTCTACTTCTGAAGCCATAGCTTCATGGTAAAACAATAAAATATGTTGGATCTGCTTGAAACCTTTGGTGCCACCTGACTCCTTTTTGTTCTCTGAAGTTTGTGATGTGAAAATTATTTCTAGGATGCCGATTTTTGCATTGTATAGCTTCAGTGAAAAAACAAAATCAGCATTTCTAAGACAACTACAGCTTCACCCACTGAATTTGGAACAATGACTGTTTTGTTTGTGACAATCTGATCAATTGCAGCATTACACGAGGTATTGCAGTGATTCTGGACACCACTACACCTCTACCTCGATATAACGCTGTCCTTGGGAGCCAAAAAATCTTACTGTGTTATAGGTGAAACCGTGTTATATTAAACTTGCTTTGATCCACCAGAGTGTGCAGCTCCGCCTTTACCACATTATAGCCGAATTCGTGTTATATCAGGTCGCATTATATCGAGGTAGAGGTGTAGTGTGTGGAAATCTGGAAGACAAAATATCTAGGGGACTAATGACAGAAAAACATTCCTGTGCAATCTGTACAGGAGACTTCAGTAGTTTCCAGGCTGGAGTCCAGTCTTTGTGGTGTGGAAGGCATAGAAACACTTTTGCACCTGGAATTAAACCTGAGAAAAACAAATGTGATATAAATTAGACATACTTCTTCCACATACTTTTGAAGTGCAACCACCTCTGGGGTGCAACTGCGCAGCCGTGACTATGTAATGCACAGCAATGCTATCCAATGGTTTAGGATGGGAAGTGAAGACTACTGTATCCAGTTGAAATTGCAGCAGGGATTTAGGTAAACAGAACGTAATTATCTGTTTGGCAGATAATATGGCTTTTGTAGATTTTTTCTGCAGTAATTACCAGGCCATCTTGGCAATCTTAGAACTGATAAATTCCCAATCACTGGCCCCTTATACACAAAGGGTGGTGCTTGTGAAGCTTGAAAGCCAGAAAAGTGCAACACTGTAAGGCTTCTTTTCTTTTGGATTTATATGTTCTGTTTTTGTACAAGTTCCTCCAAACTACTTCAGAGCGAGTCTTGTTTTCTGTTATGATAATGGCACAATGGGTCAATTCAGAATGACTACAAAGAACATAAAATGGCTTTGCAAAATATATAGTGCAAAATCTGGCTCATAACATAGCCCAGAGAGGGGGAAGAATTTCTTAGATAAGATTTTTGTTGACTTGCTGAAGGTACCAATAGAAAGAAATTCTAAGATATTTCTATGTAAAGTAAAATATCAAAATATGACACCCAATATTACACATGTAGTTTATATTAATTATTTTATTTATTAATTACATTAATAATTAGAGGCTTCAACCAGGTCAGGACCCCATTGTGCTAGATGCTTTACAGACATCTAGTAAAAGACACAGACCCAGCCTCAAAGAGTTTGCAATCTGAAAAACAAGATGTAAAAAAAATGTAGAAAATAAAGAGGTGGACAGGGATGAGAGACACATTTTTTCAGCATTTATTGTCTGTACAATTCATAGGTGAATTTGTAGTTTAGATACCCAAATGAAATAATACACTTAACCATGACTTTTTCTTCTTTACAGTATTACCATTTGGGCCCCAGTTCTGCAAAGACTTCAATGGGACCACTCACACTGTAGAAAGTTAAGCACATGCATAAGTCTTTATGGGACTGGGACCTTAGATTGTTAGCTCTCCAGGATTTATGTATTTATTTTTGTTTGTAAATTACTTAGCACTTGTGTTTGATGTTGGAATGATAAGCCTGTGACTAAAGTCACTGAGAGAGAGAGAGAAAGAGAGAGATTGTTCCAATTAAAAGATATTTTTGAACTCTGTAAAAAATGTGTGGGTGGAAAGATCAAAAGCAGGATAATTTAGAGAGTGAAAATTCTATAGATTACATGAATGAATTATCCCAAATCTAAATGAAAACAGTGTAGATTACAATTGAGTTCTTGAGTGATTAATATACCTGTGGCACTGCTCCAGATGATGGTGGGTGCCTGTTGCTAAATCAAGTCCTCAGAAACAGAGGGAGTGAAATTCCAGCACCAAGTCCATGCAAAACTTCCTTTAACTTCAACAAGGTCAGGATTTTTGGTCAAGAGCCGTAATCATGCCCTAAGGACAGTTGGATTTTGAACAGTTTGTAGGATCATAGTAGCTAGAGGTAGAAAAGACCCATAGGTACTAACGTAATAAGCATGTGACTGAAAAAGGAAAATGTGATCCTAGGATGTATTAGGCATGGCATTTCCAGTAAAAATAGAGAAGTATTTAATGCCACTGCACAAGGCATTGGTAAGACCTCATTTGGAATACTGTGTACCGTTCTGGTCACCCATGTTCAGGAAAGATTAATTTAAACTGGAACAGGTGGCGAGAAGAGCTACTAGGATGATCAAGGAATGGAGGGCTTATTTTATGGGAGGAGACTAGAAGAGCTTGGCTTGTGTAGACTTGCAAAAAGGTTTAGAAGGGGATATGATAGGTCTCTATAAATACATTAGGGGGTAAGTAACAGGCAGGGTGATGAGCTATTTAAGATAAAGGATAGTGTTGGCACAAGAACAAGTGACTATAAACTGACCGTGAACAAATTCAGGCTAGCAATTAGAAGAAAGTGGGGTGAGGTTCTGGACGAGCCTCCCAATAGAAGTTGTGGGGATAAACAACTTAATTAGTTTTTAAGAAAGAGCTGTATAAATTTATGAGTGCAATTGCATGATTGGGTTGCATGCATGTGATGATGCGGGGCAAAGCTCAGTAGCCTGGGGGCTTACTTCAGGCTTGTTTTGTGTTCTTAAAGCTCATGCTTCAGGGATTTAACTGGCCACCACCAGGGGTCAGGAAGGAATTCTCCCCCTCGCTTCCCCCCTCCCCCAAATATATTCTGAAAGGTTTTTGTAGATCCTTCCCCTGAAGCATCGGGGATCATGGCTGGAGATGTGACATGGGGTGGGGTGAGCCAGGGCTCTGAAGTGGTACTGAGCAGTCTCTCTCAGGTGCTTGGCTGGCTGGTTCTAGCTCACATATGTAGGACTAACTAAACACCGAATGTGGGGTTGGGAAGGAATTCTCTCCCAGGTCAGATTTGCAGTGACCTTGGGGTTTTTTTTCACCTTCCTCTGCAGCAAGTGGGTGCAGGTCACTTTCCAGCATTATCTGGGTGTATTTCATTTAATCGTTTCCCTGCCATTGCAAGGACCTCAAGCAATGATACACCTCAGTCCTTCCTATTCTCTGCCTGTGGCAGATAACAGGCTACCCTTGTGGACTGCAATACTTTGGTCTAATTTCAGTTGTTGGGTTTAGTGTGTGGGTGCTGGGTGGTGTTGGTGGCCTCTGATAAACAGGAGGTCAGACTAGACGATCGAGTGGTCTTTTCTGGCCTTAAACTCTATGTGATAATCTCAGCTTTCTTCTTTTTTTTTAATGAAGTTTCTAGTTTCTAATGAAGTAAAATCATGAGTGATGTTGAGAAAGTGGATAAGGAAAAGTTATTTACTTATTCCCATAATACAAGAACTAGGGGTCACCAAATGAAATTAATAAGCAGCAGGTTTAAAACAAATAAAAGGAAGTTCTTCTTCACGCAGCGCACAGTCAACTTGTGGAACTCCTTACCTGAGGAGGTTGTGAAGGCTAGGACTATAACGATGTTTAAAAGGGGACTGGATAAATTCATGGTGGCTAAGTCCATAAATGGCTATTAGCCAGAATGGGTAAGAATGGTGTCCCTAGCCTCTGTTTGTCAGAGGATGGAGATGGATGGCAGGAGAGAGATCACTTGATCATTGCCTGTTAGATTCACTCCCTCTGGGGCACCTGGCGTTGGCCACTGTCGGTAGACGGATACTGGGCTAGATGGACCTTTGGTCTGACCCGGTACGGCCTTTCTTATGTTCTTATGTTATGTTCTTAGCCCTTGTGGATATGAGAAAAGCTTTAAAAATGTGATCTGAGTGTACCCTAAAATCTCAAAAACCAGGAGGCAAATACCCCCCCCAATGTATTATTATTTTTTAAATCTCATGATTTGTGGACACTTGGGAGTGGCAATACCATATTTATTCCAGTGCAAAGTGACTGTAAAAATCATAGAATCATAGAAATGTGGAGCTGGAAGGGAACTCGAGAAGTCAGCAAATCCAGTCCCCTGCACTAAGTCAGGATCAAGTAAACCTAGACTATCCCTGGCAGGTGTTTGTCTTACCTGTTCTTAAAAACCTCCAGAGCTTAACTACCCTGACAGAAAATTTTTCCAAATATCTAACCTAAATCTCCCTTGCTGCAGATTAAGCCCATTGCTTCTTGTTGTACCTTCAATTATTGATCACAGTCCTCTTTATAACTTCTGTTAACATAGTTGGAGACTGTTAGGTCCCCACTAAGTCGTCTTTTCTCAAGACAGAACCTTCCCCAGTTTTTTTAACCTTTCACATAGGTCATATTTTCTAAACCTTGTATCATTTTTGTTGCTCTCATCTGGACTCTCTCCAATTTCTCCTCATCTTTCTTGTAGTGTGACCTCCAGAATTGGACACAGTACTCCTGCTGAGGCCTCACCAACACCAAGTAGAGCAGGACACAGTTACCTCCCATGTCTTATATATAATAACCCTGTTAATACACTTCAGAATGATATTAGCCTTTTTCACAACTACATCACATTGGTGACTCATATAGAGTTTGTGATTCGCAATAACCTCACCCCAGATCCTTTTCAGCAGTACTACCACATAGTCAGTTATTCCTTGTTTTGTAATTGTGCATTTACTTTTTCCTTCCTAAGTGTAGTACTTTGCACTTATCTTTATTGAATTTCATCTTGTTGGTTTCAGACCCATTCTCCAATTTGTCAAGGTTGTTTTGAATGCTGAACCTGTCCTCCAAAGTGTTTGCCACCCCTCCCAGCTTTGGTGTTAGGAGCAAATTTTATAAGCAGACTCTCCACACCATTATCCAAGTCATTAATGAAAATATTGAATAGTACTGGATCCAGGACTGACCCCATAGGATCCCACTAGATATGTCCTCCTAGTTTAACAACAAACCATTGATAGCTACTCTTTGAATATGGTCTTTCAACCAATTGTGCACTCACCTTATAGTAATTTCATCTAGACCACATTTCCCTGGTTTACTTACGAGAATGTCATGTGGGACTGTGTCAAAATATATCACATCTATGTTTCCCCCCAATCCCACTAGGCCAGTAACCCTGTCTGGCTATTCCTTATAACCCTATTATGCTCTAGGTGCTTACAAATTGCTTAATAATTTGTTCCAATATCTTTCCAGCTCTTAAAGTTAGGCTGACTGGTCTATAATTTGCCCTGTCCTCTTTGTTCCCCTTTTTAATGATAGGTACTATGTTTGCCCTTTTCCAGTCCTCTGGAACCTGTCCTCCTTGAGTTCTCCAAGATAATTGCTAATGGGTCCAAGATTGCAGCTAGTTCCTTAAGTACCCTAGGAGGACTTTCATCAGGCCCTGCCAACTTGGCTAGATCTAACTTGTCTAAATATTCTTTAACCCGTTCTTTCCCTATTTTGGCTTGTGTTCTTTCCCTGTGTTGTTGTTGTGTTGAGTATCTGGTCACCATTAACCCCTTTAGTGAAGACTGATGCAAAAATAAGCATTAAATACCTCAGCCTTCTTGATAGCATCAGTTATTAGTTCTCCTTTCCTGCTAAGTAGAGGACCTATGCTTTTCTTCATCTTTCCCTTGCTCCCAATGTATTTAAAAAAACTCTTCAAATGCTTCCATTCTGATTTGATATAATTATACACCTGCTTAGCATAGGGGTAAATGACTGCACAAGCTGCCAAACAGTGACGAATCAGACTTGAGTTCATAGTGAGAAGTCTGATGCTGAATATGTGCATGTGAAGGCCTCTGAGATTCATACCAGCCTCTTCTATTTTTTTCAGATTTTCTATGTGCTTAATTTGTTTACATCCTGGTATAGGAGGATAAGATGGCTGCTGATGAGGTCCCTGAAGAAGTTCTGCAATGTGATGAAGGAGGTAAGATGAATGGAGAAGACTTAAGGGACTTTCTATGGACTTAGAGCCACATTCAGCTATCCTCTGAGGATGGATACAATAGGGAATAGAGACTTTCAGAGGATCCCCAAAATATACATTTTAAAAGGCATACATCTCTTGACTCATATAGCTACCTGATTTGTTGTGTCATCCTCCTGGTGCATTAAGACATTTGCCGATGTTAAGTGTGGCATGTTATTGGGCTAATCTGAGAAGCTGGAGATTGTATCACACACTACATGGAATTTACCAGCTGACAAACTGACCCCGTACCCTTCCTCCACTAAGTAAAATAAGTAAAGGTTACTGGTTAATAAAACAGTTAAACAAAAGAAGCCGAAAATGATATTCCAAATTATTCTAATAAATTAATTTCCTCCTTTGTCCTGGCTACAGTTCCAGTGCAAAGTCTGCCTTGTTTGTTGGCCAGCAGGTGGTGCTGCTGCATGGGAAATAAGATGTTTTATTCTAGCAGCTCCTGGGCTATACATACAGCTTGCAGAATAAGATCTTGTGAGTCTGATTCATCCCTGTACCAAAGCTCTGCTTTGCGCTGGACCTAAGAAGATGAAAAAAGTGAGTTTCTGTTACCTTTGTGCCTTCCCTATTCCGGAGCTAGCTCGGGGATGCTTCAACTGCAGGTGCAGGTTAGGGCAGTGTGTTGGGGCAGCTGTCCCACACTAGCAGAAAAGGGGTTAAAAGCAGCCCTAGGGAGGCTGTGCTGGAAGCAGCCAATTAGAAAGGGTCTGAAGGGAGCAGCCAATCATGGCCCAGCAGGTTCATATAAGCAGGGCTGCAGGGCAGAGCAGAGGAAGTCACTCCCTGGAGCCTGAGGAGGAGGTAGACTGACTGCCTTGCAGGCTGAGGGCAGCAAGCACCCCGGACATAACAGTGCTGCAGGCTGAGGCCCTGAGGCTAGGGCAAAGAGGGAACTGGAGCTGCAGGGAAGTGGCCCAGGGAGATCCACAGAGGAGTCGGAGAGGATGCAGTAAGTGGCTGCTATATATAGGATTCCTGGGCTGGGACCTGGAGTAGTGGGTGGGCCCAGGTCCCTCCCCTCTGCTCCTCACCACTGGGGAAGTGGTTAAACAGTAGACTGCACTTGCCATGGAAGGAAGACATCACCCGAAGAGGGCGCAGAGCCAATTCCCAGGACAACCAGAGGGAAGCGCCACAGTTTTGAGTCATGCCCCCATCACACAGGCAGTCTCAAGACTGCCCTTTGCTTGCATCTGGGTTCCTGTGGAGGGAAGGATACTCTGGACATGCCCACACTTCTCTAGCTTCAGGGAGGTTGGGAAAAGTTCATGTTGTAGTGCTGATATGCTGGCTCTGTACCACAGGAAGAATTTCCTGGTGCCAAATCTACTGTTGTTACAGTCCCTTTGAACTGTCATAAAGGTGCAATAGGCCACTGATGAACTACTAGATCCTGTGAGTGACAGCATGTAACTATTTTGCCCTCTAATTTGAAGTCCACATAGGTGAGATGTTCCATGGGAAGTACCTGTAGCAATGATCAAGCACCTTCATTATATTTTTGATGATTTTTGGATTATTTTATTACACACATTTATAAGGTGCCTGTTACAATGATATCTGGGTATACTTTACAACATTTATTACTTTGCTTTAAGAGCTCCAATGATAAGAGCTATGTACTAATCTGAGTATCATTATGCCCATTTGACAGATGGGGAAACTGAGGCAGTGGGCGGTTAAAGTGACTTGGCCAAGGACTGAATGGCAGAGCCAGGAATAGCACAATATTATAACTATTTCCCATCAATAAAATATAGGGCATGTTCTTCAGGGTCCAAACATTGAAGAATTGTTGATTGTCACAGGGTGGCTGGCCCTATATAGAGCGATGGGTCTCAGCTCCATTTGTGACATAGCCAGCTGTCCTCCCTAGTTGGGGAAAATGAAGGTCATGTGACATAATCAGACCTCTGGGACAGAAAAGGAAGGTCCTGGAGTGGGGATGAGAGGGCAGTAGGGCATTAGAAGGTGCCTGTAGATTGCAGAGAATAAGGCGGCTCCTCTAGGGGATCCTGAGACACCAGGGGTGAAAAAACTCCAGCTAGGTAGGGCTGGGAATGGCCTGCCAAGGCAGGGAAGTCTCCAGCAGGAAGCCTATGAGTAGCTTGATTAAGAGTGGGGAAGAATGAATGTAAAAGCCTCTGGACTCTGAGGACTTTATTTTGGAACTAGCCCAAGTAAGGGTATAATTGGTATGAGAGAGCATCTGTGAAGTTACTGTGGAGCCCTGAACAGAGGAATACTGAGGAAAGGATGCTGCAGGGCTACTCCATGCTATGAATGGGTAGTCTGGAGATGGGCACTCCATTACAGTTTTCAAGGAGACTGTTTACCCTGTGCATTCCAGTATTCATTCATATCAGTCTGTGTCATGCTGTCTGGAGTGACTCATGAGCAAGAATACCAGCCTCAGGGCAGACTGTTAAGAAGCAGGGCACAAACCCCAAGCTGGTTGTGAGTTCTATACTTAGATTTCGCCAACCAAGCAACAAGTGTAAGGTCCTCAAGCATTATAACAGCCTTAACATGGAGTCACAGACAGTCCCCTTCAGCATTCCGATCTATCTTGCCACCCAGGCAACCTTGACTCTGTTATAGATGGTCACTTTACACCAACGATCACAGAATATTCAGGTTACTCCCAGTCCCAAAGGACCAGTCACTGACCTCAGGTCAATTTGCACCTTGGATTTCATGCCAAAGACAACGCTTGTCGCCAATCCTGTAATAAACTAACGAAAGGTTTATTAACTAGGAAAAATAAATGAGTTAATTACAAGGTTAAAGCAGGTAAGCATACACACAACTGAGTTTCAGTCAGGTTTCAACAGGTAATGGAAACTTGTATAGTAATCAGACTCTGTATATCCTTTAGGGCTAATACAGGCAAAACAGCTGGAGACTCCTTGCATATGCTTAGAAATCCTCAACCCCTCAGAGTTTAAGCAGCAAATGGATAAGTAGTTCTCTTTAACAGGCATTTTTATTCCCTTCCCCCGGTGTTCAAGTTGTGACAGAATGAGGGCTTGGGCATGTGCCCTCTTCAGGACTGCTGGAGAAGCAATCAACAAAGTCTTTGTTCCGAAGAAGTGGGTATTCACCCACGAAAGCTCATGCTGCAAAACGTCTGTTAGTCTATAAGGTGCCACAGGATTCTTTGCTGCTTCTACAGAACCAGACTAACACGGCTACCCCTCTGATACTCTGTTCCACAATGGCCCATTTGGATTCAATAGTCCTTCCTGATGGGCAGGAGGAGATAACACCTTCTGTAGGAATCCAGCATTTTGCAGTAGGCGATGTTTTTTCCTGTTTGGTGAGTTACATAGTTTCAAAACAAACATTTTACAGTTATAGAACCAACACGTAAGAATTAACGTATAACATGGGATATAGAGGTTGTAAGTGAGATTAATGCATGAAGTAATTTACAAGCATTTCATAAAGTCTAAACACTGTACATATTGATATAAGTCCAATACCTATCTTAACAATACTACGCACAGGTGAGACAGTCTGGTTTCCAACTATTCATTTGTCATGCCTAAGGGCCTTGGCATGAGCTGGCATCTGGTCTGCCAGCATCACAGCTTGAATAAAGAGATGTTTTGCATCTCCTGTGAAAGGTTGGCAGTTTGAGCTCTCGGGGCTTTCCAGCTGGAGCACTTTGCAAATCTGCACATTATCTATAGAGAATGCCTTGCTGCTGATGCGATCAAGTGTTTCCTGGGGGAATATTAGCTTAAACCTTCTTGCTGAGCCCAAGAGACTATGGGATGCTGCAGAAAGAGAGGCAGTCTCATAGACTTGGTCTACACTACAAACTTAGGTCAATATAAGCCGCATTAAGTTGATCTAATAATGCAGTGGGTCTCAAACTTCTGTATTGGTGACCCCTTTCACACAAGCCTATATATTAAAAACAGTTTTTTTAATATTTAACACTATTATAAATGCTGGAGGCAAAGCAGGGTTTAGGGGTGGAGGCTGACAGCTTGCAACCCCCCCCGTCACCTCGTGACCCCCTGAGGGGTCACAATCCCCAGTTTGAGAACCCCTGTAGTAATGTATGAGTCTACACTCCCAAGTCCCAAGTCGCCTGTAAAGTCGACTTCTGTACTCCAGCTCCACGAGAGGCGTAGAGCTTGATTTGACATCCATGGGTTGACATGGGGATAGTGTAGACACTGCGTTGTATAATTTGAATGAATTGGTCCCACAGTGCTCCGCTGTGACCGCTCTGGAGAGCACTTTCAACTCCACTGCACATCAGCCAGGTATACAAGAAACAGCTGCTCCCCTGTTAAAGCCCCGGGACCTTTTGAATTTTCATTTCTTTTTGATCAGCGTGGAGAGCTCGTCAGCACAGCTGATCATGGAGACTGAAGGCCACAAACGCACTCCAGCATGGAGTACACAGGAGGTGGTGGATCTTATTGCTGTGTGGGGAGAAGAGTCTGTGCAGGCAGAGTTCCAATCCAGCAGAAGAAACGCGGACACCTATGAAAAGATCGCATGGGGGAGAAGGGTTACACCAGGGACACACAGCAGTGCTGTGTGAAAATCCAGGCGCTTTGGCAAGCATACCAGAAGACAAGGGAGGCGAATAGTCATTCTAGTTGTGCCCCACAGACATATTGCTTTTATGAACAGCTGCATGTGATTCTCGGCAGTGACCCCATCACTACTCCAAAACGCTCCATGGATACTTCCCAGGAGCCCCAGGTGACCTCGAGCAACAACGAGGAGGACATCATTGATGAGGAGGAGAAGAAGGAGGAGAATGTGAGGCAGGCAAACGGAGGATCCATTCTCCCCGACAGCCAAGAACTGTTTTTAAACCTGGAGCCCATCCCTTCACAGGACCAGTTGACGGTGGAGCGTGATGCCAGGGAAGGCATCTCTGGTGAGTACACATTTCCGATCAAACTGTAGGAGCTACGTGCTATTTTTTATGTTTAATCTGAACAAAAAAGTAGGTGTCGTGGGTATCAGTGGCTACTCCAGCTACGCAGAGGGTGCTCTCCGAAAAGACTGTTTATGTGCCTGGGGATGGCCTGGGAATCCTCCATGGAGATCTCTAGGAAGCTTTCATGGAGATACTCTGCAATCTTTTGCAGAAGGTTTCTGGGAAAGGCTGCCTTATTTCATCCACCATGGTAGGACACTTTCCCCTACCACCCCAGTATTAACGGCTGGCATCGTTTCAGCACACAGCATTGCAGCATAAGGACCAGGTCTGTACCCAGACACTTGCAGCATCTGCTCCCTTACTGCCTCTGTTACCGTCAGGAGAGAGATATCGCATTGGGTCACTTGGGGGACGTTTTCAATACTAGCCCTTAACCTACAAACAATTCAACAAATAATCTACCCCACCCCACCCGGTTTGGTGAAATCTGTGTCAGACAACCATGCTTTCCCAAACATGCCGTGGTTGTGGTTGGAAGGGATCACTGTGTATTGCAAGCATCAGTGGCGGCGGGGGGGGGGCAGGAAGGAGGGTGTGTGATGGTCAGGAGCGGCGCCAGCGTTTCTGGCGCCCTAGCCAGAATTCGGGGGGCGGCATTTTGTGCGCTCCCCACGGGGTGTGCGGGAGCTTCCGGTTCCACTCCCATCGCGCCGCCGAAGAAGGCCCCTCCGCTGAAATGCCGCAGGCGACAGCGGCAGTCATTGAGCTGCTCAATTGCCTGCCGCTGTTTTCCGCGGCATGTCAGCAGAGGGTCCTTCTTCAGCGGCATGACGGGAGCCAAACCGGAAGCTCCCGTGCACCCCGTGGGGAGCGCACAAAATGCCACCCCTCGAATCCTGGTGCCCTAAGCGACCGCCTAGAGTCGCCTAATGGAAGCGCCAGCCCTGGTGATGGTTTCCTGATTGTTTCCCTTCCCTCCAACCCAGTGCTGCTTTTCTAAAAAAACAAACTATTTGGGGGGTCTTTACGCTGGTGCCTGTCCTCAAGCACCATCCAGGTTGCTAGGGGAAAGGGGACTTTTCTTGAGTTCCATTCCAAGGATGTCTTCACAAAAGCAGCAGCACAAGACCTCTTGCCCATGCCTCGTGGCTTTACTCACCATGGCTGGAGCAGCAAACCGATTCTTGCAATAGCCAGTAGTTGTTATTTACATGTGGTTTGCAGTGAAATGTATTGAGGGGTGGTTTATTTATAAAAACAATTAACCATGCACCAGAAACAATGTATGCACTGTCAATGCTACCCTTGTGCTTTGCATTCCTTGCAGCAGAAAACTTGTCCGTCGGCGCATCCTCCACACCGGGACAGAGACTTTCGCAGATTAGAAGGTGGATAAAGAAGACTCAGGAGGACATGTTCGGTGAGTTAATGCATGCCTCAGAGAGTGACAAGACAGAGCTCAGAGCATGGAGGATTACACTGTCCAAGAACATGGACAGAAGGACAGGAGAGTATGCAGGGAACAAGAACATGCCATGTAGGAAGAGATGCTGCAGATTATGAAGGAACAATCAGACATGTTGAGGTTCAAGAAAGGCAGCTGTGTGCTAGAGTCCTTTTGCAGCCGATGATGAACCTGCTGCCATTATCACCCAGTTCTACATCCTCCTCCCCCAAACGTCTTATGAGGCCGGGGGGCAGTTCAGTATCCCTTGCACTCAGCACCACGGGAGGGTACAAAGACCAGAAGGCGCCAGTACCCACACCTTTGATTGTTATTGCAGTGGATCTCTAAGCAAGCTTTCCTTGTTTCTCCCCCCACAGTGTTAAACTGGGACAAAGGGGCTGATATCTTACTTTTCTTTCCTGTTTCTGTGTGCATAATAAAACTTAACGGATTGAGGAGAAAAGGCTCTTTATTCATTCAATACAGAGTGGTTGGTGGGGGTGGAGTTTACAGGGGATAAAATGCAATGGAAGGGACAGTTCGGTAAGGAACAACACAGTCAAGTGTCACCTTACTCTGGCTCATTGTTGAAACTGGTTTTCAAGCCTCATGGAGATGCAGAGGTCCTTGATGTGCTCTTCTTATGGCCCTGGTGACTGGCTGCTCAAAATTGAAGCAATCTACCTCAACCATCACACCCCACCCCACCCAGGCGGAAACTTTTCTCCCTTTGTTTCACAGATATTACGGAGCACACAGCAGGCAGCAATAACAATGGGGATATTGCTTTCACTGAGGTCTAACCTAGTAAGCAAACAGTGCCAGCGACCTTTTAAATGTCCAAATGCACATTCAACCACCATTCTGCACTTGCTCAGCCTATGGTTGAACCAGTCCTTATTGCTGTCCAGGCTGCCTGTGTATGGCTTCATGAGCCATGGGAGCAAAGGGTAGGCTGGGTGTCCCAGGATCATGATTGGCATTTCAATATCACCTATAGTTATTTTGCAGTCTGGAAAGAAAGTCCCTGCTTGCAGCTTGCTGAACAGACCTGTATTCCTAAAGGTGTATGCGTCATGCACCTTTCCTGACCATCCCACATTGATGTCAGTGAAATGGCTCCTGTGATCCACCAGTGCTTGCAACACCATTTAGAAGTACCTCTTTCAGTTTATGTACACTTTAGCAAGGTGGTCTGGTGCCAAGATAGGGATATGCGTTCCATCTATCGCCCCACCACAGTTAGGAAACCCCACCCCGGCAAAAACATCCACTATGTCCTGCACATTGCCCAGAGTCACTACCCTTCTTAGCAGAAGTCTGTTGATGGCCCTGCAAACTTGGATCACAACAGATCCCATGGTAGATGAACCCACTCCAAATTGATGCCCCACTGACCGGTAGCAGTCTGGTGTTGCAAGTTTCCACAGAGCTGTTGCCACTCACTTCTCCACTGTCAGAGCAGCTCTCATTGTAGTATTGCTGTGCTTCAGGGCTGGGGAAAGCTCTTTGCACAGTTCCTGGAAAGTGGCCTTATGCCATCTAAAGTTCTGCAGCCACTGCTCGTCATTCCATAGCTGCATAACGATGCGGTCCCACCAATCAGCGCTTGTTTCCCGAGCCCAGAAATGGCAGTCAGCTATGTCAAGGTGATACGTTACTGTGACCAGCAACGGTGAATTTCTCTGTTCTGTCTTCCAGCAGGGCTGCTTGTGTGGCATCACATTGTTCTGTGTGGCGGTTCCTGTATCGGCTGTGTAAATACTGCAAGATAAGGCACAAGGTGTTTGTAATGCTCACAACAACAGTGTACAGCTGAGTGGGTAATGCTTATGATGCTATGGTGTCCATGCAGGTAACCCAGGCTTATGAAAAAGGCTTGGTTTGTTTGCTGTTGATTTCAGGGAGGGAGGGAGGAAGGGAGGTAAGTGCATCATGGGACGCCATAATCATGTGCGACAATGTTTTGGTCACATAAGGCATTGTAAGCCCAACCCAAAATTCCACTCAGCTATGTGCACTCTGGGATAGTTACCTACAACGCTGTGCTCCGTGCATCAATGTAAACCCTGCTAGTGAGGATGCACTCCGCCAACACAATGAGCGTAATGTGGAATGTAAGATCGACTTGCTTAAATTGAGGCTCAATGGTGACTTACGTGAAGTCAACTTAACTTTGTATTGTAGACATGGCCTGAGACAGCTATGAGCTTGCCACTTCCTGAGCAGTCCTTCTATCTATTCCCTGTTCCCCTCTTTCTCAATTGTGGAGTGGTAGTGCTATAGTGACCTGTTTGCATGGTGCTAGCAGAAGAGAGAAAAGGGAACAAGCTGCCATCTGGCACTTCTCAACAATTTACATGAAAAATGCACACACCTGTGGCTAGGAGATTAGAGCCTTTCCCTAGATCATATAATGGGATGTGGAGTGGTTTGATCCTACAAGAAGGGGGCAGGACATGTTTCTAAAAGGACAGTTTCAGTGGGTCCTTGTGCAATTGATTCTGCAGGGACATTTGAGGGTTCTGCACATAATCACCTGTCTCACTGTTGGTGAGGGGCTAGGAGAATCCTTAGCCTGATAGATCTCTCCTGTTTTTTCAGGCTATCAACCAGGAAATTGCTGTTCAGGTACTGTCCCTTTAAGGACCTTTAAGAACCTTCCCCATCTGATTGTCAGTTAGCTGAGTAGAACCTGCCTCCACGATGTGTGTGAGGCACTAAGGATGCTCCCCATGAGCAATTCCCAAGGGACATGTCTTTGGGAAATGGGAGGGCATGAGGAACCACCCAAAATCACCTGTGAAAGGGAACCTTTGACCTTAAGATCTCCCCAATGCCAGCTGGCACACTGTTGTCATAACATATTATGGTCCATCTTTTGGGTAAATATAATTGGAAAACTAATAACTCGCTGATCATTAATATTCTTGCATGATGTAAGTAGAGTAAACCCACAAAAGAATATATAAATATGCTGGAAATATATGACTAAAATGTTTTTAAACCAAGCTTGTTGGGGGGGAGTTGATAAACCAGGTTTTCTCCAGACAAAGGAAAGAGGCCAACACCTCAAACCATGTGTGGTCAGATTCAATGGGCTATTCATTTGTATGGGAGGTTGCAGGAAGAGATCATTTGCGTTGTAAAAAATCACCAGTGGGGAAGAAACCAGCCTGAAATCTACATGAGACAGCATGGCCTCTACACCCAGCAGGGAAAAGGACCTTTATCTGGGGATACCCTTCAGAATACATTTCAAAGGTTTATTGGGCTATTTAAAAAGGGGACGAGAACCTCTAAATTATCCTTCACCCAAGGAGACAAAGGAACAGAGCACTTTGAGCTCTGTGAAGGGTCTGGCCAGAGAGTCTGGGCAGCCATGCTGGAAAAGAGACTTAGAAACATTTCTTTGGACAAGAGACTCTAGTTTGTTAAACCATGTTTAGTCATAGAAGTGTGTTTTCACTTTTGTTTGCCTGTAGCCCTTTCCAGCTCTATTCCTTATAATTGGTAGCACTTCAGCCTGTGTCTTTTTGTTTAATAAACTTGTTTTACTTTTACTGTAAACCAGTTTAATGCTTTAATTAAAACAGAGTGTTTGCTAATCCCAGTTAAGGTAGTAAGGTGTCTTTTTAAGGGAGCAGTGAATTTAATAACCTCTGTTGGCAGACCATGATAGGGGTTGTGCATTGCAGAGAGACAGCTCTGAGGAACACAGGAGCTGGAATTCACTGATTGTTACCTGCTAGGCAAGGTTTGGTCTGGCAGAGCCCTGAAGAGTTTGCTGGCAAGGCACACAAGTTGCTGTACCAGGGAGTTGTCATCCAGTTTAGCAACAGCAAAAGCTTTCACTTCATAAGGCAGAAGGGGTAACACAGTGACTCTGGTTCTAGGAATCCCAGCAGGTTGTCACATAACCTTATCCTTAAAATATGCTGCCAGATGGGGGAAGCTTGCAGAGCTGTTATGGGTTAACTGCAACAGAGATAATTGTGGGATGATTACAGCCTTTTGCTAAGAAAGTCCACACTACTCTTCTGGTACTGTGTGTGGCTTGGTAATCTAATTATAGTTCAGTTCTGCCCCTCTGAGAATCTGTGAATGTATCTTTGACTGATTATCAGGACAGCACAAGTATACCAGACTCTGCTTTTTGATTTTCACAGATCTAGCTGTGAGAGAAATTGTCAGAAATGTCTTTATGCTGAATACACTGAGAACTAAACTTACAGATGTATTGCGATAGCTTTACACTGGCTGTGCTTGCATAAAGGGGCCAGAAACAGCCACCCTAACAGCCTCTCGGGGAGTCCCCCATGACATAGAATCATAGAATGTCAGGGCTGGAAGGGACCTCAGGAGGTCATCTAGTCCAACCCCCTGCTCAAAGCAGGACCAATCCCCAGACAGATTTTTGCCCCAGATCCCTAAATGGCCCCCTTAAGGATTGAATTTACAACCCTGGGTTTAGCAGGCCAATGCTCAAACCACCGAGCTATCCCTCCCCACAAAAAACATGACTCCCCTGGGACTCAAACCCAGAACCTTTGAATCCTTTCATCATCTAGAAGTCCAACATGCGATCCAATTGCACCATGGAGCCATAGGTGAGGTACCTAACATGCATGAAGACATTATAGATAGCTTTGCATTGCCCACAACAGACTCCTGCAGAGGAGAGAGGGGGGAAGGGGGAATGTTGGGACATGTCAGGGAGGGAGTTGGCATGGCCACGATGTTCCTATGACCCAAATATTCCCAGCTGCCAGAGCAGCCTATAAGAGTAGTTGCAGCTGGGACACGTGTTATGGCAGCTCAGAGGCTGTGCTAACATATACCTGGGACCACAATAAGCTCCAAGATAGGGGCAGGGCAGAGCTACCATTTTGCCTCTGCTTCTATTCCTGCACCAAGTTAATTGAGGTGCAGGGATGATTTACCATGACCAGGGCCACATATGGTGCCTATTCTTGCACATTTTTTCCCCACAGCATGAATAATTATTGGCGTCTATGCACTGACCATGATCCCTTATTCATTTTGTCACGTGAAATAACTGATGATCAGCATGGGAACTGGGGAGGAATGGCATTATTTAAAGTTCACTCATATTTACTCACATACCTGGTGCCTAGATTATCATCTTTTGGAATAAATACAAATTACATTGATTTTAGCCTTTCACCTTCTCCTATGAACAAACAAAGAAACAAGTCTCTAGAGCAACGTGGGTAACATAAGAACATGAAAATACATCCCACACCACTTAATTGAATCATCATCCCTGCACCTCACGCATTGCAGTTCTGTCTCAGATATTGATGGCCAAAGAGAAATTTTGAACAATTGAGGGTCATTGTCAGGATTTTGGAACAGAGATGAGCCACGATCCAATGTGGTTTACATCTACGTCACAGAGAGATGAAAACTTGGAATTTGATTATGCAAGAGCAGAGGTGAAAGTAAGCCTGTACGGTCCAGTATGGCATACCGGCAAGAGCTGGTACGCCATGCCGGACTGGACCGGCTTCCCCGGCGGAGATTTAAAGGGCCCAGTGCGCCAGCCGCTGCGGGGAGCCCCAGGCCCTTTAAATCACCACTGGAGCTCCAGCAGCCGGGCTCGGGTGGGGACTTAAAAGGCCCAGAGCTCCAGCCACTGCGGGAAGCCCTGGGCTCTTTAAAGCGCCACCGCCGGACCTCCGGCAGCGAGGCTTGGGCAGCGCTTTAAAGGACCTGGGGCTCCCCACAGCGGCCGGAGCCTCTGGCCCTTTCAATCCCCACCGGAGCCCGGCTGCCGGGCTCAGGCGGGAATGTAAAGGGCCCAGTGCTCCGGCCACTGTGGGGAGCCCCGGGCCCTTTAAAGCGCTGCTGCTGGAGCTCCAGCAGCGGGGCTTGGGGCAGCACATTAAAGGGCCCGGGGCTCCCCACAGCAGCTGCAGGCTCTGGCCCTTTAAATCCCCACCTGAGCCCAGCAGCTGGGCTCGGGTGGGGATTTAAAAGGCCCAGTGCTCCTGCCACTGAGGGGAGCCCCGGGCCCTTTAAATCACCACTGGAGCTCCAGCAGCGGGGCTTGGGCAGCGCTTTAAAGGACCCAGGGCTCCCCACAGCAGCCGCAGCCTCTGGCCCTTTAAATCCCCCACGGAGCCCAGCAGCCGGGCTTGGGCGGCGTTTTAAAGGGCCCGGAGCTCCGCAGCAGCTGGAGCCCCGGGCCCTTTATTTCGCCTCGACAGCCCCAGGGCTCCCAGCCACCTCTGCAGCTGGTAGCTCCAGGGTGATTTAAAGGCCCTGGGGCTCCCAGCCACAGCCAGAGCCCTTAAATCTTTAAAGGCCCCGCCTCTTCCGGTTGAGGCCACGCCTCTTCTGGTTGAGGTCACGCCCCCACTCAGGACTCCGGTGTACCTAAGTCCTTTCAGTTACTTTCACCCCTGTGCAAGAGTCTGAACAGCCTCAGGTCCCATCAACTTCCTTTAGCTGAGGATACTTAGCCTGTTTCAGGAGATGCTCAGCACTTCTCAGGATTCAAGCCCTTTGTTATGAATGTCACTGTACAAATCCATTTTGGAGACGTGAAGAGCTAACAATTTGCCAAACAATTACATCAAGCCAGCTCCCTATTGGTGCCAAATCTGTCCACGGTTTCATGTGTAGAACCTCTCAGAGGGCTGTCCTCTAGGGTAATGGGAAGCTTGAAGGGGCCAGTTTGAGCCATGTCTTCTGGGTGTCCGTTAGACAGCATTTTAGGCAAATGTTTGAGGTTCATAGTTCTGAGGCAGATCCTACATGTGCTATTGTGAGTTGGATAATTGACTTTTAACTGAGTTTACCAATTTCTGTTTCCTATGTGGAAATAATTTGAGTCATATTTATTTCGAGCTCTGCTTCCAGCAGTACCTTGCTTTCACTATTTATAGGCACTCTTGAATTCACGTGCACCATAATAAGCTCCTTACAGGGTCTGTATTTCACATTTGATGATTATTTTTGCAATTTCATGATTATTTTTTGAAGTGTGGGCCATACTGTGCACAATAGTCTCCAATAGTTTCCAACAGTCGGTTTGTGCTTTGACATTTTTTCTGTTCATATTCATGTAACTACTCACAACCAAAACTATTCCTACCTTTTTTTTTTCCAGTCTGTGCGTAGTTCTATTGTGTTTTAGTCAGTGCTTTGGAAGCATAAAAAAACTGGGTGATCTCAATCCATTTGAGTTTGTGTTGACTGAGATCTTAGTCTCTTTGTTAATCTCATAATATTATAGTAGGGTGCTTTAACTACTTTAATTCTTCAAAATGTTTCTTTTGCCACTCTTCCCATTTCCATTTTGTCCTGTTCTCAAGCAGTATTCTGAGTGGAGAACTTAATTGTGGCAAATTAGGGATGAATTTTTAAAATATATTCACATACCTATGAATCTCTGTAGAGCCTCCTTTTTTGGAATCTATTTGTACAGTTGCCTCCATGTTTCTTTGATATGGTCAAACTCCTTTATTACTGAATATGTGTCCTAGATATCTGATCTCATTCAGCCTGCTTAGGCATTTGTTCTTGTTCAATTTCAGGTTGTTTTCTTTGGCATTCTTCAGAACATTACTCAGTCTGTCACTGTGGTGTTGTCATTTCCATTGTAATTAAACAGATTATCAATATTACTTCTACCTCATCCAGAGCCTCAAAGATCTGGGACATAATGCTTTGGTTCACTTCAGATTCTGAGTCAGTCCTGAAGAGGAATGGCTTCATATATCTACTGAAGGAGGAGTTGGAGTTTCAAAGATTTGACTGTCTGTATGGAGGCAGACTTGTCAAACCCTTGGCTTTCATTTAAATTGAAAATACTCCTGCATTTTGAAGTCTAGACATGACCAACTCAAATGCTCTCAGAGGTAACACAAGTTTAAATGCAGAAATTACTGTCAGACCGCCAAATACTTAAGCAGGGCCAGTCTCTGAGCTCTGTTAGAGCTTTTGGTGATTGAGATGACATTTTAGTGCCTCTACATGGTTCAGAGCAGGAATGTATGTATCTGTGAGAGTGTGATCTAGTGATTAAAGTCTGAACTTCTGGGTTCTAGGTCCAGCTCTGCAAGTGACATGATGTATTGCCTTTGATATGATACTTAATTCTTCTGTGCCTCAGTTTCCTCATCTGTAAAATAAAGATATTAATACTTTCCTATGGCACATGGTGTGAATTGCAGTGTTGTTGTAGCTCTGGGGACCTCAAAAACTTGTCTCTTTCACCAACAGAAGTTGGTCCAATAAAAGCTATTTACCTCTCCCACCTTGTCTCTCTCACATTGTTGTGAAGGCTAATTGTTTGCAAAGCACTTTGAGATCCTGGAATGAAAGCTGCTATGCAGAAGTATGATTATTATTATTGACTTGGTGCCGACTATTTTGTTTTATGTGTCTGTCTGTGTCTGTTCCTTGGGCCAAACCTAACTGAAAGCTGAAGTTAAAGAATACATGGCTCAGCTGCAGTTCACCAAGTGACCCTATCCCTGTATATAATTTCACCAAATCATGTGGAGTGAAGCAGTTCTGCTGGGCCAGCTCTTATCTACTCCATTACTCAGTTACTTCGCCTTTTTGCAAAAATGGCAATGTGGTGTCATCCTTTTTAATCTGCTCCTGTGTGACTGTGCTGCCTGTACCAGGGAGTCAAGTATCAGAGGGGTAGCCGTGTTAGTCTGGTTCTGTAGAAGCAGCAAAGAATCCTGTGGCACCTTATAGACTAACAGACATTTTGCAGCATGAGCTTTCGTGGGTGAATACCCACTTCTTCGGATGCAAGCAGTGGAAATTTCCAGGGGCAGGTGTATATATAAGCAAGCAAGAAGCAAGCTAGAGATAACGAGGTTAGATCAATCAGGGAGGATGAGGCCCTGTTCCAGCAGCTGAGGTGTGAAAACCAAGGGAGGAGAAACTGGAGTGGTTTGCTTGTAAAGCAAAGGAAGGAAAAGGACTGATGGCAGGAGAAGAAACTTGGGAAAATAATTTGAAAAAATACATAATATTTCTTCTAAATTGGGCTTATGAAGGTGTTGAAAGACAGTCCAGCCTCTTGTTATACAATCTTTGCACATAATTAAATGTAAATGATGAGGACAAGAATTCAACAATAATGTTTAAAAAGAATGCAGACCAGGTAAATCCTCACCTTTTCCAGTCTTTTAAATACAGTATTCTCCGTCTTCACTTTCATCAGTGTGCTCTGTGAATGGTTTGCATATATTAAACAAGTGCAGGGTTCAGGATAGTGGTGCAGTGCGGCGAGCGTAGGGAGGTCATTTGGTTCAATGTGGGAATAGGGGAACAGTAGGATAAATTCTGCTTTCCATTGCATCAGTATAAACCTGGACTAACTCTACTGAAGTCATTGGAGTTACTCCAAATTTATATTGGCATAAATATGAGCAAAATTTGGCCCAGCACATCTCATTTTCGGAGTGAACTGAGTTGGCACTGTGTGCTCGCTTTAATAAAGGAGATATTGCTGGTTCTTGCCAAGCATGTCTTTGGAACTCTCTCTGTGTAACAAATCCAAGTTTAAAATGTTATTGTTACCTTTCTTTGCTGAGCAAAGCTTTTTTACCCTGCACTAAGTGTAACCTGTTCTGATGAAGGGCGGTGATGCCAGAATGCTAGTAGACTCATGCCACCTTCATATGAGTCATGAGTGTGTGATTGATTACCTGAAAAGTTCTGCACTAGTTGTACTGTATGGAGAGTTTTTCTTCCCAGCTGAAAGCCTGTTAGAGGTCAGATAGTCCTATAAACTGTTCAGAACTTTGTGGGGTGGAGGGGAGGGGTAAGTGTCACTACTTTTGGAAAGAGCTTGCTAAGCACATTCTGAAAGGATGAAAAGCTTTATTCCTGATTGAATTTTGTTTTCTTTGCCAGTTCACCCAGTTCTGAATATGATGTATTGATTGTGTGTAATACATGCACGGTAAATGCATGATCTAATTGCAGAAACAATATTAATTTAAGTAGTCTGTCCCTTTTACAGACTTTCATTTAAGAGGGTTCCTCTGTTTTATTAAACTAACTGCTAGCACAGTACTGTGTGTGCATTCTTCTTTTCCATCTATTTCTTTCACTGGATCATTTTTAATGTATATTTTTTTGCATTGGAAGTTTATTCTTTTAACTAAATTATCCTTCTGTGACTTTTTGGTGCCCAGAAAATGTGTGTTAGGCCATAAGGGTTTGTTCTTTAAATAGGCTGTGTCTACACTGGCAACATTTGAGCCTATAATTCTCAGTTGGTGGAAATGTATCAGTGATGGATTATGCATCCAAATTTTCTTAGTATGGCCAAGTCCATAGAGAATAATGTGGTCTGAGTGAGCACTGGACTGGGTGCCAGGAACTCTTGGGTTCTAATCTTGACTCTGTCACTAACTTGCTGTGTGGTTGTGGGCAACTCATTTAACCTGAGTTTCCTTATGTGTAAAATGAAGGTGATCATTCCTATCTCATAGGGGAATTCTTTAGATTGATTATGTAGGGCCAGATTCTGCCATCCTTATTTGTGCCTTAAAAGGGCTACAGCAGAGCTCTAAATCTGGGTCTTGGTTTAGAAATGAAAAATTGTTTTGTTTCCTCAATGCAGATTAATACTGGAGTGTTTTTAGAAGGTAGGGTGATCAATTTAGGAGTTATTCAAAACAGAAATTTGTATCTCTGATAGCTTTGTTATATCTCTGTGGAATTAATTAACTCTGCAGACAATACCTGAAGAGTCTGCAAGCTTCTAAAGCCAAAACCTTATCTACACTAATATTCTTCTTCAGACTTCCCATTGTCACACTCTCATCTTGAGAGTAGCAATGGGAACACTAAATGGCTGCCAGCATTTTAACCACTGTGCCAACTAACCCAGCTCAGCACTCTGGGCCAGGAACAATGACATCCTTCTGCAACTGGTTTCTCGTCCTCCCTGTCATCCCCTCTGGCCACAGGGTGGATGACACAGTCAGAGGATGGGTCCAAGTACTGGGGAGGCAATACGTGTGAATCCCAGAAGGTCTGTCAGACCAAAAGATATGGCCCAGGGACTTAAACTTTGCAGACACAATTTCCGCTACCATCTCTGTTTCAGCTGATCTTTGATTAGATGGTCAAATCTTTGGGGGCAGGAACTGTTTTTTACTTGGTGTTTGTACAGCACCTAGCACAATCCTGACTGGGATTTTTCTCCTATGCCCTCTCTATCTCCACCTTTCTCCACTGTTGTGGGTAATACTTCCCATCACTCAAGCTCCCACCTTGGAGTCATCTTAGACTTCTCCCTTCTCCCCTCACATCAGGCCCTTACCAATTCTTGTTGCTTCCTTCATGGTAACATTTCAGAAATCTGACCTTTCTTTTCTATCTTAACAGACAAAACATGCATCCTCCACCTCATTAGTTCACCCCCTTCTGCTCTGGCCTCCTGGATGTATTATTCTCCCCCTTGGCCTCCTCTCTTATCCATTCAAAACACAGTTGGTAAAATTATCTTTCTTGCCCAATCAGACCACATCATACACCTCTCTGAATTCCTCCACTGATTATCCTTTGCCCATAATAACCAGTTCAAAGTTTGTATCCTTCCCATGAGGGTCCTGCACAATTCTGCTCAAGCCCATATCTGTGATCTTGTTTCTTATTATATTCTCCCCTCCCCCACTTCCTTTGCTTTACCAACATACCAGTCTCAGTCCCTCTTGTATCCTGCTCCCAGTCCTGTCTTTGTGCCCTCTACCATGCCACACAAGTGTTAAATGCATTCTCACTTCCAATGTGCTAGCCCACCTTCCTTTCCTTATTCAAATGACTCCTAAAGACTAACTTCCATGAGGCCCACAAACACTAACTCTCACTGGTCAAATGTCTCATCCACCTGAATGTAAATGGAAGAGAAAGAAGAGGGGGTGTGCTCCCCACATTAGCTCTGCAAGAACTGAATTTGGCTAGGTGGGCCCAAACAGCTAGTTAGGCTACAAACAGGAGCTTTAGGCTGGAGGCAGTTAATTAGAGAGAAGCTTACCTGTGAGCGGAGCATCTACAAAAGCCAGGAGGCTGGCAACAGAAGGGGATGGGGATCTGGGAAAGACTCCAGAGGCAAGTTGCCTAAAGTTACTCCCTGGGAGGAGGAAGGGAAGAGATTGGCAAACCCAGAGAAGTGGGGAAGGAGAGGAGGTATGGAAGTGACACAGGGAAAAGCGGCAAGGTTCAGGGAATGGACCATGGCAGCTGTGTAGAGGGTCCATGAGCCAGAATCTGGAGTAGTGGATGGGCTTGGGTTTCCCTGCCAGCCACTGCAGGAGTGGCACTGTGAGGCAGTGAAATGGAAGACTACCTGAGACTGCTGGAGAGCAGGAATCTTGATACGCTCCCCCTGGAAGGGGAAACCACAATAGTGACCTGGTCAGAGGGCTGAATCATGAAGAGGACAACTACTGTGCCTCCTGAGACAAGAGAGGGAATGCAGAGGAGAAATAGATAGGGTGTAACTGCTGGAAGGGGCATCAGACTGATGGAGCTAATCCCTAGAACTGCCAGCAGGTGTCACCATCCCACAGTGAGAAGAGCAAATCTGTCACAATTGGAGAAGGAAGGCAGGATGGATATAAGGGGTCAATCACAGACTGTGTCTGACAAGAACCCTGAGGTGAGGGGCAGAGAGAGACTGTGAGGGGGTTGAATCCTGCTGTAAGGGGCTAAAACACAGAAAGGGGGTGGATGCCAGAGATGCTGCTCCCACAGAGGAGAGCTGAGATGCAACAGGGGTGGGTCCATGCTAATGTGGGGACAGATATTGGAGAACCAGCAGAGATTGTGGGAAACCCAAGTGTATTTACAAGACTGTATAATGTAGGTAATTGGTCATCAGCAGAAGCTGTACAGAATCCTGCAGGAAAGAAACGAGAGTCGTTGTAAGGGCCAGGAATGGGAAAGGCACTCCAGGACTAGGAGACCAGAAGCCCAGCCCTGAAGGTGCTATGGCTGTGGGAGCAGAGGGCACCTGAATAGGGAGTGCCAGTATTCAGAGAGAAGCAAAGAGGCTTACCAAGAGCCAAGGACTGAGATGGAGGGCCCAGAGAGCCCCACCAAATAAGCAATTGGGCCAGAGGAGGACATGCTTTTGATGTGGGGAAAAGGGCCATATAAAGAGGCATTGCCGCCACAGGGAAAAGAGACTCATGAAAAGGGCAAGGGACTGAGGTGAGAGAGAGAAAGGAAGAGCCAGGGGGCCATAAGGAGCCCATAAGAATGGCAGAGAAGCCGAAGAGGCAAGTAAAGAAATGTGAGGTGAAACTGGGGGGAGGAGAAAGTCCCTGTTTTAATTACTTTCCTCCCTGGGTGGGGTCTAACACTGAGGACTGTGGGGACTCAGCTCCTGGGAGCCAGGGTGCTGGAGGACTGGGTGGACCAGCTGACAGAGCTGTCCGGCGGTCTCTGCTCAGTGTCCCCGTCAGGTTCCCTTTGTTTAGCCCTGTGACCTCACTCCCGTTCCTGTTATTTCATTAGTTGTCCCCTGCAGTTATTTGGTATCACGGACCTGTGGAGTCTCCCCTTAGGCTGGCGGGAGGTCCTTTAGTAGTGACACTTCCTAGATACCAATAGGACTAGCTGACAGAGAAGTTAGCTGTGGAGCAGGCCTGGCAGGAGGCTGCACGTGCCCTGGAGCTCCTGTGGGAGAAACTCAGAGGTGCTATGGAGGAGCAGGACAGGTGGCAGCTCATGGTCCGAGATCTAAGACAAGAAAGCAATGACTTGAGAGCCCAGGTGTGGCAGGTATGGGGTAGGTGATTTAGAATAGGAGAATACTTGCAGTTGTGAAGGGGAAGTTTTGTGATGGAGTGTGCTCTCCACACTTGCCTTGCAAGAGCTGAATTAGCCCAGGTGAGCCCAATCATCTAATTAGGCTACAAACAGGGGAGCTTTAGGCTGGAAGCAGCTAATTAGAGAGAAGCTCATCTGTGAGGGATAGAGAGGGCTTCTCCACAAGCCAGGAGGCTGGCAACAGAAGGGGTGCTAGGGAAGGAGTCTGCAGTCATTCCCTGGTAGGAGGGAGGAGTGTTTGGTGGCTGCAGAGATGAGTTGCCAAAAGTTATTGCCTGGGAGGAGGGAGGGAAGAGACTGGCAAACCCAGAGGAAGCGGGAGGGGCAGGAGATATAGAAGCAATTCAGAGACTAGATCTTGACTGCTGTGCAGTGGGTCCCGGAACTGGAACCTGGAGTAGAGAGTAGGCCTGGGTTTCCCTGCCAGCCACTGCAGGAGTGGCACCATCAGGCAGTGAAGCAGAAGACTGCTAGAGAGCAGGAAGCTTGATACGCTTCCTCCCTGCCTCCACCCACCCTGGCTGGAAGGGGAAACCGCAATAGTGGCCTGGAGTCACAGAGAGGACAGCTGCGATTCCTGCAAAGAACTGGATAAATTCATGGAGGTTAAGTTCATTAATGGCTATTAGCCAGGATGGGTGAGGAATGGTGTCCCTAGCCTCTGTTTGTCAGAGGATGGAGCTGGATGGCAGGAGAGAGATCACTTGATCATTGCCTGTTAGGTTCACTCCCTCTTGGGGTACCTGGCATTGGCCACTGTCGGCAGACAGGATACTGGATGGAAAGACCTTTGGCCTGACCCAGTATGGCCGTTCTTATGTTCTGAGAGTAAAAGAAGGGCTGTAGAGGAGAAACTGACTGGGTATAACTATTTGAAGGGGTGTTGGCCTGACTGAGCTAATCCCCAGAACTGCCAGCAGGCAGCACCATCCAGCAGTGAGTAGAGCAAACCCATCACAGGGTTATCAAATGTTGTCTTCCTCTGCACAGGCACCGACTTTCCAGTGTGCTGGGGGTGCTCAACCCCTGGCTCTACCCCAGGCCCTACCCCTACTCCACCCCTTCCCCCAAGGCCCACCCTCGGCCCCACCTCTTCTGCCCTCTTCCACCCCTTCCCCCTCCACTGAGTGTCCTGTGTTCTTGCTCCTCTCCCCTCCTTCCCCCCCCCCCGCCTTCTGCATGCCATGAAACAGCTGGTTGCGGCGGGTGGGAGGCATGGGGAGAGGGAGGTGCTGATTGTCGGGGCCTGCCTGCAATGAGTTCCCCTCTGATGGAGAGGAGGGGAAATTCACTTTAATAGAATTGACTTTGAGGCTGCCAGCCAGATGCTAAGCTGGAAACCCTGGTCACTGCTATGACCTGAATATAAAGTAGCTATGAAACTACTAGTCATGGAGAAAAGGCAAATAAATATATTTTTAATTCCCAGAAGAATTAGTAAGGTGATCTGCTTGTTCTGTCAATATATATTAATGTGAAAATGCTGTGTTTTTAAATGTTCCCATCAGCTCCAAGTCAGAGAGCCTGGAGGAATAAAATGTCCAAACATCCCTTAACAGCAGCCTTTGCTGTACTATATAGTATGTTTCCTTAAAAAGAGCCAGGAGAACACACAAACCCAGCCAGTTCTTCTTCCTAATCCCAGGGTTTTTCCTTCTCTGCTTTATTTTTCTAGCCATCCCCATCCAGTACTTGTTTTCACTCAGATAACACTGCAGAGCTTTCCACACCTTCTGGTATAAA
This sequence comes from Mauremys reevesii, assembly GCF_016161935.1. NCBI lineage: Eukaryota > Metazoa > Chordata > Testudines > Geoemydidae > Mauremys > Mauremys reevesii. Next base: position 75,264,584 of record NC_052630.1, read on the forward strand.
TCTCATATGCTGGATCCCTTCCTGGGACTCAGTGGTGAGCTGGAGCAGGTTCTCAAGAACCGGTTGCTAAAATTAGACCTCCGTGGAGAACCAGTTGTTAAAGGGCCAGGGGGTGGGCAAAGAACTCCGGTCCGTGGGCCGGACCATCCTGTTGCTCCCAGGATTCCCAGCTGGGGAAGCTGAGGCTCCCCCGGCCCTTCCCCCGCTTTCCCCCAGCTGCAGCGTGGCCAGCCGCCGGCACCAGCTGGGCAGCTCAGCTGAGCTCAGGAGTCATCCTGCTGCCACTTTTTGAATGGCCGAGCAAGGTGGTGGGTGGGGCTGCTGCAAGCTCCAGGGCTGGCCAGAGGAGAAGGGAGGGGGCAAGTGGGGCAATTGGCCCAGGCCCTGCAGGGGCCCCCGGCACCACAAGGATCTCTCCCCCAGCCCCTCCCCCACTTACCCTCCCACCTTAAATCAGAACTTTTTATAGGGAACCGGTTGTTAAGATTTTGGCAGCTCATCACTGCTGGGACTGGTGACTTCACTGTAGAGTCTGGGTCAAAACTGTGCCATCAGGAAGTCCTTTATTTCCCCTCTCAGCTATAAACCATCCTTCTCTAAGGAATCCTGCCTGGAAAGAAAATACCTTGATTTAGAGCCCAGCCCGAAAAGATTGTGAGTGCTCTTACCTTCATGTTAATTTCAATGAGCGCTGACAGCACTCAGCCTTTGCAGGATCAGGCCTTTTAGCTCTAAAGCTGAATATACAATTGCAAATAGTTGTCCCAGGCTTGTTACAACTGAAATTAATAGCAAAACTCCCATCCATATCAATGGGAGCAAGTTAAAAATAATAGGCTCTAGGCTCGCATACAGTTCTGTATGACTGAAACCTATGTAAGCTATGCCCAGTATTGTTTTGTTTATCCAGTTGTCATCCTTCTGTGTGTAAATACATCCACATTGTTTAATAATAATTATTTTGAATTTGCTTCCACATCTGACAAAATAATAACTTTGCTAAAAGAGTATAGAAAATAACATTGTAAACCAACAGGGATTTCTGTTACCAGAGAACATGAGTGCAAATCTAAATGAGATGCTAAAAGGCCAGGCAAGCAGATGGCTGAGTGACATAAATGTTGAACAATTTAGGTATGTCTAGTAAAGTACAGCTTTCTAATGTGGTGAGAATTGTGTGTGTTGGTATGTTTAAAATCAGTATTCTGGGTTTTTTTTTCTTGCCATAGCTCCAGAAATTCAGCAAAATGTAAATTTTCACCTGTTTGTATAAATACATAAATGATGTTTTTCCTTTCCTGACTGTTATAACTGCAGTTAATCTAATGTTTTGTATATAGAAACACAACAGAGGAATAATCTAAATAGCTTAAGTGTTCCCACAAACCAGCTGGTAGATAAATAAGTCTTAAAGAATGAATTTTATGGAATAGTCTCATCAACAAAAGTAGATCTAAGAATGGCACTGAGAGGGTAGGTCTTCACTACAGAATTAACTTGTGCTCTTACCAAGGGTTTAGTCCAGTGCTTAAATTGTAATGAAAGATGTGCCAGGGCTCAACCAATTAGGTGCTGGAGCTCAAGCAATTTTTTTACTTCATAACTGACCAGGAGTGGAGGAAGTGCCCTAAAAGTGAAGGGGCCACAGGTGACCAAACCGTGGCCCTGCCCCACTGTGCCACACCGCCCCTGGGACCTCCCCCCCCACCGATCCCAACCCCACTCACTCCTCTCTGCTCACTGGTAAAAAGTGGGAGGGCCATGCCACCTGACCATTTCAGTGCCCCTGTAAGTGACACAGCAAGTGTAGAGGTTCTGGGGCTCAGCCCTGGCAATGCCTGGCACAAATTAAGCACTGGTTTAGTCCTCCCGCTCCTCCCATCTCCACACACAAACCTTTAACTCAGGTTTGGAGGTGCTCTGAACCTGGGCTAGCTTATCTGGCTGGAGGTAGGGGTTAGAGCCCCGGCTGTACTTTAAGATGCTCACTTTGAAGTGTAGATGCAGGCTGTAGCCCTGGTTATTTAACTTGGGTGCTGATAGTCCTCCAGTGTCTTCCCACAGTTCCCTGTGGGCTGCATTGTAGTGGGGTTGGATTTCAGCAGAATGACATACTGGCACTTTTGCCACATGGAGGATGCCATTTTGCTCTCAAAATGGTGACGTCCATATAGCGTGACCTTACACGCACTATGTATAGTTTCTGACTTGACTTAATGTGCTTTGGTGTTTTAACTACTTAAAATGTGTCTCTGCCAAAGAGGTGATAGCTGGCAGACCGAAGACTAAAACTGGGTGCTATTGGTGGACCACAGAGGGAGAATATAGGTGCAGTTGCCCTGCACTGACAGGGTCACCCACTAGTGACACCAAAATGAGGCATTGCTTATTGTAGGTTGTGAAGATCTGATTCTTCCTCCTCTTTCTTACATGAGGGATGCAATAGTTAACGCGTTAACATTTAAATGATCATCTTGGGGAATCTCCGCTAACACCTCTTTGAAACAAATGGGGCAGTTCACTCTTCTCAGAGCTCTTGTTTCAGACTTTCATGACTCCTGAAAACTCTTCTGCATTAAGCTACATTCAGTACACATTTTCTGAGGTTTTCTTCACAACCATAATGGCTAGAAACTTACTTTTAAAAGAAAATGAAAGATAAAATTTTGTAGAACACCATAGCAGCTTCACAATGCTGTCTGTATGCCAAACCACCATGTTCTGTCTGGCCCAATCCAAATCCTGGCTGAGTTCTAGATCATTTACAGGATCAGAATCTACTCTGTCTTCCCCAGACCTAACTGAAGACAGAATTTGAAGGCAAAGGGGTTTCACAGATTAGGTAAAATACCCTGCAGAATCTTAGAACATAAGAATGGCCATACCGGGTCAAACCAAAGGTCCATCTTGCCCAGTATCCCATCTTCTGACAGTGGCCAATGCCAGGTGGTTCAAAAGGAATGAACAAATAACCAAGTAATCTGTACCCAGTCACCCATTCCCAGCTTCTGGCAAACAGAGGCTAGACACATCATTAAACTCTCATCTACTACATTGATGGGAGCTATAGAAGCACCTAAGTAGCTAGAACATGATGCACAAGCCAGACTTGTGCATACAGCTTGACTTTCAGACCCAGGTTGAGTTTTCAAGGCTGACAATTAGAACAAATTTATTTTTACTTGTAAAATCAGCAAATTTCCTTTAGAAGGCATTGAGGGAAAGTAAACACAGAATCCCCAGTGCCATTTTTAAAGTCACTTTTCAGAGCAGCACATTTTAAAGCTTCTGCACTACTCTAATACACTCAGGAACCCCGTTCTTTTCTAGAACAGCCATAAATGAAGAGCACTGAGCTAGAAGATGATTAACACCTGATTCCCACCTATTCTTTGTGTCATATTTACCCTCACAGTCCTTGGCATGTAGAGCCTGTCCCTGAAGTTACTGCAGTTCATCATTCTGCAGAAGTTACAATATGAAGAAACTCAAAACAGTACATCAAAGGCTCTTCTGTGTGGATGGTGCATAAACAAAGGTTTCTTTCTTTGTGATGAATGTGCAGTGCTAGCTCTGATGCTAGAATTTACGAATATTCAGTGCTGATTTAGAGCACTACAGTGAAATAATGTCTTTTTGTTCTTTTAGGGCCTTTAGTTTTGTTTCCAAAATGTTGGCAGATACCGAGTGTTGATTAAACAACCAAAAGGTTATTATTCCTAAGGACAGAGCTAACTGCAGCATGTTCATTTAGTTTCTCTCAAACGAACATGGGCTGTGAGGTAATGTGGCAGAACTTTGTTACATTTATCAGTATTGTACCAGTCATTACTGGAGCAAAACAAGAGATGAGCTTTATGAATCAATCAGGACACTAGCTCCCTTTACCCAGAGTGAACTATGGTGCACAGTGAGAGAGTAATTGAATAACGCAACTGTAAACAAGTCTTCATATTTGCTGATCTATTATTTGCCAATTTTCAATGGCTAGGTTGCAGAACGCATTTAAAAATAAATGTTATGTTGAAAACTGAAACTCAAGGCAAACATAGCCATAGCCCTCATCCTGCAAAGGGTTTCACATGGGTGAACACTGACACCCATGTAGAGGCTCATTGGCTTCATTGGGACTCCAAGTAGATGTTAGGGTCCACCTCTATGGATTCCTTTGCAGGACTGGGCCCTAAATTCCCAGAGGAATCCCTACAACACAATCATCAGACTTTGTGGGTGATGTGACAGTGCAGGACTTCTGGCCAGAAAAACAGTGAGATTTCAATGATAGTACCTTATGGAGCTGGTACTTGCATTTGATTTCTAATATACAACATTAATCCTTTTTAAAGGTACAGTTTGGAGGGGAGCTGGTCACTTTTTATGTTTTTTGACAGTTTATGGAATACATTTTTACATTATAATTTATATATAATACCTATAACAATAATTGAATAGGTTTCCGAGTGGTAGCTGTGTTAGTCTGTATCCGCAAAAACGAGGAGTCCTTGTGGCACCTTAGAGACTAACAAATTTATTTAGGCATAAGCTTTCGTGGGCTAGAACCCACTTCATCAGATGTATGAAGTGAAAAATACAGGAGCAGGTATAAATACATGAAAGTGTGAGATCAGTCAAATGAGATTAAATCTATTAACAGCAGTATACTAAGGGAGGAAAAATCTCTTTTGAAGTGGTAAGAGAGTGGCCCATTACAGACAGTTGACAAGAAGGTGTGAATAACAGTAGGGGGAAATTAAGTTTAGGTTTTGTAATGACCCAACCACTCAGTCTTTATTCAGGCCTAATCTGATGGTATCCAGTATGCAGATTAATTCAAGTTCTGTAGCTTCATGTTGGAGTCTGTTTTTTTGTTGAAGAATTGCCACTTTTAGGTCTGTTTGTTGAGTGACCAGAGAGATTGAAGTGTTCTCCTACTGGTTTTTGAATGTTATGATTCCTGATGTCAGATTTGTGTCTATTATTCTTTTGCGTAGAGACTGTTTGGTTTGATCACTGTACATGGCAGAGGGACATTGCTGGCCCATGATGGCATATATCACACTGGTAGATGTGCAGGTGAACGAGCCCCGGATAGTGTGGCTGATGTGGTTAGGTCCTATTATGGTGTCCCTTGAATAAATATGTGGACAGAGCTGGCACCGGGGTTTGTAGCAGGGTTTAGTTCCTGGGCTGGTGTTTTTGTTGCGTGGCGTGTAGTTGCTGGTGAGTATTTGCTTTAGGTTGGGGGGCTGTCTGTAGGCGAGGACTCAATATAAATATTCAATATCACTGAATAATTATCCAGGATGCTCAAACATCATCATACCACCATTTTAAAAGATATTTAATAAGCGCTTAAAATAGCGGCTACATCATTCAAAGAAGGGATTAAAGCCTTAAGGTCGATTTGTATTTATTTGTTATCTTTGCACTATCTAGTTGCCCATATATTCTGCAGAGTGCTGCTATGGATAGTCGCAAAGAATCCTGTGGCACCTTATAGACTAACAGACGTCTGTTAGTCTATAAGGTGCCACAGGATTCTTTGCTGCTTTTACAGAACCAGACTAACACGGCTACCCCTCTGATACTTGACTCTATGAATAGTGAGGGCTCTAAAATCTTTTGGATGATAGGCACTGTATCTCCTGAAAGAAGCTTATTCCCTTCCCTCCCGCAACCCCCATTGTGTTTCAGCAATATGCCTAGAGGCTAGTTATCTAGTGCACAGGATTTACAACAATCCGAACGTAACATGCAGGCACTAGTTGAAAAGGTGAGAGGCAATATCATGAAGAAGACCATGGACGCAGCATCCAAACCTTGAGATAATGTGGCTTAGTCTAATCGTTAAAGGAAGGTGTTTAGAAGGTCTGGAAATATGGAGAGAGGGTCTGAAAGAGGAAGATGTGGAGAAAAACATGTGGGACCTGAAAGAGAGTTCTAGAAAGCTTCAGATATAGGGAAAGACTCTGAAGTTGAGGAGCCTGACAGAAGCTTTAAAGATTGTGTTGTGATAAATCACAGAAATCTTGGGCTCTCAGCCTAAGGGCTGTGAACCCCAGAGGGTCAGACTCATGAATAGGTTTCAGGTGGGTCACTGCCACCATCCTTTTCTTTCTGGCTAGATGTGAAGGGTTCCTGAACCTTTTTTCTGTTGTAACATGGGATATGGAAAAGCTTAAGAAACCACTGCAATAAATATTTATATTTACACCTTTGTACATCTTTTTTCTATTTATTAGATTCTAACCTTTTCAGGGCAGGAACTGTTTCTTACTATACGCTTGTAAAGAGCCTAGTGCAATGGGAGATTGATCCTGGTAGAGGTTCCTAGGTGCTACTATGATACAAATAATAACAATGCATGATACATTGTAATTATACTTCTGGAGTAGTAAGACTTTATCTGATAATGCATAAGACCCTATTAGATTTGATGGAGTCATTGGCATCAGGTCAATATCTGTTGAAAAAAATAGTGTGTGTGTGTGTATATATATAGTGTGCGTACATACATACATATGTATCTTCACAACAGGCAGTAATAGGACCTATTGTGACAATTCTCATAGACATCTCTTTGGAATTTTTAAAAATATGCAAAACAAAGTTAATAGAGCACTTAAGATCAGACTAGCCAAAGTGCTAGAGAATGTCCTGTAGGGAACACCCGTGCATTGGCAGGCGGATGGTTAGGGCAAGTGGCAGAATGAGTATTAGCTTTAACTGTTGGACTCTAAATTTTGTGACATAAGCCAATAAAACCAAAAAATGGGGGATCCAGTCCCCATCTAGTGTGAATGTGTGTAGTTCCACTGAGGATCTGGATGGAGGGAAGAGGGGTTGTGAGCTAACTTTTTTTTAAAGTGCTTACATCATTATAAAACCATTTTAATTATAAAACTTTTAATCCCAATTTGTAAATGGACATTTTCTCTTAGAAATACCCTGCAAATGTGTCAACAGAGAAATATGCCCTATTGTATTTCAATTATTACAATTTACAGGCAATGTAGCTGGGATGTAGTTCCATCTAGAAAGAAAGGAATCCAAAAAAGCTGTGAAACAGCTCCCTGTATTCCTTTGGGAAATGGCACAGAGCTTTCTCCTTCATTTAAAAGAAAACAACCCCCCCAGGCTTGACTATCGCTACTGTGATTCATCAGCTGTTGTCTCCTAGCCAGGTCTGATTTTCTGATTGGCCGGAAGGACTTTTCAAGGTGTGTCTTCTGACAAGACGCTGTTGCAGTTTTAAGGATATTGATGGACTCTGACAACCACCTTGAATGGTAAGAACTATTGTATATATTCTCTAATCAATACAGCTTTATATTTATGTAATTGATGTTAATGTTTTAATAAAAAATTGTTAGGCATACCAAGAGTTTTTCCCAGAGCTATTGTTTATCTATGTGCAGATTTTACAGATCAGAGAATTTTAAAATCTTCATTAGATTGCTTAGCAAGGGCAATTATTCTGCAGCATGTCAGCATGGCTTTTAAAGTTCCGAGTCCAGCAAAATCTAAACATGTAATATGACAAGGTGCTGTAAAAATCTACAAGGAACTAGATAACGTTCAGTGTTATCTACTTCCTTATAATACTCTTTTTATAACCATAGCGAGATTTTTACTTTGTCTTTCTCTTTCATAGAACTTGCATGTACCATACACTTTGGAAGTCCACTAATGCAGCAAGACATTTTCTAATGTGTTTTATTAAGGGTAGTTCTTTGCAGTCGTCTGAATTTTCTGACAAATTAGGGCAGCAGTCTGAGTCATTAGGAAAAGAGTGAGGCACCTGAAGAAGTGAGGTTTTTTACCCACAAAAGCTTATGCACACATAAATCTGTTAGTCTTTAAGGTGCCACCAGACTCCTTGTTTTTGTGGATACTGACTAACACAGCTACACCGACAGGAAAAGAGAAAAATGCATTTTATTTTAAGAAGTCTTTTCAGTTGCCTTTGAAGAAATTAGAGAGAAGACTGTAGAAAAATGTTTGTTCTTTATGTGTTTTGGTTCTATTTAAACTTTACTATCAAAGGACGAGGATGAAATTATCAGTTTCAGAGAGAGAGACACAGACACATGCAAAAGATTTGAAAGATGTAAACTTGTCCACGTTCATGTAACTGTCTGATCCGATAATGTTAGAGTACAGTAAAAAGGAGCAGCTGTACTGACCAGTCAGTATAATGTCTACTTTTCCCACTTTGACAGCAGCATAGCTTTAGAGTAAATTTCACGACTGTACTTGTTTCTGCGCTCAAAAAATTTTGTTGTGCTCATAGGCATCATTTTCTATGCGACGTATAAATATGATGATGTACTGAAAAGTTGTTTGGGTTTTGTTTTAATGCAATCTGCAAATCTGAGGGTTTTTTTTAGCAAATCGGTATCCGTAAAAAGAAACACAAACTTGTTATATTAAAATATGCAAACTTCAAAATCTTCTTTAAAAGCAAAGAGAATTATTCAGACATGAACTCTGCCCCTGTCTTGATTATGATAGCAAGAGCTATCAGCTCATGTGTGTTTGGTTCCAATGTTTTTACCTGCCCGTCCAATTGGGGGCATCATTATGTGCTTTAGAATCCTATTCTTCCTTTCCATGTCCATAGCTTTGCTCTGGCACTGATCTTACTTACCACTGAGAGAGTGGAGTCTTTTTCCCTGCAGTGTAATGATATTCATCTGCTGACTCTAGGGGGTGCTGGAGTGCAAATGTATAATAACCCCCAGGGAAATAGTATAATGTAGTTCCTCTCAACCTTCACTTGCCTTGACGTGCGTGACCTGAGGTTATTCTGACTTGAGCGGCCATTACTGTAGTATCAAGCCAGCCCTGCCTCTAGAAAGAGAGCAATACATTCCTACATGATTCACTGGGCTGCTACCACCAATGAATGACTTTAAGTGTGAGATTAAACCTTTACAGTTAACTTGATGCAGGCTGCTATTGTAGCTTTTGCTGCTTTTTTGTGTGATGAGGCACAGCCTTTAGTTTTCTATGGGTTGGTGGCTGTGGTTACTGGTTCTGTGTACCAGGATGTCATCTAATTTATTTGTATTTAGCTGGAAAGAGCATAATTGGGGAAGTTACTCAGTTTGAAATGCATTTACCACTTTATGGCAAGACCCTGGGATGTGATTTTTCTTGTTCTCTGACTTTTTTTTTTTGTTCATCTGAAAGACTTTAGGATCCTCCCACGCCTTTCTGGACAAGGGGAACTGAGGCAGATTATCTTCGGAACTTATCAGACCCACTCAGTAGCTGATAAAGCATGTTAACCCATCACTTCCAATTCAGGAGCTTAGTGGTTTGCCTTATCAAATGATTTGGAACAGAAATTGTTCTTGGGTTTTTTGCACAGCAAGGCTGAATGCTAGAATCAGGCTGACCTGCCTAGGTGGCTTCAGAGAGACAAGGTGGGTGAGGTAATATCTCTTATTGGACCAACTTCTGTTGGTGAGAGAGATGGTCAATTGACATCTGTGAAAGATTGTGACTGCAGTGCATTTATAACTTTAACCTCATGTGATTAAAGAAATAGTGTACAAGATTTAGAAAAAGTTGGTACTTATTCTTAGGTCTGTTGGGGCAGGTTTGTGTTGGTCTCCGGTTGATGTATTCTCTGGAGCTAGTTTTTGTCAGTCTTCTGTGCTGGAAAATCCTCCAATGGTTTACCGTCATCACTGTGGCTCCAGAACAACCTCCTCCTGACCCCAGCATGGCGGGGGGGGGGGGGAGGGAGAGGAGGAGAGGGTATGCCTGTACTCTAGCCTTCCTCAGCTGCCAAAACAATTTTGGGGAGCCATTGACAGCACAGTATGGATCAGCTCTATGGCCTAATTCATGCTAGGGACTGTTCTAATACAAAATCAGCCCCAGGATCAGCGTGCTGCATTCACGCTCCTGTTCTCATTTGTACTCACTCATGGGTGGCGGGTGGTGGTGGCTGGTCCTGCCCCTTCTGCCCAAGGCCCCGCATGCTGGAGTCCCCAAAGCTCCCCCTTAAAGGAAAAGGCCTGGGGGGGGGGCCTCGACTGGAGGAGCCCCGGCCTGCATGCCCTAGCTTGCCCCCCCGATCTACCACTTCCAAGCACCAGACCGAGCTGCCTCCCGCTCCCAAGCGCCAGGCCAGCCCCAGCACCACCAGCTCCTCCTCCCCCGGAAGGCTCCTCCCCCAAGTCACCGGCCCCAGGAGCACGGCGAACAGTGGGGACCTTTGGGGGTGAGTGGAGGGGGGGAGCCACCAAGGCCCAGTTGCCCAGCAGCGAGTCAGGGGCAGCGCCAGGGAAGGCACTCCTGCATGGGTACAGCCAAAAAACTGTCCTGTTAAAAGTACTGGCTGAAGTTTTATTTTAAACAACCTTTAATCTTGCTTCCCTAACTCTTTTGCCAACTGTCTACTGCAGGCATTTAGCCTTCTAACTACCTGATTTGTTGGTGGCTACACTTACGGTTTGCAGCGCTGGTCATCCAGCTCTGTAGGAGCAGCGCTGGTGTGTGGCCACACTCACAGCTACCAGCGCTGGTGTGTGGCCACACTCACAGCATTTTGCAGCGCTGTTGGGAGTGCTGCATTATGGGCAGCTATCCCAGCATTCAAGTGGCAACAACGTGCTTTTCAAAAGAGGGGGGTGGAGGGTGGTGTACTGTGACAGGGAGCGGGGAAGAGAGAGAGAGAGTGGATTTTTGGAGCCAACACTGTGTGTTAGCTTCCTGGATTGAAAAATCACAAAATGTTCGCGAACCCTTAGTCTTAATTGCAAACAGCCTGCATCCAACGCTGTTTCTCTGTCAAGCAAACATTCACTCCCTGCCTCTCATTTGATCGTTCACAGCCAGGTACAGATAGCTCCTGTTTGCTGTGATCAGTGTTTGTTTTTTTAGATAAGCAGTTCAACGGAGCTCCGATGGATCGGAGTTCACAACAAAACAAAGAGAGGCTGCATAACAAAACAAAGAAAGTAATTTAGTTAAAAGCATTCTGGGATATCTCCTTATTCCCTGGAGGCCAATAAAAGCGCTGGTGTGTGTCCACACTTGATGAGCAGCGCTGGATCACCAGCGCTGCAATCACTACACCCCAACCTGACCAGGTGTACAGCCAGCGCTGCAGCCAGGGGCGGCTCTAGAGCCCAGCCCAGCCAGCACACGCCTGGGGGCGCCAGGGGCCAGCGGCAGGGGGGGGGGGTGGGACCTGCGCATGGTCCTGCCGGGAGAGGTCGACCGGAGCCGCCGGACGACGCGACCTGCCGCGGGCGGACCGCTTCGCTGGTCCGCTGGGCGGGCTCTGCTGACCGCCTCGAGGCGGGCGCGGGGCGCGCGGCAGCTCTGCCGGACCGGACCCCGTCCCCGTCCGCGCGGAGGGGAGGTGAGCCGAGCGAGCAGCGACGACTCCTCCGCGGCCATGCCGGCAGGTCCGCTCCTGCTCGCGCGGGCGCCTCCGCCCCGGCATGATTTTGGGGCAGCAAATTTTTGTAGAGCGCCCTGGCTGCAGCCAGCGAGTTGCAGCGCTGGATGTGCCTTGCAGGTGTGGATGGTTACTAATTGCAGCGCTGGAAAGCCTCTACCAGCGCTGCAACTTGCAAGTGTAGCCAAGCCCTTAATGTAGTCATTACTGTCTTCAACTAATTACATGTCAAGTTTGTACTTGCCATTGATTGTGTGCACAGAATTGTAAGCAGATGCCAGGCTGAGAACCCTTTAGATATTTGGCCTTTTGTGTCCTATAAAAGGGTGTGGTGTGTGGTGTTTTTTTTTTGTTTGTTTTGTTTTTATTGAAGGAAAATATACATGAGTCTTGGAGCCTTTTCTGTCTTTCATTTAAAAAAAAAAGGCATATTGTTCTATTTGCTGCAGTGGTGTCATCAGATTAGTGCTGACCTCTTAACTAATGTCATTTGGTTTTCCTTGATGCGAATCAATCTAGCAGAGCAATATTTTCTGACTGAAGTGTATTTTGTAATTCAGTAAACATTAAAAGATTAAAACAGTAATTATTGTAGAGGAGTTAGCTGAAACTTAGAGATGGGTCTGAACTAGAACATTGGCTATGAAACCTGTTCAACTCTAGGGAAGTTCGGGTCTGGATGAAAACGTCATGTCTTGAATCCATTTCTATAAACTATGGGTCAAATTCGGCTCTCAATTACACCTGTACAATTCTATTGAATTAAATGTGTGTGAGCAGAATTTGGCCCTACAGGTAGCTGCTCCTTCAATAAATTTAAACCTTTCTTTTGGCTAGTTATGAAATCATAGAATATCAGGGTTGGAAGGGACCTCAGGAGGTTATCTAGTCCAACCTCCTGCTCAAAGCAGGACCAATTCCCAACTAAATCATCCCAGCCAGGGCTTTGTCAAGCCTGACCTTAAAAACCTCTAAGGAAGGCGATTCCACCACCCCACTAGGTAATCCATTCCAGTGCTTCACTATCCTCCTAGTGAAAAAGTTTTTTCCTAATATCCAACCTAACCACCACCCACCCTGCAACTTGAGACCATTACTCCTTGTTCTGTCATCAGGTACCACTGAGAACCATCTAGATCCATCCTCTTTGGAACCCCCTTTCAGGTAATTGAAAGCAGCTATCAAATCCTGCCTCATTCTTCTCTGCTGCAGACTAAACAATCCCAGTTCCCTCAGCCTCTCCTCATAAGTCATGTGCTCCAGCCCCCTAATCATTTTTGTTGCCCTCCATTGGACTCTTTCCAATTTTTCCACATCCTTCTTGTAGTGTGGGGCCCAAAACTGCACACAGTACTCCAGATGAGGCCTCACCAATGTCAAATAGAGGGGAATGATCACATCCCTCCATCTGCTGGCAATGTTCCTACTTATACAGCCCAAAATGCTATTAGCCTTCTTGGCAACAAGGGCACACTTGACTCATATCCAGCTTTTCATCCACTGTAACCCCTAGGTCCTTTTCTGCAGAACTGCTTCCTAGCCATTCGGTCCCTAGTCTGTAAAAGTGAATGGGATTCTTCTGTCCTAAGTGCAGGACTCGGCATTTGTCCTTGTTGAACCTCATCAGGTTTCTTTTGGCCCAATCCTCTAATTTGTCTAGGTCCTTCTGTATCCTATCCCTACCCTCCAGCGTATCTACCACTCCTCCTAGTTTAGTGTCATCTGCAAACTTGCTGAGAGTGAAGTCCACGCCATCCTCCAGATCATTAATGAAGAGATTGAACAAAACCGGCCCCAGGACCGACCCTTGGGGCACTCCGCTTGAAACCAGCTGCCAACTAGACATGGAGCCATTGATCATTACTTGTTGAGCCCAACGATCTAGCCAGCTTTCTATCCACCTCATAGTCCATTCATCCAGATGAATATTTTTCCTTGTATTTGGGAACACTTACAGGCCACGTGAGGTCATACACACCTCATGAGATCATCCCAGAGGAACTAACAACACTTCACTATACAATCTGCAGGTCAGCTGAACACTGCAATGTTATAACTGTGACCTTCAACCAGACTGTCTAGATTCAAGAGACAATTTCAGTTTCCAAGACTGCTCAGTCCTCCTGGACACTTTCTCTGGAATAATGTATGGATCTTTTGTGGTGTATTGTTCACTGGGCAATGAACAGAGATTATCTGATTCACTTTTCTTAGTTCAAATCCCGAGAGAGATACTATAGTGCCAGAAAGGAAAGATCAGTACTCTTTCCCCTTTCAAATCCCCTCATCATTATGTTTGCTACAGCAGTTCTCTGCTACCTGCATTTTGTCAACAATAGAACCTAGAGGCAGTTTTGAGGAGTTTGCATAAGTTGAGTGATTTTTTAATAATAGTTTAACACTTATAAAGTAAATATCTTTGTGCCCCTCTTTTGGTAATTAGTATATTGCATCTCATAATGAGAAAATTGTTATTGATATCTGATGGACTGGTGAGCCCTCGATTAGAGGATAATTTCTACCATAGATTTACGTATGGGTCCTGAAATGACTCAGGAATCCGATCCTGGAACCGCAAATCCACCCGTAGTAAGTACAGACATTTTGTGGCAGGCCAGCGGCCTGCTGGGAGAAAGTTATTTCTTTTTCCTTCCTCTCTCTCTCTCTCCAGCTTTGAGAGCAAGGCGCTTCTCTTCGAAGCAGGCCACTGCCTGATGGAGGATATGGCGCCATTGGGGTAGGTTGGTGGCTTGCTTTTCTGAGCTTGTGATGTCCACATCAGTTTTCTTAAGATACGCTTTCAGTGTGTCTTTGTAGCGTTTTCTCTGACCACCATGGGATCTCTGACCATGGGTGAGCTGAGAGTAGAGGACTTGTCTTGGGAGGTGAGAGTCTGGCATCTGCACACAATGTCCAGTCCAGGGAAGTTGGTGCATGAGGATCATTGCTTCAATGCTGGTGATATTGCCTTCAGCAAGGATGCTGGCATTAGTGTGGCTATCTTGCCACTTGAGGTGAAGGATCATCTGGAGGCAGCGTTGGTGATACCTCTCCAAACTCTTGAGGTGCTGTCGATAGGTCACCCAGGTTTCACATCCATAGAGGAGAGTTGGAACAACAATTGTCTTATAGACCTGGATTGGTGTCTTGCCATAGGTCACAGTCCGTGAAAACGCTTCGGATCAATTTCCCAAAGGAAGCACTTGCACACTGGATTCTGTGCTGGATCTCACTCTGTGTGTGTGTGTGTGTGTGTGTGTGTGTGTGTGTGTGTTGTTTTTGCATTTTGAGAAAGTTGGCTAGTAACAAAGTGCTCAACTGTCTCTAAAGTCTGACCCTCGATGGTGATTTGTGGTGGGTCATGTGCAAGTCCTGAAGCAGGTTGATAAAGCATTTCACTCTTCTCAATATTGAGTGAGAGTCCTAGGCTTCAGTAAGCTTGTACAAGAAAATCCAGTATGGACTGAGGTTAATTCTCAATGTGCCCAAGGATGACACAATAATCAGCATATTGAAGATCAGTAATAGACCCCCTGAAGACTTTAGACTGCGAGCGGAGACATCGAAGATTAAAGAGCCGCCCATCCATTCTATATTGAATGTCAACTCCATTGGGGAGATCTTTAACGAGGAGCAAAATGACTGCTAAATAGATGGAAAACTGGGTTGGGGCAACAACACATCCTTGCTTAACCCCAGTTTTGATGATGAAAGGTTCCATCTCAAGGCCATTACAGAGAACCGTGGCAGTCATCTGATCATGGAGAATGTCAAGGCTGAATTCCCACTCTGGCACTTTGAGTACAGAAGGTGGGGGCCTGCAAGGATTCTAAAAATTAATACTGGCCACTCCAGGCTTATATTAAATTCCTAAGGTTACAGCTTCTCTCTGACCTTGGATGGGTAGATGCTGCCACCACCCAAATGCAAAAAAAACCCTTTGAACCCAGGAAGGCGCACTTGGGAATGCCTCCCTGTGGGGTACTCTCAGGCCCTTTCACTCCCCCTACGAGGAAGATCTGAGAAAGAAAACAAAGGAAATCAGCTGTTGCCACCAGTTAATTAAATAACATATGCACAAACCTCTTAGGACACACACATCCAATCCTGTTGCTAAAAAAGGTTAAAGTTTATTAAAAACAAAAAGAAAGAAAATACATGTAGAACGTAGGCTATTGCTAGATTTTAAAAAAAAGCAAATATAATTAAGCATCAAGAATGGCTTTCTTGAGGTCCAGCTTAATGGTTACAAGCAAACAAAAGCATTTGGGGGTTAGCACAGAGGAGTCCACAAGCCACAAAGAAATAAACCTAATTGCATCTTCCTAGACATTTCCTGATCTATTTACATATCTGGGGTTTTCAATAAGTAGTTTCTAGGTATGATCTGATTTTTTTCATACCTGGCTTAAAGCTTTACAGCATAGTTTCAGCCCTGTCTCTGTTCTATCCCCTTTCTCTGGAGAACAACAGACAGACAAAGGGAAAGTGTGTGGTGTGTTTCTCCCCCGACCCATTTAAAAAAAGTTCTAGTCCTCCCATTGGTTCTTTTGGTCAGGTGCCCACTCCCTTCCTTTTACCTATGGACTTTTTTAACCCTTTACAGGTAAAGCAAGTAGAGAACAGCTACTAACAGGGAATTTGTAGCTAACTGGCTGGCTGGGTGTCCATAAAAGGGAGGTACTCCCCCCCATTCATATATCACCCTTGTGTTACTTTGAGGGTGGGGTTCAGCAAGAGATTCTCTTTCATGTCGTTGAGGTATAGATTCGTTAGTGGCATCAGAGAGAGTTAACTCACGGTTCATGAGTAGCTCAAAATGCTCCTTCCATCTGGCTTTGATGGCTTCACTGTCCTTAAAACACGTTGACCTGTCTTGGACTCAGCGCATAAGTGCCAGAAAAAAATGGTGCACCCACTGGCACCTTTCCCTCCCCCGCCAGTGTCTCCTGCCTGCTGGCGGGCCCTGCCGATCAGTGCTTCCCCCTCCCTCCCCATGCCTACTGCCTGCTGCAGATCAGCTGTTTTGCAGTGTCAGGACTCAGGAGGCACTGGGGTGCGGGGAGGAGTGAGGTAGCAGCATGCTCAGGGGAGGGGGCACAACTGGGCGGGGCAGGTGTGGGAAGAGATGGAATGGGGGTGGGAAGAAGTGGTGTAAGGTCTTGGGGGGGGGGGAGGGGTGGAGTTGGGATTAGAAACTTTGTGCCTATGGCTCAGAGTGGTGTGGGTCCATGGGAGCATGGGCCATAAATGGCCCTTATTGCCTGAAAGAAATTCCTCATGTCATGTTTATCAGCATGAAACTCAGTCTACTTGGCCTTTTCTCACCACCACTTATTTCTGATGTCATGGATTTTCCTTTGGGCTTCAGCCTTCAGTTGCTTGTATGACTCTTCTGCTGATGTGATATGGTATTTTGCCATATGCAGGCCCTGAATCTCAGCATCATTCTCAACAAACCAATCTTGGTGATGGGTGACATAGCCAATGGACTCCACACATGCCGAGAAAATGGCAGTCTTTAATCCCTTCCAGAGATTTTCATTATCAGCTGTAGGCATAGCGGCAAACTTCTTCAGCAGTGTCAGCATAGCTACTTGACTCCCTGGAGTCAACACAGTTGCTGGAATAGCAGGGAGGTGAAGTTGATGCCTTGGTTGGCAAAAATCTCCTGGGGCAAGCCTACCCAGGCAAAAACCTTCAGGAGCTAGGCCATGATGCTCCACAGTGGAATTGCTTCTGGGAACCAAGTGGCATAGTCCAGGATGTAGCAGAACTTGGCGGCCCTCTTCAGGAGGAGTCTCACGGGGTCCATGGCAACCTGCTCAAAGGGAACCTCAGTCACCAGCAAAGGAACTAGGGTAGTCTTCAGTACCTCCCGCAGGGCCACCAGCTTGCATTTGGGGTATGAGTTACAATAGTTTCTGATGTACTAATGCACCCTGGGCCAAAAAAACCAATCAAGGACTCAGGCCAGAGTTTTCTCATGCCTCAGGTGGCCCGCAGTGGGGATGTCATAGGCCAGTTTCAAGACAACACACCAGAGCACCACCAGCTGGATCCGCGTTTCTTGGATTCATCAGTCCCGGTCAACAGGGTCATCCATTAGCTCAAACTGGGGTCAATGGTTTGCTTGTTGGGGGATCAGATATCTTTCTGACCGCAGCCAACTACTCATATGCCTGGCTGAATGTGGAGTCCTCTCGCTGATCCTGGCTAAAGTTGACACCTAGTCAGTCAGCAGTGGGGTTGCGGCCTCTCCACCCAGCTCATCAAGGTCATAGTCCTCCTCTGGCTCACACTCCACCTCAAGGGGGTTTCCTTCTAATGCCATTGGCCAAAAAGTGGGGAGAGGTAGGTTCACAGTTAGGACTTTGAGGAAGTCCAGTCAGTCTCTTCCCAGGATCACGGGGTATGCAAGGCTAGGTGTCACTAGTCGGGTCACCCAGTTCATGGTTAGTGGGACCCGGACACAGGGGGGCAGCTTCACGTTGCCATGGATGCACTGTAGGCGGATCACCCTGAGGCCAGGGTCCACTGGAGGAGCCAGCTGCTGATGTATGAGCATCTGCCCACAGCCAGAATCGACAAGGGTGAGGGCCAATTGTCTGTCGACTGCTACAGGGATCGTAACCTTTGCAGTGGGCCACTTGCAGGTGTGGGACTTCCCTGTGCAGACCTGGCCAAAGATACAATCCATCAGGAGCCATTCTTGCCACAGGTGCCTGAAATGGCCACAGGAGAAACAGGATCCTGGCTCTGGACGTTTGAGCTGCTGTACTGGTTCGGCAGGGGGGCTTGGGTTCTGAGGCCTCCGTTCTACAGGGGCTGCCTTGAGTGCCTCTTGGTACCTCGGGGTTGTTCATTGGAGTTCGGTGCCACCTCATCTGCCCTGACTCCTTCAGGTGGGTCTGGCATCAAGCTGTGGGCTGGAGCTCTTCTCCCGGCTTCTCAGGGTCAACCCCAACATTGCAGCTCTGGTCCCTGGTCTGACCGGGGGCCTCGGTGGCCAGGAAGTCCTCCATGAGGGCAACTGCTACACTTAAAGTAGCAAGATGGTGTGGGAGTATCTAGACTCTCCTCCGGGGCAGGAGGTTGTGGGTGAATTGTTCCAGGGCGAGCTCTTTGACCACCTCAGTGGCAGAGTGCCGGTCGGGCTGGAGCCACTGGCAGCAGGTGTCCTTCAGCTCTTGGACAACAATCCAGGGTCAGGCGCCTGGTGGGTGCCCCTTCCTCTGGAACTGTCGTCAGAACATTTTTTAGGGTGATGTCCAGTGTGTTGAGCACTGCGGCCTATACTCATCTGTAATCCCAGGCCTCGTCAGCCAGGAGCCAACAGTATGTCATTTGGGCAGTTCCCATCAAATATTGGGCCAGAATGGTGGCCCACAGCTCAGGCAACCTGCTCGAACATCGTGAGGAAAGCCTCAGGGTCATCTTTGGGCCCCATTTTTGCTAGCTGTATGGGCACGATAAGCACAGGCAGAGTCACTGTCTGGACGGGGCTAAGGCTGCTGAGACTGGGCAGCCAGCTATGGGAGACACTTGGGTGTGGATTTTTCACACATCTCAGTGATGTTGTTATACTGATATGGGTCTGTAGCGTAGACTTGGCATCACATTTTGCATGTGCCCTGTGCCTTGAATAGTAGCTTTCTGTTGCTTCCAGCTACCACTACACAAAGGGGATTAACTGCTCTTTTCACTGAGCTTAAAAGGAGAGTGTTTAGCACACCCAGCAGCTATAACGAAGGGCTAGTCTACACCGGCAACACTAAAGCGCTGCCGTGGCGTGCTTTAATGTGCCTTTTGTGTTTGTGGTGCAGCGGTAGGATAGAGCTCTCCCAGCGCTCTAAAAAAAACCTACCTCCATGAGGGGCGTAGCTTCCAGCGCTGGTGCACTGTCTACACTGGTTCTTTACAGCGCTGAAACTTGCTGCGCTCAAGAGGATGTGGTGTGTTTTTTTTGTTTTGTTTTTTTTTCCCCCACACTCCCGAGCAAGAAAGTTGCAGCACTATTAATTGCCAGTGTAGACAAGCCCTTAGTCCAGGGGTAGGCAACCTATGGCACAAGTTGATTTTCAGTGGCACTCACACTGCCCAGGTTCTGGCCACTGGCCCGGGGAGCTCTGCATTTTAATTTAATTTTAAATGAAGCTTCTTAAACATTTTAAAAACCTTATTTTCTTTACATACAACTATAGTTTAGTTATATATTATAGACTTATAGAAAGATCTTCTAAAAACGTTAAAATGTATGACTGGCACGTGAAAGCTTATATTGGAGTGAATAAATGAAGACTCGGCACACCACTTCCAAAAGGTTGCCGACCCCTGCCTTAGTCTGTCTATACTGCACACCTTACAGTGGCACGGCTGTACCACTGCAGCCGCACCATTGTAAGGTGCACGGTGTAGCCGCTCTTTGTCACCAGGAGAGAGCTCTCCCAGTGACAAAATAAAACCACTGTGAATGAGGGGCAGTAGCTTCGTTGACAGGAGAGCAGCTTCCACCTCTGAAGTGCTGTCCACACTGGTGTTTTTCGTCATTATAACTTTTGTCATTCTGGGGTGTGTGTGGGTTTGTTTTGTTTTTTTCTTCACATCCCTGAGCGACAAAAGTTTTAATGAGGAAAGTGCAGTAGAGACATAAGTCTGTGATTGTCTATAGATCAAAGACCCTACTAATGACAGTCCTTGACACCTTCCAACCACACAAATGTTAGTTCTTTTGGGCAGGGACTATCTCTTGTTCTGTTTTGTATAGCTCCTAGCATAATGGGATCCTGGTCTATCAGACTGGGGTTACTAGGCACTATGGTGTTACAAATAATGTAATTATTATAATAATAATAGTAAAATATGAAACCTCAATGGCCTCAGTCCCATTCCAAATGAATAAGGCTCTGAATCACAGAAAACAATATCACAATTATCATGGGGTAGCCGTGTTAGTCTGTATCCGCACAAACAACAAGGAGTCTGGTGGCACCTTAAAGACTAACGGATTTATTTGGGCATAAGCTTTTGTGAGTAAAAAAATCCACTTTTTCAGATGCATGGAATGGAAAATTACAGATGCAGGCATTATTATACTGACACATGAAGAGAAGGGAGTTACCTCACAAGTGGAGAACCAGTGTTGACAGGGCCAATACAATCAGGGTGGATGTAGTTCACTCCGAATAATTGATGAGGAGGTGTCAATTCCAGGAGAGGAAAAGTTGCTTCTGTAATGAGCCACAATTGGCAGCAGTCCTGAAAATCTTTGTAAAGAGGCCCTGAACTGAATGAGCATGGAGACTGAACCACCTCCTCAATGCTAGAGGTGATCCTTTAAGATCAGAGTTGAGAAAAATCATTATGATATGGGGAAAGGTGCACTGCTGCTAAATAAAGAATGTCCATTAAGTGTTGTCAGTCCACAGCCTCTGAGTGTCCTGGTATGCTACTAGTACAAGGTATTGGCTTCCTGCCCATAAGCTCAAATCTCAGGCATTTTCTGGCATATGATGGAGTAATTAAGTGTTTGTGATACTACTATGTGGATACATTTGGAAAATAGAAATGTATGTATAAAATCAAACAGGCATAATCTGTATCACTGAATTCTTCTGGTACAGGAGTTTGAATAGACGTTAAGATATCCACTTATAATTAATTATAGCTTTAATTTTAATTTGCAAGTGAGGTTACTGATTCAGCATGTATTTAAATGCTGAGTGGCAGTTTGTAGGATCTTATCATTATAGACCATTGTTCAGATGAACACATGCAAGTTGAGTTATCCTTCGTGCTAATGTTTCTTTGCAGTTTGTGAATAGGTTTTGGTATTCATCAGACTGAGCTGAAAATTCCAGTTTGCAGGGACAGTTTAGAGGCTAGTCTGCTCACAATAGCTATGTAAATGATTTCTTTTCAGAGGCTATAGAGTTTTCACTCCATAGATGAGCTCTTCCAAACATTGTCAGAATGTTGGCTACTGAAACCTGATATGGTAGTTTAGAACAATGATGTGAACAAACGAACTGTGAAGTAAATTAAATTAGGATTAGAATATGTGAATGAAGGTATGGATGGGCTGGCTCAGTAAATTATTTGATATTCCTAGTAAACTGGCTAGGGTACTACTAGGTCAGTTTGATCTGAGCTATTGTAACAAAAACTACTTGTCTCAGTTCAGACTGAAGAGCATGTGTAATGTCTGTGACAGCAGGAGCCCTTGGAGATGCAACTAGTTAAACAGTGTAGTCTATTCAGATAAATGCAGGGGTTTCATTCACATGGAAATCACTCCTGGAACAGAGATGATATGAAAATATGAGTGGAAAGAGGTAACAAAAGGGAATTTAAGATGAGATAGCCATCTCGATTCTCTACTGGAGTAAACTGGCATAGCTCTATTGAATACAATGGATCTATACCATTTTACAGCAGCAGAGGATTTAGTCACGAGGTTTTCATGATGTGCAGAAAAGGACCTAGGGGTTACGGTGGACGAAAAGCTGAATATGAGTCAACAGTGTGCCCTTGTTGCCAAGAAGGCTAATGGCATTTTGGGTTGTATAAGTAGGGGCATTTCCAGCAGATCGAGGGATGTGATCATTCCCCTCTATTCAGCACTGGTGAGGCCTCATTTGGAGTACTGTGTCCAGTTTTGGGCCCCACACTACAAGAAGGATGTGGATAAATTGGAGAGTGTCCAGCGGAGGGCAACAAAAATTATTAGGGGGCTGGAGCACATGACTTATGAGGAGAGGCTGAGGGAACTGAGATTGTTTAGCCTGCAGAAGAGAAGAATGAGGGGGGATTTGATAGCTGCTTTCAACTACCTGAAAGGGGGTTCCAAAGAGGATGGATCTAGACTGTTCTCAGTGGTAGAAGATGACAGAACAAGGAGTAATGCTCTCAAGTTGCAGAGGGGGAGGTTTAGGTTGGACATTAGGAAAAACCTTTTCACTAGTAGGGTGGTGAAGAACTGGAATGGGTTACCTAGGGAGGTGGTGGAATCTCCTTCCTTAGAGGTTTTTAAGGTCAGGCTTGACAAAGCCCTGGCTGGGATGATTTAGTTGGGAATTGGTCCTGCTTTGAGCAGGAGGTTGGACTAGATGACCTCCTGAGGTCCCTTCCAACCCTGAGATTCTATGATTCTATGTGATTCTGCGAATGTACAGTCCTACACTGAAAGATGACACTGCTGAAGGAAGGAAGCTGACTCAGTATTTGTTTACCACTAGTTTCTCATTTATACTAAGGCCACTTTACACTGGTCTGACAGTGTAAAGGGATCTGAGGGCTAGGCTACACTTGAAAGTTGCAGTGCTGGGAGTTACAGCGCTGGTCATGCAGCTGTGCAGGAACAGTGCTGGTGTGTGGCCACACTCACAGCTACCAGCACTGGTGTGTGGCCACATTTACAGCATTTTGCAGCGCTGTTGGGAGTGCTGCATTATGGGCAGCTATCCCAGCATTCAAGTGGCAACAACGTGCTTTTCAAAAGAGGGGGGTGGAGGGTGGTGTACTGTGACAGGGAGCGGGGAAGAGAGAGAGAGTGGATTTTTGGAGCCAACATTGTGTGTTAGCTTCCTGGATTGAAAAATCACAAAATGTTCGCGAACCCTTAGTCTTAATTGCAAACAGCCTGCATCCAATGCTGTTTCTCTGTCAAGCAAACATTCACTCCCTGCCTCTCATTTGATCATTCACAGCCAGGTACAGATAGCTCCTGTTTGCTGTGATCAGTGTTTGTTTTTTTAGATAAGCAGTTCAACGGAGCTCCGATGGGAGTTCACAACAAAACAAAGAGAGGCTGCATAACAAAACAAAGAAAGTAATTTAGTTAAAAGCATTCTGGGATATCTCCTTATTTCCTGGAGGCCATTAAAAGCGCTGGTGTGTGTCCACACTTGATGAGCAGCGCTGGATCATCAGCGCTGCAATCGCTACACCCCAACCTGACCAGGTGTACAGCCAGCGCTGCAGCCAGGGAGTTGCAGCGCTGGATGTGCCTTGCAGGTGTGGACGGTTACTAATTGCAGCGCTGGAAAGCCTCTACCAGCGCTGCAACTTGCAAGTGGTAAGGTTCCTGAGGTGCAAGGTGGGCTCTCCAATGAGAAAGAGACTAATCAAAAACCTGACCTTTTCAATCTGAAAATGGACATTTCAACACAGTTCTGTTGTGTGAAACTGTTTGAAAGGTTTTGTTTTTGTTCCAATGCAGAATGAAAACAAACTTTGAAACCTCAAAAGGTGTTGAGAAACCATTGTGCTTTGGCCAGCTCTACTATTTTCTTTGTGTTAGACAATGTCTGGATTACAAACTTTGGTCAACACAAGTTATGTCAGCATACTCTCACTATGGTGGCTTTATCTCTTGTGCATATGCATACTTGGCACCTTGCATTGGCACTCCTTGCACTCACCAGGACTGCTTGTGTCAATGCACAGAGATGTGCATTATGAGTAGGTATCCCAATCTGTAACCCACCACTGTCTTTTGGGAAGCTTTGGCAATGCATGGTGGGACAAAAATGAGTAGCACAAGAATGAGTGGGAGCAAGGAGTCAACTTCCCAGTGTGCAACTATCTCTATCCCATAATGTCATCTATATTCGATAATTTTCATGCTTTAAAAAAAAAAAATCTCATGAACACGTGTGGCCCTCCTCACTGTCCATCTCTGACAGGAGCATGGAGCCTATGACACAGCCCGAGCACCTGCACTCCCCCCCTGCGGGGGGAGCGGCCGCTGCGCTCAAGGGCTGCCAGGCCATGGGGGCAGGAGCTGTGGGGGGCAGCAGCAGGGCAGGGAGGCCCAGGCCAGCGCAGGGGATTAGCGGGTGGCCTGGCACCGGCAGCAGGATTTGGGGTCCCCTCCCCCGCACTCACCGGTGGCAACGGGAAGGAGAGTGACCCGGCCTCAGCCCACTCCGCTCCCCCAGCCCTGCCCCAGCCAAATCCCCTCCCCAAAACAATGCGGCCTGTACCCCCACTAATCCCATGGGCCGCATTGTTTGGGGGAGGGGATTGGGGGAAGATGTCGAATGGGGGCGGGGTAGGGGTGGAGCAGGGGGGCTGGCCGGGGGATGGGGCTGGCCACTGGATCCAGCGCAACATATGCAGCATGCCCTGCCTAGGACACCACGAAATTTGGTGCCCCAAATTATGTGCTGCCCTATGCAGCTGCGTATTCTCGCCAGGGCTGTCCTTAGGCATATGCAGAACTAATTTAAAGTTGTTGTTGGAATTCATGGACCAACTGTAGATGGTGGAACGTCGCTTATGGGCCCAAGAAATGAGCACTAACTGGGGGGATCACATCAAAATGCAGCCATGGAATGACCAGCAGTGGCTGCAGAACTTTCAGATGCACAAGGCCACAATCCTGGATTTGTGTACCAAGCTAGCCTGAGCCCTCCAGCACAGGAACACCAAAATGAGAGCTGCACTGATGGTGGAGAAACAAATGGTGAAAACTTGCAGCATCGGATTGCTACCGGTCAGTGGGAAATCATTTTGGAGTGGTGAAAATGCAGTGCGGAGGCCATTACTGTGCAAGTGTGCAGAGCATTAATCTTTTTCTGCTACATAAGACTGTGATTCTCTGCAGTGTGCAGGACATAGTGGATGGATTTGCAGCAATGGGATTTAAAACTGTGGTGGAGTAATAGATGGCGTTCAAATCCCAATTTTGGCACCAGAACACCTTGCCATAGAGTACGTGAAAGAAAGGGCTACTTTTCTATGGTTATGCAAGCATTGGTGGATCACTGGGTGTGCTTCACCAACATCCATGTTAGCTTGTTAGGGAAGGTGCAAGACGCTTCAATCTTTAAGAACACAGGACTATTCAGAAAGCTACAAGCAGATTACAATTGGCAATGTTGAAATGCCAGTAGTGATCCTGGGGGATCTGGCCTACCCCTTGCTCCCCTGGCTCATGAAGCCACACATCAGCTACCTCAACAGCAGCACCACGGAAAGATTCAACTACTGGCTCAGCACGTGCAGAATGACATTTGAAGGTGCTTTTGGTAGAATGAAGGGATGCTGGTGTTTTTTACTCATAAGACTGGATCTCAGTGAAAAAAACTTTCCCGGTGGTTATGGTTGCCTGTTTTGTCCTGCATAATATCTGTGAGGCAAAGGGAGAAACGTTTCAGATAGTGGAGGGCAGTCTGCTGAGTTATAACTGCCAGACATAAGGGCTACTAGAAGAGTTTTTAACCCTGAGCTATACAGCGAAGGATAGCTTTGAAAGAGCTCTTTAACGGTGAGGCACATTAATGCATGGTAGTGTACTGTGCGTTACCTGGCCCTCCCTGTACTGGGTCCTGTTAGGAAATTGGGTGGTGCTTGGTGTACGTCTCTGAATAGGACACTGTTAATACACTATTTTGCAGTACTTGCTGTACATTTTATGATTATTACACTGTTTGTCATGGATCCTATGAGTGATCACACTGTAGTAACACGTAAGTAGGTGCTTTCAGTACTGCTAGGCATTTGTTGTGAACTAATTAAGATGAATTATTTTCCAACTAATAGAATTTTATTCAGTGACAAATAGTGCAAAGAAAAATCTGTGTAATTTAAAAGCAAATACATGAAATTTTGTATATATTAATGGAACAGAATTTAACAAGGAGAAAGATGATTTATGTCCATTTTACCTATACATACAGCAACCATGGCTCTCACCAGTCATTTTATGTGAAGCTGTGGTTGTCCTTAATGTCCCCTAGTATGTAGGGGTAAGGATCTGGTCCCTGATACCATATGAAATAGTGTGTGTTTGTGTGTGTGTGTGAGAAAATGTTCTCTGTGAACTCCAAAAGGAGACAAGCTAGTGAGTGATGAGCCTGTAGCTCCACAAGAGTCTGCAGCATCTGTGTTTGCTGCTGGAGAAGCCCCATTATGTCCTACTGCAGCTCCCTCTCTAGTTCCTTCTGGGACTCCCAGGCCTTTCTGCTGTCTGCTCTTTCCTTCTCCAGGCTGTCTGCAGCGTTCACTCTCCAGGCTCTTGGCTCACAGCATGATGCAATTCTGGCTTGCAAGATCTCATTGAACATGTCATCGCTAGTCCACTACTTTCTCCTTCTTATCTGGATCAGGTGTTACGCATGTGTGAGGGGAAGCCCCTCAAGGCCATAACAGCAGTAGCAACTGCAGATAAACACAAGTACCATTGTCAACTTTTACTTTCCATGGTGACTATATTAATATTCAGAACTCCCCTAAAGTTTTAAGCAAGAAATGCTTATTGACATTTCTTCTTCAGAGTGCTTACTCATGGCACCACTTAGAGTACCAGAGATAGTGAGTATAGTGCACTAGGAGGTAAGGGAAATGAGGGAATTTCTCGGTTGCATGAAACTGAGTATAGGGCAATGGCACCGAATCCTGGCATCACTTCCCACAGGCAGTGGTGATTTTAGCTGATCTCCCACTCCTGAGGGTAACAGGCACAGAGAACATAGCTGCTGCTGGTGTCCTGAAGCTGCCGGGCCTCTATGCTGCTAGCCTCTGTGCTGCAATGGTGCCTGCTGAAGTTCTCGCTGACTGGTGTAGGAAAGTGTCCTACCATTGAGGAAGAAATAAGGCTGCCATCCGTAAAAACCTTCAGGAGAGGATTGCAGAATAGCTCCATGAAAGTTTAATTGAGATCTCTCAGGAAGATTCAAGGGACATCCCTGTGTACATAAACAAAGTGCTCTGCATAGCCCCCTTTGCCTAACTCTACAGGGGAATGAAAAGCAGATAACATTACCTATTTGTTGTACAAGTAGATTAATGGAAAAAGTCAGGAGCTGTGTCCTTTTTAATTTTGGGATGCCATCAGCACATCACTGTAATGGGAAATACAATTACTCACATACTCAAGGTTCCTTCCCTTGCATTAGGCTTGCCCATGCTTGAGTGCCAGGACTTACTGGACTGCCATGGAGTCTCAAACAGGTCCTGACTTGCAGTGTAGCTGGCCCCTTCCCCCAGTTTCATGTCCTCCATCCTCCTCCTCTTCACCTTCTTGTCCTCACTGCTCAGCCCAAGGGCCTGTGGCTCAGGCTTTTCAAAGATGTCCACGATGCTGTGCTAAAATGGGGAGACAAACTGAAGCGTAGACATATGCATAACTAGGTTGATACAAGTCTGAAGGAGTTGAATGAAAGGCAAATCAAGAACATTTGGGAGAATGCAGGAAGGTGACACCAAAGTGATCAAGTGTGTAGTGCTGAGAGGAATAGATGGATTAGAGGAGGATGCCCAAAATTTTGCTGTTTCCAGACCTCTCTTAGGTCTTGTCTTCACAGGAACACTCAGGAAAGTTAACATGAATTAACTAATGGTGTGACATTAAAGTGTATTAAACTCCTGTGCGGATGCTCTCATTCAGAAGTAAAGTAGATTTAGTTTGCTGTAGCTTAATCTTTAAACTAAACCAAACTAGAGCCTGGTCTATACTTAAGTTAGATCAACATAGCTATGTAACTCAGGGGTGTAAAAAAAAAAAAACTCTCACCCCTGAGCACTTTAGCTATGCTGACCTAACCTCCGGTGTAGAAGTGGCTAGGTTGACAGAAGAATTCTTCCATTGACCTAGCAACCGCTGCTTGAGGTGGTAGATTACCTACAGTGATGGAAAAACCCCTTCTGTGTAGCACCTGTATCATATATGGCCTAAAGTCACTTTACTTCCAAATGAGAGCATCCACACAGGGGTTTAATGCCCTTTAACTTCACACCTTTAGGACTGTAGTGTAGTTGCTTCCTACATCAATGGATGTAGTATTAAACCACCTGTCCGAGATGGGGTGGTTAGGTCAATGGAAGAATTCTTTCATCAACCTACTCACATCTACACTGGGGGTTAGGTTGACCTAACTACATCACACCGGATGCAAAGCCCTGTGTGAACTAGCTAGGTTGATCTAATTTTAAAGTGTAGACCAAGTTAATTCAATTAATTCATCTTAACATCCCTGAGTGTCCTTGTATAGATATGCCCTTAGGCTTAATCCTAAAGTGAGGAAAGTCTGGACTCACTCCAGGTGAAAATCCTGTCCTGAACCCACCTCCCAGGGTAAAAAAACCTCTCTCCTACTACTACTGCTGGGTCCCCTCATGCTCTACATACAACCTCAGGAAACTGTCCAGTCCTGAAGACAATTAACTCCTTAAAATTGGCCAGGGTTCTAGGAGGTTTAAGAATTCTGAGGTGTTAGAAACAAAGTTAATTTGATGTTACAATTATTTTTAATAAACTAGTATCCCTGTAGGAAGAACTTCTTTATTATATAAAGATCGACTATGTAATGATTAGCTGATTAATGATCTTGCATATTTGCATCAGTTTAAGAAAACATAGGATCTTATTTTTGGTACACCATACCATAGTCATGTTAAAATAGATGAGGTAAAAGTACTTATTCTCCCTTCACTCTTATGACTTTTATTCACATCACTTAAAGACACACTGATTAGTAAGTACTGTAACTTTGAAGGATTGTCCTATAGTAGTTAGTAGCTTTATCAGTGCAATCTTCTTTTTTTTAATCTAAGTTGTCACTGAAAAAAGTCATAAAACATATGTTTCATAATAAATTGAGTGCACCTTGCTATGATGCTGATAGCATGATAGCATTACTCTTAGAAAACATTTTGTTAAATGCCAAGGATTCAGCTTAGTTAATTGAAACTGGGGACAGTGCAGGGGAGGGAAAACAAAGGCAGGATCACAGTGTGAAAACTTTATCTTGTTCGTAGGATCTTTCTAGTCTAAGGTTTTGTTTATACTAGGGATATAGCTGACCTCATGCAGCCAGCCTGCAGACCCATAGAGTAGACAGTATAAACCGCTCACTATAAGCCATGATTTGCGTTGATGCACTTTTTCAGTTTCAAACAGGTACAAATCCATTGGCTGGCCACCAATTGCTGATGTTGAAGCAAATTCCTGGTATAGACAGAGCCTTGTATTTCATATCCCCACACTTCCAGGGTGTATTTCCAAGAAAATTAATCTTTATTTAACTGACCAGACTACTTTTTTCAGCTTGGTGGAGAAAGAGAAGGTAAAGAGAAATTAATCTAAACTATCATATAAGCAAGAACACATTGTATCTATTCCCTGATTGCATATAGTTGTGATGGCTAACAATTGGATTAGATTTCTGAGAATCTCCATTGGCAACATTAGGGATTATATCGTGCTGCAGGCTTTGTGCAGTACAGGTAAGCTGACTTCAGTCTTGTATTTTACAGATATAATTGTATTCCTCACTCCTTTGCATACTATTGTTGCTTTCATCATGGCTCATTCTTGAGGAATTTAACTTCTTGTTTAGTCTTTATTATTGGGCAAAGTGGTAATGACCCCCTATGTTTAGGTTGCTTAATATTTTACCATTGTAAAAGATTCTCTTTGGGCCCTTTCTGAGAAGTTCTAACATCTTTGTTTGCTGCAAGTCTTTGAAATGCAGCAGGAGGGATTCCTAGGGCTAGAGAAATGTTCTTTGTCCTGTTCAGGTTTTGGAGAGAGAAACTGTTGAAAATTTCTGTTTCCCTTTACTTGACTCTGTTCCTCATGAAAATTTTGGCAGCATGCAGAAATAACAGAACCATGAGCATTCTGAGGTCAGGCCCACGGTGCTGCAGAAGCAGTAGCTGCAGACACTGCACTGGGAACACCTGAGAGCTAATGGAGCATCTTTATTATGGGGAGGGGTGGGTGAGAGACTGTACCGGTTCACTGAAAGCAACCCCCAGACCCAGCATACCGCCCTAGCATCACATACTCCAATCTGCCAGCATTACATGGTGTAGGTGCTCACCTGAATTTAGAGGGGGAAGAAAGGAGGAGAGAGAACTAGCTTTATATGCATTATGATAAGTTTTTAATTACATAATCACATGATTTTTCCACATGACTTGTTCAGCACGCAGAGTGGACTCATAGGGAGGCAGAATTAAAGTTTCACAGGCACCCCTAAATCTGATATTTCCTCACTTTTGAATACTTGATGATGATAAATATTTTAGCATAGGTTTTTGTATGTAATTATTTATATAATGCCAGTAATAAACTAGATGCTGTACAGATAAGTAAGAAGCCATCATCACTGCCCCAAAGGGTTTACATTTTCATTTATTTGCTTGTATATGTGAGGTTGAGGGTAATTGTTGCCTTTTCTACTCTCTGATATTCTGGCTGGGACTACAGGAATCCCTAGGGTGTACATATGTTTGCATTCTATGTACAAATAAAAATATTAGTGTTCTCAGTTTTTTCTAAAACATCCAGCAGCTCTGCGCAGTAACATCATTAACTGTGCTTGAATCCACTTTAAATCAGGTGCCTAACAGAAAACCCATCAACACCTTTTCCTGATAATTTATGGTACAAAAAACCCCAAAACTATTCCATATTTTTAAATTGTCACTTTTATGAATTGACAGAAAAGCTGTAAATGGAAAGACAATGAAAATCAAGGGTCTGTGCATGAAACTTATGAAGCCATTAAAAGATTACTAATACTGGTGTATCCAGAAAAGAAACATCATATGCAATATCCAGAAGTGAAACATCACCCATAATAACTTGTTCCTATATTTCATTTTTCTCTTCTCTCATTGCTTGATGAACCCCTCCCCACCCACGTATGATATTAAAATTAAGGAAGTAACTGTGTTGGATGCACAGGTTTGACCATGTTGTATTTCAAAAACTGCTAATAACCATTCTGCCTTGCTGAGAACATTAGTGTAGGCAGGGAACTATAAAGTTTGGAAAAACTCAGATCAGGCGGGCGAGAGAGAGAGACGTTCCTCTGACCAAAGAAGGTGACTGCTAGGGTGCAGGAAACTAAAAACGAGTGCCCTTCCTGGACCACAGAGGGGGGAAATACAGGGCAGTTGCCCTGAATTGTGACAAATATTTGTTGAAAAATTTCTACCTAAATGACTGTAGTTCCCAGCCCCTAAATATTCTACGTTTCTTTCCACTTTGGGTTTTATTGTCTGGGTTACACATACCCCATCTTTTAGAACTACAACAATTTTTTTGTTGGTGCAATTTTAAATGTGCTAATGTAGGCATTTGGATTCATTGCAGCTATTTCTCCATGACAATTATCGTTTGTGCTTAACCTAATGCTCTGTTGGTTGGAAGTGATCCTTATTTAGAATCTAAAAATCTCCCTGCTGTGTAGCCTAAGCTTTTGTCAAAGGTTTTGAATCTGTTGTCCACAGCACTTTATAATGAACTACTCCACTGAGGCATGTAGGAAGAAAATGTTTTATGTCTTTGGGTTTATTCAGTTTGCAGAAACTTTCTGCATTCTATAATGCTTTCTGAGCCTGAAGAAGTACAAGCTCACTCAAGAAAATGCTGTCTAAACCATTTAGCTAAGCATAAACAGATACACTGTGATAATCTTAAAATAAAAAAAAAATGCAACCCTCAGTCAGTGTTTATTATTTAACACTTGTGTGCAGTAGCAGAGGTGTGCATAGTACATACTTTACAGGAAGAATAAAGATATGAATATAAATACAACCATACTGGCTCAGACCAAAGGTCTATCAAGCCCAGTATCCTGTCCACTGACAGTGGCCATTGCCAGGTGCCCCAAAGGGAATGAACAGACAGGTTATCAAGTGATCCATGCCCTGTTACCCAATCCCAGCTTCTGGCAAACAGGCTAGGGACACCATTCCTGCCCATCCTGGCTAATAGCCATTGATGGACCCATCTTCCATGAATCTATACCTTTTGAACCCCGTTATAGTATTGGCCTTCACAACACCCCCCTGGCAAGGAGTTCTAGAGGCTGACAGTGTGTTGTGTGGAAAAAATACTTTCTTTTGTTTGTTTTAAACCTGCTACCTATTAATTTCATTTGGTGGCCCCTTGTTCTTGTATTATGAGAAGGAGTAAATAAAACTTCCTTATTTACTTTCTCTATACCATTCATGATTTTATAGACCTCTATCGTATTCCCCCCTTAGTCGCCTCTTTTCCAAGCTGAAAAGTCCCAGTTTTATTAATATCTCGTCATACAGAAACCATTCTATACCCCTAATCATTTGTTTCCCTTTTCTGAACCTTTTCCAATTCCTATATATATATATATATATTTTAGATGGGGTGACCACATCTGGACGCAGTATTCAAAGTGTGGGGGTACCATGGATTTATATAGAGGCAATATGATATTTTCTGTCATTTTATCTATCCCTTTCTTGATGATTCCCAACATTCTGTTCGCTTTTTTGATTGCCGCTGCACACTGAGTGGATGATTTCAGAGAACTATCCACAATGACTCCAAGATCTTTCTTGAGTGGTAACAGCTAATTTAGACCCTATAATTGTATATGTATAGTTAGGATTATGTTTTCCAGTGTGCATTGCTTTGCATTTATCAACATTAAATTTCATCTGCCATTTTGTTGCCCAGTCACACAGTTTTGTGAGATCCTTTTGTAGCTCTTGGCAGTCTGCCTGGGACTTAACTATCTTGAGTAGTTTTGCATCATCTGCACATTTTCCCACTTCACAGTTTACCCCTTTTTCCAGATCGTTTATGAATATGTTAAATAGGACTGGGCCCAGTACAGATCCCCGGGGGACACCACTATTTACCTCTCTCCATTCTGAAAATTGACCGTTTATTCCTACTCTTTGTTTCCTATCTCTTAACCAGTTACCAATCCTTGAGAGAACCTTCCCTCTTATCCCATGACTGCTTATTTTGCTTAAGAGCCTTTGGTTAGGGATCTTATCAAAGGCTTTCTGAAAATCTAAATACACTATATCCACTTGGATCACCTTTGTCCACATGCTTGTTGACCCCTTCAAAGAATTATAGTAGATTGGTGAGGCATGATCCCTTTGCAAAAACCATGTTGACTATTTCCCAACAAATTATGTTCATCTATGTTTCTGACAATTTTGTTCTTTACGATAGATTCAACCAATTTGCCCAGTACTGAAGTGAGGCTTACTGGCCTGTAGTTGCCAGGGTCACCTCTGGAGCCCTTTTTAAAAATTGGCATCACATTAGCTATCCTCCAGTCATTTGGTACAGAAGCTGATTTAAATGATAGGTTACATATGGCAGTTAGTAGTCCTGCAGTTTCATATTTTGAGTTCCTTCAGAACTCTTGGGTGAATACCATCAGGTCCTGGAGATCTATTACTGTTTAGTTTATCAATTTGTTCCAAAACCTCTGACACCTCAATTTGGGACAGTTCCTGAGGTCTGTGACCCCAAAAAAATGGCTCAGGTTTGGGAATCTCCCTCACATCCTCAACAGTTAAGACTGATGCAAAGAATTCATTTAGTTTCTTCACAATGGCCTTATCATCTTTGAGTGCTCTGTTAGCATCTCGATCGTCCAGTGGCCCCACTGGTTGTTTAGCAGGCTTTCTGCTTCTGCTCTATTTAAACATTTTTTTGCTATTACTTTTGGAATCTTTGGCTAGCTGTTCTTCAAATTATTGTTTGGTCTTTCTAATTATATTTTTACACTTCATTTGCCAGAGTTTATGCTCTTTTCTATTTTCCTCATTAGAATTTATCTTCTTTTGGCCTCTCACTGCTTCTTTTTTACTTTGGCCTTTTTTTTTTTTTCCCCAGAGATTTTGAGCACCTGCAGCTTTCATTGATGCCAGTGGAAATCAAGTGACTGATCCTTCCCCAAAGGTCCCTATAATTTTGGTGTCAGTCAGTATTAAGATGAGTAGCTGTGTCTCACTGAAGGTAGAAAGCCAGGAAGATAAGCAAAGTTAAACTGGTATACATTATTATAATAGAATTTAGACATAGGGTTATCCATCAAAAATATTTTTCATAAAACATTGATCTGAATGTGTCATAGATGGTGGCAAATGGTGAGTAGGAAGTGCAGTATAACTGTCTGAAATTGGTCCTGATGAGGCGGAATGGACACTGGAAGAAATAAAAGCAAACACTCTTTAAATCTGGACAAGAAAATGTGGAAACATGACTTGGCATATAGTCCCCTAGTTATGAAACATAGGATAAAACACTCTCTCTCTCTGGAGGTCAATGGGAGTGTAGCAATAACTTCACTGGGGCCAGGATTTCACCTATGATGTAGTGCTTACGCCTTGTTATATTATGCCCTTCCTCCATCCATAAAGTAATATATGAGGCATGGCAGTCCATAAAATTATAGTAGTTAATATATCAGCTACTAATTTTAAATGTCTTTGCTTAGTTTTCTTTGCAACACAATTCTCCATTTTCCAACAGCTGCATTGGGTTAAACTCGCTGATTGTCATTGGAGTGTAGATAAACAGCAGTATATCATCATCTCTTGCTGCTGTTTGGGAGCAGGTGACCAGAGGATGGAAGAAAAGATACAAATTATCTGGGCCCTATAAAAACATCAGAATAAAACAAACTGGATATGATAGCCACCCATGGAACACTAGTCTCCGGGGTTAGCTCCAGACCCACTCCAGCTATTCGACTGTGTACCTGCACCTACTTTACTTTTCTAGGGTTTCCTTATTCTGAGATTATCCTGACAGTGATGTAACACGTGCACAGAGTAAAAGATAAACTGGCTTCAACAGACTAGCACACCCTTCTGGAAACACCCTCTCCCTCATTACTGCCACAGAAAGAGTCATTAATTAGCAGGACTACTTTTTGTCAGTAATCTCATTTCATATAGCATGGGATAGCTATTCAGTGGCCTAATCGCTATAGATCACTATTAATCCATCAATGTGAAAAGCTCTATAATCACATAAATGATGGTGATAAATATTTCAATGCCTTCCATGTAAGGATCTCAAAGCATTATAAGCACTTTACTAAATGTAGCCTGTGATTGCGTAATATCAACCCCTTTTTACAAATGGAGAAACCAAGGCATAAAGCAATTAAGTCACTTGCCCGAAGTCATGTTATGAGTCAGTTTTAGGGTGGGCAACAGCATCCTAAAGTTACAAGTTCCCGTCATGTGCTCTCACCTCTAGACAGAGTTTCCATGCCACAAGCCATGCTGGCTCTTCATTACCATCTCCTGAACATGCACTCGCTCAGGAATAATAACTAACAAATCAGGTCATGATTGTGCCTGCTTCTTGTGTGGGTATCCATAGCAGGGTGAGGGTTCAAGAAGCCTTCCCTCCTTTGGACCTGCCTGCCATTCAGAGCTCAGGTGCCCTTGCAGTCCCTGTGCACTGCTGAGATAGCATGAATTTGCACCTACCTGCGATACAGGTGTGTGACTAATAGGCATAGCCTGACCCCAATATGGCAGATTTGGGAATTAAACAAAATTGCCTCCAAAAATGAGCACCAAAGCCAGAGTAATGGAGATGCCAGTATGCTGGTTAGCAGCTGTCGCAACCCTAAACTCATGCTCAAACATGGTGTCTGTATGGCCAATTGTCGGTCAAAAGGTCACATTGGTACCATGTGCAACACCGTAGTGCGGTGTGCAACGTTATAGTGCCGTGTGCCTATTCCCGAACCTTCTATCTGGTCAATTGTGGGTCAAGTTGGTGCCGTGTGCTACAATACCAGCGTGTTGTGTGCAAAAGAGTAGTGTGCCGGGTGCAGCTCCTGTTGACGTAGAGGACTCCAGCTCGGAACCTGGAGGGCGAAGGAGCTAGGGACCAATTAGACGCTGACATGAGTAAGAGTCTTCGAATAAAACTGTATCTTGCGCCAAAAACGGCAGGAATGCCCATGTGTTAGCTGGAAGGCCTGATCACCCTTTCAGCCAGGGTCTCCTCCGGATTTTGCCAGCTCGTGTCATGTCGTGTTAGGATTACTTCCCCTCAATTTGTCATGCACTCTGTGTCTGTACTGCTGGTCAGCTGCGCCTGGAGTGTGGTATGTGCATTTTAATTTCTGTAAACACTTTGTTTGCTTAGCCTCTTCCTTTTTTGCCCCCCTCCCTTATTTGGTGCAAAGTTGTGTATACAGTATATGAGAATCAAATTGTTGTATTGATTACTGTTGTGGCTAGTTGGTGTATTTCATAACATTTGGTTAATGCATGCACAGTTTACTCAGTTTGCGTGTCTATTTTGGATTTTAGTGAGCAGTTGATCATAGATCATTTAGTTCTTGTTGTTAGATGCAAATAGACTGTTTTCAAGTTGTGTGTGGTTTATCTTGATAGTATTTCTAGTTGATAAATTACCTCCCCCCAGCCCAAGTTGTAACTTATCCCTTGTTAATAAACAGATTGAAATTTCAATCTGTCACGTTTTGATTTTCCTCTTTCAATTAAATACTTGCTCGAACCTGCGTTTGTCTCGGTCAGCAGCATCCAAGCACACTGCCCCACATGAAGGTAATTTATCCAGAAGCAGGAATAGTTGAGGGTGTAGTGTTTGTCATGGAGTTGGCTGCTGACTACACGAAAGGATGTATTTGGTATTATTTATATTGTATTTGTGGTAGGGTTGCCAACTTTCTCAGTGCAGAAAACCGAACACCCTTGCCCCACCTTCTGCCCTGAGGCCCCACCTCTGCCCTAAGACCTCTCCTCTGCCCTGCCCCTTCTCTGAGGCCCCACCCCCACTCATTTCATCCCCCCTCCCTCTATTGCTCACTCTCCCCCGCCCTACATCACTCACTCATTTTCAACAGGCTGGGGGCTCCAACTGGGTTTGTGGGCTCTGGGGTGGGGCTGGAGATGTGGGGTTTGAGGGTGTGGGAGGGGGCTCAGGGCTGGGGGAGGGGGTTAGGGTCCTGGGGGGGTGAGGACTGCAGCTGGGAGCATGGGCTATGGGATGGGGCCAGAAATGAGGAGTTCAGGGTGCTAGAGGGGGCTCCGGGCTCCGGCAGGGGGTTGAGGTGTGTGTGGGGGGGCATGAGGGCTCTGGGATGGTGCCAGGAATGAGTGCTTTGGGGTGTAAGAGGGGGCTTCAGGCTGGGGCAGGAGGTTGGGGTGCGGGAGGGGGTGCAGGGTACGGGCTCTGGAAGGGATTTTGGGTCAGGCAGGGATGGGAGCCTCCCCTTAGCCCTGCTATGCTGCCAATCAGACTTTTAACGGCACGGTTAAAAAAGCCACCACAGTGCCTTTTCAACTAGGCATTCTGGTAAAAAACCTGACACCTGGCAGCCCTAGTTTGTGGTAGCACCCACAATATGTTAGATGCTTCCCGACACACAAGAAGGGGCAGTCCCTATCCCAAAGGAACACACACAAACATAGAACAGAGGCCTTCAAACCATAGTAGGCCACACTCTACAAGTCACTTTGCAGTTCTTGGCATGGAAGATCTGCAAAGTACAGGGGAGCTCAAATAGGAGCTTCCAACTTCCTTCCCATGCTCCCAGTTCTGGCAGATTTTCTGGTGGGCACCTACGCCCAGCATCTCCCAGAATCTCACCCACTATGTTTATCTATATTCTGTATTTTTGATGTTGTAAGATGCTGGAACACAAGTGTACTCACTATGGTTTCCAAAGGGATCATCATAATAATCAGAAATTAAAACGTCATCTTTAGCTGAAAAAAACAAACAAACCAGAAATCTCCCCCAGCCTGGGGTCCCACCCCATCCCCATGATGGTGGGTGCAGAGTCCAGCCTCCCACCAGGCAGTCACCTTTATAGCCACTTTGTAATCATCCTCCTCCTGCCCCAGAACCTGTTCAAAGAGAGGGGAACTTCTCATTCTTTGGGAACCAGGTAGTACCCCCGTGGCTACTCAATACTGGTAAAACAAAAACCGTTTTATGTGACATTTACGTTGTTGCCTTCAACAAAAATAGTAGACAAAAAGAGGATGGGAAGAAAGACAGTAAGCTGAAAAACAAGGGCTCATCAAAGCAGTGGGGAAAAGCTTGCACAGAATGCAATGAAGACTTAACAATAAGCAGAAGTAATTTATATGAATAACCACAGAGGCAGGAATACAGCACATTGAAAACAATGCATTTTGGTGTCTTGTCATAAAGCCACCAGGTCCTGGTTAGCCTATATTAGAATGCCATTAGTTTTTCTTTGGTGTAAACGAATAGCAGAGCAAATGCAGCTGGCCAAGTGAGATTAGATAGCCCTTGTTTATCACTTTGTTGTTTAAAGTGTTCTTTGCGCTGTGTAAATCATTCCTTTCACTCTTGGTATTCGATTTTTTTCTTTGTTCTAGAATGAAAAGTACAATGAATCTGCACCAATTATTGTAGACTTTTTATTACCAAATATTAGAATAGTATTAGAGATATTCACAAAGAAATGTAAAATACATTTAACGATGTAAATTCAAAGTCTTAAAACTATATTTTCCAGGGAGAAGTTGCTAAATTAATTTAACCAGATTTCCTGATTAAGCAACAGGCAGCTGAACATACAAAAGTGTGTGAACCAGAAAAATGCCTCTTATCCAACATGCCTACTCTTCTTAGGCTTCCTAGTTGGACTGGTCGGGAATTTTCCTTCATAATGGTTGTCCAGTGGAAAATGCCTTTTTCATAAAATGGCTCTTGTCCATTTCACTTTCTGTCTGCAGGGTGAAAGCAAAAATGACAAGAGCCTTCAAGGTGGGGAACTACAGCCTGACTGGAGTAGCCAGAATTGGGGGTAGGGAGGAGGAGAAGAGATACTGAGAGAATCAGCTTTCCACCTGCAGCGTCTCTGCCTGGCTGGCAGCCCGCCAGATGCTCTTGTCAATTTTGAAGGCTCTTGGCAACTTCACTTTCTGCCGGCAGGCAGACAGTCAGCAACCTGAAAACCTGTTTCAGTTCTTCTGAAATAGAATTTTTCTGGAAATCCATTCTCTCGAAATCTTTCATGTTTTTGACTTTTCATCCTGATTCAGGATGACAACATAAGAAAGACCATACTGGGTCAGACCAGTGGTCCATCTAGCCCATTATTCTGTCTTCTGATAGTGGCCAATGCCAAGTGCTTCAGAGGGAATGAACAGAACAGGCAATTATCAAGTGATCCATCCCCTGCTGTCCACTCCCAGCTTCTGGCAGTCAGAGTCTAGGGACACCGAGAGCATGGGGTTACATCCCTGATCATCTTGGCTAATAGCCATTGATGGCCCAATCCTCCATTAACTTATCTAATTCTTTTTATTTTAACCCCATTATACTGACAATGAGTTCCACAGGTTGATAGTACTTCCTTTTTTTGTTTTAAACCTGCTGCCTTATTAATTTCATTTGATGAAACCTGGTTCCTGTGTTTGTAAAGGAATAAATGACACTTCCTTATTCACCTTTTCCACACCATTCATGATCTTACAGGCCTCTATCATATCCCCCCTTATTCATGTCTTTTCTAAGATAAACAGTCCCAGTCTTTTTAATCTCTCCTCATATGGAAGTTTTTCTATACCCTTAATCATTTTTGTTGCTTTTCTCTCTATCTTTTCCAATACTAATGTATCTTTTTTTTAGATGGGGTGACCACATCTGCACACAGTATTCAAGGTGTGGGCATACCGTAGATTTATATCGTGGCATTTTGATATTTACTGTCTTATCTATCCCTTTCCTAATGGTTCCTAAAACTGTTAGCTTTTTTGACTGCTGCTGAACATTGAGCGGATGTTTGCAGAGAACTATCCACAATGATTCCATGATTTCTTTCTTGAGTGGTAACAGCTAATTTAGAACCCATCTTTTTCTATGGATAGTTAGGTTTATGTTTTCCAATGTGCATTACTTTGCATTTGTCAACATTGAATTTCATATGTCATTTTGTTGCCCACTCAGTCAGTTTTGTGAGATCCCTTTGTAATTCTTTGGACTTAACTATCTTGAGTCTGCTTCGGACTTAACGATCTTGATAATTATTTTATCATCTGCAAATTTTGCCACCTCAGTGTCAGGGCCGGCTTTAGAAAGTGCAGGGCCCAATTCGAACAGTTTCAACGGGGCCCCGGCAGGGATGACTTTTTAAAAAAAACCAAAAAACCACACATGTAAAACACCACGTGGGGCTTGTACTCACTGGGCGGTGCTCCGAGTCTTTGGCGGCACTTCAGCGGTGGGTCCTTCACTCGCTCCAGGTCTTCAGTGGCACTGAAGGACCCGCTGCTGAAGTGCCTCCGAAGACCCGAAGTGCCACCTGGTGAGTAAAAATTAAAAAGGCACCTCTAGCCAGGGAAGGGATTCTCACTGGGAGCGGGGCCCCTCTTAGGCGTGGGACTCGATTCGGGGGAATTGGTGGAATAGGCCTAAAGCCGGCCCTGCTCACTGTTTACCCCTTTTTCCAGATCATTTATGAATATGTTGAACAGCACTTGTGTTATTAATATGTTGAACAGTGCAGATCCCTGGGGGACAGCACTGTTTACCTTTCTCCATTCTGAAAACTGACCACTTATTCCTACCCTTTGTATCCTGTCTTTTAACCATTTACTGATCCATGAGAGGACCTTCCTTCTTATCCCATGACTGCTTGCTTTGTTTAAGAGCCTTTGGTGAGGGATCTTGTCAAAGGCTTTGTGAAAGTCAATGTACACTATATCCACTGGATCACCCTTGTCCACATGTTTTTTGATGCCCCTCAAAGATTTCTAAGAGATTAGTAAGGCATGATTTCTGTTTACAAAAGCCATGTTGACTCTTCCCCAACATATTGTGTTCATCTGTGTGACTGATAATTCTGTTCTTTGCTATAGTTTCAACCAATTTGCCTGGTACTGAAGCTAGGCTTACTGGCCTGTAATTGCCGGGATTGCCTCTGGAACCTTTTTTTAAATTGGTGTCGCGTTAGCTAGCCTCCAGTCATCTGGTACAGACACTGATTTAAATGATGGGTTACATACCCACACTTAGATCTGCAATTTAATATTTGAGTTCCTTCAGAATGCTTGGGTGAATACCATCTGGTCCCGGTGACTTATTACTGTTTACTTTTTAATCAGTTTGTTTCAAAACCTCCTCTATTGACACCTCAATCTGGAACAGTTCCTCAGATTTGTCACCTAAAAAATCTCTCAAGTGTGAGAACCTCCTTCACATCCTCTGCCATGAAGACTGATTAAAATAATTCATTTAGCTTCTCTGCAATGGCCTTCTTTGAATGCTACTTTAGCATCTTGATCATTCAGTGGTCCTACATTGAGGTCCTACAGGAGGAGACTAAGGGGGGATATGATAGAGATATATAAAATCATGAGTGATGTGGAGAAAGTAGATAAGGAAAAGTTATTTACTTATTCCCATAATACAAGAACTAGGGGTCACCAAATGAAATTAATAGGCAGCAGGTTTAAAACAAATAAAAGGAAGTTCTTCTTCACAGAGCGCACAGTCAACTTGTGGAACTCCTTACCTGAGGAGGTTGTGAAGGCTAGGACTGTAACAGTGTTTAAAAGAGAACTAGATAAATTCATGGACGTTAAGTCCATTAATGGCTATTAGCCAGGATGGGTAAGGAATGGTGTCCCTAGACTCTGTTTGTTAGAGGGTGGAGATGGATGGCTGGAGAGAGATCACTTGATCATTACCTGTTAGGTTCACTCCCTCTGGGGCACCTGGCATTGGCCACTGTCAGTAGACAGGATACTGAGCTAGATGGACCTTTGGTCTGACCCAGTATGGCCATTCTTATGTTCTTAGGTACTGATTGTTTGGCAGGTTTCCTGCTTCTGATGTACTTTCAAAAAAAAATTGCTGTTACTTTTTGAGTCTTTGGCTGGTTGTTCTTCAAATTCTTTCTTTTTTGGCCTGCCTAATTTTACTTTTAAACTTGACTTGCCAGAGTTTCTGGTCCTTTCTATTTTCCTCAGTAGAGATTTAACTTCCAATTTTTAAAGTATACCCTGTTGTCTCTCACCACTTCTTTCTTGTTTAGCCATGGTGGCATTTTTTTGGTCCCCTTATGTTTTTTTAATTTTGGGGTATACATTTAATTTGAGCCTCTATTATGGTGTTTTTAAAAAGTGTCTATGCAGCTTGCAGGCATTTCCATTTTATAACTGTACCTTTTAATTTCCATTTAACTAGCTTCCTCATTTTTGTCTAGTTCCCCTTTCTGAAGTTAAATGCTACTGTGGTAGGCTTCTTTGGTGCTTTCCATCTCACAAGGATGTTAAAATTATTATATTAGGGTCACTATTACCGAGTGGTTCAGCTATACTCACCTCTTGGACCAGATCCTGTGCTCCAGTTAGGACTAAATTGAGAATTGCCTTTCTCCTTGTGGGTTCCAGGACTAGCTGCTCCACAAAGCAGTCATTTATAGTGTCTAGAAACTTTTCTCTGCATCCTGTCCTGAGGTGACCTGTACCCAGTTAATATGGGTATAGCTGAAACATGCCATTATTGAGTTTTCTATTTTTATAGCCTCTCTAATCTTCCTGAGCATTTCACAATCCCCATCTCCATCTTGGTCAGTGGGTCAGTAGTATAGTCCTACTTCTATATTCTTATTATTCAAGCATAAATTTTCTATCCATAGAGATTCTATGGTACAGTTTGATTCATTTAAGATTTTTACTATGCTTTCTTTCACATATAGCGCCACTCACCCACCAACACAACCTACTTTGTCATTCCTATATATTTTATACCCTGATAATACCATGTCCTATTGATTATCATCATTCCATGTAAAAAATTTTGTGGGAAGGCAATTTCCATTGTCTGGATAGCTCTATTTACCAGTCTCATAATCCCATCTGTCT
The DNA here is from genome assembly GCF_016161935.1 of Mauremys reevesii. Taxonomy (NCBI): domain Eukaryota; kingdom Metazoa; phylum Chordata; order Testudines; family Geoemydidae; genus Mauremys; species Mauremys reevesii. The sequence continues at coordinate 75,307,653 of NC_052630.1, forward strand.
GCTCTTCACCATTCCCCTTCTTCCCCAGAAACCAGTGTATCTTTCCTATTGATCATCCCCGGAGTTGGGGACCTTTCACAATATAATGGTATGTTCATGGCCTTGAAACATAGCCCTTTTGGCTCCATTCCAAAGTGACTATCAAGAGTAAATTTTTAGGCCTTGTCTACACTAAAGGGAAAAGTCAATCTAAGCTACACAATTTGAGTTATGTGAATAGCTCTATTTACCACGGGGTCCATGCTACGTGACGTCGACAGGAGATGCTCTCCTGTCAACTCCCCTTAATCTTCTTGATCAGGTGGAGTACAGGAGTCAACGGGAGAGTGATCGGCAGTAGATTTAGCGGGTCTTCACTAGAAGATTGCCGCATCAATTGCTGCAGCATAGACAAGCCTTTAGTGACTTCCAAAATACTGTCTGTTTTGAGAGCCTTTGCAGGCTAATAAAGGCAATTTTTCTAGCCTAAATTCCTATTAAACATTTCTGGTAATAAGACATACTTGTATTTTAAGGCACCCAATGCCTGCATTATGTCATGCGTTTCTTTAGAAGGTAGTGGTTTTGGCTTTGCAGTTAAATGTATAACCTCAGCACCGTTACAATGTTCCAAGAATTATAACAACACTAAACAGATCACTTTGTTTGACAGTAAGCAATTAGGGCTCTTTGCTGACCATAATACATCAGCCTGTGGGAATTTGAAGTGATGCATTTAGAGTAGACAGGCAAGTTAAAATAAGTGTTTTCTTGCTGAAAAATCATAATTCCACTGGGTTTTATGCAGAGCTGGTCAAAATTATTTTTCTTGCACAGTGGACAAAAAAGGAAAAATATTTTAAAAGATAACACATACATTTAAGACTTAGACTGTGGCATGTTTGAACATTTACATGTCCTTCTTCTGGTCTTAGTGCTCATATATTTTGAAGAAGTCCTGAAACTTTCAGGCTTCAAGTCATAGGTTTAGATTAGAGGTTTTCAAACGTATTCATTGTGTGCTCCACCTTCTAATAGAAATTGCCTTGTGGATGTGTGTCCTCCTATTCACAAGTCCAGAATTCTGTCAAATACAGCAGTTTGTTCCATGGACCAGTGATATTAGGAGAGTATTTAATTTATTTCTATCTATTTAATGCAATGGAGCAGCTGGAAACAAGGAGAGCCAGCACTATGTGACTAGCCATCTACCCACAAACTACCAGCAAAGGCTCTTCTGACAAGGTTCAAAACCAGTCTTTGTACAGTCTGAGGCCATGGTACAGCAAGTTGCACTGCACTAGTGATAACAGGTGGAGGCTACCTGCTGAGAGTTGAGGCAGACGGAATGCCTCCATGTTTGCCAGGTGGGGGAAGGTATGCTCTTACTTCACCTTCAAAGAAGGAAGTGTATGGTCTTTTCCTAGTGTCATCCACAATCATCCAGAATGGGTAAAGTGGAGTGGCATAGTTTGTGAGCTAGTGTAGCCAAGGATAAAAGATATCGGGTATATTTGTGCTATAGAAGTGAAATATATATATTAATTAATGTTATAACACAGGGCCTTCTGACCTGAGGCCTGTAAGATATTTAACTTAACAAAACAAGGCATCAAGCCTAAAGAGAGGCTGACATGAGTAGCTAACTGATCGGTGACCCTATGTTATAAGATGAAACAGTTACAGTAATTAGGGTTACCAGGCATCTGTTTTTTGACTGGAATACCTGGTTGAAAAGGGACCCTGTTGGCTCTGGTCAGCTGGCGGCTAAAAGTCTGGTTGGCCACAGCAACTGGCTCCACGCGGCTCCCAGAAACAGCTGGTATGTCTCTTCGGCTCCTAGGTGCAGGAGCAGCCAGGAGGGCTCTGCATGCTGCCCCTACCCCTGCCCACAGGTGCCATCCGGAGCACCAGCTCTGCAGCTCCAATTGGCTGGGAACTGCGGCCAATGGGAGCTGCGGGGGCAGCTCCTGCAGACGGGGGCAGAACGTAGAGCCCCCTGGCCGTCCCTGCGCCTAGGAGCCAGAGGGACATGCTGGCTGCTTCTGGGTGCCACCTGAGGCAAGCACCGCCCAGAGTCTGCACCCCACCCACCTCCCATAGCCCAAACGCCTGCCCCAGCCCTGAGGCCCTTCTCACACTCCAAACCCCTCGGCCCCAACCCAGAGCCCCCTCCTGCACCCCAAACCCTTCATCCCCAGCCTCACCCCAGAGCCCGCACTCCCAACTGACACCCTCTCACTCTCTCACACCCCTGCCCCAGGCCGCAGCCCCTTCCCACAGTCCGGACCCTTTAGCCCCACCCCCCAGCCTGAAGCCCCCTCCTGCACCTCAAACTCTTATCCCTGGCCCTTCCTCAGAGCCCGCATCCCCAGCCAGAGCCTTCCTCCCCTCCCCCCGCACTCCAACCTCCTGCCCCAGCCCGGTGAAAGTGAGTGAGGGTGCGGGAGAGCGAGCGATGGATGGAGTGAGCATGGGGCGGGGCCTCGGAGAAGGGGTGAGGCAGGGCTTGGGGAAGAGATGGGGCGGGGGCAGGGCAAGGGTGTTTGTTTTTTCCAGTCAGAAAGTTGGCAACCCTAACAGTAATAGACGTTGTGATATTTAGGAAATATATATTGCAATGTACCAGTTAAAGCTGATTAGAGTATTCTGGGGCTTTTTGCAGACACAAGGTGTCAGCAGTGTGCTAATCACTAGTTGTTACGGTGACTGAGTGACATAGTCTCTAAGGTGCCACAAGTACTCCTGTTCTTTTTGCGGATACAGACTAACATGGCTGCTACTCTGAAACCTATAAATATTAATGAGTATAAGGGGAACTAACAAGTTAGCCTATAAAAATGGGGTACCCCTGCTTTAGTGGAGTCAGAGGTGGATTAAGATTTATCGGGGCCCTGGGCACAAAGAACTTTGGGGCCCCCAACATCTCCCCTGTCATGGGCCCTGCCCCCTGCTCCTCCCCTTCCCGCAAGGCCCTGCCCACTGGCCTGGCTGGAAGCAGGGGCTGTGGTAAGAGCTGCCCAGGGAGCCCGGGCCACTGTGGGGAGGCCTGGACCCTCCATCTGCCCTGGGCAGTGCACCCTGCGGGGCAGGACCACAGGCCAGGGGCTGCTCTTGGGCACCCTGGTCCCCTGTCCATGGCAGGTGGAGGGTCATGGGCTGCCCACAGCTGCTCCGGCTCCCTGTGTGGCTTTTACCCAGCCTAGGACAGTGCCCCCCAAACTGTGGAGAGTGCCCCCTAGGGGAGCATAGAGGAACAAATGGGGAGGCCTGGGTCAGCCACCACGGGGGGTGGGAAGGGAGCACCACAAAACCCTGCTCTGACCCCAGCCCCAGCCATGGTTCTGTTCCTGGCCCCACTCCTGGTTCCGGCCCCACTCCCAGTCCCTGACAACAACCCTGGCCCCACCGCAACCCTGACTCCCATTCCCAGCTCTAGCCCCAGCTCCTGTGGACCAGGTAACTGCGGGGGACAACCAAACAAATTCAGGGACCCCTGGCCTAGGGTAACCAAACGTCCCAACTTTTTTGTCAAAACTGGGCATTTTGTCCCATTTGCTCTTGCGAACTGACCACCAATTGACAAGAACAGATAGTACAAATGTTTTGACAAAAAGAGGCTGGGGGGAGGGTGAGCAGCGGGGCTCGGGCCAGTCCTGCATAGGGAAGAAGGGGGCTTGGGCAAGTGGCTTGGGCTGGCTCAGCGCAGGGGGTGAAGGGAGTGGGGCCTCTGGCTGGCTTCACACGGGGGAGGGTGGGGGAATATACTCTCACACTCTGTCCATCCGTCTTCCAGCCTGGCTGGGAGCAAGGCCTCAAGGGGAAGAGAGGAGAAGGGCTGAGGGGCGGAGTGGTAGGAAAAAGCAGCCGGGGTGGGGCCAGAGGGCTGGCACTCCTGTGGGGCCCCCAAATTGGCTGGGGCCCATGGGCACGGGCCCTGTCAGCCCATACAGTAAGCTGCTACTGGGTTGGATGTAGAAATATAGTTAAAGAAAAGGGGTTGAAAGCTTCATGAATAGGCACTACCCCGTATAGGCATCAATATAACTCATCAGAGGTATAATTTGGCCTGTGTGCCATGGGAGATTCCAAGATGACAGCTATTGGTGGTGGTGATGATGAGCAAGATAGTGACTGACAGGCCGTGGTTTCCAAGCAGGAAATGTGAGTAATGCCTGTCATAGGGCTAAACACTTTGTACTCTCTATCTGCTGTTGTGAGATTGTTTATCTGCTTAGTGGATTTGTTAATGAAGGAATTTGTGATAAATTACAATTGTTTTTTGTGTGCTCCTCAAGTCTCTCATTCTAATAATATTGGTGGTAATCTTCCTGATGGTGTTGCAGCTCAGGAGACCAACCCTTATCAGCCACTGTGGTCTAAGAGATTAATCAATACACCAATCCATCAATTAATTGGAGGTGGGCCCAATAGTGGGCTCTCAGATCTTGTAGATGGAGACCAAAACAGAGTCCCAGCAACAGAAAGACAGACAGCAAATTGGTGAAAAAAGTGCTCTGGGAGGTCTTGTTGACAGAGGGCTCAAATTTAAAGCTGCCAACATCCTGATGGAGCCAAAGGAGTAGTTTCTATCTCCAAGTTATGGGATACTCTGTAATTCAGTGACCAGGTTGTCTGTGAATCTATGACAAACACACACACCACAGGATCATATTCATTCTTTGTCCCCTACAAATCACACAGGCCCATTCACTTCCTCCACATTCACACACAAGTTACAATCCCATTCACTCTTGTCTCCCTCTCATACATTTTATCACTCAATTTATTCAACATGAAGGAGGAACTAAGGCGTGGTTGCTGGACAAAGGTATTGAGGAATATCTTCTATAAATACAAGGACTGAGCATTTTTTGCTGATTATATGATTATATTGTAGGCCTACGTGTCATTCACCTTCTGAGAAGGCTAAAAGAAACACAGAGCCTTTGACATACCCAGTAACATCAAGGTTACAAATGAACCAACAAATTACATATAGACATGTGGGCAGATCTTCAGATGGCATAAATTATCATAGTTCCATTCACTTTAATTTACACCAGCTGAGGATCTGTCCTTCTATCTTAATTTTACATAACCAACCTTAATACATAATTAACAGGAGCTCTAAAACAATGACCAGATCATTCTTCATATCTTTGGAATTAATGGTGATAACATTAATCAGAGGAGCTCATTTGCTATTAAAGTGGCTATTTTAAGGGCTCTTTTGGAATTCCACTGATGCTCAGCATTATTAGCATTAGCTAAAGATTTTTGTTTGTTTTGTTCTGCAGAGTCAAAGGCATTGTGAGGTGAGGAGAGTAACAGATTATGAAGCATCTATCCATTTCTAACTGGCTAACCGAGCTGGGTCTCCCAGAATACTGCATGCTCTTTGATAAACAATACAATGGTGTAGAGGTAAGAAACTCTCTTTTTCAGGAAAATTCCCATGAAAGTCTCAAGTGGTTCAATCCGCTCAACATAATTAGTCTCAAACTGGATAAGTTACCAACGCTTTAACGTCATTGCCCCTTTTGCCCTACCAACAGGGCTGCCGATAGGGAAGGGGCAGCAACGTTAAAGCCGTGGCAGCACTTTAACGTGGGCTGCATATGGACCAGTACCGGCTTTTTACCAGTACACTGTACCGGCCCACTTTCACCCCCACCACATTTATCAATATTAGTTTGGTAATGATCACGAGAGCTATTTGTTACCATTTGAAAGTAGACAAATATCAAATAGGAACAGTAAATTTGAAAGACATCATGCAGTAGCCCACTTGATTCCAGTCTTGTGTATGATTCTGTTTAACAACAGCAGGATTATATAGAGTGACTAGAACAGGGGACTGGGAACCATGACTCCTATATTCCATTCCTCACTCTTTCACTGACTCGCTCTGTCACCTCGGACAAGTTGTTTAGGCTACATCTTCACTACAGGTCTTGGGGTGGGATTCCCCTGCTTGCATACACATACTCGAACTAGCTCTTAGTGAGCTAGTGCAAGTAGAAATAGCAGTGTAGCATGGGAAGCAGCAGCAGAGGTATGGCTTAGCCTTGTTGCATATATACCCACTAGTTTCAGGGGGGGTTGAGAGCTAGGGCAAGTATGTGTGTGTGAACAGGGGAATCACACCCCTCACTAGTAGTGTAGTTGTAACCATAGTTTCTCTTAGTTTATTCATCTGTAAAATGTGTATAACACCTACAACATAGCGATGTTGTGAGGATTAATTAATTGTATGTAATATGGAGGGCTATGTAGCAGTGCAAAGTACTATTACTATTATATACCTATTAACCCCATTTTAAACACTTCAGTCCAAACCCTTCACTGTAAAAATTTGAGCCAGAAAAAGAAGTTCTGACAGATGCATCATTCTTTACAGGAATCATGCTAGTCAACCTACGATTCTGTTGGGCACGCATTGCTGCTGCTTGAAACAGGGGCCAGGTGCGTGCCACGTTAGCAGGTGCTGTTGACCACAGCATCTAGCTGGCAGACCACGTCCACTTGGGGTCATGATATGCAGGATGGCAAATTTACAGGCCCCCTCTCCCAGTACTCTTGAGTCCTAGAAAGGGATCCTGCCCTGCTGCATGTACAGAAAAAATGTTCTATGACATCTTTCCACTCACATAGTGTGTGGAAGGAGGTAGCCTTTTGAAATTACAGGTAACCTCTGCTGTGTCTCTTCCTCACTGTGCTGAATTAGCAATACCAGAAGGAATCCTGGCCCCTCATACAATCATCTTGGGGATCTCAGCAACATCTCTAGAAGTTCTGCAAGAATTCTGAGAAAGTCCTACCTCTATAAACCTATATATGAAAGTCAGAACCGGAATCACCCTTCTGTCTACCATCCTGTGTTTTCTGTCTGCATTGTTGGCATGTATGAGTAACCTCTTGCCCCCACCTCCCAGAAAAAAAAAATCCTTTACCTCTAATATTCTTCACTGCACTCAGCGTACATGTTTATCAACAGTTGTACATTGCTTTGAACTGTTATTGTTATCACTAAATATTTCAATTATATCTCACAAAGTAAAAAAATAAATAGAATAAATATTATTGTTAAAAGTATTTTCATCAACTGAAGACATTCCTGGATTCATCTGTAAATGAATTACAGTTATTCACCAGTCATTCCCCCAATCAAATTTTATACAGAGACAGACAATAGGGTTTTAATTAAAAGTGGTTTTCATGTCACAGCTGTGCTGCCTGTCTACCAGTGTACTTAGAGTGTTGGGGTAATCTGATAATCCAAGCAGGATAAAGATAATAGGATTTCAAAGATAACTTAGAGTCTGTGAAGGCTAATAAAAAGACTCATTTTCTATGCTAACCTAGGTCCCCAAACTGTCAGTCAGTAAAATGCAGTAGTAAGTTGAAACATGTTGCTATGTGATTCATGCTATCTTTGTAACACAAAAGATCCCAATATAGAACTCTGGAAGGGCTGAGTTGACAGACAACAAACTGAAAGAAACATACAGCAAAATTACGCTTTTAGTTTTAATAGGCCTGAAAGCCTGTCTGGGGGAGAAATCAGCTGCTGCTCAAAACTTAATAATAGGTTTAGTGCGTCATTCTGAATACAATGGATTTTTCTAAGTTAGAACCTCCAGTCACTACAGTTTCTGGAGGTTCCACTTCATTGCCATCTTTATGCTCTTTCCCCAGTTTCTGAGCTAAATACTACAGACTGATTCAAAGTGCCTGACTTATGTCCCATTGAAGTCAATGGGACTACTCATGTGCTTACCTAGACATGTGCTTACTTACCTTGCTGAACTGGGGTTAAGTTGTCAGATGGCTTAGTTATTACCTATGTTATCTACTATCTAGAGTTAGTATTTTTAATAATAATACTTAGTATTTACATGGGGCTTTTTATCTTTACAGCAGAAGGTATCATCATTCTCATTTTACAAATGAGAAAACTGAGGCAGAGAGAGGTAAAGTGTCCATAGCTACAGAATGGGTCAAGTGGCAGAGCTGGGAGTAGATCATAGGTTTCTTGATTCCCAATCCTGTACTTTAACTGGTTCTTAGAGAGGAACATAGTGTTGTGTGGGAGTCTCGAATAAAGCAGGAAAACTTGGAGGTAGGAGATTATTCTCCCTTCTACAATCATGGCATCTGTGTATCATTATTTTTTGCTGTCATAACAATTTCTCTAACACTACTTCAGAAATCTGCCAGTAAAGGCCCCCACTGTATTACCACCAGTGTATGTTGTCTAGAACCAGAGCTGTAAACACCAGTTGCCTTTGTGTTGCCATTCTTTTATGTTTGGCAAAGGTTGGACAGGCAGAAGACCAGACTGAGTTTTTTGGTTTTGATTTTTTGTGGGGGAGGGAGAAGGGAAGGAGGAGAGGGATCCTGTGCCAGCGTTAGCACTAGTTTTAAAACCTTTCCCACTTCTCTGTGACTTCACCTTTAGTATTTTCCCCTTTTGGTAAATGTGTGTTTGTGTGGGGTGGGAAATAAGCATAATAGTTTCATGATCAGAAAGTTCTGCCCCTTCTATTGACATCATTTAATGCATGAACATCTGGGAAATGCTCACATTTGATTTCACACTTTCAAATGAAAAATAGTGCAGTCTTCCTTCTACAGCTTTATGGAACTGTCTCGTTACTGGCATCTGAAATGGGGGTTCAGAGAATAAAAGTGGGTGCTCTAAATCCAGTAGTGTCTCTCAGGTACTATGATTTTATTTAAAAGAATAAAGATTTGCTAGTTTGTGGCTCTACTTAAAAAATAAATTCTTTGCTGGTGGTCTTGGTGGTGCATTTAAAGTAACTGTAACGATGCAATCTGTCTTTTATGATCCGAGAGCTGAGATGCCCAACTTCATAAATAGATTGGAATGTTATGAGCCCCACCTGCCAACACTAAAGTGGAGCAAATTCCAAAGAATTACCTTGTTATGCTCCACAGACAAAAGACAAAATAACAAAGGGAAAAGGAAACATATGTGACCTAAAGGCTTTCCTCCAAACTACAATGCTGATTTCCCCCCCTTTCTTTTAAAGACGTTTATGTAAAATTGAAGCATTCTAGACCTTCATAAATAATCCCCTGTGTTATTCAGCAGCCTATTTTGATAAATTAATTCTGATTTTGCAGAAACTGGGGAGATGGGAGAAGATAACTGTTCAACCTCAGTTATTCAGAACTCATGTCATTCAAAATGGGGTCATGTCCCCTGGTGACTGTTAATTACATTAAGTAGTCTCTTCATTATCCAAAATCTTTACAGTCCATAATTTTTTATGTCCCTCCAATCAAGTTTGAACTGTATCTCCCTTCATTAATGTAAGTGAAAATAGTATGTTAACTTTTTTTCTTCTAAGAGTCTTAGCTTGTGGGTATTTTCCATTTCTCAAAATGTAATAAATGAAGAGAAATCCTTTTTTATTGTTAAAAATATCCATCAGCATGGATCCCAAACTAAATGTGAAAAATCTTCACCATTCAGTGTGTATTGAGAAAAGTGCACATTTTGTTCATCGCAACTCTGGTTTTTTTAAGAAAAACATTTTTTAACCTACGTAAAGTTACATTGGCCCAAGTGCTGCTACATCATATGTTATAATCATATAATTAGCCAAATGTCTTTAAGACTGGTTAACTAGTTTTAATGACAGTGTGAAATCCTTCCTTCTTCAGTGACAGGATTTATCATTGAAAAGGGACTTCACATAATGTATAAATATTTTCCTAAACCTGCTGTTATTTAGCCCACAGTAACAGAAAGCACCAAAGTGGCTCAAGGAGAATTTAATTTACTATTGGAGTAATATCTCTCTATAGCATGTTCTCTTTCTCTGGGGTTTGCTACAGGACATACTACATTTGACAGAAGTTGATCTTAGGAAAATGGGAATTGAGAACCAAATCCACCGAACACACATCCTTTCCAATATCCTGCTGCTTCAGGAGGCAGAAAGAAAAAGAGGTAAGAAGTCTGCCATGTTGTTTCCTAGAGGTTTGAAAAACGGATTAATGTTACTTTCCAATCATGGGGTGTTGATCCAGCCTAGCATACAACTTTGTGATGAGGCCCACAAGATTACAGTATTCAGACTGTAACAAGAATGGCTGATGGTTTAGCTGCTTGTGAGATACTTGGGAGAGAAGATAGGGATCATTAACCCATTCTCATTTTGGTGTTTGTCAGTAGAGGTCTCCATACTAGTGTCACTTTCTAGCACTCAGTCTTGATCCTAAGAACAAATCATAATGTTAGCAGACTGTATGATTGCCAAAAGGCTGCTGAATCCCTTTTCCTCATTTGGAAGAACTGTAACCAAAAAGCCAAGACGAAGCAGTGTTCTGCTTAAATTACTTCATTCTTGTGAGAAAAGTGGAAGTGAGCAGGGAGTGTTTGGTCTAAAGGGAGAATGGATAACAGAGGCACTTTCCTCCCTCCTTTTCTATATGGGCTCCTGTCCTGAACTGTTAGAATTTAATTAAAATACCTTTTTTTTTTATTATGATACAAGTCCCTTTCCCAATTAAACACCAAAGTTCTGCTCAGAGGGGCTCATTGCAGCTGTTGGAGTATGGCAACTCTTCAAAATGTTCTCCTCTGAGTGAGAACTCAGTACAATGATACTATTTAGTCTTGATTCATTGAAGAGGATCTTTCGAGAAATATTACTCCAGATAACAAGGTCTAGTTATGATGTAGTCTGCCCAATAATTATAAAGTATCCTGGGCAAAGGCGGTCACAGACTGCACAGAAGCCAACATTTTACTCTGATGATGTTCCTGCCTTTCATTCATTTCAGATGAGATGAGAAGACATGGTTGGGAATAGAACCATGTGTAGTGATACTATTCATAAATATTCTGTGTTGACCTACACTAGTCTTCTGTGTTTGGGAACTGATATTCTGTGTGTCAGGGTTGGAAAAACAACTGTATGCTCATGCAACCATATACTTTTTTCTGATTTTTTTTAAATCGATTATAGAAAAACGTACATAATTCGGAAGAGGTCAAGTAGGGTAGTTTAATTTTCATAAATCAGAGTATACGAGTCATTAAAATGTAAACTCAGTATCTCATTCTTGTAATCTATATTATGAATATAACAGGAAACTACAAAACTTGATTATTGCAATGAGACTAGGGGATGTTTTGAGTGGAACCCACTTTCATTTACTTGTGAAGACCGGAATCTTGTTGCCTTCCTTAGATACTGTAGTGGTGAATGGGTGGTTATTCACACTAGAAAATAAATGTATAATCAAAGGTGCTGCTAAGCTTTTCAGCCACCCACTGAATTGGTTTATAGACGTTTTATATCAGTTCAACCAACTCAACAGATCTGCCAAAAATCCAATAAAATAACCATCACTGTTCCTTAATTGCAAACTCTTAGGTGAGCAGATAAAACAAAGAAAGGAGGCTTATCTCACAAGAATTGTACCAAACAAATGAAAATATTTGTATCTGTAACTTCAGTGCCAATGAAGGATCAACAAACACAAAAACATTTCTGAAGAATGTGGATAAGAACTTTAAAAAATAAAACATTTACTGTTAGCAGAGTCCTTGGAGATAAGGAAAATATGAAAAATAAAGACTCAGGCAATGAAACCCTTAATGACATAACAGTTTGCAAATAGTCTCGCAAAACAGTGTTGTTTTTCTGACTTCACAGCAACAATATTCCTCTTGAGACTGTATAGCTTCAAATGTGTAGGGCTAAATTCATCCCCAGTGTAACTCCAATGACTTCAATAGAATCACAGCAGAGATTAATTTGAACCAAGAATTTTATTCCTGAATTACAGCATATATTTTATGTCATCTAGACGTATCATTCTATTACCCTGAAAGCTGTATCACTTGGCTGGTTTGGTAATGAAGTGCTGGAGTTTCCTGAGCTAAGTTCTAATGAAAATGTCAGTAGTTCATTGTTCTGGAAAATAAACAATTTTGGGTGCTATTTTCCCCCTCAGTTTCTCTTTTTAGCTAATGAACAATTGTGTGTAACTAAAATATTCATTTCAGAGCGGGGCCAAATTTCATCCCTTGAGTTACTGTGTTGTCTCCAATAGACTTACCCCAGAGATGGTCCATTATGTTTAAAAAAACCTCTGGGAACACTGTAAAACAAATCAGTTCTGTCAGTTAAACGTGACTGCAGACTGTTTTGTTTTCACAATAGGGACTAATGGCTGTTATCTAGTCTCCAGCCTATTATGAAGTGTTTTTGTTTTGTGTCTGTCTTTGACAAAGTGCTGTGTCTAGGAGCAAGACTACCTAATCATTTACACTGAAAACACTTGTTTTTCAGCACTGAACTGTACTGAAGTCAGACACTGAAGCATTAGTGTTTTCTTTACTTTCCACTCTTAAATAAATGTGCATTTCTCAGCAAAAATTATACCACTGCATTAGTAAAAGATACTTTTCCACTCTGTCTTAATTTGAATTTTTAAAACAACCCAGATTAGCACTAAACTTGTTGTTCAGGAGTTTTCTGTGGAGTACAAGGCAGAAGTTATTTTAACTTGCAAACACTCTCAGAAGATGTTAGGTGTTATTGAAAATACACAGGTATGTCTTAATGGTGATTTTTTCATCTCTAAAAAGGTCTGGTTAAATGCACAGGTGGAGGATTTTTCCACACCTCTGCAAACTCTGTTGTTAAATACAAAAACATGTCTGCCATTTGTGTGCTTCCTGATTCTGCCTCCCAGAAGTATTTGACTTACTTTTTCTCCCCTGCTGATAATAGCTTCTCTTAATTAATTAGCCTCTTACAGTTGGTATGGGTACTTCCACCTTTTCATGTTCTCTGTATGTATAAATATCTTCTTACTGTATGTTCCATTCTATGCATCCGATGAAGTGGGTTTTAGCCCATGAAAGCTTATGCTCAAATACATTTATTAGTCTCTAAGGTGCCACAAGTACTCCTATTCTTTTTGCTGATACAGACTAACACGGATGCTACTTTGAAACTTGTTTCCTATGAGTATTTAATCCAACCTAGATGAAATTAGAATGAGGCATCATATATTTTGAATCAGTAACTAAGATCCCTTCAATATGCTCTTTGGTTCTGTCTACATGTGGCCATATTCTCTGCTGCAGTCTGGCTCTTTTTTTTGCTGTTCAGGTAGTGCAAAGAAGCCAAAAACCAATGAAATCTCCCCCATGCCAGGGCAACCCTCACCTTGGAGAGTCCATAGTGGGCCTTGAGCCAACATAGGGTATGTCTACTTTAGAAATGTAGGTCGACCTATTTTAGGTTGACTTATAGCCCCTGTAGTAATCACTGCGGTGGTGCATGTCCACACTACCTTCCTTGGGTCAGTGGTGTGCACCTCCACCAGGAGCACTTCCACTGACCTAAGGGCAGTGTGGGGACCTGAGAGCCTGGTCTCTCAGCTCCACTAGCAGCTCCCTGCCAGGAACCCGGCTGCCCCAAAGGCTCTTGGGGTTTCGGCGGGCTGCCCCTACCCTCCCTTCCCTGTTCACCACCAGGAGCAAGGGAAGCCACCTGGTGCTTCCCCGCATCCCATTCCAGCTTGTCAGCCCACCCCCACCCCCGCCCACTCCCTGCCAGGAACCATGCAACCTTGTCAATTTCATGACTCACCAAGTTGTGAAACTAACACAGTTGCCCCCTTCCCAGCTGGGAGTGGGGGCATGAGTGCTGCCAGGGCTTCTCGAGGGTGGCTCCCAGCTGGGGGGGAGAGAGAGAGAGAGAGAGTGTGTGTGTGTAAAACCATCAGGGCTTCTCGCCCCAGTTCCCAGTGGGGGGGGAAGCTGCCAGGGCTTCTTGCCCACAGCTCCCAGCCAGGAGTGGGGTCCAGCCACGCAGCTCTCTAGGGGAATGGGTGCCAGTGAAATTGACAAGACAGGCAACAGCCAATGTAAGGGAGGCAGTGTCTACATAGTTACTGTGTTGCCCTAACTATACCAACATAAGCCTTATACCTCTCATGGAGGTGGCGTTGTTATGTCGATGTAGTACGGCACTTACATCGGCAGGAGGAAGGCTGTAGTGTAGACACTGACATAATTAGGTCGACATAGGTTGACATAAGGCAGCTTAACAGAGTAGTGTAGACAGCTCTGATAGTCAGTTCCTACACCCATGCAGATTAATTCCTCCTGGAGTGCAGCCGAGCGGGAGAGGCACGGGGCTCCCCGGCAGTGGCAGGGAAGTTTATCGGTTCGGGGGATCCCAGCCGGCAGACAGGGGCGAGGAGCTGGCTGGGGTCCCCCGCCTGGGACAAGTCTCGCCCCTGCAGCCCCTCTCCGCTGCGTGTCTCCAGCGAGCAACCCACGCCCCCGGGCTGTGCTGCCCACCTGGGCCCTGCCCGCTCCGCGCTGCCCCCGGACCCACCACGCTGCCCTGTGGGCTGCAGGGCTGGAGCGGGCTGCAGGGCTGGAGCAGCCTCCGCGCTGCACTGCAGCGCTCCCAGCCCCGGCTGGCCATGGCCCATGTGCCCAGGCTGCTGCACAGGGGCGTCTCCTCCCCAGGCCCAGCTCAGGATCCAATGGGGCAGTGAGGGGGCAGGGCTGGGGGTGGGGATTTGGGGAGGGATCCAATGGGGGAAGGAGGGACATCTGGTCACCCAAATCTCAATAGAGCATGAGCTGACCCAGACTGTGGACTTTCAAGAAGCAGTTCAGATCTTTGCAAAACACCGCTTTGATTATTCAAACAGATAAAAATGCCAGTGTTTACTATGCAGACAAGAAAAGTTACACTTGCTGTTCAGGCATTTGAAAGTTGTGTTACTTAAAATTTTTTAACAGAGCATTTTAAGTTGTTAGTTCTCGTTTACTGGTGTCTCTTCTGCTTTCCTTAAAATCCTTGGAATCACAGCCAGACTTTTCAGTTCAGTAGTATTCACTATCTGCTTTGCAGATTCCAGACTGGAGCCAAAGTATTCTGGTACATCTGCCAATAGACGGAGGCTGCTTTGAACACTTCCTTTAGCATAACAGTTAGGGATGACATCAACACCTGTGTGGTCTTTGTCTTCCTGCTTTCCTTCACAAGTTCAAGGATTGGAAAGTTTTCTCTCACCTTTTCCCAGTTTTAAATGAGGAGATCAAAAATGTAGACGCAATTACAAAATTATAAACATACAGGTCTGGCTTTTATGTGCCACATGGGCCCTCGGGCAGTCCCAGATCCCAAAAGCAGCTGAGCTTAAAACTACAACCCAGTCCTTTGAAAGTTCAAACTTTGTTTATTCTTACTGTTTCTGTCTGGCTCCCTGTTTATCCTAGAGCTGCATGTCAGTCAGAAGGTGAATAAAAAACATCTTCAGCATGTGTTTCACACTGAGGCTGTTACTTCATGACTTTCATTTGAGACGTCACACACAAATTGGAAAAACCATTCGTTTCCATGTAGCAGGGGCCACTGTCACAAAACTACTGTTGCTGTAAAGAAGGGCACTGGGAAGGCACTTCCACCTACTCTTCCCCTCTCGAGCAGGGGGAGGTTTGAAAACCATCCCATAATGTCATCTTTGCTCCCCTTCATTGGTTCACTACTTCTCTTTGGCGGGAGGGATGGGGAAGTTGATAGATATGCAAATAAAACTGATTTCTCTTCAGAGATGTGGGGACTTTCATTACTTCATTTTCCACTTTCATTAACACTGTTGCCACTGTAATGAGCAAAATAGAGTGGAATGGAACCGAGGAATAGAGACAAAAGGGAATAGAATTTATTTTCTTTAAACATGGCCCAGGGCTTCCTTTCATGCAACTCTCTCCCCAAACCACAGTGTCTTCCTTCTCTTCTAATGTGTGTGTGTGTTACCAAAAAGCCCCAACAAATCTGTTAATACAATGTTAGGGATGCACGGTTAAAAGATCTGGATCCCCATTCACACTTCTGAAGTGGTATTGGGAAAGGTTTTGTCCAATCTACACTAGCACTTAAACAGCTTTCAGTACTGGCTCAGGGGGACACCATTGTTGCCAACCTGTGTCAGCAGCAGATGAGTTTCCTAGTCTAGCCTGGACTAACAAACTGGGAAATGTTAATGATAAGCTGGTGATTAATCTTTTCTACATTTAATTACCTCCAGTGATTTTAGTTCCTGTAGGAAACTCTCTAACTCCCTCTTACATTTTTTGAAACACAGGAATTCTCATACAAGACCAGGCCAGTGCTCCATCTTATCCAGTTTCCAACAGTAGCCAGTACAGGTTAACACTGAAGAATGTGCATTAAACCCTGCAGCAGGCAGTTTTGAGAGAATCTGCCTGTCACAGTTCCTTAGGTAACTGCACCTCTGACTCCTTTGTGGCCGTCTCAAGGGCACTGTACTCTACTGACATCTCAGGCCTCTAGCTGTCACCTTTCTTGGGGCGGAGTTCAGGGACTCTCCTCCTAGACCAGGAATGTAGGCTGCGTTCCTCCTTCAAAGCACTCTGATCACATCAGCAAGTCTGACTTTAGCTCAGCGCCTGCAGTCTTGTTCTCTCAGGGCCAAGGACAGGGTTAACCAGTGACCAGCCAGCCTTCATAAAGCAAAGTTTTACTTATTCAGAACAAAGCACTACAGAGAAAACATACATTAAAAACAATAAACAGATAATTTACAGGAATTAGCTTACCAAGGAGTCATCCATTTTCCACATAGAGACCCTGATAGGAACAAAGTACTTCAGGACCTTTCCACATGATCTGGCCCTCTTGGTCATAGTGTCATGTCAGTTCTTTGATTGTGTGGGACTGACCTCTCTTCCTCAGTCAGGATGGTCGCTTTTATACAGCGTGTAGTTCTTAGAGGAAAAGGCATATAGTAGTTTGATCTGGTTTAAGACCCCCTCTTAAACCAGATCAAACTACTATATGCCTTTTCCCCTAAGGAGTCTGACTTATCCAGACTTGCTACCTGCCTGGGGGTTTGCCTTAAGTATCTCCAGTGATTTTAGTTCTGCAGGATACTGTTTAGCTCCCTCCATGAAGGCATATATACATATAATCTTTATAGCATTCATGCAATAATCATTGGATCTTCCAGGTGTTCATAATATCTGTCACACTGATTACAGAGAGAATTTATTCCTAAACTTTCTAGCTGCTTCTTTACCTAAGGCCCATTTGTGTGAGGTGCTGAGCACCCTCAGCTCCCATGGACTTTGGTGAGAGCAGAGGAAGCACAGCACTTGACCAGTTCAGGCCTTTTTTTCTCTTAAATATTATCATCATTAAAGGGTACTGGCAATTTCCCTTTAAAGGCACAGTACCAAATAAGCACTAGGATGCCACAGATGTATCACAGGACAAGTATTATAAAAGTCACACAGACCTTGCTTCCTATTCTCAACTGCTGTGACAGGAAGTAGGGCAGTTAGCCATCCCTTAATTAGGTTGATTCTATATTATTTTATGGCTTAAGACCTTGACATGAACTATGTGAACTCAAGGCAGTCAGTGCAGCTGACAGAGCATCAGCATCAGATCTAGCTCCAGACCCAATGGTCCTCAAGAAGGCAAAACTCACATTGAAACCCCTATATGTAAGACTCTGAAAGTCTATACATAAATCTCTTCCTGCATCCTACTATAATGACATCTCTCACTGAACATTTGCCAGTCAAAAGCTTTCAGCTTTCTCTAAAAATGGAATAAAACTAGCAGGAAAGGAATATAATGACTCATACCAGAGTATTCTTAGCATATGTAATAATGTCAAGTCACTAGCCCCATTACTTAGCACCCAGCCATGTTGTGAAGGAAATCTATATTCATTGCCTAGTTCTTATTCATAAAAACATTACAATTTTAAAAAAACCCGAGTTACTCGTCTATAAATTACACTGCCTGGAAATTTACAGGACAGTTAAATCAATCAGTAGAGACCAGTTCACATCCTAAAATTGATTTGATTCTGTGGCATAGTTTTATACATTTTCCATTAAACAGTAGCAGAATTAGTCCAGTCAGAGCAGCAAGAAATGTTCCCCTATGCTGCGAGGAAAATATTTGTACTTCCCTAGCACCTTCCATCTGATACTCTTTTAAAGTGCTATAATGGACAAATATTCACAACACTTCAGTGAGGTAGGTAGTTTAGATTAGTAAATGGAAGTGTAGGAAGGTTAAATGACTTCTTACAAGGTGACACAGAGCTACACCTATAACCTGGTTCTCCTGACTCCAAGTCCTTCACTCTCGCCATAATCCTGTCTCTCATGACCAGCAATGATGAGTGTGCTAGTTAAGGATTGCTATCTGGACTATGTCATATGTTTGCAGTGAACCCTCAGACCATCCAAATCTTATCTGCTTTCTTGTTTCATCACCAGTTCAAAAGTCAGCTTGGATATGTGAAAAGGTTTTTAAGCCTCTTACGTCAGTTTCTAGAGTGGCTCTGAACTCAGTTTAAGTGAATTTGGCCTGAATTGTGGTTTCATGTTGATACCAGGCAAAACTCAGTGTTTCTGACCTAATCTTATGCGAGTTCTTTGGGTTCGCTGAAACCTGAAAATTCAAGAGCTGAGAACTCACAATGATCAAAACTGTTGAAAAACATTGCAGTGAAACCCAGTAAACCAACACTGGCAAACTTCAAACAGCTCTATCTGGTAGGCTATAAAAAAGTAGTATACTTAAATGTTAGCTTTTCACTTCTGAATAGTACATCAGAATCTAGTATATTGACTACAAATTTATCTATTGTCCTCTTCTTTTTCCTGATGGTGGTTTCTGTTAAATTCTAGACTCTAGACTCAGATTCTTAGCTGATGTAATTGGAGCTGATTGAGCTACACCAGTTTAAACCAACTAAGAATTTTTCACAATGAGTTCAGTTTTCTCTGATATCCATGGTAATTTCTGAGGAAATCTGGTGGATTTTGGATAGGAGCCACTGGCTAAGTCTCTTGTGGATATGTGTACACAGCAATTAAACATCTGTTTCTGGCCTGGATCAGCTGACTTGGGCTCAGGCTGCAGGACTGTAAAGTTTCTGTGTAGATGTTCAGGCTCAGGCTGGAGCCCAAGCTCTGGGAGTCTCCCCTCTGCCAGGGTCCAAGAGCTTGAGCTCCAACTTGAGCCCAAATGTCTACACAGCCCTGTGAGCCTGGGTCACCTGCTGATCTTTAATTGCTGTATAGATGTACCCTGTGAATATCTTCTTTAATTAGCTTTAAAGGTGACCTAAGACGACGACTTCTAATTGAGGGTGTGCCCTTTTTACTCTTTTTTTTTTTTAATGGGGCAGAAGAGGAAGTGTGTGTGTCTGTTTTTAAAGGCTTATTTTCACCTTTTTTTAACCTTAGAAATATCAGAAATATCAAGTCTGGTCTTTGTTGGTTTTGCTGGAGGACCTTCTGGATATCTTAAAGGATGTTTATTGTGAACCTTAGTTGAGGTGGTAGGTATATCAAATATTTTAACAAAGATTTCCTTTTCCAAAAGTGTTAATTAGGCAGTGAAGTTAAACAGATGTAACCAAAACAAATTTAACAGTTTTACTAAAAATCCCTTCCTCTCTCAAAAACTCCTTTCCTTGTTTTGAATCATGTGATGTTATCCTTTCACTAATTCTCAGTGACTGTAGAATCTTCCAGAGTGGACAAGACCTGAATTTCTAATGAAAGAAACAAGCAGAAAAAGAACCTTTACAAAATATAGGCCTTCTTTATACATATCATAAAAAAGCACAGAAGTACACAAGCCCCCACCTTTCCCCCCTCCTCTGTATGTCACCTTTAAAAGGTATTTTTTCTGATGTTGGTTCTTTTTATTTTGCCTAATTGACCTAGTGGTTGTGGTCTGTATCACCAGGCCAGAGATCAACTTCCATTTCCAGCCAGAGTTGTCTGGTTTTGCTCATGATTGCAAAAGGTTTCCTTCTTCTATTAGCCTCAGTATTTTCCAGAAAGACAGCCACATGAAGGTGATGGGTTCTACTCATCCATCAGTATGGCAAGGATTGCTGTGTGTAAGCCCCAGTGGTGGTTGTCGGTCTTGCCCCCGTAAAACTGTAGACATTGATAAGAGAAGAGATTCCAGTGTCATTTGAGCAACCTTGTTCTTTTATATATTTTTAAAGGTCTGAGCTATACTTAGTGTTTGGTTGATATAGCTACAATGCTCAGGAGTGTGAAAAATCCACACCCCTGGGCGATGTAGTGATGCTTCATAATACCCAGTGATGCAACTAAGTCAACAGAAGAATGCTTCAGTCAACCTAGCTACTGTTTCTTCGGGAGGTGGTGGTCCTACACCAATGGAAAAAGCCCTTTTATTGGTGTAGGCTGTGTCTATAACAGTGGTTCTCAGGCACCACAATGTGTTATGTGGGCCACAGGTTGAGAACCACAGCCCCCTCCCAAAAAAAACCCTCCACAGTCCCCCATGCCCAGCACCCCCTGCCAAGGGACCCCTCCTAGAGGGGAGAGCACCCCCACAAACCCCTAGTTCCCAGAACCCCCCCCCCTCACTGCCCAGAGTGCTCCCCCTCCTCACAAACCTGCCCAGAGACCCATTCTCCCACACCCTTCCCCACTACGGCACTCACCAGTTCCCTGCTGGCAGTAGCACTCCAGCAGGCTGCCGGAGGCTGTCTCCTCCCAGCCAGCCCCACCCCCTTTCAGACCAGAACGGCAAATTTTGCATGTTTTTGGGCTGCATGTGACGCATGGGCCACGAGTTGAGAACTGCTGTTCTCTACTGTGTGGTTATGTCAACATAGCTACGGCACCATAGCGGTGACAGTATAGTTCCTGTAGCGTAGACAAGCCCAAAGTCTCCCTGCTTTTCTCTTTCTGGCATTTATATTGTTTGTTTCTTGAGCTATGTGGCAATATTAGCAGTGAGCATGTCTTAGAACTGCTCAGGCTTGTAGCTAGGCAAACAAAAGTGAGGATGCTTTGGGAAGACAATAAAAACATAAATGTAGTAGGCATCCTCCCCCCAGAAAATTGTGACATGTCAAGTGCAATCTTCTGTGTTTTAGAAGGTTCTTAGACAAACAAAACCAAAACCTGAAGAAGGAAGCCTATCTACTGTTTATTTGGAATTGTAGGAAACAATTTGATAAACTATATGGAGTTAAAACACCAACAAACATATCAAAAACCTTGGCTCAGAAATACTCAGATATACTCAAAAAGGGGCCCATGTTGGATTTACGTGGTTCTATTTGTTTTGTTATCCTCTCCTCCGTACATGTGACAGGGACACTAGACTCCACTGTCCACCCCCCAAAAACAATGAGGAGTCCTCAGCCCGCCCCCACATTTGGGTTTGTATAATATTTTGTTACCAAACTTTCTGTTTAAACAAAACCAATTTGAAATCTACTGATTGGTTTTTGTCCTCCCTCTTTCCCCATGTGATAGTCTTTCCTTTCATGGCTTTTTCCCGTGTCCTGTTCTCTTTCGCCATCTAGGGCCTGATCTACAGACCATGGAAGTCAATGCAAGTCTTTCAATTGACTTCAATGGACTTTGGATCAGGCTCTAAATCTCTCTCTCCATGGTTTTTTGTGCCTCCGCCTTTCTCCTTTCTCACTCATTTCTTCCGTAATCTCCCTTTAGCTCCCAGTCACAGCTCTCTTGCTTCTCCTGGCTCCCTTACTTCTGCTTTCTATTCCCTGTCTACCCTTTCCTGTTCTGTTTTCTCCATGCCCCTCTTTAGCCCCTTGCTCAAGCTTTCTTCTCCCACTTCTACCCCATATTCCAGTCACTCGCCCCACACTTCCATATTTGCTCTCTTGCCCTAGCTGAGGCTCCCATATCTTTCTTGCCTCCACCGTATTTCTTTCCCATTCTCCCACTGCTCCATCAATGCAGCCATATGCCCCAGCCATCATGAAAGGTCTGTAATGTATTATTTCTACCCAGTGATGAGCTGCCAAAATATTAACAACCGGTTCCCTCCTCCTCACCCCATGAGGGGGTCATGCCCTCCCCACCCCCTGGGGGTCATGCCCCATCCAACCCCCCACGATCCTTGACAGCCCCCCCCAGGACTCCTGCCCCATCCACCCCCCTTCCCTGTACCCTGACTGCCCCCCACCGCCCCATCCAACCCCTGCTCCTTCCTTATTCCCCCCCCCAGGACCCTTGCCCCCGTTCAATCCCCCTTTTCCCTGCCCTCTGACTGCTCCGACACTAATCCACCCCCCCAACTCCCTGCCCTCTATCCAACACCCCCCCCCCGCTCCCTTACCGCACTGCCTCGAGGTGGGGGCCAGGCCGGAGCCGCTCAGCCGGGGCTGGGCCGGGCCGGGCCAGAGCTGCACCACCCGGCCGATGTCAGGGCTGCACATGCGCCGGCCGGGGTCAGGCCGGAGCTGCGCCACTCAAGGACGGGGTTGGGATTGGGAGCCAGGCCAGAGCTGTGCGGTGCCTAGAGCCCTACTCGCGCCCCCACCCCCCTGCCCCAGCTCACCTGCGGGAAGCCGCTGCTTCCTTCTCAGCCCTCCCTGGCTTCTCGCCCGAACAGCTGATTCGCGGGAAGCCGGGGAGGGGGAGGAGAAGCTGGGGGAGTGCTCAGGGGAGGAGGCAGAGGCAGAGTGAGGTGAGCTGAGGCTGGGGGAAGGGCAAGGAGCTGCTGGAGCTTTTGTTAAATTTTAAAAGCCCTTTTCGAACGGGTTGTCCCGCGAGGGACAACCGGTTCGAAAAGGGCTTCTAAATTTAACAACCGGTTCCCATGAACCGGTGGGAACCAGCTCCAGCTCACCACTGTTTCTACCTGTACATTCTGATGTTGGAGGCAGTGTCTGGTTAGGAGTGGGTTATTTTGTCCTCTGGTGAGGTTAGTGAGATGGATTCCAGTACCTTTAGAATCTTTGATTTTTAAGATCAGGTGTTCTTACCTCAAAGTAAAAAAGAAAAATAAACTCCTCGGGCCAAATTCATCCAGTTGAAGTCAATAGAGTTACGCACTCTTACACCAGGCAGTGATGCTCCGACTGAGGCGCGCAAGCTGCAAGTGGCTCTTCAATGTCTCCTGCAGCACTTTGCAGCTTGTGATATTAAAACACTGATTTAATTATTAACCAATTAGGATGTTTTTACTATGCTATTAATCAATTGTAGTTGATGAAATAATACTTGGTCAGTCATTTTGCTGAGAGAATAATATATCAATATATAATATATAGATATAAAACTAAATATTTCCCCTATCATACTGCTTAAATACAAATATACAGTACTATAGTAAATGGAATAATGAATTCACACTACTGTGGCTCTTTTGGGCAATGATGATTGCTAATTGGGCTCCTGAACCGCTGAGGTCTGAGTATCACTGCACCAGGACTTAGGCCTGGTCTACACTACGCATTTAAACTGAATTTAGCAGCGTTAAACCGATTTAACCCTGCACCCGTCCACACAACGAAGCCCTTTATAGCGATATAAAGGGATCTTTAACCGATTTCTGTACTCCTCCCCAACGAGGGGAGTAGCGCTGAAATCAGTATTGCCATGTCGGATTAGGGTTAGTGTGGCCGCAATTCGACGGTATTGGCCTCCGGGAGCTATCCCATAGTGCACCATTTTGACCGCTCTGAACAGCAATCTGGAGTCGGATGCACTGGCCAGGTAGACAGGAAAAGCCCCGCGAACTTTTGAATTTCATTTCCTGTTCACCCAGCGTGGAGAGATCATCAGCACAGATGACCACACAGAGCTCATCAGGTAACAATGCAGTCTCCTGAGAATCGAAAAAGAGCTCCAGCATGGACTGCACGGGAGGTACTGGATCTGATCGCTGTATGAGGAGAGGATTCTGTGCTAACAGAACTCCGTTCCAAAAGACGAAATGAAAAAACATTTGAAAAAATGTTTGAAAAAAGGCCATGATGCAGAGAGGCCACACCAGGGACTCAGTACAGTGCCGTGTGAAAGTTAAGGAGCTCAGACAAGCCTACCAGAAACCAAAGAAGCAAACAGAAGGTCCGGGGCAGGGCCGAAAACATGCAGCTTCTATGCTGAGCTGCATGCAATTCTAGGGGGGTCTGCCACCACTACCCCACCCCTGTCCCTGGATTCCGAGGTGGGGGTGGTAATCGCAGCCATGGCTGAGGATTCTGCAGATGGGGAAGATGAGGAGGAAGAGGAGGACGAGCCTGTAGAGAGCACACACCACTCCGTTCTCCCCAACAGCCAGGAGCTTTTTCTCACCCTGACGGAATTACTCTCCCAGCCCTCCCAAGCAACTATCCCAGACAACGAAGCCATGGAAGGGACCTCTGGTGAGTGTACCTTGTAAATATAAGACATGGTTTAAAAGCAAGCGTTTTTTAATGATTAATTTGCCCTGAGGACTTGGGATGCATTCGCAGCCAGTACAGTTACTGGAAAAGTCTGTTAACATGTCTGGGGATGGCGCGGAAATCCTCCAGGGACATCTCCATGAAGCTCTCCTGGAGGTACTCCAAAAGCCTTTGCAGAAGGTTTCTGGGCAGCGCTGCTTTATTCCATCCTCCATGGTAGGACACTTGACCACGCCATGCATGTAGCAAGTAATCTGGTATCATTGCATGACAAAACCTAGCTGCGTATGGTCCCAGTGATTGCTGGCATTAAAGCAACATCCGTTCTTTATCTCGCTGTGTTATCCTCAGGAGAGTGATATCGTTCATGGTAACCTGGTTGAAATTCAGGAATTTAAGTAAGCGGACAGAGATGGCCATTCCTACTGGGCTGTTTGCCTGTGGCTTAAAAGAAATCCTTCCCTGCAGGTAACCAAGCGGGGGTAAATAGGAGGGCGATTGGCGCTGAGCTTTTCTGCGTTTGGCTAGCAGGGATCTTTCCTGCTACCAGCCACGTGATTGGGGAGGGGGGAAACGGGGGTGTTTAGCAGTGATCTTCTATGATACCAGCCAAGGGGTGGTTTCTGCTGCTGCACATTAACATGAAAGAAGCAGCACTCAACGGGCTTTGCTTGCTATTTGGGAAAGGAGGGCGCTGGATAGATGAAGGCTGCAGAAGACGAAAGACAATAGCTTACCATGGCCGCATGCAAGCTGAATTCTGCTGCCCGGACCTGCGTCTGTGATCTGTAACACCAAAGCCGCAGGCACTCAATATTAAGATGCAAAATGCGACCTTGTAGTGAAAACACATGTGCTATGTAAGGTGAATAGTGTTGTTCACCATGAAAGAGTATGACCATTGTTCTCTAAAATGTATCTTTTTAAATACTTCTCTCCCTTTTTTCCCTCCCTCATGCTGCTGCAAATTTTTCAAGCCTCCCTACTCCGTCCTGAAGGCTATCTCAGATAAGGCGGCGGAAAAAAAAGACGCGAGAAGAAATGTTTTCGGAAAATCATGGAAGTGACCCACAATGAAAGAGCTCATTTGAATGAGTGGAAGGACATGGTAGCAAAGTACAGGAAAGATACCAGTGACCATGAGGACAGGAGGACGCTCGAGATGAGAGGAGGCGGCAGGAAGATCAGCGGTGGCGGGATGCAACTCTGGGGCTGCTGCGTGATCAAACTGACATGCTCCGGCATATGGTGGAGCTTCAGGAATGGCAGCAGGATCACAGAGTGCCTCTGCAGTCCCTGTATAACCACCCTCCCCTCTCACCATGTTCCTTAGCCTCCTTACCCGCCAGACGAGTAAGAACTCGTGGGGGTAGGCTCCAGGCACCTGCCCACTCCACCCCAGTGGACAGCCCAACCAAAAGGCTCTCATTATTATGAAATTTTTTTAGTGGCCTTTTCCTTCCCTACTATCCTCCTCCCAAACCCCACCCGGGCTATCTTGTCAGTTCTCTCCCTCTTTTTATAATTAAGTAATAAAGAATACATGATTTTTAAACGAGAGTGACTTTATTTCCTTAGAAAGCAAGCTGTGATCGAAGGGGTGGGTGGGTGGGTTACTTACAGGGAATGAGTCAATCAAGGGGGGGAGGGTTTCATCAAGGAGAAAGAAACACAACAGTCAGACTGTACCCTGACTACTGATTAAACTGGTTTTCAAAGCTTCTCTAATGCGCACCGCTTCCTGGTGTGCTCTTCTAATTGCCCTGGTGTCTGGCTGTGCGTAATCAGCAGCCAGGTGATTTTCCTCAGCTCCCACCCCACCATAAAGGTCTCCCCCTTACTCTCACAGAGATTGTGGCGCACACAGCAAGCAGCAATAACAATGGGGACATTGGTTTGGCTGAGGTCTGAGCGAGTCAGTAATGTGCGCCAGCGTGCCTTTAAATGGCCAAATGCACATACTACCACCATTCTGCACTTGCTCAGCCTGTAGTTGAACAGCTCCTGACTACTGTCCAGGCTGCCTGTGTATGGCTTCATGAGCCAAGGCATCAAGGGGTAGGCTGGGTCCCCCAGGATAACTACAGGCATTTCAACATCCCCAACTGTTAGTTTCTGGTCTGGGAAGTAATTCCTTTGCTGCAGCCGTTTAAACAGAGTAGTGTTCCTGAAGACGCGAGCGTCATGAACCCTTCCCGGCCATCCCACGTGGATGTTGGTGAAACGTCCCTTGTGATCCACCAGTGCTTGCAGCACCATGGAAAAGTACTCCTTGTGGTTTATGGGTTCCATCTATCGCCCCACCACAGTTAGGGAATCCCATTGCAGCAAAGCCATGCACTATGACCTGCACATTTCCCAGAGTCACAACCTTTTGTAGCAGCAGCTTAGTGATTGCTTTGGCTACTTGCATCACAGCAGCCCCCACAGTAGATTTGCCCACTCCAAATTGATTCCCAACTGACCGGTAGCTGTCTGGCGTTGCAAGCTTCCAGAGGGCTATTGCCACTCGCTTCTCAACTGTGAGGGCTGCTCTCATCTTGGTATTCTGGAGCTTCAGGGCAGGGGAAAGCAAGTCACAAAGTTCCATGAAAGTGTCCTTACGCATGTGAAAGTTTCGCAGCCACTGGGAATCGTCCCACACCTTCAACACTATGCAGGGCTGCCCAGAGGGGGGGGCAAGTGGGGCAGTTTGCCCCAGGCCCCAGGTCTTGCAGGGGCCCCCACAACAGGAGAGCAGCTAAGGAGGGAACCGAGGGGGCCGCCACTCCCCCATTGAGCACATTCCCCTAAAGTGGCCTTAGCGGGAATTTGTAAGAAGGTAGAAAGGTCCGGAATTCCCTCCCCTCCATGCATAGGGCGGCACTGCTGATTGGCTGCCGGGGCCTATTGAGCTGCTCCCATTGGGCCTCCAGCAGCCAGACCCCGCCCCCTCGCGCTCCCTCAGCACCTTGTGGAGTAGGGGCTGTGTGCTGGCAGCGTGATTAACTTGGGCTCCAGAGGCAGCCAGGGGCTGGAGCTGCATGGTGGTAAGAGGAGTCCCAGGGGCAGTCAGGGAGCAGGGGGCGGGTGGGATGGTTCGGGTGGGGAGAGGGGCTGGGGCAGTCAGGGAGCAAGGGGAGTTAGATGGGAGGAAGTCTGGGCCTCTTTCCAACAGCAAAACACAAGCATAGAAAAGCAGCCTTCAGTGGGAAGTACTATCAGCTGGCCTGGGCAGCCTGCACGGCCCCCAGCCTGCTTGCCTGAGCTGTATTATTAATGCATTTTAGTTGGAAGATGCAGCCTGAGTGATTTAAAGGCCCCGAAGGCATAGGCGGCAGGTTATATATGTTTGCGGTGCTCAAGCACCAGGAATATTCAGGGCTGGGGGCCCTGCTCCATCAATATTTGGACCTGGGTCTCTCCCCCGGCCCTGCCTGGATCAGGCCCTGGCCCCGGCCCCCGTGGGTCTCCCCCCGCACCCCGCCTGACAGAAAGCAGCGTGGCACCTCTCCCCTGCCTGCTTCTGCTGCCGGAGTAGAACGGCTCCCAGCAGAACTGCTGTCTTCCATCCCCTACTGGCAGGGCAGGCTGCCCTTACCCTGCCCTTCGGCCCTCGCCCTGAGCCTCTCCAATGCCCCAAACCCCTCATCCCCCCACACCCTAATCCTCTGCCTCAGCCCTGAGCCCCCCCACATCATGAACCCCTCATCCTCAGCCCCACAGCCCTCACCCCACACCCCAACCCTCTGCCCTAGCCCTGAGCCTCTCCAACGCCCAAAACCCTTTATCTCCCCACACCCTAATCTTCTGCCTCAGCCATGAGCCCCCCCACATCATGAATCCTTCATCCTCAGCCCCACAGCCCTCACCCCACACCCATCCTCAGCCCCACAGCCCTCACCCCACACCCCAACCCTCTGCCCTAGCCCTGAGCCCCCTCCTGCATCATGAATCCCTCATCCTCAGCCCCACAGCCCTCACCCTTGCATTTCCTCCTATCCCCAAACTCCCTCCCAGAGCCTGCACCCCCTCCCGGAGCGTGCACCACCTCCCCTTTCCCACACACCCCTTCCCACCCTCAAACTCCCTCCCAGAGCCTGCACCCCTCACCCCTTCCTACACCCCCAGCCCAGAGCCTGCACCCAAACTCCGCCCCAAAGCCTGCACCCTTCACCCCCTCCTGCACACCCACCCCCTGCCCCAGCCTGGAGCCTGCACCCAGCACCCAAACTCCATCCCAAAGCCTGCACCCCTCCTGCACCCTAATCCCCAGCCCAGGACCTGCACCCCAGACCTTCCCCCTCAACCCCCTCCCAGAGCCTTAGGCAGGTGGGGGTGGAGTTTGGGGGGCGGAGTTGGGGGGGGCGGGTTCTGGGCACCGCCAAAATTTCTACAAACTTGCCACCCATGCCTGAAGGCTGCTGAAAGAGCTGGAAAAGTTGCAAGCTTTCTCTGCTGGGCTTTTCATCTGGGTCATACAATGCAAACCTGCTTGAGGCACTGCACAAGAGATATGTATTGAGGAAGGCCATGCATCTCACAGCTTAAGCTCTTCTAAGCTTGCAGCCATGGCAAAGGATTTGGGAGCAGTTAACAATTCTGTGTGGTTAAGAGATTTTTCATTTCCTGGGCCCTGCTACCCAATGCCCAGGGCCCCACAGGGGATACTGAGTGAGTAGCCCGGCTTGTCCTCTGCAATCCCTTCCCTGCTTCTTTCCCTTGTGTTTGCAAGGGTCTCATTAACATGCTGCATCTGAACGCCCCTCCCCCAGGCCTTCCCTCCAGAGACACAGCCTCCTGGCTTCTCCTCCTGCCTCACTTTCTTCTTCTCTCCCTGTCTGTGGTTTTTCTCCATGCCCTGTCCCTTGTCTGTGCTCCCTCTCCACCGCATGCACTGTATTAAGCACGTCTCTGCCTCTCTTGTTTATAGGCTCTGTGCTGGGATGGCAGAGGCAGAGCTATTGTGTTCTCTGCTAGGTCTGTTTGGATCAGACTCTAAAATCAAACGCTCCCTTTGCTAGCAGTATCCCTCCGCCTGCTCGCAAAGGCTTCTGGCTAAACATTAAATCCAGGTGCTAGGGCAGAAGCAGCTACCCATGTACCCTCAATGGCAGGAGCTGTGCGTGGTCCCTCGCCCCCCCCCACTTTGGATTAAGGGGTGTGTCTTGGTGTATATTGGGGGTCTTGTCAGGGGGCAGGGAGGGGTTTGATGGGGCGTGGGAGTCCTGGCAGTCTGTCTAAGGGCAGGGGTGTGGATAAGGGTCAGGGCAGTCAGGGGAGAGCTAGGAGGTAGTGCCCTAGGGGAGCAGTTAGGGACAGGGGTCCCAGGAGGGGGCAGTCACGGGACAAGGAGTGGGGGGATGTTGGAGGTTCTGAGGGGGGCAAGAAGTGGGAGGGAGTGGATGTAATTAGTAATTTGATATGTTGAGTGGCACCTTTTTTTATGTGTTCGCTCCCCCTGATGTTAGAACCTGCCTACGCCACTGCCCACAAGAATATAGTATTCTATAGTATTACAACTTTTTTTTATGGAAGGGGCCCCCAAAATTGCTTTGCCCCAGGCCCCCTGAATCCTCTGGTCAGCCCTGACACTATGTGGTCCCACCAGTCTGTGCTTGTTTCCCAGGCCCAAAATCGGAGTTCAATGGCTAGAACCTGCCCCATTACCAGCAGGATCTCCAAAGCGCAGGGGCCCGCAGTTTGACAGCATTCTGTGTCCACGTCCTCATCACTCTCGTCACTGCTCTGCCGTAGCCGCCGCCTCCTCGCCTGGCTTTGCAGGTCCCGGTTCAACATTGACTGCACGAGGATGCACAAGGTGTTTAAAACATCCATGATTGCTGTCTTGAGCTCAGCAGGGTCCATGCTTGCCGTGGAATGGCGTCTGCACAGTTCACCCAAGAAAAAAGACGCGAAACAGTTGGCTGCTGCTGCTTTCATGGAGGGAGGGGTGAGGCTGTACCCAGAAGCACCAGCGGCAATGTTTTTTGCCCCATCAGGCACTGGGATCTCAACCCAGAATTCCAATGGGCGGGGGGAGACTGTGGGAACTATGGGATAGCTATGGAATAGCTACCTACAGTGCAACGCTCAGGAAATCGACGCTAGCCTCGGTACATGGACGCACACCGCTGAATTAATGTGCTTAGTGTGGCCGCGTGCACTCAACTTTATACAATCTGTTTTAAAAAACCGGTTTCTGTAAAATCGGAATAATCCCGTAGTGTAGACATACCCTTAGTCTAGCGCACTTGTTTTAGAGATGCGGTCCTGGGTTGTGATGTTCTGATCAAAAGTTGGACCAAGGTCTGAACTTACCAAAAGTTCAGGAGGAAGGTGGGCAGGACTGAATCAGGTGTCTCAACTCAGGTCCATCTCTAATTTCTTCTTTTATAAAGGCAGTTGTATGGCCAGTAAATACCAGTTGCTTTATTTTGATTTTTAAGCTATTCATCCAACACTAGCAGAAGCCTGACAGAAAAGATATGGCCCTTAGCAGCAAAACCTTCTGGCTGCTGCTATTGTACATTATGCATTGTATTAATAGAATATAGGGTAGAGGCCATGTACATTTCTTTCCAGTGCCAGATCAGACCACTGCTCCATCGACTCTTGTATGTTGCCTCTGGCAGCAACCACTACCTGATGCTTTATCAGAAGGAGAATTTCTCCATAATGCATCTGGCCTATTGTGCAGTAAGGGGAGGGGATCCTTCCAGTGCCTTTTGGAGCCACTCAGTTTACATTTTGAAGATTAGATTTGATGAGTGTTAGATCAGGTTAGGAGCACTACACTGTATGCTGCTAAAATGTAAAGGGAAACCATCAATTTTTAAAAAAATGATACTGTCCATACCCTTTTATTACCTATTACAAACTACACCTCAAGAGAGAAATTGCTTTTCCCCCCAGTCTATTTACTTTGTGCATTTAAGAACACTGTGTATACTCAGTTTCACAGTTTTACCTGTTCTCTGTGTGTGTGTGTGTGTGTGTGTGTTTTCCACAGTGGAAGGGGAGGGGAAGTGTTGTTTTAAACAGGAAAATGTGATTTGTAAAGCTATCACAATTGGCCAGGGGACTGAAGGGTAAGTGTTGTACTTGGTACATTTAACTCATTTTGAGAACTAAACTAGATCCCTTTAATGAAACCTCTGCTGAAGGATCTTTGTTCCCCATAGCTTGTCTGTGGGATAGCTTCTTTAATTTTTGTTCTTTAGGATTTATTTGAAAATTTTACCATAAAATGAGAAAATGAAACTACAGTTTGAAAATAACCTCAGCAGCCTGAGCTGACAAAAAACAAACAAACAAATACCAACAACCCCTACAGACAGAAATTGAGTCTGCTCTTAGAACACTGTGCAGAGGTATAAACTGCACTGAGGTCCTGAAGGTGATTCCCACCTATGTGCTATCTCTCAGCACAGGTACCTGATCTGATCTTAACTCTTCTGTAACCCATTCAGTGCCCTATCTTCCCTTATTTCCAGCTTGGGGGGGCTTGGCTACTCCTTTCCCATCACAAATATTCCTGACCCTCTCCTCTTCTCTGGAGGAATTCTACTCCCCACTCCCATAGCAAAGCCCCCTTTCCTGACTTCCACTCAGCTCTCAGGTTGTCCTGCTATTGTTCTTTCTTCAGAAGAGTACTCAGTCCCAGCCTCCTCCTTTATCTCCCCATCCCTAAAGCACTTGTTCTCAGTTAAAGGTTCTTGATGGGCATAGGCTCCATCTATGCTCCAGATTCAGGTCCATGTTTTATTACTATCTTGACAAGTTTCACTCTGGATTTCATTCTGTTGTGAAGTGATTTAAATGTAACATTTCATCCAATTTTAGATAGGTCTGATTGAAGACAGATAAATACTCAGGATAATGCATAAAAAATAAGCTTAGAGAGAGGTTATTCTGAGTGCCTGGCAGAAATTAAATCCACTATCCAGGGATTTCACGTTCACCACCTATACATTATGGCTAAGGCTATGTTTTAGTCATGGGTATTTTTAGTAAAAGTCCTGGACAGATCACAGGCAGCAAACAAAAATTCATGGCCCATGACCTGTCCATGACTTCTACAATATACCCCTGACTAAATCTTGGAGGGAGTTCTGGATTGTTCTGGATAACTGGAGACAGCACAAAGGATCAGCATCTAACAAAGGAGAAAAAGAGGGATCCAATATGGAATGTGAGCATATCTTTGAAAAAAGTAGCAGTCCCAGAAAGATCTTTCAGGATGATGTGCCTACCTCTGCATGTAAGCAATAATCCTCTGATTAGGTCAGTGATAGATTTGAAGGTGACTGTAATAATTTATGAACACTATATGTTCTGTATGCTTGCCTGGTTGTTATAAGGGGTTTAATGTAATACATTAAGTTAATTCAAGAAGAGGCTGTTTGCACATAGGCAGGAAAATAGTATAATGACTTCACTGAGTTGTCTATCCACCAACACTTAAGGGACAGTGAAAGAGCCATTGGCTTTCAGGTTCCACCTCCAGACACACTGCTGAGCTCAGCTGGTGGGTTTTGGAGAGCAGGACAAAGAAGCTGCAGGAAACTGAGAACAGAAGCTTTTGGCTGGATTTAGAGAGAGGTCCTTAAGGCCAGGGAGAGAAAAAGAAAAGGGAACAGATTGAGATCCAGAGGTTAGGAGTCTGGGGGCCTGACAGACCTGCCTAGGGCCTTAGGTAAGAAAAGCAAGCATGCAGACCCCTTGTTTTAAAAATCCCCTTTATCTTGTTTGCTTTGTTCTGTGGCTAAATAAATAGTAGTTTGGTTTTGGGTCTTCATATGCTCCTGAAGGGAAGAACCACAGATACTGAATCCAGTCAGACCTGCTGGTTAGCATGGTTGATACACAGGGTTCTGTAGTTTAGGTCCTGGTCTGACAGTGGGAGAATTGCATGATTTCATGAGGGGAAAGGTAAAGGCATGTACTCAGAGACCAGAAGGGTGGCTAGCCCTGTAAGTGTGACATTAGCAACAGTCAGGTCTGAACCCAAGACCTCTAGGTTCTAAGCAAAGGCTACAGTCACTTGAGCTAATGCTGGTAGCAGAATGTAGTTAGCACGTGGCTATTCTCTGTGGATCAGCCCCTTCCACTGGGAAATATCTGCCCCAACTGTGACAAAATCTGTGGACCCTGGATCAGCTAAGCTTCATTAGCCACCTGCGGATCCACCAGGGATAACTGGCTATCATTTTATGGAAGACAATCATCCTCAAGCTCCAGGGGATTTCCGACAAGTCACAAAGGAGACAGGCACACTTGGCATGAATGTTACATCTAGAGGTGAGAAGGCAATTCACAGGCAATCCCTGGGGTGGGAGGCATGTGGGCTCATGTACCCTCCACCCCAGATTTTTGGTTGCACCCCCCAAACTCAGACAGGCTGGGTGGCTTGCTGAAGTGAGTCAGGGGTGGAGGTGGCGCTCCCTCCCTGAACCCCACCATATGGGGCTAGTCTGAGCCACCTGGTGTCATCACTCACCCCTAGGGTGGCATGCCCTACAGTTTGAAAACCGCTGTGAGGTGGTCACATGCCTCCCAGAACCTTTACACTGCCCTCCCCCACTGTGAACAGTTACGTGGTGCCCCTGGAAGGCATGTTGCTGTGTTATGAACAGCCTAGCACGGGCAGTGAACAACAGGAGGGGGCTGCAGTGATCAAGGCATGAAATCAGTGATGCAGCAGAGTGAGAGTTAAGATAGTGGTAGCTTCAGGTGATGTTGCAAGGGACACAACATTTCTGCCTACTTGGGGCAGCCTGATCTCTACATCTGTTGCTTTTCTCAGTGTAAATGAGCCCTTGTTAATTCACTGAGGGAAAGAGCTGTTTGTTTATTGCACCCAACACCTGCTGTTTTAATTGGTCACGACCATTTACAGGTAGGTGGGCTTTTGTCTCAGTCAATACACTTTACACTGCAAACTAGTTGCACCCATGACTAGATGTGAGCAAAAATAGCTCCTAATATAATTACATTATCTGGGAGTGAAGTGACAGTAGCCGTCTGGATTGCCCATGAAAGGTTGTATGTGGAAGTGATAAATCATCACTTCAGTGGTATCTTACAGGGAGAAGTTAAAGTTCTCAAATCCATGGAAAAGGGCAACGGGAGGTCACCGCATGTAACTAGCATTTATGTAGGGGGTTCAGCGAGATTCAGCCTGAACAGTCTACCAAGGGGTGTGGCTGGAAAGCAGTAAATCACCGCTTGAGTGCGGGCTTGTGCGTCTCTCAGAACTGTGTCTGCAGCTGCTGAGCTGTTGCACGCAGTATACAGAGCTCTAGGCTGCTCAATTAGAACTTCAAAAGACTAGAAGAATTCTCTTCAATCGACGTGGTTCTGGTTTAGCTGTGAGATCTGACTGAGAGCTGCCAGTGTCTGTCTGTCTGTCTGCCTGCCTGCCTTCCCGAACCGATCTGGCTCCGAAATGAAGGATATGCTGCACTGATCTGAAAGTGTGCGAGGCGCTTCAGAGAGGTAAGTGGCTTCCTATTACTTGTCTAACTTCAGATTATGCAAAGAGACAAGTCACTGAACCAGAAGCCTTTAAAGATTTTACGTCGCTATTTTTCTCTGTATTTTGTTATCCCAGTAATGATACAATGATTCGACCGGGGTGCTTTTAGGAGACTTTAATGTGGAGATCTTTGGTCTATATAATGAACAGCCATTAACTAAATGAAAAGTGTTACCATGGTAATAGTGATGCACTGGAATTTGCCCATAAATATCCCAACTAATTTACTTTGGACTGACGGAGCTGGCGTTTGCACTTGCATATACAGATGATCAGTGCGCTTTGTTAAAAATATGCTGGGTTTGTATGTGTGTGTAAAAATAACATGTATTTGTTCTAATAGTTTGATGTGGTGGTCCTTGTTTACAATGTGTTACCCTGATTACTGCATCAAAGGGGGCTCAGCTGCTTTGGAAATTAATTGAATCGGGCTCAGCTGGAGGTAGAACATTTCGAGGAGACAAACTTTTCAACTAATCTCTTCGAAAGCTAGCAAAGAAAGAGAAGTAGCCTGCCATGTTACTGTGTTGACAACATTGTTCTTTTTCTTGGATGACGAATGAATAGCTGGTTGTATTTGTCTCCCAGGGGGAGGGGAGAAAAGAGAAGAGCTCACATCT
The DNA here is from genome assembly GCF_016161935.1 of Mauremys reevesii. NCBI lineage: Eukaryota > Metazoa > Chordata > Testudines > Geoemydidae > Mauremys > Mauremys reevesii. The sequence goes on from NC_052630.1 coordinate 75,343,041, forward strand.
GACTCATCTAAACTATTTGGTAGCTCTGAACTAAATCTGGCCTCGATTTTAGGCGTTTAGAGCTTTGCGGCGTGTAGAGATTTCGGAGTTTAGAGATGGGCTCTGTGGAAACTGCTTCAGTACACAAAGATAGGTAAATGATGACTATTATTTTAAAAGTCAAAAGCAGCTGGTGCCTTCAGGCTCGTGTTCCACACAGCAGCCAAAGGAAAGATACAATGTTGAGTGTCAAGTCACAAATGATGAGATCTGTTATTGATTACATAATTTTGCTTTGTTTGAGGAGCACATACTAAGATGCTGCTTCTTGTCCTAATCTTCTGTTACCGTTTTTTACATAAATCCATTAGTAGTACAAGATAGACGAGTTGTATGTTTACTATTGGAAAGAACTCTGAAATAATTCATGTGGATGTGCCTGGTAACTCAGAGAAATCATGGGACTAGAACAGCATGATAACATGCCAAAAACAGAGGTGGTCTTGTCAGTTTGTCTGTCTCTGTCTGCACAGAGGGGAAACAGCATAGGTGGGGGAACTAGGGGTGCTGGCCTGGCACACCCCCTGGCTTAAAGTGGTCTCCATCATCTACAGAGTTTATAGTTTACTCCTGACGCTTTCTGTGCCTAAAAATTATATGCACAATATTTTAAAATTCTGCAAGTTTTATTTGTCAATAAATACATGCAGAGGCTCCAGCATGGCAGTGGGGAGCACAGGCCACTGGCTTGCTGAAGGTGGGGGATCACCCTGCAGCCCCCTCCCCACCCAGGACACAGACTCAGTGGTGAGACCGGACCCGACCCTGACACAGCACAAGGCCTGGACCTGTCCCAGAAAAATCCTGGGGCCTGCCTCTCCGCACCAGGTGCACTAGGGTGTGAGGCAGGCAGGCTCAACCAAACAGGATCCAAGTGTGGGGGGATCTAGGTGTGGGTGAGAGGATTCTGTGTAGGATGATCTGGGTGCAGGCAGCTCTGGGGGGGTCTGGGATGTGTGTAGGGGGATCTGGATGCACAGAATCTTGTTGGGGGGGAGGTTTCAAGGTGCAAGGGTAATGGGACTCTGCAGGGGCTTCCAGGTGAAGGTGGTTGGGGCTCAGTGGGGGGGTCTGAGTGTGGGGGTCTCAGTGGGGGGAATGGGGTTTGGGGTGGGGATCTGGGTGGAGCTCATTGAGGGTCTGGATGTGGGGCTTGGGGTTGTGCTCTTGAGGGTGGGGGTTTGAGTGCAGGGAGCTCAGTGGGGGGTGGTCTGAGTGCAGGGGCGGGGGTCCAGAGGCAGGGGTTTTGGGTGCAGGGGGCTTCAGAAGCAGGGGTTGAGATTCAGTGAGGTGGGGTTTGGATATGGAGGGCTAGGAGGCTTCTGGAAGTACCCGGTGAAGCTTGTCAGGGGTGTCTGGGTATGGTGGGAGGTCCATATGCATGGGGGTTGGGTGGAAAGCGGAGCAGCTCCCTGTACAGTGAACCTTCCCCGGCACAACAGAGGAGAAATGAGGACAGGAAGCAGGGGAGGATACTGAGCTTCCTGAAGCTAGGGGAGGTTTCTGGGGGTGGATTTGACACAGCCCCAGACACTCCTTGCAGGGGAAGAGGAAGCCCTGTCCTGTCCTGCCTTCAGCCCAGCCATGACTAGCAGCTGATCCTGGCTCAGGATAGGAGCCACTGGCTCCTGGGTGTCCCCAGCCTTGTGGTGATTTACCTCTTCACTGGCTGCTCCAGGTGCCTGAAACGATGTACCTGCTCTGCTAGGGAGTAGTGCATGACTGCTCTTGCAGATTCCCTTTGCTGTCAGAAAGTCATTTTTCTGTGGGAAAGCAAAGAGATCTGCAAGGGACATGAACTCTGCACACATGCAGCAGCACAGAATTCCCCCAGGAGTAACAGTTTGGTTCAATGACTCTGAGTACCCCCACTATGCAAATTGTTCCCGCACCCCTGGGAAACAGTGATTTTCATTTAAAGAGTTAGCTGAAAAATACTCTGATTTGACCACTATTTCATTTTCAGGAATGGAGAGAAGGAGGATCCATATCTATCTATCTATCTATATCCCTAGTCAAGGGTGTTTGATTTTGAATGGCAGATCAGCCAATAATGAGCAGTTGCACTGTGTGGGTCTAATTTCATATTACCTTAACAGGGGTATGCAACATTTTCAGGGAATTGTATAGTATGATGAAAGGTCCAAATGATGAGATACTTACTCAGTTTTTACTGAGTCCTAGTAATATGAATAGTTAATGCTTAGCTTTTTTTATATAGCTTTCTTTCTTAATTCATAGATCTCAAGGCATTGTATAGATTGGGAAACTGAGAAACTGGTGAAGTGACATGTCCAAGACAAATAAGAGCATGTCATGGCAGAGCTGGGGGAAAAAACCAAGTCTCCTGATTTAGGGAAATGGAAATCAGTGGGAATTTTTCCTGGTTAATGACTTTGTACAAATTAAAGGCTTGACTTCATTGGATTTGAGGGCACTCAGCATCTTCTGAGAGACGGTCAGATTTTCAGAATCTTTCAGAATGAGCTTCTAAGTAAGGATCTCAGAATTTGGCTGAGAATTTTTTTTAAAATGTTCATCATAGAAACGTTATTATGATTTAGTAGAGGTTTTCTGCTTGACAAAATACATTTTAAATTTTGTAGATTTTGATTTAAAACTATCTTGATCATATTACAATTTAAATGACTAACAATCCCAAAGAACACTTAAAATTGAAATATTAGAAATATTTATGCATACATTCATTTATTTAAAAAAAAAAATTTAGTTTGTGGCCAGTTATAAATCTAATGAAATGATGTGATAAAAAGACTGATCTGAAATGTTTTTTACACACAGTGGGGGATTTGTTCAGTTAAACTTCTCTCAATAGCGAGTTAAAAATCTAGTATGAAATATAAGATGGCTACAGTTTTATTTTAATTTGAAACTGATATTGAGTAAACCCAAGTCATCCTGGTTTATATGCTTTCCACTGACTCAGAATAATGGTTATAAAAAACTGTTCAAATAGGTTGTGAGCTTATCATAATATAGGATAAGGATTAATCAACCCTTTTTTTTTTTTTAAATTGTGAGTACATTTGACCTCTTTTCAGGAGCTGTTTCAAAGCTCTAGTCTGTCTGTAATCTCATGTGTTTGATGCTTGGCAGACTCTGGCTTGTTACTGATAGAGGTTTAGATCCTTTGAACTCTTGCTTGTGCTCTCCCACACTCACCCCCTTTATCATATCAGGTTATGGATTCCCTGAACCTTTGTATTCTTTTCAGTCTTCAGGCCAGTTTGCCATGGAGGCTAGAGTACCAATTAATTTTATAATACCTGTATCAAAGGCGTGGTGTTATGCAGGAATTTTTTAATCCCAGATAATTTTATGCAAGCACCTGTTGGTGCAAGAATAGTTGTTTGATTTTTAACTATTTTCTTGGCTACTTTACAGTAATGCAGAAAAATATGTATTCCCTGATAGGGAGCAAATCAACATGACATCTATCCTTTTTTTTTTTTTAGTTCAAAATAGTTTTCAGCTACTACATCTATCCAAACCACCTGCCAACTTCTGTGGTTTTTCAATCACTTTTTTTTTTTTAAATGTGTGGTTCTTCCCTCTTGATATGAAAAACCACCCACACCAGCAATAGGGAAAACTGAAGGCCTTGATCCTGCCATTGACTCTGCCAATTCAATTTCAGGATCAGGGCTTTGCTGACTATACATTGAAAATGGTGAAAGGGACTATACACAAAGTGCTTGAAAACGTGCAAAGTAAACAAACTGAAATATATATATTTTTCTGTAATCTCTTTCAATTACAATATTCTTAGGGATTACTTGTAATAATAGTACTGTAAGTAAAATGTTTTCAAACAGGGTGTGTGTTTTAAATTGACTGTGTCCCTTTAAGTGTCTCAGAATAGTTTGTTTACTTGAATTGGATATGCACATATTACTCTGCTCCATCCCTCTTAGCTCCATTACTAGAGAGAGCAGTGAGAGACAGGGCTGAGGAAGGAGGTTAGTATCAGTGATGGTACAACCAAACCAAGACAGACATATATCCAAAGAGCCTGATACAAACCCCCTGCTGAAATCAATGGGCATCTTTCTGTATGATGAGCTTTGGAGCAGAACTAGAGTGTGATATGAATCAGTTTTCATAAATATCTAACAATGCACTAATCACTTAGCATTTTGAAAAGAGACAGTTTAAGACCCTGATCCAGAGTCCTTTGAAATAAGTGGAAAGACTCCCATTGACTTCATGGGATTTGAATCAGGCTGTAAATAGGGATTTCACAAATACAAAAGGGGCAGACAGGAGTGAATCTAATTTCTGTGGCCAAATGAGAGGTTTTCTCCTGGGCAGACTGTAGTTACAGTTTTCACCATTAGTTTTATTTTATTGTTCCTTCTCCAAAAGGACCACTTACTCTGTGAAGTAGCCTTCTGTGGGTGTCTGCTTCAGGAAGGCAGATTGAACCATAATGTTGACATTTTTATTCTTAAATCAGAGTCAAGATAGCTTTTTGAATACTCCATCTTAGGTATTTATAGGGCATATATTAGGTTGGTGTCTGAGCAATGAGGTGAATAGAATCTTTCTGTTTTGGAATGCAGTATTGTTTGGTTTTGCCCAGCAGACAGATTCCTTCATCCTGTTTCCAATCCCCCTACAAAATTTCCCAATGCATCCACATTCATTAATGTACATGGTCACTTAAAGACCTCTTGGTCTGTGCTTTCTCTGTTTACAAGGTTATAAAAGGGTGGATGGGTCCCTTCAGAATCCATGAATGGAATCTGGAAAACATCTTGTCTATTAGCTGAGATCTGGATCTGGAGTCTTGATTCTTCTGTAGCTGACTAAGGCCAATTTGCTTCACAGATGGTCAAAAGCTGTCTTTATTCTGCTTATGGGGCTAGGAGGAATTAAGGGAGACAGAAATATTGTACTATAGATGAAAATACAAAATTCCTACCCTAGATTTAGCATTATAGGAGACTGAATCAGTTTTTGTTCTGCCCTAAATAGACGCAAGCTATACCATTTCCCAGGCTTTTACTCTAGTGTGACTGCATGTTAGCAAGCAGCAGTGTCCAGAACTGGGATTCCAGTCCCTTTTGTTCAGCAACCATCTAGTATGATGACCCATTGTGTCAGCTGTTGACTGAAGCTGTTTTGGCAGGCAAAGAGCGTTGTCTAATAATGAGTGCAGTTTTCTAGGACTGCATCTACAGTAAATTCAAGCATTCCTGCTTGGCTCATACACTGAAACAGCTGAAACATTCCAGGATCTCCAGCTGAAAAGGGGCTCATTCTTTGGAGCTTTGACATTCAGTAAAAGGAAAATTTGGCAGATAATTTGGTTATTTGCATTACTGGGTTGTCCTGTTTTATTTATGTTGCTGAATCTTGACTTGCTTTTAGGAGTCCATCAAGGACTAGCAAGTCCTACTTCTGACCCTTGGTGAGGATGCTAGCAGGCATGATTATAGACAAATTGAGTAGACCTATTTTGAGGGGGGGAAATACTGTAATCAACTTTTTATGTATTAAAATTAAAGTATAGTTATATATATTTTGCAAGTGGGGAGATCATTTATCAAATGTGGAAGCAGGATGTTCATGTCTCTCATGTGAGGTCTCAAAACAGCACTTAAATGCACATTTTGTATATCTAAGTGTGAATTTAAATATCTAAATGCTGGATTTGTATATCCCGTCAAGGTGTATGCATCTGAAAACTGGGCTTATGGTATAGCTCAGTTAGGGAGACCAGACAGCAAGTGTGAAAAATCAGGACAGGGGGTGGGGGGTAATAGGATCCCATATAAGAAAAAGACCCCAAAATCGGGACTGTCCCTATAAAACTGGGACATCTGGTCACCCTAAGCTCAGTGGTTCTCAAACTTTTGTACTGGTGACCCCTTTCACATAGCAAGCCTCTGAGTGTGACCCCCCCCTTAAATATATAAAGTGTTTTTAATTTATAACACCATTATAAATGCTGGAGGCAAAGCGGAGTTTGGGGTAAAGGCTGACAGCTCGTGACCCCCCATGTAAGACCCTCACGACCCCCTGAGGGGTCCCGACCCCCAGTTTGAGAAACCCTAGTATAGCTGATGTGGGGGTGGAGGTGCTTTAAAATGTGCTGTAGCAAATTTGTGGTTTAATACCTGGAAAAGTAAACCTGATGAGCCTTTCTTGTTTCACTGAAAGTTTGTCAGATTATTTTAGAAATCAATATCAGGTGGAAGTGGGTGGTCCTCTTTCTCTAGATATTGCTACATAGAAAGTAGTCTGAAGTCTATGGTTACTGTGTGTATATCACAGATTTTGTTGGTAGCCAAAACTATAGCTGAAGTTATATTGCAACTTCTATTATATCCACTTGTTTTTGCATGCTTGTAACTTTTGAGGCTAAAACTTCATATGCTTTGTCTCAGCCCAGAGATGAATTTACTAGCAAGTTTGAGGAAAATCCCTCATATGTTTGAGTTAAGGAGAGTGAGGAAAGTACATTTATTATAATATAATGAGACTGATTAGTGCAAAAGTATTAAGATTTTTTATGAAGATGGTAAGTACCATAATTAGGTACAAAATCAGAGCCAATTCTAAAAATTGGCTCATTATGGGCAAGTTAGGCTGGAACTTCCAAACTCCTGTAAATATGGGGTTTGAGTGCCTAACTCATTAAGGTCCCAGCCTCAATCTTAGTGTGAGTTTTGAGAACCTTCACTTTTTTAATTTCTTGACTTTGATTAGGAATAGTTAACTTTTATGCCTCAATATTATGTTTAGTATATGGGACAATGGAGTTATACCAGCTGGGAATCTGGCCCTGGATCTATATCAGGCATTTTCTGTTTTGGCTCTACCTATGAATCAATTATGTTGGCATGGGTAATCACAAATGCAAAGCAGCCTGTACAACACAGTTAAATTTTGAATGAACATGCAATATTTTTGATGCCACCAAGTAGAAATGACTTCCCCAAACCACATTCCGAATGAAGGTATAAACAATAGGAGGGTCTGAGATTAAGGGGTCACATCAAGGGACCGCATTATAATCTTTCAGAAAGACCTCTTGAAACTTTTTTTTAAAATAATAATAATAATAAATCCATTTTAGTTGACTACAGCTACAAGAGCCCAATTTCCCATAAACATTACACCACATGCAAGGGCAATTCTACAGAGCCTCTGCACATGGAACTTTTCACTTTTACATTATAAGTGATGTCATCAAGGCCCTACCATAAATACCTTGCTCTAATTACAGATAGTTTATTTAAAACAAAAAAAAAGTGTGAGGGAGTTTTTGTCAAGTCGCCAACACATTTGTGGAGGCCATGGCTAGATTCTCAGCAGCATAAGAGGCCTTTGTGGTGCAGCTAATGTGGGGGGGAGGGTGTAAAGGTAGTTTTATGAGCTGAACCTTGACATAACTGAGATCAGCTTCAGTGTTGCTCCAAATTATGCCTGGCTACAATAACCCTCAAAGACCCCCCAGCACTCTGACAACGTTCTAGTGTTGGAGCGGGAAGTGGATGGAGTGGGAGCCAGTGTAGCCGTCACTACTGGACCTGTGGATTCCCCTAAACCAGAGGCATCCCTTGATAGTCACTTAATGCTACTTTATATTTGTGGAGTGGCAGAAAGCAGCCATATCAGGGGCCAAAATCTGACCCTGTGAATTTACACCAAGTGCTGTGATTTTGTTCATGTTTGCAGAGGTATTTCAGAGACACCTCTCTGTTGTAGGCCAGGGTACAATAGACCAAATTCACCTCTAATGTAAAGTGTGCATCCCCCTTATACCAGCAGCGAATTTGACTCAGTTGGCCTGTGTATCCTACAGAAAAGAATTCCAGTAATCTATTGTCCTTATCTTTTGGATAAAATCCTTTGGCTTACAAGCTATTAAAAATATTTGCCCCAGTTCTCTAGTATGCTTATTACTTAACCAGGTCTGCCCACTACTGAGTTTAGACTTGCAATCTTTTAAACTGAGCCTTGGTCTGTACATTGTTGTGGTTTTTTCCTGACTATTTAGTTTCAGTTAATGATTCCAGACTGATGTTTGACCTTTCAAATGGAATGGTTTCTAAGAACTCGGGGTAAAACAACAGATAAGAAGATAAACCTTGTAGGTAATAGCAGATTATGGCCCAGATCCTGCAAACGCTTGCAGATGTGCTTAAGTCACTTATTTTAATGGGGCTATTCACATGCATAAAGGTTAAGCACATTTGTATAATAATCTGCAGGACTGGGACCTATGAGATTAGGTTATAATTTAGTGTATATTTGAAAAGCATATATTGTCTGCCTTCTAATACAAGAAGTGTGATGTCAATAAAGACAACTGCTAACAGTGTTATTTAATTTCATTTAAAACGGCCGCACTTGTGAGTAATGAACGCTGTGGGCAATTTTTATTTTTCAGAGCTGAGAATGATAGCTGCTGGAAAACTTGCAAGTCTCCCCAGAAACATGCAGGTGAACCATCAGTTCTCACTGGCTTCTTCTATGGATCTTTTGAGCAGCAAACCTCCTCTGGCTGAGCATCGCTTCGACTCCTATCAAGATGTTTCTATCCATGGCACTCTCCCAAGGAAGAAAAAGGGGGCCGTTCCCATTAGATCTTGTGATATGTTTAGCCATATGGGAACCCTGCCATTCTCCAGAACACATAGGCAGCAGTCACCTTTGATTCAAGATGTCATAGAGGAGTATCCCCTGCAAGACAGGAAGAGTGAGAAACTCCACTTCAGGTACCTTCTTAAATTTAACCCAGATGTTTGTTTTGTAAGAGCTGTACAGTATTTGTCTAGAACTCCTGTCCTCTACTTATAAGGCTACACTGGCATGGCTGAGCCAACATGGTGCTGGCGCTGGTTCTGCCGCTGGTTGTTCTTCCAATTCCGGTCCTGGGACTGGATGTACTATTGCTGCTGTAGTTGTTGGCATGGGATCCGGTTCCACCACCTCTGTCTGGGTCTCTGGTAACACAGACGGGGTCCTGGTGGATGGCTCTGGAACAGGGATGGGAGTGCCTGCTCATTTGGCCTGGCTGCGGGTGACCACTCCCCCGCTCTTGGCCAGCTGCACATGGTTGGCCAAGTCTTCCCCCAGTAGCATGGGGATGGAATAATTGTCATAGACAGCAAAAGTCCACTGTCCTGACCAGCCTTTGTACTGGACAGGCAATTCAGCTGTAGGTAAGGTTACAGATTTTGACATGAATGGAGAAATTGTGATTTTGACCTCTGGGTTGATGAATTTCGGGTCCACTAAGGACTGGTGGATAACTGACACGCTCGCTGCGGTGTCTCTCCACGCAGTAATCTTCTTCCCGCCCACTCTCAAGGTTTCCCTGCGGTTCGGGGGTATTTGAGAGATATCTGGGCCTAGGGATCCTTGGTGGGATGCTGGGGTAATGGACTGTACTCGATTTGGGTTCTTGGGGCATTTGGCCTTTATATGTCCCAGTTCATTACATTTAAAACATCGCCCAGCTGACGGGTCACTGGTCCGAGGTGGATTACTGGAGACTGGTAAGGTAGAAGAATAGGTAGTTTGCGGCTGTCCTTGGGTTGTGGGTGTGGGCTTGATTGGCCCTTGATGGTAGGGTTTAGTGTCGGTGTGTACCCTGTGGGATTCGCTCCCCTTGACAGTAGCTTTCGTGGTTTCTGCCACTGCCATCCATTTGGCTCCAATCTCCCCTGCCTAGTGAGAGTTTTTGGTTTTCCATCTTGTATGTAGCGTCTAATGTTCTCAGGAACACCATCCAAGAATTGCTCCATCAGTATCAGGAGGTTTAGTTCGTCCATGGTGTTAACATTGGCTCCTGACCACCAGGAAAAATACTGCTTTTCAAGATAGTAGGCGTGTTTTGGAAATGACACCTCTGGTTTCCATTTCTGGGCTCTGAAACGCTGACAGGCGTGATCAGGGGTTATGCCCATTCTGTATCTAGCCTTGGTTAGGAACAGTTTATAGTCGTTCATTTTGTCCTTAGGCATTTCAGCTGCCACCTGTGATAAGTCTCCGCAGAGCTGTGACCTCAGCTCTACCATGTACTGGTTTTCAGGGATGCTGTACCCAATGCAGGCCCTTTCAAAGTTTTCTAAGAAGGCCTCAACATCATCACTTGTCCTGTAGGTGGAAAATTTCTTGGGATGGGGAACAGTGGCTGGAGAAGGGTTGTTGGGTTGGGCTGGAACAGGTGGAGTAGTCCTTGCTATTTCCAGGTCTTTGTCTTTTAACTCCATTTGTCTCCTGTGCTCAGCCTCTTTGGCTAGTTGGTCCGCCTGTTTGGCTTCCATCTGTCTCTTGTGGTTAGCTTCCTCCCTCTCCTTTTCTGCCTTAACTAGGTCTATTTGCAACCTAGCAAGTTCCAGTTTGTCAACTGTATCATTGCCACTCATGTTTGTGCCTTCTGGTGCTGGCCACACCCCTCTGCAGTCAGGGAATGTACTGTGTTGCTTGTTTCAGTTCCTAACCCTGTCTATCATCGACTAAACAAAGAGAAATCAAATCTTTTGTTTTGCAAATTGTGTTCTGCGGGAGTGACTGTTCACAGCCACTGACTGTGCTTTTGACCGAGAAAGAAAAAAAAATTTTCCCCCTCCACCCAAGAGCAAGACAAACTGGTTTAACCAGTGTCTCTCGCCCTTGCTAAGTAGCTCTCAGTATGGGGTCTCCTGTAACAAAGCCTTGCCAGAAAACCCTCATTCCCTCCAGCCAACGTAGCTGAAAATTCCTTCTAACCCTGAAAAACTGCTTTAAACCCCCTTTGGTAGAAAAGCCTTGCCTCTGTATGGCTCTCAGGTTCGTCACCGCTGCCAACCATGTCATAGGTCTCACCCCCACTTAGAGCTGTTGGGTTCCAATATGGGGACCTGCATGGACTCCCCTAAACTAAAATCTTAGGTTAGATCTGGTAAAAGCTGCCACCACCCAATAATGTACGTGTATTGGGACACAGTCCTTCCCCAAAATCCTTGGGGATCCCAAGAGCCCCAAATCCACGGAGTTCTTACACCCAGGAGAAATAAACCATTCCCCCCTGCTTCCTCCCCCCTCCCTTTTCCTAGGAGAGATACCGGGATCCAACTACAGAGGGATGCCGTCGTCCTCCCTCCTGCCCTTTCCCTGAGAATTCACCCAAGGAAAGATCAACCAAGTCCTTAACAGAAAAGATTTATTAAAGAATAAAAAGGAAAGTAACTGTCTCTGTAATACCAAGATGGAACAATACACAGGGTCTAAACTTATTAATCTCTGGAGAGAATTCCCCCTCCCTTCTTTCTCAGTAAAAGCAATAACAGTACAGAATTAAAGAAATTCTATAGCAAAACACAGAATTGCAAATACAGAAATAAAAGTATAAGAATACTAGTTCCTTGCTAATACTCACTAGCTTGAATAGAAGAATTTATTGCAGAAACCTGGGAGGACTTGATTAAGATGTCTGGACTCCCTTAACTCCCAAGAGAGACTCTCTAACACAAAGAACAGAAAAAAAACTTCCCTCCACAGAAATTTGAAAATCTCTTGTCCCTGATTGGTCCTCTGGTCAGGTGTTCACAGGTACTGCTTGTTAACCCTTTACAGGTAGAAAAAAAAACCTTAACCCTTAACTGTTTATGACAGTCTAGAACTCCTGTCCTCTACTTATAAGGCTACACTGGCATGGCTGAGCCAACATGGGCATGACCATGAGTCGGTGCTCAACTTGAGTCAGCCCTTAGTGAGATGGCCCTGTGTCACAAGCCAGGTTTTAGGTCAGCTTCTGTGTAATTATTATGCAAAAAATGAAATCCGATGCATTTTGCTAATTATAAGGGAATTTTTTGCATCTTATTCCGTAGATTAAAATGGAAAAAAAGTCTTAGGTGGTGGTTTTAAGTTTTAAATATTCTAAATTTTAATAATTTTTGTTGCTTTGTTCCTGTAGATTCAGAAATCTCTCTTGTGTGGTGGAAGGCAGGTCTAACTAGCTGTCCCAGTAAAGATCAAAATATTCTGGCCAAAATTTTCAGATGTCGGTACCTAAACTTAGACACCTAAATAAAAGCTCGATCCAATTCCAGCTGAAGTTTTTGGGAGCACTACTGGAAGCCTCAGTCACTTACAGTAATGAGTGAAGTCTAAGAACCTGTATCAGATAGTGTTCACTGAAGTTAATAGAATGATTATCAGTCCCTAAATGTCCTGATTTTCAGAGATGCTGATCCTTCAATGGCTCTGGACATCCTCCTCATCCCATTTTGTGGGATATCTACTTAGGTTTGCCCAGATGTTGCACTCAAAGGGTGAAATCTTAGCTCCATTGAAGTCGGTGGTAAAACTCTCACTGACTTCAATAGTGATACTGTTATTTAGTAAGTGATAGAGAAGAAGAATTGGGGTGCAAAGTTGTAAAAACACAGTCACTGAGCATAGGCAAAGTATTCTTGACAATCCCAAAAGAATGTCAAGATTGTCTCAGATGGGTGCCAGAGTCAGGAAAATGGAACAAACTTGAGTATAACACAGTGGATTAATAAGGTACAAAGAATATGAGATACCATTTTGCTGCTTGGATGTCAGAATCGGCATGGTTAAGAAAAGTAGCTGAATGGAACTTCTACATTGGGATTTAGTTATACTGTAAAAATGTATTTACCAATCAGATTTCATCACACAACCTTTGATTAAAGGAGGGAAATTATATGAGCTCTGTTCTTGTGGCAGATCAGATCAGCCTTCTCCTTTTAAGAGTGAAGTTTACTGAATCTATTGTTAACAGTGCTTGAGGACAAGCTGAAAGGTTGTTCAAGAACAGTTTTGTTTCTTTCTACCCTCCAACAAATCAGTCTGGGTAAAAGGTTCAGAGCACATAATATTCCTCTCCCTATGGTTTATAGGGCAGTGGTCATGAGGTGTAATTGCTTCCTGCTTGTTTGGGCTTGCTTGTGAACCTATTGAACTCCTTTTAATTACTTTGTGATCAGAAAGTGCATGCACCCAGAGATGTTATCAAAAGAAGAATGTGATGTCATGCACTGTTGCTTTCTCACAATCTTCCTTCACATAACAATTACTTTAAAAGAACAGTTTACAAGAGATGTACCTTCTCTCTTTGAAAGAATAGGGCCTCCAAATTACATATATTTATACTTGTACTATTAGGAATATTGCTGTAGTCTCAGCAAGAACAAAAGTGTCGAGAGGGGAAGGACAAGCCTCACTCAGAACGAGAACATGATGCTACTCAAATAATAAGGGATGTTGTTAGAACAGTCGGCTAATAGTACTTTTGTACTGCTGTGTAGGAGAGCTGGTTGGTCTCCCAGTCACCTTGCTAGATTAGTCAGAGATGTATGGTAGTAGCTCTTGACTAACGTTTACAGTGCTGGCAACTGATGTTAGAACTGAAGTCACTGTCCACTCAGACCATGAGTAAGTGTTTAAAAGAGCTGTGAGATCCATAAGTAAATATATATATGATGGCAGACATATGGGGCCAGATTCTTTCCCCCTTGCTTATATTGAATGTGAACATACTCTGCCAGTAGTTTCCTTTTTATTTTTTTTAGGAAAGCTAGAAATTGCCATATTCTGCCATCCTCCTTGGTGTCTCATATTGTGAATCTGCACCTTTGTTCAATAACTAAAAAATAAGATTGTACATTTAGACACAAATACAGAGCACACTTATGATTTGCCTGTGGTGAGCTTTTGTCATAATCAGCAGGGGTCACATTCTGATGCTCTCACTGATGTTGAGCATGTTGAAATCAATGGGACTGTTGGTATAGTGAGGAGGCTTTACTCAGCATGAGTAAGGATACATGTCTAAGCTCACTGGCACCGAGCACTCCTACAGTTTGATAAGACAGATAAATATCTCTCTTGTATTGCTGATTTCTGTGTAGAATCTCATGGTGAATGAGAGTCAGAGATCAGTTCCTCAGAGTAGGAGCTGCATTGCGAGCAAGTGTATCTGAGGCAATCACTAGGACAGCTCAGTTTGAGTAGTTACGAGAACTCCAACACAGCACTGAATAAATTCTTTTGTGTCCTGTTTGTTCTTTTTTTAATATAGTGTTCTACTTTCACTTAAACTTCATCTGGAAGCATTATTAAAATTGGGAGAATCCTTGTTCACCTCCATCGCTCTGTTGACATAACAATAGAGCAGGGTTCTAATGCTTAGCATTGTAGTTGCTATGAACTGAGGTTAGAGGATCCTAGATATTGAATTGTGATTCAGAATGTCAAGGTTGCAGGCTCAATTATTGTGCTTTTGGGATAGATTTAAAAAAACCAAAACATTTATTGAGACTTTATATAACCATACACTCTTCCAAGAGTTTAAAGTTTTCACGGTTTTATTCTTAACACAATGGTGACCATACACAGGGATCAGTTGAAACTGCTAAGGAAAGAAACAGGATACAGTAAAGAGAAGAAAAAATATAGGTGTCTAGACTGTACAATACTCTTGTGCAACTATGAGCATTAATTTATATTTGTCCCTTATGTAAATTGGTTTTTATTTCAAAAAATTCCTCTCATATCTCCTAATACTTTGTCAAGTCATCTTTCAATATCGGTTGGGGGAGGGGAAGCTGTTTTTTCCAGGCATTGATTTAAAACAAGTAATTCACATATGACACCATTAATACATATTTAAAATATACAATCTACCTTGGGTAAAGTGAAATGTAGTTTTAATATCTATTGTGTAATGTACTTTAATTATATGAAACACCTTGTTATCCAAATAGGGACATTTCCCTGGGAACCGTAAGAGCACCCCAATGCCATAAGGCAAAGGGCTCCGTGGTATCTAGCAATGAGCCTCAACTCTCCTGATGAGCTCAGTGTAACCCAACTTGATAGTGTCATAATCTATATCTAAAAGGTTTCCTGTAAGGTATAATATACAAATTGGTAACATGCTCATAATTAATCATAGAATCATAGAATCTCAGGGTTGGAAGGGACCTCAGGAGGTCATCTAGTCCAACCCCCTGCTCAAAGCAGGACCAAACCCAACTAAATCATCCCAGCCAGGGCTTTGTCAAGCCTGACCTTAAAAACCTCTAAGGAAGGAGATTCCACTACCTCCCTAGGTAACCCATTCCAGTTCTTCACCACCCTACTAGTGAAAAAGTTTTTCCTAATATCCAACCTAAACCTCCCCCTCTGCAACTTGAGAGCATTACTCCTTGTTCTGTCATCTTCTACCACTGAGAACAGTCTAGATCCATCCTCTTTGGAACCCCCTTTCAGGTAGTTGAAAGCAGCTATCAAATCCCCCCTCATTCTTCTCTTCTGCAGACTAAACAATCCCAGTTCCCTCAGCCTCTCCTCATAAGTCATGTGCTCCAGCCCCCTAATCATTTTTGTTGCCCTCCGCTGGACTCTCTCCAATTTATCCACATCCTTCTTGTAGTGTGGGGCCCAAAACTGGACACAGTACTCCAAATGAGGCCTCACCAGTGCTGAGTAGAGGGGAATGATCACATCCCTCGATATTACCGTGTGGTGTATGTATGGGTGATATAGAATATAAATTGAGCAAAGAGGCAATAGAAATACATTTACAGAAAAGGTAAACAAAGCCATCAAACTACTGAGTGGGGGAGACAGACACTTAACTATCACAATGGGAGGCAGGGAGACACTGCAAAAATTAACATGGTGTCAGCTTCCTGGTGGACAGGGCTGGCCCACAACACTTTGGCACCTGAGGCGAGGAGCTCAAATGATGCCCCCATAGCCCCCTCGCTTGGGCCAAAACTTTGAAAGGTCTCAATTCTACCTTCTTCCAGTTTTACTCCTCTCATGGTACTGCTCTGCTGCCTACCCCAATAAAGGAGAACTAACAACTTAAAATGCTTTGTTCAAAAATTTTAAGTAATACTTAACTTTCAAATGTCTGAACAGCAAATGTAACTTTTCTTGTCTGCATAGTAAACACTGACATTTTTATCTGTTTGAATAATCAAAGTGGTGCTTTCCCTGCCTTCTTGGTTACAAAGATTTGAATTGCTTCCTGAAGATCCACAGTCTGGGTCAGCTCATGCTCTATTGAGATGGTTGCTTACAAAGCCAACCAGCCTCACCTGTGTCATTGTGGAAAATAGATGTGTTTTTATTAACTTCAGCTTGGAGAAGCTGTGTTCTCCACTGGCAACTGTTACAGGAAGTGTTAGAAGTGTGCTAAGAGCAGTAAAAGCATTTGGAAAGAGTGTGGTCATCTTATTTGTGCACATATATTCCAGAACAGCCTTTGGAGTTCATCCTGCTGAAATGTATCTTGGAAGGGCTTTCAGTTCATCACCTAAATCACTCGCATCAATATCACGCATGACATCATGTGTCAACACTGTTTCTAGTGCCCTGCATTGCTGGTGTAGGTCTTCAGGTACAGTGAGGAGTTTTGGAATATCATACAACATCCCAAATATACTGCTGTGTTCCTTGAGCTGCATGAAAAGTTCTTCAACTGACTGTATAGCACAATCTAGCACCTGGTTAAAGAATTCAACTTTGAATTGTTGTTTGGGGTCTCTTATGGGATTAGCCCGTGCCTCGTAATCAAAATGTCGTCGTCTTTGGTGACTCTTGTATTCTTGAATGGGTGGGAAAATAGCTTCAGTGTGAAGTTCCTCTGCCAGTTTCTGTGCACTCTTCAGGACGTTTTGAAATCCCTCATCTGACGGGTAGGACTGTAGGTAGGACTTTGCTTTGTCCAGTTGTTCCATTGCTCCAGATATATCAAGGTCAACACCGTGGAGTCTCTTGCTTACAACATTTATTTCGGACAGTATGTCATGCCACAACACTAATGTCATGCCACACAGAAATTTGAAGATATGTATGTTTCTGGTGATTCCATTTCCCTCTGCCACTGTTCTCCCACAAACAGTTCCTGTCATAGCATTATCCTCCATAATGACAACTATGGCATCATCCATCTTCCCAGTTTGGTGTTTGATAGACTTTTCGCCTCCACTCAACTTTCCCATCATGTGGCACTCTGTGGTTTCAGTGTCAAAGAGGATGTTCCCAGATGTTGCTTCAAAATTTGCCATCAATGAGTTGATGCAGAGAAAAATACATAGATGCCTTTGAATTACATTAAAAAATAAAGCTGATGCTGCATCACTGACCACCACGTTCAATGAATGAGAATTGCACGGGACAAAAAAAGCTTGAGGGTTTAACTCTCGGATCCATGTATGTACTCCTCTGTTCTTTCCTCTCCTGTTGGCACGATTATCATAGCCCTGACCTCTCACGTTAGCTATCATAATTCCTGTATCTTCCAACTTTTTAAGAAGCACATTTGTCATACCAGCTCCTGTAGTATCATCAATGTCAATAAATTCTAGAAAATGCTCTGTGACAGTCACCATTGCAGGGACATTTTCACTAGGTTCTGTTATAAAATGCACCATTAAAGTCATTTTGTTTCGTGTGGCTGATGTCAGGTGTGCAGTCCAGAATAACACAGTAGTATCTTGCTGACTTCAGATCTGCCACAATCTTCTGTTTGACTTTTGTTGCCAGTAACTGTATGATCTCATTTTGAATTGTTTTTCCAAGGTAGTGGTGTGTGTACGTTTCTTGGGTGGTGACTCTTCTTAGATGCTCCTGGAGTACTGCATCAAACTCAGCCATCAGCTCCATGATTTTAAGGAAGTTTTCATTGTTTGACACATACAGCTGATCTGAAGTGCCATGCAGTGCAAAGTTTTGGGTAGCAAGCATTCTCACAATGGCAATGAGCCTTTTCAGAACATTTTGCCAGTAAAGAGACTCTGATGCAATCGTCTCTTGATGCTGATCATATGGTGGCCTTTAAGCTTAGTCTCATCTCAAGCTCTTTCCATCTATGGAATGCTCTCTGGTGATTTGCTTCTTTCTTATGGCATGCCAGATTTCTAGCCAGATTTTTGCAGTCGTTTGTTCCTGTAGAACCCAATGTGTCTGGAACATTAGATTGGAAGAGGTTTTTGCAACAAAAACAGCATGCAGCATTCTGGGTTTTTGAGTACATAAGCCATGGCCTCTCCACTTTGTCACCATTGGGGATTTCACGCCAGAAATGTGTTGGATGGAAACTTCTATTTTAATTGTCTTTGGGGAACATGAAGTCTTTCACTTGCTCTGGCCCATGCAGTACAAGGAAGTCCCTCAGGCTACTGCTCAAGTGGGTCCACAGTCCTGGATCATCTAGACTTAAGGAACTAAACTCAGCAGCAGCTGTTTCTTGCGCCTCCACCACACTCTTCTCTGATCTACACTTTTCAGGAATGTGCACGGTTACATGCATTTGAGATGGAGATATGGATGCTGCAGTAGCTGCCAGGTCACCTGCACCCTGACTAACTTGGAAGATCAGGCATCTTCTCACCACTCTCATCCTCACATTTGTGTCTATGTATCTCAGGAGAGCTCCTTCCTGTGTAGATAGAAATGCTTCCTTTGCTTTCTTTCTTTTTCTGAATGCTGCCCCAGCAGGGCATTTTCTTCTTTCACTCATGACTGCTGTTCTGTGCCAGCTATAGTGGCTCTCAACACTCAGTTGAAAGGGACAAATACACAGGCTGATAGCAGGGGAAGATGTCTAATGCTACAGGAATAGGGTGCATTAGACAAATAGGGAATAAAATATGATCCATAAACAAATTACTTTGGTGGTTACATGGATGTATATTGTCTTTGTCCTCCCATGCTAGCGTGGGAGATGCCAGAAATTGCACAAAACCTAACACATAAGAAATTAATCAGTTGACTCATACTGGTAAAGTTTGTCCCTTTATTTTATGGTCTAGTCTTCACTGCTAAAAGGGATGTATTTTTTTCCCCATAGGGTAACTAACACATTAAAGACAAGGATTTACAGTAAGGTAAATTAGGTGAGGTCACCCCTCACCCCCTGCAGGGGACTTGTTCTGAGGTCACTAGTTTGCCTTGCTATAAAGCTAAAGTGCCTTGGCTTCACTAGGTTAGCTACAGCAAGATAAAAAATGCAACTCCTTTGAGCCGTGAAGACAAGACCTGAATCTGATTCTGTGGAACACCAGTGGAGGGAATTGAACAATTCTTGCCTGTAGTCATATTGGATATTGTAGAATCTTCACTCACAATCACCTGCATCCATTGGTTGGCTCTTACATACCCTTTTGTGCGTGTCACTTGACAGAGCTCTTGAAATCTGCTGGCTATCAAGATGGAACCCTGCTTCTGCAGGAAAAACTGCAGTGTTTCTTGAATGTTGTCAAGTAAATATAAAGATTTCCCTTGACGCCAGGTCCACGGATCTTGTTAATTAAATAAAAACATTCTGCAAATTAATCAAACACTGGAATTACTCAAAAGTATTTCCTTGTAATGAGACTTGCTCATTCTGGGTTGCTTTCTTTGGCTGACATCCGAAAACCCACCACTTTCTACATCCTTTTATTTAGTTTCGGGTTGGATTTTTGTGAATGTCTAGTCTTCTGCATGACTTGAGATCAGCCCAGATTCTTTCCCCACACCTTTTGGTGAACTGTGTATTTCCAGAACACCACCGGAGAGAATAGTAATATGAAGTACTTAATTTAGCTGCTCTGATATTATGAGAGGTGAGTGTGAAGAGTCACGAACATTTTTCTAGTGAAGTCAGAAGTTTCCTGTTGTAAACTGATTGGGGTTTTTTTCTGGTTTTCTGCCAAACCAAATATCTGCACAAATGTAGATTTTATACAGATGCTAAAAAGCAAGTTCCTTCAAAGCTTTGTTTACTTTTTAATGTATCAAATGTGCCTAATTATTAAACACCTCAGACCACATGTTCACATTTTTTAAAAAATCTACACAATTTTTTGAAAGAATAGGCTTACCACAAAAGCAACCAAACCCCCAGTCAAGCAAAAGTCTGAGGGGCATGGTATATGACCCATCTCTTTTCTAACAGTACAAATGGGGGCACTGTTGGCCAGCAAAGGAAGCAAATAACAGAGGTCACCTATTTTTTGATTATTATGATTGCCATTGACTGTGTCAATGAAGTTGGAAGCTAGTCTTCCAATGCTGGAGGTCATGCAATTTCGCCCTTGCTCTCTCTCACAGCAAGATATCCTTCATAAACATGTTACATCTAAAAATAATGCAAACTAGTATTATCATTGCACATAAGAATGTTGCCTGTTAATGGTCCCACCCCTTCTGTGCAAAGCTGGTGGTGAAGGCAACTGTTGAAGACATTTGCATAGTTCATTGCCCTGGATCCTAAGCTGAGGAGAGAGGTTCATTAGGAAAGATTTCAGTTGGCTGTCAGTAGCAGCCCCATAATAACTGCCAGACCCTTATAGACAAATATGATTTCAATGTAAGAGCTAAGATGTGAGCATTCTCAGCTGTTCTTTCACAGGAGAGGCACAGGCATTTCTGAAGATAATCCAAGAAAGCATAACAGATAAGAACTTGATTTTTGCAAAGTGTCAGAAAGGAACAACAACTTTCCAATTCTGAGGCCACCCTCTCACTGAAAAAAGAACGTTCTTTTTGCTGATACAGACTAAAACGGCTATCGCTATGAAACCTATCCTCTCACTGGTGTTTCCAAAGGCAGAGATAATGGAATACACCACTTCTTTATATTGCTAGGTATATGGTGGCACCTGGACTACTCAATTTTTCTATATGTTCTTATAACTGCAGTACCTTGAAAATAAGAGCATTTAAAGAAAAAATAAAGCTCTATAGTCAGTTGATAGCATAATGAGAAAAATGGATGCTCAATTCCAATTACCAGTAATGAGTTACATTTTTAATAGCCAAGTAGAGAATGTCATTTCAACTCAGTCTATCCCATTCTAAACAAGTATGTGGATTATTTTTTCCAGAATTGATGATGGATTTTCTTGTTAGAGTTATGTGAATTGCTGCAGCGTTACTGTACAGGGGTTCATGCCAACGTTTTTCTTTTGTTTCAATCTGTGTTGAGAGCTGATTCCCTGAGTGGGGTTTGTTCAATCTGAAACAAAGTGTTTGGCCCTCAGATAAAGGGATAGGGCGCTTAGGCTTAGGTATTTCTGAGATCAATAGAAAAATTCAGCATGAACTTCATTTGAAACTGATGGGTTTCATAGCAAAACTATCATACAGAATTTCATATAGTTTTGATTTGAAACTATAAACTGGTCCAGGGGCCTGAAATTGGACCCAGATTTTATAGAAGCTTCATGATCCTTTCAAGGAACCTGGGTCAAATGTTAAGATTGTAACAAACTCTAAACCAGGCAAGATTTAGCATGAAGAAGTAACTTTTATGACCATGGCCTGTAATACATATGCACATTAATGTCTCTGTGAGTTGTTTTATATGGGCAGAATTCTTACCAGACTTCCTTTACCAAAGATAAATGACAAGTGTGTCATGTGGAGCTTAGTATTTGGTGGCATGAAAGAAGAGCTGCTTTCCCCCAATCCTAAGAACATACATAAATATAATGGAACCATTTTGTTTGAATGCCTTGTAGTATTTTAGCACATAAGAGGTTGGTCACATATTTGCATTACATTGTTTTCATGCTCAGGCCTAGCCTCTCCTAGGAAGTGCTGACACTTAGCAGCTGCTAGTAAGAAAAACTGTGCATTAATTTGTGCGAATTAAAAAAAATTTACAAAGTGAAAATTAATTTACAGGGAATATTTCCAATTATACAGGATGTTCATGCTTTTACTGGCTGAACTCATTTCAATATCTATTTCTTCTGCATTTACAGTTGCAAAGGCAGTTTTCAGTTCCAATTCCATTCCTTGGCCATAATGACATTTTAAAATCTGGGTCAGTCTGGTAAATAAGTTGGACTGGAAATGGTTTGGATTCCAAACATTTTGCCTGCTTCTGTAAACTACATAAGATGTTGTGCTGCAGTTGCTGAGGGATTCTGTTTCTGACCTTATCTTTTCCTTTATTTTTTTGGGGATGACTGTTTTAGCCTGTGCTGGCTGTACACAACTAGAATGTGTAAAAGTCAGGTTTTCACTAGACTGTCTGATCATTGTTTTGAGAACATGGAATTGTAACAGTATAACCTGTAATATTCACTTCTTTCCTTCTGGACATGTTTCGATCCTTAAGAGGAAGCCCCTTAAAGGCCCTGTCTATCTTGAAAATACCACTATGTCAAGAGACCTGACTATTACACTTTTGTCTATTGACTCAGTTACCACATACCAGTACTTCCACTTTGTTTTCCCGAACAATGCCAAAGCCTTGGATGTGAGTTGATTTGTATCCAAATCTTTGGCATGATTCCAGGGACACAGTTAAAAATGCATATTCAAACTGTCTGTGCTATAAGACTGAACTCCTGTTTTAACAGTAGTAGTGGGCAGCCAGGTTGTCTCAGTGTGGGTGCAGCTGTAGTGTAGACAGGGCCTTACATTCATGATGATATTAAATATAGCCACTTTTATAATTGGCCATTTGAAAACTAGCCATTAGAAACTATAAATATGGACACCTCTTTCTGATGCTGAATTTGGTGTTGAAGACTTTTCCTGTCACAAAGATTTGACTTTCTTGGTGTATCCAAATTGTTTATATTTAGCCAAATTTCAATCTTTTGGCCTTCTGACAACCACTCAAGTCATCTTTCGGCAAGCTTTTCTCCTGTGGTTTCAGATTAAGTGCTATAATCTAGCATTGACCTGTCCATTGCTATCACAAACTATCTGCTCTAGAACAGCAGCCTATCTGATCATTAAGAATATACTGTGCATGTCATTATTGGCCCTCTCATCCCCTGTGCTTAGGTGGGTTTGTGCACTCTATAAAAGTCTCTTCAAATAATGAGACTGTTACAATGTGTAAGGTTAAGCATAATAAAGAAAGATACAATAATGTTGAGTGGCTCCACTGACTATCCCAGAAGACTCAGTTACAATGAAGTGTCTAAAATGAAACACTCGGGTAATACTTTAAGAGTGAGGCCTTGGAACATATGACGGAACAAAATTTCTGGGAGCAATCAATCAAGGTGTATTTTGATTAATAAAACCCTATATAGTTTGGGTCCTGTGTATCTGAAAGATCTCCTCTGTCCTTGTGGTGAGATCCACTTGAGCTAACAGTCCCCTGGTTTAAATGCAAGGGAATTGGAGGCACAGGGTGTTTTTAGGGACACTCTAGGATTCACTTCTCCCTGAGTTCAACAGAGCACAGGCCTACTGACCTTCATGACAAGCTGTTCTCATGGGCTTTTAGAAGGAAGGGGAGGGGTTAGGTGTTTGGGAGGGATACTCATTGATAATCCTGATGATCAATAGTCCAGATGGGCTGGTTGTGTAATGCTTTATTTTGTAATATTTTAATTGCCTTTATTGTATGAGCACCTCAAGCATATGGTAGATGCATTTTGAAAATCAAAGTACAATAAAAATTAAGCTAAAGTTGTGGAGTATTGTCCATCTCTGTTAACATTTACACTTTCACATATGTCTTGTTTCTCTTATTTTATGGAGAGAAGTGAATAAAACATTAATTTATAGTGATGTTTGCCATGCCCATTGACCTCAGTGGGAGTACTCACATATATATAGTTACTCACATGTTTGCAGGATCAAGGTCTTCATCTGTTTCCCATTTGATTCCTTTTTCAAAACAGGAAAATGTGTTTGCAAAACTACAAACCAGTGTAACACCTGAAACAACATTTACTTTTTAGTTAATTCCCCCCCCCCCCAATTTATGAGATGATGATGAGTTGACAATTTCCTTTAAATAGGAATAGGCTGGTAGGGCATACAGTCTTGGACAATAAAGTATCTGTTTATTGGATATATCAGATGTGAATCTACATGCTATTTAATAAAAGCTAGGAGGTGTTTTCCTGTTTCTCTAAACACTCATCCATTTATTTTGTGATGAGACATCTACACAGGTACTCTTTTCACATATATGCATGGCTAGCTTGGGCTGGAGGCTCCTGGGTCTGGGCTGGGCAAGATTTGGAGCTAGAGGCTCTGGCTCCCAGCTGCTTGGGCAGGGTTTTTTCCCCTGTTAGCCTGCCTGGCAAGCCCAGAGGGTTTGCAGAGCAGGAATCAGCCCAGAGCTGGGTTTGGCAGAGCCCTCTGGGCTGGCCGCTCTGGAGGGCCCAGCCGGCTGGGATGCCCGCGGCGGCTGGGCCAGAGCTCTCTGGCCCCCCCGCCGGCAGGGATCTCCCGCGGCCGCTGGCTGGCGGGGGGGGCGGAGGCCGCGAGCCCCCGGCTCCCGGAGCCCGGCCTGCTGAGGCTCTGGGCGGGGGCTCCCAGCAAGGGGCAGGGCTCCGCCCCTCGGCTGCAGCCCGGCCCCTCTGATTCCGCCGGGCTTTAAAGCGCTGGGCTCCCTCTCAGCCAGGAGTCCCAGATTCCCCAGGGGGGCAGCCGGGCTGGGGGGCAAGGATCAGCTGCCCAGCCCCAGCGCCAGACTGCAGCCCAGCCAGCCTCGCTCTCCCCCCCCCCCCCCCCCCCCCCCGTGCCCACCCACACTCCCCCCCCCCCCCCCCCGCCCCTCCCTCCCACCCCCCCCGCCCCGCCCCCCCCCGCCCCCCCGCCCCCCCGCCCCCCGCCCGCCCCCCCCCCCCGCCCCCGCCCCCCCCCCGCCCCCGCGCGCCCCCCCGCCCCCGCCCCCCCCCCCCCCCCCCCGCCCCCACCCCCCCCCCCCCCCCCCCCCCCACCCCCCCACCCCAACCTCCTAGACTCCCATGCCCTGCCAATTGCTGCTGCCCCCCCCTGCCCTGCCCCCCCCCCCCCCCTCCCCCTCCCCGTCCCCCCCCTCCCCCCCCCCCCTCCCCCCCCTCCCTCCCCCCCCCCTCAACCCCCAAACCCCAACCCCCACCTGCCTGGACCACACCAGCACTCATCTGGCTGCTCCCCCAGCTCCATTGCCCCCCCTCCACCCCCCTCCCCCCCTCCCCCCAGCCCCCAGCCCCCAGATTTGACCACCCACCTTCTCAGCCAGCTTCAAGTTCTCAAGCTTGCTTTCATTTCTCCCAAATCAATTTCTTTTTCACCTGAAGGTGTTGGAGACAAGAGAGAAGAGAGAACAGAGAGTGCCTGAGCCTGAGTGGCAGAAAGAGGGAAAGAGGAGAGAGAGTGAGAGTGGGGGAGGGGGGTCAGTGCAAGGTGAAAAGAATGGAATGTGATGTAGGGAATGCTGACATGCTGGAGCAACAGTCCAGGGAAAGCCTCTCACTCTCTGGGAGCCTCCTCTCTCCTGGCTTACACCTTCCTGGGCAGCATGCCCTTCATGCCATGCACTTCCTTCCCGTGCTGCTTCTTGCCCCAGTCTGTCCTGCAGGGTGGTGGGGCACCAGCCAACTGCACCAACCCAACTGACTCTCACTCAGACAGACACACACAGTAAGACAGAGATGACGAACAGGACAGTTAACACAACAACACAGTTACACAAAAAAACAGAAAAACCCTCTGTCTCTGTCAGGGTTGGGGTGGGGTGGGGGCCCAGAACCCTGTCTCTCTCCCCCCCCAGCCAGCCCCAACTCCACACAACCTCCTCTCTCCTCTCTCCCTCTCTTCTCTTCAAGGGAGCTGGGCCACTCTCATCTGTTTGTCCCCAACTTCATCTGTTGCAGCAGGGAAACTGAGGCACCCACACAGTATTCAAGAAAAAAGAACATCCATCACCCATCACATCACAACAGATGCAAAAAAATATATATTATATTGTATAAAGCAAGTGCTGCTGCTGACTTTTTTCTTTTTTTGATTTCTGTGTAAATCTTGTGTGGCACTGTGTTGTAGCTTCATTTTATATCGGCTTACAGGGCGGGAGCGGGGGGGCACCACCATTTTGGGCCCCACCAAAAATTATACAAACCTGCCGCCTATGCATATATGGGATCAGATAGCAAATTTCAGTCACCTCTGGAGAAATAAACTGAAAGATTGTACAGAAGAGAAGTACTCCCTTTTCTCGCAACACTTTCAATGTTTTTTTTTCTTTCTCCCTTTTTAAAAAAACATTTATTTAAAAAAGGAAAAACATGACAGAATTATTTCAATTAAACATTCCTGTAAATCTGTTTTCAAACAATACACTGGCATCAGTGGGATATTATTTCACAGCAGGACACAAGTCTTTTTTCTGTGCTTCAGTGCTACCCACATAGCAGGTGGAGCAGTTTCTTTCCCCTTGAAATTTCAATGCTTACTTAATTATGTAAAGTGTAACTAGAAAGCCAGTTAGAGTCTCCCATACCACAACCAAACTACACTTTCTACATATGGAACTATAGGTTACATTTTACATACAGCAGCAGCAGTTTGTTAATCTTATGCCCCGATACTGCAACTTTTTGTGAACAGACAGACTTTAGTGGGGCTCTGCATGGACACAGGAATTCATTAACATTAAGACTAGGGCCTTAATGTTAATTGTCAGGTCAGTTTAGGCCCAAAATGTTACAAAACATTAGACAAATAGAAATATTTTCCTTTTTAAAAAAAAAAACACCACACATTGGAAATAGGTGTTTTTATTTATTTGTATTTTTTTTTTAATTCTGGGGGTCTTTGCATGTCTATGCAACAAACTTTGGTTGATGCAAGTTATGTTGGCGTACAGCCACGAAAGTTAGTATATCACTCGTGTGTGTGTGTGAGAGAGACTGTTGCTTCCATAGGCTAATTTATTACAGACATTGCAATTTTCTATTCTCGCCTCCCCCCCCCCCCCCACACCTCTCTCTTCTTTCTCTCTCTGTCCCTGTGTGCCATTCCCCTGTATTTCATGGACTTCCTGCAATCACCACAACCCCCCCTCCCCAACTTGCCCAGGAGTGGGCTCTGTGTCTCCCCCTCCTCCTCCTATACCATTGTCCCCATTCTTATTTCTTCTCTTTCTGTGTGGGAGATAAGTTACTCACTGTGTTAACATTTCTCAACTGTATTGGAAGGCATTGTTGTGCTGGAATGTGTTAATGGCTGCCATCAACCAGTTCTTTGATCTATAGAAAGTTACAGAGGTGGTTGAAGCTCTTGGCTCTGCTAACCAGATGCAAGGGGCTCTGCATGCCCCACATTTTCCCTCATCTGTTTTTCTGATTTCCACCAAAATGAATAGGGTTCTTCTGCCCAGGGATGTGCTGATCATTCCCTGAAATTTTGGAATTAATTAGATGATGTGGTCCAAAGTTATTGCATTACAGACAAATATCAAGTTGAGTGTAGATCAATAAATATACTGCCAATAAATATACTTTATCTTGGAGGGTCTGCAGCTCAGACATTACAGCTGTGTACCTGGTCACTGTACTTCACAACCTGAGAGCAGATCTGACTATAAACTAATGTAGAAGTCAGGGCCAGCTCCAGGCACCAGCATTCCAAGCTGGTGCTTGGGGCAGCAATTGCAAGGGGCGGCAGTCTCTGTTGTTTTGCCACCAAGCAGCGTGTCGAGTTGCCGCCATGGACAGTGGGGGCAGTCCGTGTGCTCTTAGGGCGGCACGCGCGTTTCCGCAGTAGCGGCAATTTGTCAGCAGCTTCTATGTTTAGCTGTCCGTGGCGGCTTCAGCTAAACATAGAAGCTGCCGCCGAATTCCCACCACCGTGGAAATGCACCTGCCGCCCTAAGGGCACATGGACTGCCCCCGCTGGGGCAGCAATGCGGTGCGCTGCTTGCGGCGGTGAAAACTGTAGAGCCGGCCCTGGTAGAAATGACTAGTTTATTGTCTGTGTCCAAGCGGAGATAAATGTAAAATGCACAGAGAAAAGTAAACTAGATTTTTAAATATTTTTTTCTGCTATACTATTCTAAATCATTATTGTTAACATAGATTAGGGTTCTCAAGACAAACTTTTTGATGGCCTCAAACTGTGGCCACCAACTTTTGCTGGTGGCCGCACTCACACTTTTTTCTGAAGTACTTAATTAGCTTTAGGAAAAACAAATGAATATGCACATAGACATGTCCAAATCATTGTAATTTATTTATTGCTAGCTAGTAAGTCTGCTGTGAAAAGTGATATTAACCAATATACAGGTATCACTTTTCACAGCAGACTTTCTCAGCCCTGCCAAGCCTGAGGACAAATTAAGTCCTGGATGGAAGGATGGGGGAGGCACTCACACTGCCCAGGTCCTGGCCACCGCTCTGGGGGGCACGTTCTGCATTTTAATTTAATTTTAAATGAAGCTTCTTAAGCATTTTAAAAACCTTATTTACTTTACATACAACAATAGTTTAGTTATATATTATAGACTTATAGAAAGAGACCTTCTAAAAACGTTAAAATGTATTATTGGCACGCGAAACCTTAAATCCGAGTGAATAAATGAAGACTCTGCACACCACATCTGAAAGGTTGCCGACCCCAGGACTAGAGCCTGAACCCCGCAGCTAGGGGCTGGAGCCTGCTGCCACCCAGCTGGAGCCCAGGGTCTGAGCCCCACCACCCCAGGAATGTGGGGAATTCACCAGCTGCCAACTCCTCCAGTGTGGTGCCACAGGTGTTGGCCCAACCCCTGTTAGCGGGCCCAGCAACCAACACCAAGGAAGTACATTCAGGAGCAACAAGGAGGCAGAGGAGCTGCTTCTTTGCCCTCCCCTTCCCTTCCTTCACCGCCCCCCCCCCCCCAATCAGAGCCCAGGAGGCTGTGGCTGCAAGCTCCTGGTGGCTGTGTATGGCCACATTTGAAAAATGCAGGGTTAGATTTTGTTCTTTACAAGTATTTTTGTCCTTACACTGTATTGTTTTAAATTACAGTGGGGGCGGGGGGGAGAGTTAATTTTCTCTAGCTTCTGATATGTTTCTCATGTATGAAGTTTAAAACCAAGCTTTTGTATATTGTGGAGGTAGAGTTCAATAACACTCTGGAAATTACACTGAGGGACATGTCTATTCTCATTCCCATGCACAGAGGTTTATACATTAATAAGATCAGTCTAAACAGAAGCAGCCTCCAGTGAATTGTCCTTTAGGGCTGTTTTCTCAATCTGGCCATGCAAATTTTAGCAATGAAAATGTAGGTTGTAAGGGTGAATTCCTGTGCTTTGAGATGAGATTGTACCATGGCCTGAACTGTTAACCTTTTTGGTTAATTAATTTACCAATAACCCCTAAGGGATGTTCTCTCATTTCAGCGCCAAGGGGATTTATACGTGCAAGTGCCTTTTAATGTTAACACGAACTGCTGGAACAGGGGTTTTATCCCTGGCATTAAAATAAGAATATCTACTAAATGAAATATACATATTTTAATAACTTTATATTTCTGGCAATAGCTATTTATATTTGAACAATGTACATACACACAGAACCATATGAAAAAATGAATCCATGAGCGGAGTAAAGATGGCCAGTGTAGCTATCCGGCAAACCCTGCTAGTGCAGACAAGGCCTTAGACACTTTCAGGCTGAAACAAGTTAAATCTACAATCCCACAAGATAGTGGACAG
This sequence comes from Mauremys reevesii, assembly GCF_016161935.1. Classification (NCBI taxonomy): domain Eukaryota; kingdom Metazoa; phylum Chordata; order Testudines; family Geoemydidae; genus Mauremys; species Mauremys reevesii. Next base: position 75,372,518 of record NC_052630.1, read on the forward strand.
AAAATCATCTCCAGTTAAGGATAAATACTCCAGAATTGAATATATTAGCTCAGGAGACAAAGCTCCTGAGTTTCTTTGGTGGAGTAGTTCAGCTGTTGGGTTCCACGTTTTCAAATACTTGAGACTCTGGCTCCAATTCTGGGATGCAGCAAAACAGCCCATAAAGGGACACTGCAGCAGAGCACAAGTTAAAGCAGCCCCCAAATTTCCCAATTATTGCCTTTTTTTAGTTCCTTTCTTGCTTCCTCACTAATAACGCACAAACCATTTTAAGACGATATAAAACAATATCTGTACCGAATACCTCACTCTGAAAATTGGCATAAATACCATGGAGTAGAATGAGGGAGCATCTTCTCTCCCCTTAAATGTCACTGCCAAAAGCAGTTCATGCAAAAGGGGGGCATTAAGGCAACACTTACTCCTGCCTTAACTAAAGCCCCATACTGAGGCCTGGTCTACACTACAAAGTTAGGTTGATGTAAGCCAGCTTGCATTGACTTAGTTGTACACGTGTCTACGCTTAAATTTGTCTCCCCGAATAAAAGGGTGCTGTTTAATGTCACAGAGTAACACTACCTCCTCAAATGGTCGACATACAGAGCTCGGTCCTCCAGCTGCTGTCCCACGATGCCCAGTACTGACCACTCTGGTCATAGTTGGGAACTCCACTGCTCAGGGGTCACAGACATAGGTGCCAGCTTCCTCTGGACCTGGAGGGTGCTCAACCCCCCGCTCTGCCCCAGGTCCCATCTCCACCCAACCCATTCTCCCAAGTCCTCACCTCTGTCCCACCTCTTGTTTCGCCCCATCCCCTTCTCCCAGGGTCCCACCTCTTCCCACCCTTGGCCCTGCTTCTTCTCACCCAGTTCTGACCCCTCCCCTGAGCATGCCCCATGTCCACTCCTCCTCCTCCTGCATGCTGCAAAACAGCTGCTTGCAGTGGGCAGTAGGCGCTGGGCAGGAGTGGGAAAGAGTTGATTGGCAGGGCTGCCAGCAGGCGGAAGGTGCTGGGAGGGATGTAGGGTGCTGGCTGCCAGTGGGTGCTAAGCACCCACTAGTTTTTTTCCGTGGGTGCTCCAGCCAAGGAGTCGACATCTATGCTCACAGAGACTGGAAGTGCCACACTCCCCCCTCTTTAAAATCCTGTGAATTTTTGAAATGCCTTTTCCTGATTGCCCAGCTGGAGTAGACTGGCGATATTGGAGCTCCTGGGCCTGTGTAGAGAAGAGGCTGTGGATGCACAGCTGTGGAGCAGCTGTAGAAATGGACGTCAACGAGCAGATTGCATGGGGGATTCAGGAAAAGGGATGAACAGCAGTGCCACATGAAAGTGAAGGATATGTGGCAGGCATATCAGAAGACCAAGGAGGCCAACAGTTAATCCACTGCCAAGCCTCAGACCTGATACTTGATGGAGACCCCATCACCTCCCCATGTGCCACCATAGGTACCTCAAAGGAGACTGAGACCCAGATATCTGCTATGAACAGTGAGGAGGAGGAGAAAGATGTGGGAAATGCAACTGGGAGGTCCTTTTTTGAGACTCAACCACAGTCAGTCCCTCCAGTCGAGCACGGGTGAGCCTGATGCAGGGAAAAAAACTTCAGGTAAGTGTATAAATGAATTTCCCATTACAATGATGTTCAGTTGGCATCCCCAACTTAGTAGGACTTAGCTAGTGATTTTTCATTAATTTACTCAGACTAGAAGAGGTAGCAGTACAACAAAGAGAGGTAGAGTTATCCTCTGCTTTTCATTCCCCTGTAGAGATAGATTCAAGGGGACATGCAGAGCAGCTTGTTTATGTACACAGGGACGTCCCTTGAATCCTCCTGAGAGATCTTGATGCAACTTTCATGGAGGTATTCTGCAATCCTCTCCCAAAGGCTTCTTGCAATGGCAGCATTATTTCTTCCTCCTTGATAGGACACTTTCCCACACTACTCTGTGATAACTTTGGCAGGCTCCATTGTAGTAAACAGGCTAGCAGCATATAGGCTTTGGAGTAGTGCTAACAGCAACTGTGCTATGTTACTGAGATATCAGCTAAAATCACCACTGCCTGTGGGAAACGGTGACTATATTCAATGCCATTGCCCTATACTCAGTTTCATCCAACCAAGCAATTCCTTCTCATTTCCTTCATGCCTGGAGCACCAAACTCACAATAGCTAGTGTAGTGCTGTGAGTGGTGCTGTGCACAAACACTTTGAAGCAGACATGTCAAAAAGCATGTCTTGTTTAAAACTTTGGAGAGCAAAAGGAGTCCTGAACCTCAACTTTCACTTTCCATTGTGACTGTACTGACAATGATACCTCTGTGTGTTTTATCTGCAGCTGCTGTGATTGCAGCATTCCCCCTCCACACTCATGAAATACCTGAGCCAGATGAGGAGGAGAAAGAAAAGCACTCAGGATGACCTGTTCAGTGAGATCCTGCTAACCAATGCTGTGCCAGACCGTGAGCAGAGGGCCTGGAAGGTGAATATTTCAGGCTACATTGAGAAGGAAAGAACAGACTGGGAAAGGCCCAAGATTCCCAGCAGGAAAAAGGAGAGGAAGATGCACCAGGACATAATCGGGGTTCTACAGCAACATAGAAAGATGCTGCAGACTCTTGTGGACCTACAGCAGTGATGAGCTGCCAAATTTTTAACAACTGGTTCCCTCCTCCCGCCTGCCCGGACCCGGCGGCAGGAGCCGGACCCGGCGGCAGGAGCCGGACCCGGCGGCAGGAGCCCGGGACCCTGCCCGGACCGGCAGCCGGGCAGGAACCACGCCACCCGGCCGAGGTTACAGCTGGACCCTGGGGGCAGGAGCCACGCCGCCCGACCCCAGAGTCTCGCCAGGACCTCACGGAGAGGCGCGCCGCCTGGAGCCCTCCTCCCGCTGGCGCCCCAGCCCCAGCCCGAGCTCCAGCTCCAGCTCACCTGGTGGAAGCGCTGCTTCTTCTCAGCCCTCCCAGGCTTCCCGCGCGAACAGCTGATTCGCGGGAAGCTGGGGAGGGGGAGGAGAAGCTGGAGGAGCTTCGGATGAGGAGGCGGAGTGAGGTGAGCGGGGGTTGGGGGAAGGGTAGGGAGCTGCTAGAGTTTTAGTTAAATTTAAAAGCCCTTTTGGAACTAGTTGTTCCTCCAGGAACAACCGGTTCTAAAGGGGGCTTCTAAATTTAACAACCAGTTCGCACGATCCGGTGCGAACCGGCTGCAGCTCACCCCTGACCTACAGGTTCAACAATCACAGGCTCGCCTCCCTTTGCAGTCCATGGAGAACTCCATTACAGCATCTCCCTACACTCTCAACATTCCATGTGGTGTCAGGGGCATCCCTATCCTCCATACTACGAAATATTAAGGACAGCCACAGCTTCACATATGCTGACCTGTGAGAACCATGGTTGATGTGTAGATTAAAATGGACATGAATGTTCTTTGCCCTTGTTAAATTCTGTACTATTAATTTATTAAGTTTTGCATGTATTTGCTTTTACACTGCAAAGATTTTTTTCCCCACTGCTTTTGTTACTGAATAAAATTTTATTATTTGGAAAATAATTCATTTTTATTAGTTCACAACGTATGCTGCAGAATGCCTAGTGGTATAGAAAGCATCTAGTTACATGTTACTGTACAGTATGACACAACTCATAGGATTGGTGACACAGTGTAATAATCATAATTGTACAGCAAGCACCACAAAATTAATAGGTACATTGACAGTGTTATATTCACAAATGTACACCAAGCAGCACACAATTCCTAACAGGCCCCAAAATAGGAGGGCCAAGTAAAGCACAGTACATCACAACGCGTTACTGTGCCTCACTATTAAAGTGCTCTCCGAAGGCCTCCCTCATCCATATAGCTCCATATTGAGTTCTTCTACTAGGCCTTTGTCTGGCTGTTCAAACTCAGCAGGTAGCCAATCCACTTCCATCCAGCAGCAACTTTTCTCCCTTTGCATCACAGATATTATGCAGGACACAGCAGGCAGCTATAACCATTGGGATATTTTTCTCTCTGAGATCTAATCTTGTGAATAAACAATGCCATCATCCCCTCAATCTAACGAAAATGCCTTCATTGATCATTCTGCACTTGCTGAGCCAGTAGTTGAATCTTTTTGGGGTGCTGCTGTTGACGTGGCTGGAGTACAGCTTCATGAGCCAGGGAATTGAGGGGTAGGGTGTGTCCCTCAGGATCACTACTAGCATTTCAACACCACCAATGGTAATCTGCCAGTCAGGAAAGAATGTCCCTGCTTGTAGTTTTCTGAACAGTTGTGTAGTCTTAAAAATACGAGTGTCAGGCATAAGGCTACGGTTTGGTCACGGAGGTCATGGAATCCATGACTTCCGCAGACCTCCGTGACTTCAGCCCACAGCCTCTGGGAGCTGCAAGGTAACCCCACCTCCCGTGGTGGCCAGGAGCTGCGGGGTACCTCTGCCACCACTGGTGGAGGGGGCAATCCCCAACTGCTTCCCAGCTGCTGCGGGTGGTAGAGGGGAATCCTCCAGCAGCTCCGCAGTTGCCCCAGGTGGGGGTCCCTCCCAGCCACAGGGCAGAGGCTGCAGCTCCCAGCCACAGCAGGGCAATGTGCTGGATCCCCCCGCACCCTGTTTTGTCATGTACATTTTTAGTAAAACTTAGGGACAGGTCATGGCTTCCATGATTTTTTGTTAATTGCCCATGACCTGTCCATGACTTTTACTAAAAATGTCCATGACAAAATTGTAGCTTTAGTCAAGCACCTTCTCTGGCCAGTCAACACTGATGTCAGTGAAGCATCCCCAGTGATCAATAGAGATATGCATGCTGTCTATTGCTCCACCACAGTTTGGGACTCCTATTGCTATAAATCTATCTACTATTTGCCGTACATTGCACCGTCGCAGTCCTGTATAGCAGGACACAATTAGTGGCCCTGCACACTAGCATGACAATGGTCCCTGCAGTGGGTTTTTCAGCTCCAAAATGATTTCCCACTGACTGGTAAGGAATCTGCTGTTGCAAGTTTCCACAGTGCAATTGGCACTTGCTTATCTGCTGTCAGTGCAACTCTCATTCTGGTGTATTTGCATGGGAGGACTGGGGTGAGTTTGGCACACAGATCCAGGAACATGGCCTTGGACATCTGAAAGTTTTGCATCCACAGCTCATCGTCCCAAATCGGCATTATAATGTGATTCCCATCAGTCAGTTCTCGTTTCTCAGACCCAGAATTGGCGCAGCTGCTCTGTGAATGCTGCCAACAGCCTTAAATTGGTTCTTGCTATGTCCCACAGCAATCTGTCTTCCAAAAAATCACCATGTTTCCTGCTGATTCGGTTCTTCTTCCAGCTCTACAAATACTCGAGGATCATGTGTTCTGTGCCTGCAATACTCATGACAATAGTGCAGAGCTGTGCAGGTTCAATGGTTCTGTCAGGGATGGCGGACAGTAAGGAGGGCCCTGTGCGTTCATTGGATTTTTCAAAAAGATGCTAATATTATGGGATATAGATGACAATATGGGATGGAGAAAATTGCATGTTGGGAACTTGACCCTTTGTTCCCAGTTACTCCTGAGCAACTTGTTTCTGTTCCACCACACATTGCCAAAACTCCCCAAAAGACCGTGCACAGTGGGATGTCTACCCGTGGTACACAGCACTGTGCATAGACACACGCACTTCTGGTGAGTACGCGTAGAAGGTCACAAGGAGCCAAGTATACACGCGCACAAGCGATATACAAACTATGGCAGCTTTATGCCAACATAACTTGCGGTGGCCAATGTTTGTAGTGTAGACGTGGCCCGAGGTACCTTGAGAACTACCGCTACAAACCCTGCCAATCCCAGATTACATCAACACGAAAGAAACTCTGGCAGATTTTGTTCTGCTGTTAAGAGGGGAAGGGTGTTGAGACTACTGCAGGGTGTTCAGATGATCCAAAATGTGTTACTATCTGCTTCAGACTAGTATCTGGGTAAGGTAAAATCTTTTATTGGGCCAACTTCTGTTGGTGACAGAGACAAGCTTGTCTGCCCTGGAGGTGTGGTGCATTGGGGAACGTATCACTTGGGTAATTCATGGTTTAAATGTAAATGTCTAAGTGGCAAATTGCTTTGTTAAAATGGTTTTTCTTTTAAAGTACTTATTAGCACTGTAAGGGGAAAGCTATTAAGCCACACCTACATAAAATGTACCTTTGTTTACATGGAAATAAGGCTTTTATCTGATCATTAGGAGCCAAATGTAAAATGTAAACTAAATTGTGGACCCACAATTTACATACTACACAAGTCAAGCATTGCTGTCTAATGCAAACATACTGTAAGTAAACGGAGACCAATCAAGAGCTCTCTAAACTCAAGTTAAATAAAAAGATAAACATTAGCTTTATTTGAAATTTAATAACATTACATGAAAGACAGAACTTAATATTATATTGTATTGATACAAATTGTCAGCTGCAGTTCATTTAGAGATGGCTGGGACTGCAACACCTGCCATCCAACCTGAAGTCATTTGAAAATCTCAAAATACCCCTTTCCTGTTGGTAACCCAATCTGCTTAACATAAAATCAGACTGTGTGTGCATTTTTTCATACTTACATATGGTGATCTTGGGTGTTATTGATTGTTTTGTGCATACAGCACAGAGAGAACGTGTGGCTAACACAGCTCTGGGATTCAGCAGATCCTGGGTTCTACTCATGGCTCTACCACCAGTTTGGTGTGTTACTTTGGGAAAAATGCTAAACCTGTCGGTGTGTCATTTCCTCCATCTTTTAAGTGGAGAAAATAATCTCTCCCACTCTATCTTATAGGGCTATTGTAAAATTAATCCATATTTGCAAAGGGCTTTGAATATCTCTGATGGATGGTGTTACGAACTTTCAAAGAATTATTACTATGTGGGTGACCTGTACAGGGGGAAAAATGTATGTGAATTCTTTTTTTCTTTATGGTGGATAAAGATCTGGATGGATTTGTTTTTTCTTAAAGTTTTTAGTTTTTTTTTACATTAAATATCTCTAGGCCCTGTCTAGCCTAGAAAACTCTGTAGTCTTATCTACACTAGAAAAATCTCCCATTCCTCACAATGGGTATAACTGAACACAGTATAACTAAGCATAGTACAGGATGAAATGAATTCATTACTATTTCAGAAGCTATCAAATAAATTAGTTGTTAATTTTAATGCTCATGTTTCACTCTCTTGGTATTTTGGGTATCATGACATATAGTTTTTCAGTTGTCCAGGAAAAACAGGGTGGACAAGACCCAACTGCAGGATTTTCAAAAGCATTCAGCATTTAATAGAAGTAGAATTGGGCCACTAGTTAGTGTTTTTTAAAAATTCCATTTCTAATTTTTCATGTAAAAATCAAATAGAAAGCCAAGCAGATAAATAATTACTCTTTCAGGCCTTATTTATGCATCATAAAAGAGAAATAAGTGTACAAACCTATCTGTTTTTCTTTGCAAGTCACTTTGAAAAAGCAGCTTTTTACACTGGGCCAAATCCTATTCCCACTGAACTCAGCAGCAAAACACATTAATTTAGCTGGGAATGGGATTTGGGCCTTCGTGACTGACTCTATAATGAACCATAGCAGCTACTGATACCAGCCTGGCAGCTAAATTTTCCCCATTGTAGAAATGTCTTTGAGGGGTGGTGATGGTGTTTTATTTCCCCAATTGTTATGTTTTGGATTAAAAGTTAAGAGCCCAGACCGGCAAATTAGATATATAATACCTTAGTTTATTGAGTTTATTTAAAGCTACATTCAGACAACACTGAGAAAGTGGAGACAAAGAATTCCAGGTCAGACTGATTCCAGAGAAACTCAACTCCTACACATTTTGAAGTTGCAAATTACATTAGAAGCATTATATCATAACAACCCCCCACCGTGCAAGATGCTGTTTCCAGATGTAATATGATCAATAGCCTGGGCTTACATTCAGCCAGAGCTGTCCAGAGCAGAGCTTCAGTAAATATTTTTAAACCTATGGGGCTGAAGCTCCAAGCCCCGAATGGAGAGAGGGGGAACATAGGGGGTTCCAGGAAATACATGAGAATTTAAGTCCTGTCAATAGCCTTATACAAATTTTCCATTTCATGGTTGTCACACCAAACTCATATTCCCTTACAGGTGTGTCTGGTTTTGTGTGTGTTAGTTGTGAGGTATTTTTTAAAGGAAACTCTGTGGTATTATATGTGCCTTTAAGTTCTACAGAAACAATCCAAGCACAACTTGTAGGTTTTGTAAGCCAGTCCTCTTCCAAAAATCTTGTAAATACTTGGGGTTTTTATTAATTGCATTTTGTAGAAAGAGCTGTAATTGTGACAAGTGGACCGTCTTCTAGGTTTCTACACCTTTGGGAATATTTGCCATTTGTGCAGATGGGAAAATATATTTCTTTTTTAAAAAAGAAATGGAGCCCTATTGATGTAATGTTCTTTTTCTATGGCAAGTAATTACAGCAGTGACTATATTGTGGCTTAGTTATGGTTGTAACAGAGCTTGCAAGAACCACGTTAGTTTCTTCAATTATAAATACAGGTTTAATTCCCACCCTCCTATGCATCAAAGCTTTATCTCTAATGAAACTGAAAGATGCTGTACTTTCACTTTTCACTTTCTTGCATTATCCCTGTCTTCTCTAGACAACTTTTAGGGTTAACATCAATTAGAAAATCAGATCTGTTTTCTTCATTTGCATTTAGAAGCACTTAGAAAACTGCCTTTTCATTATTTCAGTATGATTTGTATGACCTATATTCATTACTTTAATATGATCACAAGTAAATTTAACAAATGGAAATCCTTCAGTGGGTTACCTCAAATTTGGGGGGAAAAAATGTCTTCCAAGGCATTTAAGTATTCAGACAAAAGATTTGCTTTCAGTTCTTTCAGTGAAGAAAGCTGTCTTCCTCATTCTAAAGCAGATAAATGCCCTTCACTTGCATAATATTCAAGAATTTTAGAGAGCATTTAGGATTACAAAAGATAGCCTTTTAGCTATTTTTAGCCATCTGTTGGGATGCTGTTCTCAAGATTTTCTTTGTTCAAAACTGTGTAATGAGTTTTCAAATGAATTAATAGAGTTCAGTAATGACATTCAGGAGGGAAACAAGGCTGCTTATATTTGTTAGAACAGAGAGAGTATGAGGCATTAGAGCAACAAAATGTTGATTTTTTCTAGGTTAGAGTTTAACAATAACTATTTTAACTTATTGCTCTTGAAAGCATCTCTTTGGCATAAGAAAACATTTGATTCACTACTGTGTTTTTCCTTTGTAGAGGTCAGAATATCCTGGATCCAGCTATGGAATATGTGAAGGTACTGTATCACTTCAAAACATCAAAATCCTTTCCCAAATATTTTATAGTGTATGTAATCAGTGATAGCCAATTATTAATCTATTTTCGGTGTCCGATCCTATTCAATCTAGTAGTACTGCAATCAAATTAGTCAGATTGGGGGGAAAAAAGAAGTAATTATATCGTGTGAAACAAACACTTAGAAAATAGAGTACTTAATAATCAGCTTCGCCGCCAAGGACTGTTTCTTTTTGAGGAGAATATATTCTGATATTCAGAGGCCTCTGTTACATCATGAATATTCTCTATTTAGTAACTGTTTTTTAAAGTTTTTATTTTTTTAAATGTTTGAATTAAATTGGTTAAATGATCCCACATTTCTCACTGTGAGGTAGGGCCTTTGGGGAAGTAGAGGAAAAAATAAGTCATATATCAAAAAGATTACCCTCCGCCCCCTGCCAATCTGAAATTTAGGCCTTATAGATTTGACACTTTCCTCTTTACAAATGCAGCTACAAATTCATCTCTGGTCTAAAAAGCTAGAGCCAGGTCTGGATTTGGTCCACACTAGTAAAGGCGAGGCTGCTAGGTTACACACTAACACTAATTATACTCAGCGCTGATTAGGCCTCAGCTGGAGTATTATGTCCAGTTCTGGGTGCCACATTTCAGGAAAGATATGGACAAATTGGAGAAAGTCCAAAGAAGAGCAACAAAAATGATTAAAGGTCTAGAAAGTATGACCTATGAGGGAAGATTGAAAAAATTGGGTTTGTTTAATGTGAAGATGAGAGGGGACATAACAGTTTTCAAGTACATAAAGGTTGTTAACAAGAAGGAGGGAGAAAAATGTTCTCGTTAATCTCTGAGGCTAGGACAAGAAGCAATGGGCTTAAATTGAAACAAGGGCAATTTAGGTTGGACATTAGGAAAAAATTCCTGTCAGGATAGTTAAGCACTGGAATAAATTGCCTAGGGAGGTTGTGGAATCTCCGTTATTGGAGATTTTTAAGAGCAGGTTAGACAAACACCTGTCAGGAATGGTCTAGATAATACTTAGCCCTGTCTTGAATGCAGGGTACTGGACTAGATGACCTCTTAAGGTTCCTTCCAGTCCTATGATTTAAACTAATTGGCCAATATTTTTGTGTACACCTTTACAAGTATTGTCCCTACAGTCTGAGAGTCTGACTCCTGGTGTTTGTAGTATGTCTAAAGTAATTTGAGACAAGACAGCATAGTATGTTTTATCTGACCCTCTGACAACAGTGAAGTTCTGGAGTTACTTTAAAACTTTTCATAATCATTTACATTCTGGAGCATAAGTCAATGCTCATTCTAAACTCAATCCTGGACAAGCAATATAGGAACATCCAAGGAAATGCTAGGGGCGATTCTTCTTGATGTGAATGCTTTCTGAAAGTGCTGGCATCCTCAATTTCCACTGAATTGGCATTTTACACCACTGAGCCCCTCAAAGGTATTTAGGCACCTCACTCCCAGAGCCCTGTAGTCACTGCTGATTTGCTCAGGGTCATACCTGGCAGCATCATGGGGTATCATCATTGAGCAGGCATTGTTTCTAGTGGGTCATGAATGGATTGGTTCTTGGACCTGCACTATTTAACATTTGTATTAATGGCATGGAAGAAGACAAAATCATCACTGATAAATTTTCAGATGACACCAAAAATTGGGGAGGAGGGAGTAAATAATGAAGAGGAGAGGTCACCGATAGAGTGATTTGATCACTTGGTAAGCCGGGTGCAAGGAATTTGCATTTTAATTCATATATATTAAAGTTACACATCTAGGAATAAAGAATGTAGGCCATTCTTACACAATGGGGACTCTAGGCAACAGTGCCTCTGGAAAAGACTTGGGGATCATGGTGGATAATCAGCTGAAAATGAGTTCCCAGTGTGATGCTGTGGCCAAAAAGGATAATGTGATCCTGGGATGCATAAATGGGAATCTCAAGTAGGAGAAGAGAGGTTATATTGGCTCTGTGTTTGGCACTAGTATAAGCACTGCTGGAATACTATGTCCCGTCCTGGGGTCTACAATTCAAGAAGGATGTGGCTAAGTTGGAGACAGTTCAGAGAAGAGCCTGAAGAATAATTAAAGGATTGGAAAACATGCCTAATAGTGATAGACTCAAGGAGCTGACTCTATTTAGCTTACCAAAGAGAAGATTAAGAGGTGATTTCATTACAGTCTGTAAGTACCTATATAGGGAACAAATATTTGATACTGGGCTCTTCAGTCTAACAGAGACGATCCAATGGCTAGACTTTGAAATGAGACAAATTCAGACTCGAAAAGAGGCTTAAGATTTTTTTATATAGTAGTTAAAAACAACAATTTTGATGGATTGATTTGGACTGGAAATCACAAAAAATTTTTTTTTAAAATTTTTTTTTAATTTTTTGGAATTATTTTTGGGAAGTTTGTTGGTTGTATGTGTTGTGTGGGTGAAACTACAATCATCACAGTGGTTCCTTCTGGCCTTAGGCCTTAGAATCACACACCTCTGCACTCCACTGCCACCCCCCCCCCCCCCCCCCCCCCAGCAGCTCCTCTCTCTGCTCTGCCCTCCTCTGCTCGCGCCGCTGCAGCTCCTGCTTCTCCTCCCCTCTCCCAGCAGCCCTGCAGAAACAGCTGACAGCAAGCAAGTGCTGGGAGGGAGGGGGGAGGAGAGGGAACTCGGCGCGCTCAGGGAAGAGACAGGACCGGGGCAGGGATTTGGGGAAGGGGTCCAATAGGGGCAGGGAGGGGGTGGAGTTAGGGCGGGGGTGAGGCTGAGCACCCACCAGTGCCTGGAAAAGTTGGTGCCTATGAATCTATGAATATGGCAGGGAGGAAGAAAAGGTTCTGTGTTGGTCATTCACCAGTGTGCTTGGTAACAGGAAGTGATGCTGTGACAAGATAATAGACTAAGTGCTAATTCTGATGCTTGTAACCTTTCCAGCAGGAGTAGGCCCCATACTTTTGTCAGTAGTTGAGATGTTTGTTTATTATTAAGATTTTGGAGCTGGGGAGGGAAGCATGGAGAAACAAGTTTGTAAGACAGAAGGAAGGCGTAGTAGCCCCATGTCTTCCACTTCCCCTCTCCTGTTCCCTCATTTTAATGAACTGTCAAGTAGTTTAGGCCTAGAATTTGACCTGTCTTAGAATAAAAATTCCCTAATGGGAAAAATCCTGTGGCTTCTAAATAGCTAGTTAAAACATACATATAGGAATAAGAAGTGGGGAGGGATGGCTCAGTGGTTTGAGCGTTGGCCTGCTAAATCCAGGGTTGTGAGTTCAATCCTTGAGGGGACCGCTTAGGGACCTGGGGCAAAATCAATACTTGGTTCTAGTGAAGGAAAGGGGCTAGACTCAATGACCTTTCAGGGTACCTTCCAGTTCTACAAGATAGGTATATTTCTATTTATTTATAAATAATTGTTATGTGTAGGACCCAACACAGAACAATATCTTATGATTTGTGCAATGTCAGGTGATAATTATGATTTCCAGAATTGTTGTGACCTCTCTCTTGATCTTGCTGCACAAAGAAGGGAACATCTCAATAGCTGCTAGTCTTTAATTTTCTTTTAATATAGTTGTTAAATCTTTTTGGTTTTTGCATCTTTAATTTTGTCTTCTAAATTTTTTTAATTGTGCTTATTTATAACCTGCTGTACTTCACCTTGTGAGGATTAATACACCTCTATCCCGATATAACGCGACCCCATATAACGCGGGTTCGCATACAACACGGTAAAGCTCTGACACGCTGCTCTGAGCAGCGTGTTAAGGGTGCCGGGCCAGGCCGGGGCTGAGGGATTTGATAAGGGGCAGAGGGTCTTGGGGCGGTATGGGGCTCCCCCCAGGTCTGGGGGGCAGGAGCTGTGAGAGGGCACTTTTGGGGGCCCCGCAGTCCCAGAGTGACCCAGAGGATTAGCGGGGAGCCGGAAGCAGCCCACTCTTCTTCCCTCACCCTCGCCCCGGCCCCAGCCGTGTTGCTTGGGGGAAGGGACCCTCCCCCCCACCCGCACTCACCAGCAGCGGCGGAAGCGGAGCAGCCTGGCCCCAGCCCACTCCTCTCCACCAGCTCCCAGCCTCAGCGCTCTGCTTCCCGCCGCAGGTGAGTATGGAGGGCGTCCTTTCCCCAACCTCCCCACACTCACCAGTGACGGGAAGCAGAGCGTTGCGGCTGAGAGCTGGCGGATGGAGCGGGCTGGGGTTGCTTCGCTCTGCTTCCTGCTGCCGGTGAGTACAGAGGGCGTCCTTTCCCCAACCTCCACACACTCACCGGAAGCGGAGCAGCCCAGCCGCAGCCCGCTCCATTCCGCCAGCTCCCAGCCACAGCGCTCCACTTCCCACCGCAGGTGAGTGCAGGACCTTTCCCCAGCCGCCCCACAGCGACATGGCTGGGGCCGGGGCAAGGAAAGCGGAGTGATCTGGGGCCGCGTCGCTCTGCTTCCCACTGCATGTGAGTGTGGGGGGGCGGGAGGGGGATCCTTTCCCCAACCTCCCCGCACTCACCGACAGTGGGAAGCAGAGCACCATGGCTGGGAGCTGGCGGAGTGGAGTGGACTGGGGCCGGGCTGCTCCGCTTCCAGCTGCTGCTGGTGAGTGCCTGTCAGGGGGCGGGGAGGGGTGGATAGGGGTCGGAGCAATCAGGGGACAGCGGGGTTGGGTAGGGGGTGAGGTTCTGGGGGTGATTAGGGATGGGGGTCTCTGGAGGGGGCTGTCAGGGAACAAGGAACGGGGGTGGGCAAAGCAAGTTATAACGCGGTCTCACCTATAACACGGTGAGATTTTTTGTCTTCCAAGGACTGTGTTATATCGGGGTAGAGGTATATATCAATGTTTATAAAGCTCTCCCAGCTCCTTGGATAAAAGATGCAATAGTTGGAAAGTAGTATTTGTAAACTGCAGAACAATAAAGTCCCTGTAAAGTCCCAAAGTTCAGTGCAGAGGCACAAAGTCTTAGTTTGCTTTGCTTGAGCTCATGGAATTGAAGCACACTCAAGATTTTCCATTAGTTACCTCACCTCTTCTTATTTGATAATCTTTGACACAAGCCTGTTATAGAAGGAAGTGGCGCTGATAAGAGAGAAGCAACAAAATTAACCCTTAGAAGTAAATAAAATGAGGAAGGGAAAAAAATCAATAAAAAGAGCACCAAGAGCATTTCACTTTGTTGATATGTGATATCAGAATAGATAGGATTCCTGCGGTTCTAGCTGTGAGCAAGAGAACTTTCCTGAGACCAAACTGTCTGATGCAGGCAAGAAAACATAGCTCTGTAGCCCTGTGGCAGGGTGCCATGAGCTGCTTCAAACTGGGCTCTATTAAAGCCATCACCTGGTCACCTAGAACAAGCAGGGCACTGAGTGGCTTGAAGGTAGGAGGGAACTGGTAGCCTGATGAGTTAATGAGGTAATTAGCTCACCAGCTGGAGAACCCAGGAAGGAAAGCAGGCAATTTAAAAAGCTAAACCAGGTTGCTGAAAGGAATTTCCTCATAACTGCCGCTATATGGCTAGCACCAGGAGCTTAAGAAGGAGATAAACAATAAATGCACATGGTGAAGATACCTTGGTGGACCTGTGTGCTGCTCAATTCACCAAGAGGACTTGCCAGCCAGGGTTTTCCAGGAGAGGACTGGGGAGCCCATTCACAAGCCCTTAGACCTTCCTACTGCAAAGTGTTAAATTAGATGGTTGAAAATAAATTTAAATATAAGTACCCAAACATAAAGTATGATGCTAATGATAATCACATAGAAAATGTGACCATTCATTCATGCTACATTTTCTTACACTCCATTGTTTATCAGGTTGTGTGGACTGTAAAGTCTTTGGGGAAAAGGGCTTTCATATGATTCTATTCTCATCTACCATGGCATAAAACCAGTGTATAATGGGGTAGATTTAGTTCCCTTGCGTTCCAAGTAGACTGCACCTGTTGGCATTACCCAGATGATAACATAGCCATGTGCAATTGAAGTGCAGCGTGGAAGCTGGTT
This sequence comes from Mauremys reevesii, assembly GCF_016161935.1. Classification (NCBI taxonomy): domain Eukaryota; kingdom Metazoa; phylum Chordata; order Testudines; family Geoemydidae; genus Mauremys; species Mauremys reevesii. The sequence continues at coordinate 75,387,857 of NC_052630.1, forward strand.
CCCGCCAATTGCATCTTTTCCAAAATATCACATAAGTGCTACACTGTACTCCTGGGGTAAGTCTGCACCAAAAAATTAAAAATTCTGCACACAATATTTTAAAATTCTGCATATTTTATATGTCAAAATAACACAATATAATCACTCCAGTTTCAATAATTTTGATTATTTATTTCAAAATACCTGTCTGTAACAATAAAGACAACAAAAAATATTCCCCCGGGAGTAGAGTTAAAGAAACCTCTACGACAACCCAGTTCCTGTTTCTCTGTTATGTTTTTGTTGGGCACCTCAGTCTGGGTGTGTCACACGTGTCAGCAGGGCACATCTTGGGGGGGAAAACTTTTAGTTGATTCTCATTTTTTCACCCTACTCCTGTAAGGTTACCATATAGAGGTTTCCAAAGAGAGGATACTGCCCAGGTAAGGGGGAAGGGCATCTGGAGGAGGAGTACAGATGGAGGATGCTGGAGGGGGTACAGTTGATGGGTGTCAGAGGGGTTTGTGTGTGTATGGGGAGTTGGGTATTTGGTGGCAGGAGCACCGCCAGCTTTTTTGGCGCCCTAGGCGGCGGAAGGTCCCACCCCCGAAATACTGCCGACGACCGTAGCGGCCGAAGATCTGGCTGCCACGGTCACCGCCCCCAAAATGTTAGTGCCCTAGGCAACCACCTAGGTCACCTAATGGGTTGTGCCGGCCCTGTTTGGCGGGTGCTGGAGGGGTCTGTGTGTATGCTCAGAGGTGGGTATTTGGTGGATGCTGGAGGGGGGTGCATGGGGCCCCCCTGTCCCAGACACCTGTAACCCCTTCCCTACAGAGCCCAGCTTTGGGGCCAGACACCTCCACCCCTCCCTTCAAAGCCCAGCTATGGGGTCCCCCCCACAGCCCAGAAACTTATATCCCCTTTCCCCCAGACTCCAGCTGCATGGCCTGACACCAGCATACCCTCCCCCCAGAGTCCTGGGATCCAGAGGGAGAAACAGCATGTACACATCATGCACAATCAGTTGCACATATACAAAATGGGTAATGACTGCCTAGGAAGGAGTACTGTGGAAGAGGATCTGGGGGTCATAGTGGATCACAAGCTAAATATGAGTCAACAGTGTGATGCTGTTGCAAAAAAAAGCAAACATCATTCTGGGATGTATTAGCAGGAGTATTGTAAGCAAGACACGAGAAGTAATTCTTCCGCTCTACTCTGTGCTGATTAGGCCTCAGCTGGACTATTGTGTCCAGTTCTGGGTGCCACATTTCAGGAACGATGTGGACAAATTGGAAAAAGTCCAGAGAAGAGCAACAAAACTGATTAAAGGTCTAGAAAACATGACCTATGAGGTTAAAAATTGGGTTTGTTTAATCTGGAGAAGAGAAGACTGAGAGGGGACATAAGTTTTCAAGTACATAAAAGGTTGTTACGAGGAGGAGAGAGAAAAATTATTCTTCTTAACCTCTGAGGTTAGGACAAGAAGCAATGCACTTAAATTGCATCAAGGGCGGTTTAGGTTGGACATTAGGAAAAACTTTCTGTCAGAGTGGTTAAGCACTGGAATAAATTGCCTAGGAAGGTGGTGGAATCTCCATCATTGGGGATTTTTAAGAGCAGGTTGGACAAACACCTGTCAGGGATTGTCTAGATAATACTTAGTCCTGCCATGAGCGCAGGGGACTGGACTAGATGACCTCTCGAGGTCTCTTCCAGTTCTGAGTCTCTGCTGCTGGTCAGAATGGACTTGTATGGAGTTTCCTGCATGCCACCTCCTTCCTTCAGGGTGTGCTGGGAACCCTCCAGCCCCCCCTCCTTCCTGGCAGTGTCCTCTATTTGTGAACTGGGGAGCTGGGCTTTGCCAGTCTGTAATATGAACATATGCTTGTTTGAAGGTCACTTATGCTTGTTTCCATGGAGTACTTGGTTCAAAAAGTGCTCTTGCTTGGAAATGACAAACATTCCTAGATGAGCTGCAATTCAGTTTTAAATAGAACGGAGGGGATTCATTGTGGAGTAAAGAAAAAAATAATATAGTTACTGGCTGGATTCAATAAACACACAATAAACAAAGCATAGTGGTGTTAGACGCACACCAGGAGCTGCAGCCAGATATCACCATAAAAAATGGAGATGTTTATAATCGGTTATTTAACACACCCTTGTAGGTTTGTTGTATTATTTTAGTTTTTCATCCATACTTTCTTTCCTTGCCAAAAACTGTTGTTTGGAGCTGAAGTAAATAATTAGTTGCATTTGGAGGTAAATTGAGGGACCTGTTTAGAAAATGCTCTACCCAGAGTGGCAGCAAAAGGATTAATTTTCTTTCCTATTAATGCTGCTCAGTGACACCAGATATTTTAGACTGCTCATTTGTAACATTAATCCTTTGAACATCTTCTGTTTCAGAGAAGACTATAGGTACGTTATAGAGTTTCTCATACTTGAATCTAAATTAAAGTTCACAAATGGCAGTTTACTGCATCTTGAATAATGATGCATTATGTCATCCAGTTGATAAAAAGAGAGCTAATTATGCATAAACCAGTTCCAAGGGGAAAAAAATGTACTGATGTGTTGGAGCCTGAGTACTGAAAAGTGGCAACATGACTTCAACCCTTCCTTTGTGCTCACAGTACTGCTGAAACCATGGCCACAGTTAAATGGATCTTTCAGAATACCCTTTTATTCCAGAAGTGAAAACAGGCCAGTCTACTTTGAGTTAGGCTGCTAACAAAGTCATGAAAGAGATTTATAAAAACAATCGAACATTGTACATTCTGTGAGATTTTTACAAGTTTTATGAACCAAAGAATGGATCCATTGGCTGCCTGTGCCAGGATTGTTGGGTGTGTTTTTTTTGGTTTTTTTTGTGTGCCTGAGTCTGCACATCCACAGAACCAACTCCATCGCTCTATGGGGGATGGGCGAAAGGATCAAAAGGTGCCAGCTGTGAATGTGTAACAGGACTGTATTTGAGCTCTTGCAATCAAATTTGTATGAACTAAATATAGCCACCCACCACTCCCCTATCCACTGCTAAGATCTTTGTAATAAAGTGTTTATTTTCTCTTATTGTAGCTAGGAGAGGGTGGGAAAATGGAAGAATGGATTAATTGCCTCCTTATATGGAAATCTTGCACAGTGTTTCCATGCAGTATGCTAATAGTGACAGAAATAATAATTTAATGCATCACTGATGAGTTGTGGGCTTACTATGGAAATGTGAATTAAAGCTTCAGTGGAAAGAATTACAAAATCTATGACTGACTGTCTGCTGAGTATGGTCATGAAGAAAGTTTATATTTAGAGATCAATGTGGAGAAACAGTTTCACCACTTCCATAAGGAAGTTACAACTGCAGTGCTGTCATCCTTCATTTGTGACGCTCCATTGAAAATCAGTTGTACCTGCTTACCCTAGCTCCATATCACCTAACTGTATTTTCTGTAGGGTGACCAGATGTCCTGATTTTATAGGGACAGTCCCAATATTTGTTGCTTTTTCTTATGTAGGTGCCTATAACCCCCCACCCCCTGTCCCAGTTTTTACACTTTTTATCTGGTCACCCTAATTTTCTTCTATAGGTTTTATTCCATCTTACTTGTGAGATTTGCCCAGGGAGTCACACTGTTATAGCGACGGCAGCAGCATTATGAGGGCTTAACCCTAATGTGTCTGAAAACAAAACTTTGCTTGGCCTCAGAGCCTCTCTGTCAGCCTACTTTTTCTGTAGCTTTGCAGTGCAGTCCAGTATTTTAGAGAGTGATCTCACCTGCAGGAAGCACTGCGGCTCATGTGGGGGCATTTACTGGGTGGTAAATCAAAATATTGTAGAGACCAAACCTTTTATTACTATTCCCAAATTAAAACAGAACTAACTTTTGCAGCTGTCTGGCTCTTATATGGACACTGGCAGTAATCATGATTTCTTACTGATTTTCTGGCCATTGTTGGTCATTCACATGCCAAAAAGATCATTTGGAAAGAGTGCCATGAGAATAGCAGGAAGAAAATATTTTTTTTCAACCTATTGGCATCACAAATGTCAATGGGTTGGGAAAGAATCCTTTCACTGTGGCACTGAAGGTGTTTTGAGAAGACTCCCCAAGACACCGTGATAATCTTTTACAGAAGCCTCACCCTGTCCAGAAATCAGCCCATTCCAGAAAAACTCCCAACTGCATCATCTAGATCTGCTCATGCTGATAAAATGAGCTTCTGTTTAATGTTGTCCTCTGGAGACTTGCACAACGAGATGCATGTTATGACTTGTGAGCAGTGAGTTTGCCAGATTTCTAACCCTGTCCGTGAGCATTATCCATTAAGAATCAGAGTTGGGATGGAGACTCCAATAGAATTTGTCAACCCCAAGCAGCAAGAGAATTCCTTTTCAGATCCAAATTTTTCCAGTTTTGTTTCTTTTCCCCTGTTGCAATAGTAGCAGCAGCAACAGATAGGAGGGCAAATAATAAGGGTAGCAGCATGCGAGATATGCCTCCATTAGTAGAAATCTGAAAATCTTCCTACATACTTGATTAAACATACTTTACAAAGCTTCTATGGTAACTATGAACAAACTGTCAAACTGGAAGAAACCCACTGGCATGGAGTCTATTTTATAACGTCACTTCAGGAAGCTTTTTAGAAAGAGTTTTTTTTACATTTAACTTTTCAACAGAACTTCACCTGAAAACGTGGCTTTAACACAACCCTTTTGTGGATCACCAAAACAGTTCAGAAAGAACAGATTGTCAGTAATTTAGATGATTGTTGAGCCAGTTCATTCTCTCTCCAGACAAAAAAAAAAAAAAGTATTTGAAAATTTGATGCTTGAGGAGTGCCTGATGGTATGCATTGCCCTCTAGTGTAGGTCGGTAGAATGATAATGAATAGAGTTTTTCACTTTTTAAAAAATAAAGATAATTGAGAAAGGATGATCACTTAAATGGTTTATAGCAACAGTCATTTACTTCCAGCATGGCTGTCAGAAGATTTAAAGCTTTTATCTGTACTGTGGAATGAGAGTGCTTTTCTGAGGCAAAGTGGAAAATGACAACTACATTGGTAAACATTTTTGGATCCATATGCCTTATGTTTCTTAGGATGAACAGTCCATATTTTTAAAATTTTAAATATTTTTTTCTACTGTTCCCCGAAAAAGCTCTATCAGTCCAATGTATTTGGTCTAATGGTTACAACTAGGATTTTCAAAGGAGCCTAATGGAGTTAGATGCCCAAATCTCATTAAAATGTAATGAGAACTATGTAGCTAACTCCCCCAGGTGCCTTCAAAAATTTCACCCTATATGTTTAAATTCATGGAAATCCCTCTAATTTCTCAATAATATTGTCCAGGATTGTTGCTGGAATTTTACCCATGCAAATATAGGTTTCAGGGGTATCCTCACGGCTTTTGTCGATGTGGCTGACAACAGGTCAGTCTATGAAAAGTTGGAAAATAGTAATTCACATATAGTTCTTTTTGTTACAGTGACATAAATCCAAGCTGTTTTTCCCCAGTGAATATGCAAGAAGTGTGCCTACCACTATGTAAAACTATATAATACAATTTCCTACTGCATGTCTAATTCATGCTTGGCCAGTAGACAACTTCCTAGATTAGTCTTTTTGATTTTTCCATGCCTAGATGTTCCTGATTATACTCAAAAGAGAGAGAATTCTAATGCCTACCATGTATTCAAACTCAGATCTTAGTGAGAAAAATAATGAACTCATGAGTTCTAGTTCATCCAAGAATGGATGGTAGTCATTAATAGAAAGTTACCCCCCCACACCTTTCATTGGGTGATCTTTCTGTAGTGCTGACTCTTGCACTCTTTCTCTCCACTTGTGTTACTGATGCAGGTAGGATTGGTGACTCTGGTGTATGGAGCAATGCCTATTCTTACATACTGCTGTAGTTTTGCTGACTTGGGTATACATAAAATGATGTTTCTGTGACTGTCATTTACTTTCCAGAATTGCATGTTAAAGAAAAATCTTATCTCTGTAGTTTCATTATAAATCGCTGACTCTATTAATAACCACATTCTGATTTTATTTATTTTTAATCATTAACTCTAAGTTCTGTTTGATCCTGAAACATCAAAGCTTATAAATTCACTACAGTTGCAATAGCTGAGCTTTGAGCTGAAAATCTATTTGCCTGTAAAAGTATATTGCGCCAATTTCTATGGTACCTTGGCGCCAGTAGGCATACTTAGAGCTCGGATGGTACTTTCATCCGTTAACTAATTAATCCGCACCTCACCACTTTTGAGGTCGATAACTATTATCAACCCATTTTTACAGATGGAGAAAGTGAGTCAGATCTAGCAGTAGAAACCAGGAACTTCTGAATCTTAAACACATGCTCAGTCCATCAAATCCCTCTTCCTCTGCACCTCTATCTGTGGTAAAGGCATCAAACATCTCTCCCTGTTCTGTAGCAAAAGCCACACATCTCTTGTTGGTCGTTCTTTTGTGGTAAACAACAGTTTTGCAAACCAATTTCCATTGTTGTGTATCCCTAGAATTGGCCAAAAATGCTACTTTTTGGAGGGAAGAAGTATTCCAGGAGCTGTGAGATAAAACACAAATCTCTGCTGTAAATGCCTTCGGTTAGTCTGTATTTCTATGAAACATGCCACCTGGTTCTTTGTCTCAGGGACTGTCCAGAGTTTCATGACAATGCTCTTAATCCTCCCATGTATTTCATTGGAAGAAATTGGCGTGTCCTTTATTTTTCTTCAAAATATCCATATTTATGGCTTCCAAATGCTGAGAGTCATGCTGCTATTAATAAGATCACTGAATCAAAATGGCATTGCCAATGAGGCAAAAGTATGGGTAACAGTAGAGCGGCCACCTGCTTTTCAAAGAAATTAAAAATACAGGACAATGCTTACTTTTAAGGAACGGCAACACACAGGATTTTATTTGTGGTTCAGAATCATGCACCCTATAAAATCATAAATTTGTATTGAAGATCATTGCCTTTTTCATGATTATTTTTGAAATGCAAGACAAAATGTGTCTTGTATTGACATGATAGACATTGGGCACCAGAGCCTGATCCAATGCCCATTAAAGTTAATAGAAGGACTCTTACTGACTTTAATGGGCTTTGCATCAGGGTCCAGGCCAGGAGCATTTCTTTAAAAATAATAAAATTAAATTATATTAAAATAATGGGGGGGAGCAGAGGGAGAAGGGGGTAATGGTAACATCCCTGGCCATCCCAGTATGCACATTGTGGTGTTCATTCTCTTTTGTCATTCATGGGTCTCCTGTTACCATGAGTCCTGTCACTACATGTTGTATAAAGTGGGGGTGAGGTGTGGTACTGAATAGGCAATGCAATATGTAATACATAGCACCTGTACAACACTTTTAATGTTCAAAGGCTCATGCAAACATTAACTAATTGATTTATTAATTAACACAGTGGAAAATTGATTGATTACATGTTTGGTGGTGGTGTTACCTGGAAGTGGAATTGTTGCTAAAATGTGTTCTGAGTTGATTTTATTCCTCTCTCTGTGACATGAAATAATGTAATCATTTGCAGTAGAGCTGGATTTCGATAGCCGTCCATACAGGCACAGAAGTCTTATCCCTTTTATATTGCACCTTTCTTGGCTGTGGGGTTGTTTCCTTTGAGTGAGAGCAAAATGTCTCTGGTTCTCACATGTTTCATTGTCCCAGAGGAGTGCAGGTGATCATGGTGAGTAATGGATAGAGCTATGGTCACAGAGGTAGCTAGGTCCTAATCTGTTGATTATTTTGACGATCAGGACAAAGGACTTGCACTAGCAAGAAAAGCGGAGTGGGAGCTGAAGGCGGGATCAAAGCAACCATATTATGCACCTGCAGCAGCCAGTCCCATTGAGGAGTTGGAGGCCCGGCATTGCTGTCTCCTTCAGCCCCAGAGACAGGTACAGTAATCCAGTGTGGAGGTGGCAGGCACATGGATCAGTGTGGCCAGAACCTTATTCGGGAGCCAGGGGTGAAGTGAAGTTCCCTAGCAAGCTGGAGTTGGAAGATGGCATTTTTCATCGCTGATGGTACCTAGTCTTCTAGGCTAAGCGTTGAATTGAACAGAATGCTGAGGCTTGGCACCACTGTGACCAATAGGGGCAGACAGCTTTGAAGAAAGGGAGGAGAGTATCCTGGCTTGTTCTTCAAAACGTTTTCCCCATTCAATGAGCATTGCTTTGATCTTACCCAGGATGGTAAAAGGTGGTAGCTGAATCCATGTGAGTGGATCACACCATCCAAGGGATCCTGACATGGTGTTGGAAATGGTTTTGTCTCTGATACTGTTATGGACACTTGTTCAAGGAGAGCAATTCAACAATGGTTCAGTTGTTTAATGTAGAAAAGGCAAGAGCCTGTGTTTGACTCTCTTTCATGGCTGGAAGGAAACCAGATTACAGCTGTACTTTCTTGCAACAGATTTTGCAGCATGTTTTAATATATTATGAGCCACAAGGGGGAGTTAGAGTGTAATTTGTTGCCCGGCAGATTATGGTAATAATTTCAGGCTGTATAACTATTCAAGGAGTGGTCCTTTGAGGCTGAAGTTCCTTTCCCCTGTCTTTTGTAGCATGATGCTATAGCATTCTCTATATGTGCATCTGATTGGAATAAAACTGTTCCTTTCACATGGTGTGTCTCACTCACTTCATTGGGGGAGAATATGCTTCAAGACCTCCTAATATGTTGTAGTTCCATTCTTTTCCCTCCTTTCTTTGAGTTGCAGGTGGGTCTGGGTTGCAAGAGAAGCTGCAAGAGAACAATGTTAGGTGGAACAAAGTGCTCTTTTGGATGGGGTGATGTCACCTCCCATCTGCTCTAGGGTAGGCACGTGCTGCAGTATGATGGCTCCAGCTGCTTTGTTTGCTGGATTGTTTTATTAATATGTTCCTCATTCACTTGGATACCGATGATGTTATAATATTACTTCAGCAAATGCCTTACCCTGGTCATCCAGGACCAACTGTTTGCCAGGTTTTTTTTCTGAAAATCCCAATAACTTGAATAAAAATTGTTGAAAGATAATATGTACTCAGAGCACTAATATGATCCTGTAGCCTCCACTCAACTACACCAAGTTTTTTGTGTGGGTAAATAGAATAGAGCCAACCATCCCCAAATACATGCACTCACTGGTCAAGATTTTTAAAAATGGAGTCTAAAACTAACTCCCAGGTTATTTTTCTTATGACCCCCTAAATATAGATTTAATTTTCAAAAGTGCTGAGCATCCAACAACACTTTGTGATCAGTGGGAGCTGCTGGGTACTCAGCATTTTTGAAAATCTGGTCATTTATTTAGGTGTCTAATAGGAATTAAACGGTTAACTTTAAGCTTCCACGGTTGAAAAATGCTGCCCATCCTGCCAGAGTAGAACTGATTCTGGTTTTCCGAGCTGATCACAATCTCACTACAATTATTAAAACATGAAACATTTTTGTGGTGTTGCCATGCTGAAGGAAATCAGTCCATTTTAGAGGCAGGGCACCTTCAGCACAGTGTCAGGCAAGACAGATGTTAGATTGGTGACAGCCTAGACAGGGTCAGCAACAGAGGGGAGGAGAAAAGGCCCGGTACAAGGGCTGACAGAGAATGTGAACCAACTGTGATGGCAATGAGAGAAAAACTGTCTGAGGGGTACATTTAAAAAAAAATAAGTTAAAGAAGAGCGAAGCAAGAGAAGAGGTGTTACAAGAGACTTCTATATCTGTATATATGCTAACAGGAAGACAGTAGATGGTGCTCAGGAACATGCAGCATAGTTCTTGGATGTTGTAGGACCAATGAAACTTGCTGGTGGTGTGCACTGCAAATGGTTTCCTCTGTGCAGCTTTTTACATCAGCTCTTAACGGGACGAAGGGAAGAAGAGGAGGTGGCTGAAGGGGATAAGAAAGAGGGTGCTGCAGATAAGCCTCTTGCCAGGGTGTGTGTGGGGGGGGGTGTTTTGGTGTGATAATGGCCTGTTGTAGTTATAAATTAGGGCTAGATTTTCAAAGGTATATAGGTCCCTAAAGATGCAGGTGGGTGTTACTCCGAGTCAGGTGCCTAACCTGGTTAGACACCTTTGAAAATCCCACTAAGCACCTATCTGCATCTTTAGGCACTTAAATACCTTAAAAAATCTGGCCGAAAGTGTATTGAAAACCAGATAGATGGCAGGCTGCCATCTCTGCCACTGTTGTGACAGCTATAGAATGTTTCTTATATTGCCTCATAGAACCATCAAACAGAGAAAAAGGAAATTACACTGACCTCTCCCACACCACTCCTCTGCAGTGCAAACAAGTGAGATTAAACCTGTTGCTGTGTCTACTGAATTATGATTAGAAGCCACGGCTACAACAGCCTGCAACAAGCAAAGGTAACAGGGAGGAGAGTGTATGGGAAAGAAAAGGCCAGTCCCAATAAGGATTGCCCTATACACAGATGGCAGAATGCTCGCTGAGTGATGGTTTTTTGGTATCAGGCTTTTGTATATTTAATTTAGGTCCACATGCAGTTGAATTAGGGAGGGGCTAGTTTTAGGTAGCAGTTTCAGGAGTGCCTTCACCTCCTTCCATTTTGGACATCTTCCTGCCCTTCCTTCTCCATGACCTGCGCTTTGTAAAATATGTGCATTATTCTGTTGTGAATAACCAGGGAGGTAGTGCCACTGTGGGGAGGCATCTCCCTCAGAAGATTAACAGAGGGGATGGGACGGGACTAACTACCAGGAAGAATGGGGAGTGGGAGCTCTGCTGATGGCAATGATGGCCAATACAAATGGGCTGCATTGTGTATTTCTAACGTTTTAATAAAGAAGGCCCTGTTAAGGGAAAGGGAAATTCTTGTATTTAAGTTGAGTGTTGCCATCCTACAGGTTAGATGCTTCAGACTGGATTTTTTTTAAATCACGTGGTTGATTTTGCTTTCAGATTCCATTCATAACACATTTGCTCACAGTCCAACTGATGCCACTTTACAGCTGTAGCATTTATAACCATGATTAGACTTCATGTATGCTTGCTGTAATCTGCAATACCCTGTATCCCATATGGTGTCAGGAGTTCAGTGCCATTCATCAGGACATGCTGGTAACTGATTGCATGTTATATAAAATCTGAAATTTATGATATTGAACATTGCACTATGTGAAGTTAGCTTTGATGCCTTTCCCCTTTATATCCAGCTTCCTGTCTGTGCAGCCTTTTTAGCTGTTTTTCTTGGAGAGAGACCTAAAATGGGATCAGGATATTTATATTTCACTGAAGAACATGTGAGGCTCATTCGAATGTTTGAATAGTTTGCTGATTTGAATATGGACTAAAAGAGGTGTCTCAACCCCTTTGTTTTTTAAATCTGGTTTGGGCTGAAATACATATGATTCCATTATGGCAGGAGTGGGTGAACTACGGCCTGGGGGCCACATATGGCCCCCCAGACATTTTAATCAGGCCTTTGAGCTCTCACCGGGAAGCAGTGTTGGGGGCTTTCCCTGCTCCGGCACTCCAGCTGGGGAGTGGGGTTGGGGTCTTGCCCCACTCCGCACACCTCCTGGAAGCAGCAGCATGTCCCCACTCTGGCTCCTACACGTAGGGGCAGCCAAGGGGCTCTGCACGCTGCCCTCGCCCCAAGCGCCACCCCCGCAGCTCCCATTGGCCAGGAACCGCAGCCAATGGGAGCTGCAGGGGTGGCGCCTGCGGACAGGGCAGCGTGCAGTGCTGCCGGGCCGCACCTCCGCATAGGAGCCAGAGGGGGGAACATACTGCTGTTCCTGGGAGCCGCTTGAGTTAAGTGCTGCCCAGAGCCTGGCCCCCTGGTGCCGTCCCATGCCCCTGCGCCAGCCCAGAGTCCCTCACCAATCCTTCGAACCCTTCCGTCCCAGCCCAGAGACCCTCCTGCACCCCCAACCATTCATCCCCAGCCCCACCCCAGAGCCTGCAGCCCCAGCCAGAGCCCTCCTGCACCCCAACCCCCAATTTCATGAGCATTCATGGCCCACCATACAATTTCCCTACCCATATGTGGCCCTTTGGCCAAAAAGTTTGCCCAACCCTGCATTATGGGATGCAATCTACTATTTTACATAATTGATTTGCAAGGCTAAAATCTTTATGAATAAATGAGAACAGTTCCCAGACAGCTTCCTATCTGATTCAGCATGTTATCTTAGTTGTGAGTGTGTAGACTGATTGTTAGTGAAGCTAGGCTACACACGAGTTTGTCCTTACTTCAACTATTTGTCTGTTTTCATAAGGTTGTTATAAATTATTTCAATGAGCCATTTATTATGTTGAAATGCAGGATCGTCTCTTCTTGCAGTACTTCAGTTCCTGGATGGTGATAAGACCCTCGTCCCTTATGCCTGGGCCCTTTATGCCGGAATCACAGTTGCCAACTTTCACGTGGTAAATAAGCACCCTGACTAAATAAGCACCTTGCTGTGCATCCCTGATTCTCCCTCGCCCTTGCCCCGGCTTGCTGGGAGCTGATTTAAAAAAAAAAGAGGCTGGGGGGAGGCAACAAGCCGCTACAAGCCAAACAAGCTACAAGCCAAAAACTAGCCAACAAGCAACTCACAAGCCAATTAAGCCAAAAACAAGCCCAATTTCTGCGTTTTTTCCGCGGGTTTGGCATATCTGGCCAGAACAGCGTAAAGGGGCTGTAACAGTCCCAGATCTGAATGTGTGTGTGTGGGGGGAATTTAAGTCTGCAGTTGACGTTTTGAAGGCATATGACACAGGAAATTTATTTTCTTGCACTCAGCAACTCAGAGCGTGGGTTGCTGACAAGATGTATGTAGGATGGGATGGTGAAAAAATGGCTTTAGACCACTTTTTTGGGTTCTTTATTTTCCTAGGTCATCTATGCACCAAGTTGGTTCCCCTGTATAAATTAGAGCAGCCCAAAGGCTGACTACAAACAGCTTACCGGTATGTGGCACTGCATAGGAGCTGCTATACTTTTTCTTCGCTAACAGAGGATTCCCTCACACTCTGGTGATTCTCCCATAACCAGCTACACCAGCTTTATGGCTGCTTTGTACCAGCAGTGCAACACGAAGAGGCCACAAATCAGGCCAGGTTCCAGTCTTGTGTCTTAGTAACATGTCACACCAGGCCATAAATTCTAAGGCCAGAAGAGACCACTGTGATCATCTGTTCTGACCTCCTGTATAACACAGGCCATAGAATTTCCCCCACATAATTCCTAGAGCAAATCTTTTAGAAAAACTTCCAATCTTGATTATAAAATGGTCAGTGATGGAGAATCCCTCACAACCATTGGTAAATTGCTCCAATGGTTAATTACTATCACAGTTAGAAATTTATACCTTATTTCCAGTTTGAAAACTTCAATTTTTATCTTCAACTTCTTGCTTTTGGATTGTGTTGTGTTGTACCTTTTTCTGCTAGATTGAAGGACCAATTAAATACGTGTTTCTCATGTAGATACCTATCTACTGTAATCAAGTCACCCCATAACCTTTTCTTTGTTAAACTAAATGGATTGAGCTCCTTTAGTCTATCACTATAAAGCATGTTTTCTAATCCTTTAATCCTTCTTGTGACTCTTCTATGAACCCTCTCCAATTCATCTTCTTGAAATGTACGTACCAGAACTGTAGGCAGTATTCTAGTGGTGGTCGTACCAGTGCCAAATAAAGTGGTGAAATAATCTCTCTACTCCTACTTGAGATTCCCCTGTTTATGCATCCCAGGATCGCATTAGCTTTTTTGGTCTCAGTGTCACACTGGGAGCTTATGTTCAGCTGATTATCCACCATGACCACCAAATCTTTTTAGAGGCACTGCTTCCCAGGATAGAGTCCCCCATCTTGTAGGTATGTCCTGCGTTCTTTGTTCTCAAATTAATGAAAGCAGATGGACTTTTCTTTAACTCTTTGTGGAGGGGGTGCATATGTGCATGCTCTCTCTCTCACAGACACGAACAGAGCAATGCAAGGCTGGCATTAAACCTTGATAAATACAAATATCCCATTTTTATATGCTTTTTGGCTAGGATTAATTCAGTATAACGATGCAGTATTCATTATCTAAAGAAAGAAGTCTTTATTTCCTGACAATTACACTGCTGTTTTTGTAAAGGATGCCAGCAGTTGTCATATTAAATTGGACAGTATTATTTTTCTTGAGGGCCAGGATCATTATTTCTGGCACTCACCCACTGTGAGTAGTCACTTCTGAATAGATTCTTTCCTTTACTGTCACAGACAGGAAGGAATGAGTTGCCAGTTATTATTTGTGATTTGTGCCATGCTGTTCATCTCAGATTGTGGATGCAATAATTTAGCTTTGTTATATCTGCTGCTTCACAAGCCTTTCCAAAGAGAAACACACACCTCCACATCAAAACATATTGGGCCAAATCACATCCAATTATATCTGTGAATACCCATTCAAGTCAGGAGGTTTGGCCCATTGGGGATCTATTGGAGGCATAGGACCAACCCCTCTATTTTTATAGAGGAGAAGGAAAGAATGGCAACCAGGTCTTGTTCAGAAGATTTGGAAGGAAACCATGTAAGAGAAATCTCATACTTTTCCTGTCCTTGTTCCCATCTCTGGTTGTGATTTTTGGTTTGTCTTTGAAAACCCGAAAGAGATTGAACTTGGTCTGGGTCAAATTTGGAATCTACGGCCAAATTCTGACTTACAGCTTGTTAAACCCCATTCAAGGCAATAATATATATCAGGGCAGAACTTGGCCATTGCTGCTCTTCATTAAGGGCCCGATTCTGCCACCACCTCTCATGTTGAGCAGTGCCTCACTCCATAGAGCCCCATGGAAATCAGTGAACGGCAAGATATCACTGATCGTGAGCAGAGCTGGCACAATCGTTCTCTAAGCCTTAAAGGCTTGTCTACATGAGGAAATTTTTCAAAGTTGCATAAGCTAAACTGGAAAAAGACACTTGTGTTCCAGAATAAGTATCCACGCAGAGAGTTATACCAGTAAAACTACAGCTGTATGATTATATTGCAATAATTAGCTCAGTAAATTTCCCCATGTAGACAAGCTCCAAGTGAAGTTTACAAAACTATTAGTTTGTCATTTAAGACATGAGTGTATGTGTAAAATGGCTGTGGGCATGGGAATACATATACATAGTGCAGGGTCAGTAATTATCCTTGTTTATAGCTGGATGTCTGGACTACACTCTAGTCACTGGGCCTAGATACTGTAGTAGCCATTTACAAAATACCCACATCAGACGCACTCTACCCCTCTCTGCTGTCCTAAGCCTTCACTCCCTTTTCTTAAGAAGTCAGCATTATTAAACTTCTCTAGCTTTTAGCAACTAACTGAATAGCTGTTTACCATAGGTGGCTTGAAATGCCCTTGTTTCCATGGTCACGGAATAATGTGTGCTAAATTAGACCTGATCATGAAAAAAGCCAAACTCCAAGACAATGTCTGCATCTTTCCCAATGCCCGTTTCTGTCTGAATCCTCCATAGATGTTTCGAATGTCTGTAGCTGGTGTGAGAGGAGATGCAGGGCCCAGCTGAAGGTGCAGTTTTGAGAAGGAGTTTCTTAGAGAGTCCCTCTCTCAGCCAGCCCTGCTCACCCTGGGAGGGTGGGATCAGAATTCACACACACACCCATTCCCATATATTTAAAAGCCCCATGTCCACACAGACTGGTAACTCTGTGCTTTTTGTATCTAATCTATCTAGGTATCTGAGAGGGTGAATTTAGAACCAGTCCTAAAGATGACATGATTTGAACCTCTTCACAACCGGTCATGTTTTCTTGGTGATAGACTGTGCTGCAGTTTCTTACATGAAGGAATTAGTCAGAATTTATATTTGAATTAAGAACTTGATCATACATACCCATTGATTTGGAGTGGCTACTGCGGTCAGCCAAAAAAGGGAGACAGTGCTGTTTACTGGTGAAAGCAGAGTAGTGGGAATCAGGAAGCCTGCACTGCACTCCTGGTTCTGCCCTGGCATGCTGTCGGATTTGGACAAATCATTGCAGCTCTTGAGAGCCACACAGACATTCAAAGGAGCTCAGCGTCCATAATCTGGGCCAGATTATTTAAAAGGCTGAGCTCCCATTTAGGCACTAAAACAATGAACCAGGTTTTCAGCAAAGTTGACAGTGTAAGGATGCTGAGTGTTTTTGGAAAGTCTGGCCATAAGTGTCACAACGAGAGATTCTAGGTGCAGATCTTTTGAAAGTACAGCCTTTATTTAGATATCTCAATGGGACTTGAATTCTTCTGAATTTCTGGCCCCAGGTGACTGACTTTGTCCATCTGTACCCATAATACCTGTCTCACAGCAGTATTGCAAGGTTAAATTTAATATCTGAAAGATGCTTTGACTTTCTCGGATGAAATATACCATGGAAGGGCAGAATATGGTGCTCTATTATTATTATTTATTTATTATTAGAAGCCTTTTGGCCTCCCACCCACCACTTTCCTGTCAGCCACTGAACTCGGTGCTTCTGAACTAGCAGAATTTTGCATGCGCTGTGATGACTAGATGTCCACTGTCTGTGGTTAAAATGAAAGTTATTTGGACAGCTCTTCTATAGTGATAGTAGCCTCATTCCCTACCAGACTGAAACCATGGGGTGGTAGGTTTGCACAGTGTCTTTACTACCGGGAGGAAGAAGATGGTGAAAGCAAAGCTGTGAGAGTCAGCACTGACTTGACTGTCTCTGTTTGTTCCCCAGTGAAGAGCTGCAGCATACACACCAGCGCCAAGGAGACCCAGTCAGTATAATATACAGGTTTATTTGTCTGCATTTCAAATCTGTGGTTTCTAGAGTTCAGTCATCGCACATTAAAATAAATACTGGAACAGAGAGTGCCAGTCTTGAAAGAACTAGATGGTTTGAAATCACACACTCTGAATTCCCAAGATGGGTAATTGCCACTTTAGGGCCCAGTTCCACACTGAGACATGCAGATGAGCACCTGTAAGTTCATTGGGGGCTCTCATACACACCACACACACACCACCTCAAGTAAAGGATCAGGCCCTTAAACTTTATCTATCTCCATGGTCAGCTACTTCCAACATTTCACAGATGTTTGGAGTGGATGTACTGTTGCGAGGGGCAGCAGGCTTCCATTCACTAAGAAAGTAATAACTGAAAACTTTGATAGGTCGTAGAGCTCTGAGGTGAGGGACTTCTCGGAGAGCGGTGACCTGATTCAACACCCACTGAAGTCTTTAGGGTTTTTTCCATTGACTTAAGTGGGCAGTGGATCAGGCCCCTGTTGCACAAGTAAACTTTGGTCTGGCATCCTTCTGTGATTGATCCATATACACGCATATACCTTGGGCCAATTTTGCTCTGTTGCAGTGGTGTAAATCTGGAAAAACTCAAATGAGACAGAATCAGAGTTTGGCCTATTGACTCCCAAGGAGATACTTGCACAAGTATGGGTTGCAGGTTCAGACCTATAAATTGCAGTGTCTTGTAATTCATTTCCATTTAAAATACTAAGAGAAGTGAACCCTGGTGTGCTTTGTATCCATAAGAAGTGGCCACATTTTGGTATCATGGCGTTTTTTGACACTTTGTGAGTTTACAGGCCAGTAGCCAGTGTTTCTGCACATGAGTTTCTGAGAGCTGTCTCACTCATACCCTGGTCAGGAGCAGGAGGGCACCCACTGGACAATAGGGCTTTTTCTTTATTTTAACTAGAAGTCCAGTGTCACCTTAAAGACGAACAGATTTATTTGGGCATAAGCTTTTGTGGGTAAAAAAAACCCACTTCTTCAGATGCATGGAGTGCATCTGAAGAAGTGGGTTTTTTACCCATGAAAGCTTATGTCCAAATAGATGCCTTAGTCTTTAAGGTGCCACCAGACACCTCGTTGTTTTTGTGGATACAGACTAACACGACTACCCCTCCTTCTTTATTTTAGTATGAGTGTTTGTAGTTGATCTTATCAGGCAAACAGTGTGGAAAGGAGCTTTGCATGAAAACCCCTCCCACTGAACTGCTTCTGGAACAAGCATCAGTGAATCTGTTTCAGTAACTACTGGCTGAAAAAAATCCGTCTAAAATTAAATCACTAAAATTAATCATCTGCAGATGTTATCATAAATAAAAATGTCCAATCCTGTTTTGAATCTTGCTAAACTATTTGCCTCCATAGTATTCTGTGGTAGTGAGTTCCAGAAGCTATTTATGTTGTGGACGTTAGTTATTTTTTTAATTAAATCCAGCTTTTTGCCTACAGCCATTTCCTTCGTTCACCCTTCATTTCCTAATATTTTCCTCTCCACTGGTACTATAGATTTTAACTTCTTAAAATACTGTAACAATTCTGTGGTCATGTAGGAATCTCACAGCTATTGCTGTGTTGCATATCATAGCCATTCAGACTGTCACAGTAATGAAGCTGTATAGAAATCCAGTCTTTCCTCCAAAGGCACAGGTCCCTAACACTTGAGTTAAAGAAGAGTCTCTGTTAGTTCCTAATTATACAGGGACTAAGACATATTGTTGACCAGTTTTGTTTCCATCCAGTAGAGGGCAGTGATACATATACAAACCAATCAATTTATGACGGCATATTTTTGAGGAAAGTTTTAAGTGCTGCTTTTTTTTCTTTATTATGAGCATAATCTAGGACTAATGCATTGGAAAGGAAAAGAGTAGGAGAAGAGAGCCAATCAACAATGCTTTATTTACTTTTTTCCACAATACAAGAAGAGATTAAAAGAAACAGATGAAAGGGAATACACCTCTACCCCGATATAACGCTGTCCTTGGGAGCCAAAAAATCTTACCGCGTTATAGGTGAAACAGTGTTATATTGAACTTGCTTTGATCCACCAGAGTGCGCAGTCCCGCCCCCCCCCCCCCGGAGCACTGCTTTGCTGCATTATATATCCAAATTCGTGTTTTATCAGGTGGCGCTATATTGAGGTAGCAGTGTACTTTAACGGCCACAGCATGTATTTAAATATGATTGCTTCCTTTTCTGTGAGGACTAGGTTTAACTTTATTTCCACGCTGAAGAGTTTTCAAACTTACACGTGTTCTCCTTTCTAACAGCTTGCCCAGTTACGTGGGGCCTGCACCAGGCTCTGGCTGTTCATTGATGGTCTTAATTAAACTCCAAAAGGTTGCATTAGCTATATCACTAATAATGGCTGTGCTGATGTAATTGGCTTCTCCCAGTTGTTTTCCTGTGACTGGCTGCCTGAAGCTTCCTAATTAAAAATAAACAGATTTGACATTTTCCTTGGTTATCTACATTCTAAGGATATAACATCTTGTTTGATTATGAAGAGTAACAGAGTCATACAAGCCCTAGGCAACCACTCTCCCTCTCCCTCTCTCTCCTTATCACTTGGGTCTGAACAGAATTATTTATGAAACCTAGATACTTTGTGACTGAACAGAGACAGCAGGAGTGAGCAATCAAACCTTTAGGAGTGCAGTGAGTGACTCAGGTGTTGTACGTTGCTGAGAAGAAGAGTCTGCCTTGAGCTTGTGGTTTAATAATTTGTACTCTGCGAGTCTGATCCAAGGGGATACCCAAATAGAGGCACTTTCTCAGAGGGTTAGAATTTCATTGGTGAGTGTGATAGATCACATGAGGATTCTGGCACTCTCTACATGGCAGGCTGCAAGCTAGTCTGCCAGAAGCCACTGAACTGATAGTATCAGCATTAGCTGAGGAAACAGTCCTAGATTGATGTGTGAGTAAGGGGGAGTGTATGAGCCTTGGCAGGCTGAGGTCAGTGCAAAAGAGCTCACGAGTAACTCCTGAAAGTTGCTGGTAGTGACCATTTACTTTTAATCCAAAGGGTCCACAGGACAGAGGATTTGAAAATGCCTAAGGATTGTAATGTTTTTCAAACTCTCATAGCAGCTCTTTGCTGTTTTTATCACCGTAAATCCATTATTGGAGTTAAGGTAGGTGCCCTTCTGCAATAACAGTAACTATACTGCATACTAGTTGATATTCAACAGTGCTTGTTTTAAAATGACATTTAGATACAGTGTGTGATGGTCCTATAATGGAAGTACCTTTTGATAGTGTACTCTCGGCTGAAGGAGAGGCTTAAAAATGTTCAAACTTGCTTGCCTGAAGTTGAATGCACAAATCCATATTTAGGCACCTAAATCAAAGTGCCCTGAGTTTGAGATACTGAGCACCATCAGATCCCATGGAATTAAATAGTAACTTCAAGCAGGGGCGCTGGAACAGTTTGTATAGTGGGGGGTGCTGAGAGCCATACTATAAACCCTGTATATGATGGAATCCCCTTCAAGCCAGGGTTGCGGGCCCTAGCTCCAGCACCTATGGCTTCAAGGTCTCAGTACCTTGTAAATCAGGCCGCTTTGATTTAGATGCCTAAATATAGATTTAGGTGTCTAAATTTAAGCACCTAAATTTGAAAATTTACGCCACTGTGTTCAGAGTCTTTGCTTTCTGTTCAGGTAATAGTGTTCAGAAGTGCTTTAGTTAAGCCTTGGAATTGGTCCAAAGGAGCCAAAATGCTATAATGAACAGGAACTTCTTTTCAGTGGCAGCATCTCATACACTTGTCTTAGGTCAAGGTCATTAGTTTTTCTTTTATTGTAGTATTATTTTAAAACCCTACAGGCAATTCCGATTTTATTGTAGATTTAAAATGTGAGATTATATAATAGCCTAAAAGTGCCAAGTGCTTTACAGACATTGAGTGGGACACATTCCATATGAGCCACAATCAATTGTGATCGAAGTCTCCCCAAAGGGCTTTGGATCAGTTTTACTGTTCAGCCCCATCCCTCATAAAAACCACAAGGGCCAAACCACATAAACAGGCTCTCCATTTGTGCTGCTCTCGTGGGGTTAGTTTGTAGATATGGGAGCCCACATGGCAGCTTGTTTGTGTGAAGAAGATGCACTGAGGCCTTCAGAGATGAGCATCTATTGGCATAAACAGGTATTGTCATTGTGATTAGAATAAGACAGTGTCCTCACTGATGGAGATGCCTTCACTACCTAGACACAATGCAGCCCCGTATAGTGTAATTAATGCAGACATTAAGATTATTTTAGAGACTGGCTTCCTGTAATTACAGACTAGTTTGTGTTTAAATGAATCCTAGAACCCAGACTTAGTTCCTGATTTTTGTTTGAAAACAAAAACCCATGTCACAGATTGTTGCACAAGCCCGGTATGTAGCTGCATGATTGGGGCCTCTTCCCCGTTTGCTTCAACTCCATCAGATGCCCAGCACTGCATCAAACAGCTACCTCGCTGAGGAAGGTGGGCTGTCTCTCTCTCCCAAGCCTGTTAATGCTGCTGACAGTGCTAGAGAGTGATAGGTGCATGATGCCCCACCAGACCAAGCTAACTGCATTCAGTAGAGTGCAGGCTTGTTTTGTGCACTGGTGATTTAGTTTTTCTTCACCTTTCATTCACTATATATGGTTGCCAGGACAAAATCCTATATCGTCCTGAATTATTTCATCTCCGTTTTCAAAATATTAGGAGTCACATTTTCAGAAGTGCCAAAGTGATTAAGGAGCCTAGTCCTATTTTCAAAAGTGACTTTCAGTGAGACTTATGCTCGTCAGGTCCTAAAGACGGTCTCCCTGACAGTTGGGGATTTGGGCTCCTGAATCACTTTGGCACTTTTGAAAATTTGACCCCACTGTAGATTCTCTTCTCCTTTTTCACTGATGCAACCACATTGAAGTAGTCACCGGTGTCAAAGAAAGGAGACTCTGTCCTGTTAACTTTATTGCTTTTAATTTTAATTGGGATTTTAAAGGTTCTCACTGTAATTCTGTTGCTCTACAACTTTTTCAAAATGAAGTTGGGGTTTATTATTTGCTGTCGGAACTGAATTAAAACGATCATTCTCGTCCATGCCCTTTGTTTAACTTGGCATGAATTTCTAATATCTAAAATAACACTGGTGTTGTCATGGTAATTTTCCATTTGGTCTAATCCATATAGTCTCTGGAGAAACTGAAACATTAATAGTGTTTGCTGTATGGGAAAAGAATAAAGCCTTTTATGCAGAAACAAATTACAGCTGGTCTCTTTCAAAAATAAGGTTCTATTTAAAGAGATTTCCAGCATTTAAAATAGATTTCAATACATGTGTTCCAGAAGGCACTGCTGATTTATCTTTAATTAAATCCAATGAACTGCTATTTTAAGAAGGGCCTACATTTTGGAAATGGGTCACCCTTGCTGAGGGGAAAATAGTCAGACATGGAAATGGGTAGGGGGCAAGAGAACATGGGATCCAAGATGGGGAGCTGAAAGCCTCTTTTCTCCAGCACGCCAATGCATTTTGGTGCCAGCATTGATAAGAACTCAGGGCTAGTTGTTCTCTCACACCAGTGTAAACCCATTGACTTCAATGGAAATAGATTATATTTAGATGAGATTTATCCTTGATTTTCTTAGGGATCAGCTTTGTGCAGTTACCGATGAAAAGTTCATCCTGAATAAATCCACTGACATCGGTAGAGTTATACCAGGGATGCATTTGACACACAGGACCAAATTCTGTTCTGTTACACTGAGGTAAAGCCACAGTAACTGCACTGACTTGAACTGTAACTGAGAGCAGAATATGGCCTAGCACATGGACGCTGATATATGTCCCAGCATGCACTGTAGTGAAATGTACAGGGTCTGAGCACTGATAATGCATTATACCTACCTTCGTGACTCTTGCAAATCTGAAATACAGCAGCTCAAGTGATATTTTAGTTACTGGAGTGTAAAGTCCAACGTAATGTTTAGTTCAGAAACTCTGTAGCCTAATAACGCTATACCGTGATGATGGTGTGCGTGTGTGTGTTTTAGTAAGTGCACCCCTGTTCAATTACTAACAGTAAGTAAGAATGAGGATCAACAGCTAGTTCAAATGTTTACTGCAAATTACAGAAAACAGCAGTCTGATTGGCAGCTGTCGGTAGAAATGAGCAGAGGCACTGCTACTTCCCCCTGAACTGTGCTCATTTATTATGTGAGCTTCAAGCCAGTGAAAATGGTTCCTTTTAAAAGTTCGATCTGTCATTTTTGGGATTCAGAATCTGGAAATTCAGATGCAACCATGGTAAAAATGGTAAACAGACATCTGAGCCCTGAACATGTTGCAACTTCTATTCAGTTAATATGTTCTTTACGATTGGAAGGGGAGAACCTGTTCAAGTATTATATTTGTTCGTAACATCCTAATTATACAGTTGATGAGTCACCCTCATCTGAAGCTGTTCAAAAGGGGAAAGCCATTCAAGTTCTCATGGCTGCCAGGTTTTGAAACTTCCAGTATGTAGAGCTACCACATCACCCAGTAATGTCCTAATGTTATGAATGTAACCCAGGCAGGCAGCCTTTTATAAGAGGCCACTCGTGCAAGTTCATCCAAGAGAAAGATGGCATTTGCAATGGCTTTTTATAGATGGTGATTTTTAACTAATATTTCTTCACTATGTGACAATCTAAATCTGATTCACTGGTATCTTTGGGCTTCACATATCCAGTTTCAGCATTCACATGAAGAATATTCCGTCTGCTACCATGAGCTAGCAAGTCACCACAGCCCAGCTTTTGGATCTTTGTTTTTGGCATAACATTTGTTGTTGTTGGAGAGGCTGGGCTGGGAAGAAATAACTTACCAAGATACTGTGAAATTTCACATAACTCTCTGAACTTTGGTTCCCCATTGACTTGCTTCTGGATCTGCATGAGGTTTGTTTTGCACCCTTGATATCAAGCCTGATTTAAAAAAAAATCATGTTTGAAAAGATCTTCTTTCCTTCTTGATCTGTCTGCATGTCCTAACATCTTTCAAGGGGAAAGCTCCTCTCTCTGAGTTCTCATGCTACTTTTACATAATTCATAAGGTTTCAACTCCCACATGCCCGCTAACACACATGTAACTGATATCTCTGCTACCCCAGCTTTTTTCCAGGCATGACTATAGTGGGTGTAGTGAAGATGTTCCCCAGACTGTGTTGCTAAAATAGACATTATTTCCTTAACGTAAATTGAAAAGAGGTAAAAGATTCTCTTTATGTTTGAGAACTACCCAAGGCTACTTTGTGCCTTTGTTACCACAATTTTCCTTCTTTGCTCTAACTCCTAAATTTTATGCTTACTTTTTACTCTGTACTTGCTTCAACATATTCCCATTTGCTGAAGTGGGAACTTTGCTTGAGTTCATACATCAGCATTTGGCTTCTTAGTAATAGATTGGATATAAGCATTTCTCACAGATATTTGCATAAGCACATTGGGCCAAATCTTGCAGTCCTTAAGATGTACTCAGGCAAAAATCCCCATTGCAATCAAGGGGAATTTTGCCCGAGCAAGTACCATTCAACAGCTGAACAGGAACTTTAGAATTCAGAGCTTTAGGCTCCATTATCTAAAGGTGAACCATATACCCTGGTCTGTGAGTGATGTCATTTCAGGAATTAAGGATTGTTATATTTACAGTTGGGTTGTGGGGCGGGTATTATTTTCCTTACTGGAGTTAAGGGTTGTACAACATAGGCCTGACCCAAAGCCCACTGGAGCCAATGAGATTCTTTCTGTTGGCTTCAGTGAGCACTGGACTGAACCCTGTGATATTGTATTGTATGCTTGTTGGGCATAAACCAGATCATTGGCCAGGTGGATCTTCCATTCAGGAACATCTCCATAAATGGCAGAAGGGCCCCACGTTCCTTGCCTTCTGGTGGACGTACAGCTTGTGTGACTTATTTGAATTTCAAAAAAGGCAGTGAGATGATATTAAAGTTTGTCTGATTACTGATACTTTTCACCGGTTGTTTCTCCAAAAGTTCCCAGCTGACACCAAAGTTACAAGGTTCTTCAGGCAGTGCCCATTTGGATTTTCCATAAAAGGTCATTCTACTCTATCTGGCTTAGTTCAGGTCTCTGGTTAATTCTAGAGTTCACTTGGCTCAGTTTAAGATCTACATATTGGCCATCTCAAATGTAGAGAGTGAATCAAATAGAGACATCTCAAAGGGAGAGTTAAATCAGTCTAACTTCAAAACTTTCTCCTGAACAAGATGGCAGTTGGGCTTGGCCCTGCCTAGTTACATCATTTACTTTCGAACAGTTTTATGTCTCCCTTTTTTGAGCCAAATTCTGTCTCCCACACCCCTACATGTAGAGGGCTCTGATCTCATTAGAACTGGTGTGATTCCACTGTGCCAGGAGCATGGGTTTCAGGGAGATTATGCAGGGGTTCACACCTTCTGTGAAGTGTGGAAATGGGTAGCCACCTGCCATTCTCCTCCATGACTGGTGAGTGCAGGAGCTGCAGGGTGTGTTGAAGCCCTGAGTCTGCAGTATCAGCCATGGAACGCTACTTTGGGGAGAATTTCTTTCCTCCTCCTGGATTTCCCCAGTACCTGACCTAATAACATGAGCTAGGTGCTATAGTCAAGATATGCCCCTCTTGTAGCTGCTGCCATTGTATTCATTTACTTAAAAGTTTCACCTTGTCCAGGAATGCCCAGTCAGGTCTCAGGTGCCAAGCAATCACCTATCTCTGGCTAAGGACCTTTGTCCCAGTGCCTTCTGACTGGGGATTTTAAGGCTGCACAGCTCCCTGTCTTACACTGCAATATCCCCAGCAAGCCAGGCTACCTAAAGGCCAGCACCTGTGCTTTGCTTTCCCTTCAAGGGCTATGAACAGTAGCTACCAGTTAACACCACAGCTTCTTCTAAACAAGCACATTTATTCCTCAGGTAAAAGTATTACAGAGAAAACATTAAAAACAATAAAAGAACACGTGTGCATCAGTATTATGAGGCTCTAGTAGGCCAGATCCTTCTGCAGGGGTTGGGGCCCTTGCACAGAAAGTCCTGTTCATTTGCTGGATCAGAAAGAAGGCACTGGGTCTGTTTAAACGCAGCCTTTTTATGCCAAAAGATCTTTCTTTATCTGTTGGTCTCTGGAAAATCCAGTTTGA
Organism: Mauremys reevesii; assembly: GCF_016161935.1. NCBI lineage: Eukaryota > Metazoa > Chordata > Testudines > Geoemydidae > Mauremys > Mauremys reevesii. The sequence continues at coordinate 75,413,822 of NC_052630.1, forward strand.
ACTAATATATGCAAGCCTCCCCAGGGGTTGGTACCTCTCTAGAGGTGTTTACAGTGCCGGAGTGATTCACCTTAATCACCCCCCGCTATTCTTAGTTCATGGAGCTGCTCTTGTACCTCTTGCACCTCTTGTAGCTGCTGCCATTGTATTCATTTACTTAAAAGTTTCACCTTGTCCAGGAATGCCCAGTCAGGTCTCAGGTGCCAAGCAATCACCTATCTCTGGCTAAGGACCTTTGTCCCAGTGCCTTCTGACTGGGGATTTTAAGGCTGCACAGCTCCCTGTCTTACACTGCAATATCCCCAGCAAGCCAGGCTACCTAAAGGCCAGCACCTGTGCTTTGCTTTCCCTTCAAGGGCTATGAACAGTAGCTACCAGTTAACACCACAGCTTCTTCTAAACAAGCACATTTATTCCTCAGGTAAAAGTATTACAGAGAAAACATTAAAAACAATAAAAGAACACGTGTGCATCAGTATTATGAGGCTCTAGTAGGCCAGATCCTTCTGCAGGGGTTGGGGCCCTTGCACAGAAAGTCCTGTTCATTTGCTGGATCAGAAAGAAGGCACTGGGTCTGTTTAAACGCAGCCTTTTTATGCCAAAAGATCTTTCTTTATCTGTTGGTCTCTGGAAAATCCAGTTTGAACTAATATATGCAAGCCTCCCCAGGGGTTGGTACCTCTCTAGAGGTGTTTACAGTGCCGGAGTGATTCACCTTAATCACCCCCCGCTATTCTTAGTTCATGGAGGAGTTGTGGCATCCCTCTCCCTGGATACAATTCCTGGCCTACAGTGATACATAAACCATTCACACACTTAATATACTATGGTCCCTAAAGATGTTGCATGTGGTTGCAATATCTGTCACACACCATCTTAGTCCCACAAACACTTTCCATTTTTCTGAGGAATTAGGGGAAATCTATGCAGAGAAGTTAGTGCTGTGGTTCAAGATGTACCTTTTAGCAAGAGAGTCTCTGATCCCTCCACTTCCCCCAAAGTAGTGTTTGAAATTAGTCTGGGTTTTGCATGCTTGCAGTATTACAGGCTATCTGCAAAGTGCAATAAAACCACTGGGCAGAAGAGAATAAGGACCAAACAGAATGCTTTCAAATAGTAAAGTTAATGAGTCCAATCCCAAATAACATCCCTTTGGGGATATTTTTGCAGGTGATTACACCTATACATGTGAAATACTTGATGCAAGTCTGTCTTGTTTAGTAGTTTTGGGGCTAGGGAATTGTAAAGTATGTTTTGTTGTATCCAATACCTTTTAATATCTTTATACATGCAGTGCCAGGTACTCACAGTCAAATGTCAGAAGAGGGCAGGGTTAAACTTACTGCAGTAAGTGTAGATTTTAAACAGAGGCCACAAGTTTTACAGCAAATATTGAGGTTTTTCTTGTCAACTTATCTAGGCCAAATCTTCTCCTATTATTATGAGAGAGGAGCAACCTCAGAAAGCTCGGGTTGGATTCAGATGAGCCCCACTCACTCCCTACATTTTGGAAGCTTTTCCAGACCTCATGATTTTTCCCTTTCTTTTCCTCAATACTTCTCCTCTGTTTCATCTCCTATCCTCTCCTGTCTTGGTCTCCCTCACCTCCCAAATCCCCAACATCTCCTTCACCTGTGCTGCTATTCCTTTGGGTGTCTTCAGTCTAGCACTCTGGACAGCTGCTCTGTTCAAATCATGTGAATTCTGGGTTTTCCCCGTATCTGAAGCCAGAGCATACCTCCCTCCTCCCCTCATCTATTCTAAGGAAGTGCCAGAACTTGTGAGATCTGAAGATTGCAACTAGGCTAGCAAAGACTTCAGGATGGATTTAATCAAGGGCAGGAGGCCTGTGGGGTTTGGGGAGAAGATGGGTTTGAGGGATATGTAGCTGAATTTATTAGAACCTTGGGCAAGGTGCGGGGTTGGTTCAATTCCTGGTTCAGGTGACTCCCCCTTTTTTCCCTAATTGATTCATTGATCTCTAATCATAATATTGCTGTCTGATTGCTTTGCTGCCCTCTCAAAAGTTGAGTTTTTTCCTTTCAAAGCAAGAAGAATCAGAAATACCAAGGCTGCCTTTTGGGACTAATTTAAATGTCTGCTAGCTAAACTGTGCCCATAGCAGCAGGAAATAATTGAAATACTATCATGAGGATGAAGGACATAAGGGAAGCTGCATGAGCAGAAGACATTAGCAAATGGTCTGATAAAAACCTCATCAGAGTTTTGGGTTACCTTTTATCAGGAAAGTTGAGACCTACAGAAACAACTGTAGTAGTCCTTAGATGTGCTTTGAGTAAATAATACTTTACCAACGGGATACACAGAGAGATGACAGTGAATCCCCTGGGTAACCAAAAGTGCATCTGGAGATTTTGTGCAGTAAAGATCTTGAACAGTTTCCAACATAATCTTATAAACAAAACCACTTGTGTCTTCATAATTCCAGCCAGTTTGGGTTAGGTTAGGGTTTATTATTATCATTACTTCCTATCCATTTTTAGTGCAAATTAAGATTATTCAATTTGTTCTACCCATCCTCTGACTATATAGTACCTGTCTCTCAGACTCAGATAGAAACTAGATTTGGTTTATTGCTTCACATTAGAATTGAGATAAGCCTTCAAAGTAGAAACAACATAAGCTTTGATGTATGTAACACAGTGGGCCTGACTCTTCTCCTACTCCTCATTCTGGTATTAAACTGATGTGGCTCCATTGACTTTAACGGAGTTGCTCCAGATTTACACTGATGTAGGGGAGAGTGAAATCTGCCCCTTTAGTCTACAGGATAAACAACAATTATGAGTTTAGCTTGCAAACAAAGGGCAAGTTACACTACATTACAGCACTAAATCAGCGCAGTTGCAACATGTCTGGTGAAGATGCGCTATGCTGAGGGAGAGTGATTTCCCGTTGGTATAATTATTCCACCTCGGCAAGAAGCGGAAGCTATGTCAATAGAACAGCACAAAACTTGCCTCTCTTGGGGTAGAAGGGAAGGCTTTTTCACACCCCTGAGCAGCGCAAGTTATATTGATTTTAGGCTGTAGTGCAGACCTGCCCAAAATTGCTACAGGGCAATGGGCACAGTTCAAAATTATCCTAATGTGATTCATTCTGAATGGAGGGTTAAGAACTAGGGCCTGCTGTAGTAAAGAGGTCTCTTTGGATGGATCCCATCTGCACAAATAAAAATAATCATTTTCATTTGGATGTGAGAATAGTATATTTTAATAGGAACTTCCCAGAACAATAGGTTGTCAAATTTCATACATATAATATATGATGATAATCCAAGTCACTTTTGATAGTTTATCCTAAACAGGCAAAACTTGAGTGGAACTTTTAGAATTTGATTTTCTTTAATTTCACTGATATTTTCCAATCTTCATTGCACCTAACAGCAGTGGGATTCTACCTGTCCCTAGGGAAGGGCGCCAAAGGGGTGAGAGGATCGTGATGGTTAATAGTTGGCTGAGGGAGTGGTGTTACAAGGAGGGCTTTGGGATGTATGGGCACTGGGAGGCTTTTGGGGACAGACAACTGTTCTCAAGGGATGGGCTCCACCTAAGTAGGGAAGGAAGTAGACTTCTAGGAGGGAGGCTGGCTCATCTGATTAAAAGAGCTTTAAACTAGACACTGGGGGAGACGGTCGGGAGAGGTCCTAGTGCTCTCCACGCCAAATTTTCACATTGGGAGTGAGGACAACAAGATAACAGATATAGCCAGAGGGGGGCAGTTACGTGTAAGGAAGAGTGGGGGGACAGATTCTAGATCTACAAGTCATACTGGAAGTACTGTGTCCCTACCGAGTTGGGTAAAAGAGTGAGAGGAGCCCAACAGGAAAAATTAGGATGTTTGTTCACCAATGCGAGAAGCTTAGGTAACAAAATGGAGGAACTGGAGCTCCTGGTCCGGGAATTGAAACCGGATATCGTAGGAATAACAGAAACATGGTGGAACGGTAGCCATGACTGGAGTACAGGTATGGAAGGGTATGTGCTGTTTAGGAAAGACCGATGCAAAGGTAAAGGTGGGGGAGTAGCACTGTATATCAATAATGAGGTAAAATGTAATGAGATAACTAGCGCTGCAATGGACAATACAGAGTCTGTTTGGGCAATGGTCACATTGGGGAAGAAAACTACCAGAGCCTCATCCAGGATAGTGATTGGGGTGTGCTATAGACCGCCGGGATCTAGCTTAGAGATGGATAGGGAGATCTTTAATGTTTTTAAGGAGGTAAACACTAATAGGAACTGCTTGATCATGGGGGACTTTAACTTCCCAGATATAGATTGGGAAACAAATGCTAGTAATAATAATAGGGCTCAGCTTTTCCTAGACGTGATAGCTAATGAATTCCTTCATCAAGTGGTTGCTGAACCGACAAGGGGGGATGCCATTTTAGATTTGATTTTGGTGAGTAACGAGGACCTTGTTGAGGACATTGTTGTAGGGGACAACCTTGGCTCGAGTGATCATGAGCTAATTCGTTTCCAAATAAATGGGAGGATAATCAATAGTGCATCTGAGACTAGGGTGTATGATTTCAAAAGGGCTAATTTTACTAAATTAAGGCGACTAGTTAGGGAAGTGGACTGGGCTAACATATTTAGGGATCTAAGGGCAGATGACGCCTGGGGTTACTTCAAGTTGAAGTTGCAGGAGTTGTCAGAGGCATGTATCCCGAGAAAGGGGAAACGGCTCATAGGTAGCAGTTTTAGACCGAGCTGGATGAGCAAGCGTCTTAGAGGGGTCATTAAGAAAAAGCAGAAAGCGTACCAGGAGTGGAAAATGGGAGGGATCAGCAAGGAAACCTACCTTATTGAGGTCAGAGGGTGCAGGGAAGCTGTGAGAAAGGCAAAGCGACGAGTGGAGATGGATCTAGCGAATTGGATTAAAACCAATAGCAAACGGTTTTTTAGCCATATAAATAGGAAGAAAACCAAGAAAGAAGAAGTGGGACCGCTTAAAACTTTAAATGGAGTGGAGATTAGGGATAATCTTGGAATGGCACAATATCTGAACGAATACTTTGCCTCGGTCTTTAATGAGGCTAATGAAGGGCTAAGGAATAGTGATAGAGGGACCGATGGGAATGAAGATATGGGGGTAGACATTACGGTAGCTGAGGTAGAAGCCAAACTGGAACAGCTTAACGGAAGTAAATCGGGGGGCCCGGATAATCTTCATCCTAGAATATTAAGGGAATTGGCGAGGGATATTGCTAGCCGTTAGCGATAATCTTTAATAAATCCCTAAATTCGGGATTGTACCGACTGACTGGAGATTAGCTAATGTAGTTCCTATATTCAAGAAGGGGAAAAAAGTGACCCGGGAATTATAGGCCTGTTAGTCTAACATCTGTAGTATGCAAAGTCATGGAAAAATCTTAAAAGAGAGAGTGGTTCCGGAGCATGAGGCCGATGGCAACTGGGATAGATTACAGCATGGATTTATGAAAGGTAGATCGTGCCAAACCAACTTGATCTCCTTCTTTGAGAGAGTAACAGATTTTTTAGACAAGGGAAATGCGGTGGATCTCATATATCTGGATTTCAGTAAGGCGTTTGATACGGTACCGTATGAAGAATTACTGGTTAAATTGGAAAAGATGGGGATCGAAGTGAAAATCCAGAGGTGGATAAGGAGCTGGTTAAAGGGAGACTGCCGAGGGTAGTATTGAAGGGGGAACTGTCCGGTTGGAGGGGGGTTACCAGTGGAGTTCCTCAAGGCTCGGTTTTGGGTCCGATTTTATTCAATCTATTTATTGCTGACCTGGGAACCAAGAGTAGGAGTGGGCTGATAAAGTTTGCGGATGACACCAAGTTGGGGGGTATTGTCAATTCGGAAGAGGATCGGGATATTCTCCAGGAGATTTAGATGACCTTGTAAACTGGAGTATTAGTAACAGGATGAAATTCAATAGTGAGAAGTGTAAGGTTATGCATTTAGGGATGTCTAACAAGAACTTTAGTTATAAGCTGGGGACGCACCAGTTGGAAGTAACGGAGGAGGAGAAGGACCTAGGAGTCCTGGTTGATCGCAAGATGACTATGAGTAGGCAATGTGATGTGGCTTTAAAAAAGCTAATGCGGTCTTGGGTTGCATTAGGCGAGGTATTTCTAGTAGGGATAAGGAGGTGCTAGTCCCGTTATATAAGGCGCTGGTGAGACCTCATTTGGAGTATTGTGTGCAGTTTTGGTCTCCCATGTTTAAGAAGGATGAATTCAAACTAGAACAGGTACAAAGAAGGGCCACTAGAATGATCCGAGGAATGGAAGGCCTTCGTATGAAAGGAGACTTGAGGAGCTCGGTTTGTTTTCCTTAACCAAAAGAAGGATGAGAGGAGATATGATTACACTCTTTAAATATATCAGAGGGATAAATACCAGGAAGGAGAAGAATTATTTCAGCTCAGTGCTAATGTGGACACGAGGACGAACGGATATAAACTGTCAGTCAGGAAATTCAGGCTTGAAATTAGACGAAGGTTTCTAACCATCAGGGGAGTGCAATACTGGAACAGTCTACCGAGGGAAACAGTGGGGGCGAAGGACCTCCACGACTTTAAGATTAAGCTAGATAAGTTTATGGAGGATGGTATGATAGGATAACGGGCTTAGTCAATAGGTCAATTATGTGCCTGGTATGATGTAACCTTTTCCAGAGGGTTTGGCTGGAGAGTCTTGCCCGCATGCTCGGGGTTCAGCTGACCGCCATATTTGGGGTCGGGAAGGAATTTTCCTCCAGGGAAGATTGGCTATGGCCCTGGAGGTTTTTCGCCTTCCTCCGAAGCATGGGGCAGGGTTCACTTGCTAAGGAGTGGGTGGATCGGCTTATGTGGCCTGCATCTTGCAGGAGGTCAGACTAGATGATCATAATGGTCCCTTCTGATCTTGAATTCTATGATTCTATGATTATATTTGCCTTTGAAATGTGAAATCACATACTGTATCAAAACAAGCCTGTGGAATTAACCACTGAGGGAATCTCTTGGGCAGGCCCTGTGGATTAATGAAGTCAAAGTGGCTCTGTGCAGGCACAGGGATTTGCCTACATGGTTCTCGTTGCAGTATCAGGGCTGCATATGAAGGAGTTGTTGTTACCGCTTGGAGATCCTGAGGAAACTGAGCTGCAGGCTTCCTTGTTTCTCTGCCCAAGTGAGTTATGTCACAACACGGGTTGGAATAATAGGATCGTATTTAGAGGATGAAAAGACTTTTATCACCCACTCCATCTCTCTGCAAATGCATGATAGAAGCAGCGCTCCATTCAAACCTCTTTATTGTTTGTTGTTATTAGATAACTGCTGACAGTGTTTGTCTCTGTCCAAGACCCAAAATTAAGACAAAAGCTGCTCAATTTACAAAAAAAAAAAAAAAATAAAGAAAAATGAGTCTAAAAATATGGTTTATTTGCTGCTGCTCTCTAAGTACAAACACCATAGTTCTATAAATAGATTTGGGCGAGTGGTAGTACTGTCCGTAGGCTGCCCCTGTTGTGGTAGGTGCTGTACAGATGCATAGGAAAACTCAGTCCCTCCCCTGAAGAGTTTACAGTCTATTCTAGGTTCCAGTTTGTTGAGAGTTTAAAAGGCTGATCGTGAATTTTAACTATTTGGTTAAGTTGGATTCCTTTCATAAGAAATCTTTTTCTTATGATGATGCTAGAAGTAACTTGCTGAGCACACTGTTCCATTACTTTCATTTTAAATTTAGTGAATAATCCTGTTACCCACTATTTATTTCCTGTGTTATATTAAATATATTCCTGTATCCTGATTGGAACAGCTGTGGTAGATAACGCAGCCTCCATTTGTAAGATAAAAGCTAGTTGTCAGCATTGTTCACTATGAGTGAAATTCACTCTTGAGCTGAAGGTCTGGCATCTTTCATCCTGATTGGTCCTGTGGCATGTCACAAAGTCATATTCCATTATATAGTAATAGCGTCACCTATCACTGAAATGCGCTCCTTTCTAGGGGGGAGGGATAGCTCAGTGGCTCCTTTCTAGAGTGACTCTTGATTAATAATAGAACTATTGCTTTTTTATATCCAGAAAATTTTCAGGAAGCAATAGATTGCATCAAAACTCTTCATTTAGGAGCTACAATCCATGAACAAGTACACTACAGAAACACTGTCTGATAAATGTGTTCCATCTAATACAGTAGATGTATATACAAGATATTTAGAATTACATTTGTGCACTGAGTTATTTTGATTTGGGCTAGTATTTTAAAAAGTGCCTATGGGAATTTAAGTGCCCAACGTCTAATCACTTAAAATGGGAATTGGGCAGCTAACTCCGTTAATTAATTTGTACACTAACTTCCCTACGTAACTGCAAAGATATAATTGGCATGCAGTTGTCATGCAGATGCAACAGTTCACCTCTTTAGTCCATACAAGTGCTATAATTGTATCTCATTTAGTTTAACCCATTTACTGTAGGATAATATTTTTAATCTTTCACACTTTCCCTTGTATTTAAAGATCACTGGGCAGCTATGTGATGAGGGTGCTGGAGCTGAGTCCTGTGACTCTGGATACCCACTCATGCGCAGAAACTCCCATGCACCACATGGGAGAGTGAAACAGCTGTGGAGGGCTGAAGTAGCAGCTGCAAAAGTGGCTTGGTTAGTGCTCCACAGCCGCAGGAAGGACAGCTCAATCCACCCCACCCCCTGAAGATCCCCGATGCAATGTTCATTTACTCTGCTTTACTGCAGGGAGGGATGGCTTGGCCTGTTGTTTATATCTATGCCCACGTTTTTCTAAATTATGCAGTGCATGTGGGAGGAATCTTACACCGAGTGCTTGGCCCAATTAGCTGAGCCAGGCACCAAACAGAGGTATTGTGTGGGATGGGGAGACTACAAATCCTCTCCCCTACAGGCTGCAAAGCAATCAGGGAGCTGATTTGTGGAGACTCCTCTACTTCAACGGCAAGAGTCCTTGTCGCAGCCATTTGCATGATTCTTTCAGCACCCAAGCTGTGGCCTTCTGTGCCCTCCCATCACTGCATGCTGCTATGCAGGGAGCTCCCTGTATAGGATATACACCCAACCCCCGATCCTGCCCGATCCCTGAAGCAGAATGGCTTCCTGGCTGCAGGAAAAAGAGCAGGACTTGTCCCTTCTTGCACAACACGAGGATCCCTGTTAACCACGTTTACCTGTGTAAACAGCATGGTAACATGGCTGACAAACAAAATTGCATGGGGGTGTAAAGTGCTACTATAGTGCTTCATTGACCTCAACTGTATAAACTAAACCTTCAACTATTGATTGTCTAAAGAGGCACATAGTTTTTCCTTGGAAGAGATAGGAAGAAAATTCATCTTAGAATGAATCTGTTTAAATGATGTGGGCAGTGGAACGCTCACCTCGCCTGACATTTTTCCATCACGAATATGCTCTCTAACAAATGGTTGTAACTTGGTCTATTCCAGACTGCACCAAGGTTTGTTGATGAATGCGCAAAACACACAACATCTGCTCTCCATTATATGCTGAAAGGATGCAAGGATGGAAACTCTAAAGAGCACAGTGTTCATAGAGAGACTGTGATCAGTGGGTGAACAGCAGTGTTCTCCAGTCTTTTTATAAACAATGCATAAACTGTACCATTCAATCAAAATGTCCTGGGAAAGGACTCCGGGGGCCTTGGATCCCATCCAAATAACTTTTTAAAACAAACAAACAAACAAAAAGGTATGGCCATGGGGGGCAGGAATTTCTGTGGTTATTGTTTCATGGTAACCTACCTCCTACCAGGGGCATGACATTCTGTGTCACTTTAGCCCTGGCTTTTTTTTCTTTTGGAGGTAACATATCTCTCTCTCCAGGATCAATGAAGCATCATGTTGGCTTCCACAAATAACTGAATCCCATTAAAATATTTGATAGTTGAACATCTGGGGCTTTTTGTAGGAATTTCAGCAACATCAAATGTAGGGTTTAAATCACAGGCCTTTTGGAGAAAGTTAGAATGTCCAAAGAACTTCTCCCTTTGAGAACTTATGAAAAATTGGACAACAGTATCCTTATTGTTTCTCTGGAGAAGAAGCCACAGCCTTCATGGATCACCAAAGTCACACTTAGGGTGACCAGATCACAACAGTAAAATATCAGGACACATTGGGGTGCCGTCGGCCTCGGCCACAGTCCAGCCCCGCTCCTCCCAGGCTCTGCCCCCACTGTGCCCCAGGTCCCACCACCTCCCCTCTCAGCCCCCCTGTCACTGCACCCTTCCTCATCCCCCGGCCTGCCACCGGCTTGCTGTGTCCCTCTTCAGTCCCCGACCCACCGCTCAACACCTCCTCACTCCCCTGCCAGAACCCCCATGCCTGCCCCGAGAACCCCAGCTCACTGTTCGCTTGCCACTTACCTCCTCACTCCCCCGCTAGCCCCCCCCCACCTGCTGCTGGCTCCCCGCTTGCCACCTCACTCCTCCGCTACCCCCGCCGACCTGCCGCTGGCTTGCCGCTCGCCTCACACACACACACACACACCCTGGCTCGCCGCTCGCCGCCTCACCACCCACCGTGGCTTGCCGCTCGCCTCCTCACTTCCCCCCGCCCCCACTGGCTCGCGGCTCGCCTCCTCACCCCCACCGCCACTGGCTTGCCGCTTGCCTCTTCGCCCCTCCCGCCCGTCGCTGGCTTGCCGCTGGCCTCACACCTCCCTTTGCCGCTGGCTCGCCGCTGGTTCACCACTTGCCTCCTCCACCCCACCCCCGGCTCGCCACTCGCCTCCTCACCCCCCCCACCCGCCGCTGGCCTCTTCACTCCCCTTCCCACCACTCGCCTACTCACCCCTCCCGCTCACCTCCTTATCTGAATATCGGGACAAATGGGGTCCTGATCATACATCGATTGGGATGCGGGACAAAGGGTTAAATATCGGGACAATCCCAATTTTATTGGGGCATCTGGTCACCCTAGTCACAGAGAAGGACTAAGGACCCCATATGGAAGTGGTACATCATTTGGGAATAGAGGGACATGGCAATCCCCTGAATATCCTGTGCTTGCTGAAAGGGGGAGAAATCCCACAGAAGATCTTATGGTTGATATATTACAGAGGTGGAAGAATCCCCCAGAAGACCTTACACATTGTAGGGGGATGCCCTAATGGGAATTAAGATTTTTGCTCTCTTCAGGAAGGAATAAGGAGAATTGCCTGAAGATGCAGGGTTCAATGAGTCTGTACTTCTACTTAGAATTAAGTGTTTGAAGGGAAAATTGCCTTTAATAAGGCAGATATTTCACATGCAGCGTAAATACTGAATTGTGCGCTCTGTATCCGCCCTGGTAGTTTAGGATATTCTTTCTGAGAATGGGGCAAAAGAACAAAGTTCAGACCTGAATTAAACTCCAAAATCTTGGGGTGGCGGTTTTGGACCCATCTCTGCTGCTTATCGTCCATGGAATTCTTACTGGTCAGATGCAATTACTGAAGTGGCTCAGTAGGTGCATGTTATCTCTTGATGCACAGATGGGCCATTTATTATGCACTCAGTACAGTGTGTAGTCATTACGCACCTTCTCACCTGACACTAGTTTTTGTAAATACAGATTAGAGATCAAAGGCAAGTCAGCTTTTTAAAGGTAGCACCTGGGTTCCAGTGGCTATTGCAGAGTGTGTGACATATGGGATGAAAGTTTTGAGTGATATAAAATGTTAATCACTAACCCTGGCAGAGTCAAACCTTTTAATCTTTATTGCAGTTTTCTAAGGAGAGGCAGGTTATGGATAACACCCCGGAAAAACTGAAGAAAGAGTTAGAGGAAGAGCTGCTGTTGAGCAGCGAAGACTTACGTAGCCATGCTTGGTACCATGGACGCATTCCTCGGCAGGTATGTCCCTCCTGGGTCTTCCCTTCACAGATAAAGCTGTGGGATTTCATATACAGACACAGACAGGTCAACACTGGAGTGTCTCATACAGTCTGCATGAGGTCACCAATTCAATAGAAACAGAATGCCTTCCAGTGTGAGAGAAGAGCGGTGTCTGATATTGTTTACTTAATATGCCTTGGTGAGAAATGAGACTGAGGGAAGAAATCCATTGTTTCTTATACTTTAACAAACAAAAAAAATCATCCAATGAGGAAAGGTAAGAATACTCCTCTGTGCTATAGACAAGAGCTACACTCTGTCCCCTAAAAATTGTTGTTCAGCTGCTGGCCTGAATTTAAATTAGTATGATTATCCAGAATTGGAAAAATGTTCCTATCTTCTATCTGTCTTGAGTTTGAAATTATAAAAGAGCATACTAGTAGTAACAGTAGTACTAATAATTAATAGTTATTTGGAGTCGCTATCTTTTTATTTTGGTCTTCTACACCAAAAACATCACGGGCTCCCCCTGCTGGCTCATCATCAACATGCACCTGGCAAACACTGTTCTTGCAGTTATGAGCTTTCCTGGGGCCATCAGCAGATGCTGAAAATCAGGGAGAGCAGTCAGAAGCAGGCAGCTCTGTGGTTTGAAAATTAATGTTTGTCAAGTGGGAAGGACCAGCTTGGTTCAGAAAGAAGCAGGGTTTTTTCAGCTTTTATGTGCATACTGCAAAACAGAGAAGAATATGTGAAACCCATTTTAAGAATAGCTCTTTGTCTCTCTTGAAGTAACTGGAAGTAATAACTAAAAGACAAATTCTGGTTGCCTGCAACAATGTCCTCTAAAAGTGTGTATGTGTGTGTGTGTGTGTGTGATATCAAAAGTTGTGTTATGTACTCCAGTATTCTGAGTAACTTAATTCCCCTTCGCAGATGAGTTTCTTTTGACAAATTGGGGAAGTATGCACACAAACATGTGAACCTCATTCTCTGGCCCTGTCCTAGAAGGTCCTCACAGACTCCTCTTGTAGAAAGTCTGTGAAAGGGCCTCTGGATTTTAGAAGGAGCTCGAATTAGAGAGGGCAACATTCTGCCCCACGCTTTTCCTCCATCCTGTCTTTTCTGGTTTTAAACCGGTGCTCACAGAGCAGCCAGAATTGGGCCCTACATTTAGGATTAAATAACAGGACTCTAGTGATGTGATACTAGCCCAGGCTGAGTATTCCCCTTCTAACTCTGAATGTGGGGTTTTTGTTTTGTATGTTTTCTCTCTAAGGTGGCAGAAAGCCTAGTTCAGAGAGATGGAGATTTCCTGATTAGGGATTCTCTCTCCAGTCCTGGAAACTTTGTTCTTACCTGTCAGTGGAAAAACATCTCTCAACATTTCAAAATCCACAGAACAGTCCTCAGACTCAATGAAGCCTACTGCCGCGTTCAGTATCAGTTCGAACTTGAAAGTTTCGACAGCATCCCTGGGTTAGTGAGATGTTATGTGGGGAATCGCAGGCCAATATCAAAGCAGAGTGGAGCAATTATTTTTCAGCCTGTCAACAGGACCGTGCCACTGAGGTGTCTAGAGGAAAAGTACGGAGTATCTCCAGCTCGACAAAGAGAATGCAATATCACTGAAGGAAAAACAGAGACTGCAAAAAGGCTGAGCCTCAGTATATATGGCGTGCAGTCCCAGGAGCACAGCTTAACCAAAGGAAATCTTTTAAGGTACTTTTCTCTTGTTCCACCATCTTCCATAAAGGGGAGTTAAGAACCCAATCCTGCTCCCACTGAAGTCAATGGGAGTTTTGTCCTCCTACTTTCAAGGGGAAAGAATCAGGCCTCACAATCTCCTTTAATAACTCATTTTTAAGGGCCTGATCCAAAGCCCAGTGAAGTCAGTAAAAAGACTCCCACTGACTCCAGTGAGCTTTGGCTCAGGCTATAGAGGACTAACAGCTGTAATAAAGAGCTTTAAGGTAACTGTCTTCAATTATATTAATGTAAAGCACAGAGATTACTGATGCCATTTGAATATGGCAGCAGCCCAGCTAAGTACAGATATTCTAACAAGCTAGATGAATGGTGTAATCAGATTTTGAAAAAACATGATTTGGGGTTTTTGCAGTGAGATCCGTTTCCTCAGCGAGATGGTGTTTGGGCTCTGCAGCGCTGGTTCCTTTCACTCACACTGGTGTGAATCAGGAGCCTCGCCACCGAAGTCAATGGTGTCAAACCAGAGTGAGTGAAATTGGACTAGTCTCTGTAAATACAATAATGGTGCAGTAGCTTAGAAATAATAAAAATGCTAAACTTAAATTGAAGATTAAAAAAAGTAAAAGGTTTGTTGTTACTCTCAAGTTGAGCCCTTTTTCTTTTGCTGCTGTGAAGAAAATGCCACCAGTGGGTTAAGATAGTTAAAAAAAGAAAGTGAGATGGACTAAAATAAAGTGCACTAGTAAAGCTGACTGTTTGGAAGGAGACAGCCGATGGATTGTAGTTCTTCATTACTGCCCAATTCAGGTGTTGTATTGAAAAAGTCTTAGCATGCCAACAAAGAGGGAACCAAACTGCTCTAGCAACCTTCTGACTATAAAAATTCCAAATCATTGTCTGAGATTCTCGCCTGGATCCTGGAATCTGATCTACTCAGCTGGACCCCTATGCCTCTATGGAGCCACCTGACTTGAATGGGACTCTGGGGGAGGAGGGGCTAGCCCATGAGGTGTCGCAGCGAAGTCAGTGGGACTTCAGACTGATGCAGAGGTGTCAGTGCAGCAGTGGGGTTGGGCTGCTAATGGTGTCTGTTCTTGAACTTAGAAATGCAGTCGGTAGACGCTGTTAATGCCTTTTATGAAAACTGAATGTTGGCTGAACAAGTCGTTCATCCAAAGCCTGTAAATAACTATTCTGCATCTGATTTTCCTGGGAGCATCAACCAAATCATGTCCTTAATTACTCTCCTGTGGCTGAACCAGGGCAGAAATGGAAGGGCTGCTTTCTTTTCTGTTAGTGCAGTGATACTCAGACTGAGGCTCGCGAACCGTGAGAGGCTCTTTAATGTGTCTCCTGCAGCTGTTTGCGGCACGTGATATTAAAACAGTGGCATGATTTAATTATTAACTAATCAGGATGCTTTTACTATGTTATTAACCAATTGAAGTTGATAAAACAATAATAATACTTGGTCAGTCATTTTGCTGTGAGAATAAACTAAATATTTCTCCCGTCATATTGTTTAAATCTGAATATATAGTTCTATAGTAAATGAAACAAATAATTCAAACTACTGTGGCTCTTTTGTTGATTGATAATTTGGCTCCTGAACCACCGAGGTCTGAGTATCACTGTGTTAGGGAATGGGTTCTTAACCTGAGGGTTGTGACACACACTCCAACCAGGGGACACAATCCTCCTCCCTTTCTTTATGTCTCGGAGAAAAGGAGTCACAAATCTTTCCTCTGCTGTAAGAGGGTTTCACAGCATGCAAAAGGTTGAGAATAAAGCATTAATTTCTGCCCTGCCAAGTTGTATGATTGCAGACCTATTACCATGTTGCACAAAGCAATACCTCTCAGTACTGAATGCTCAGAGCCATAAGGCCCCTTTGGGCTGCTCTGGCAGCATAAGGGACCCTTTAAGCTTTTGTAAGTGGGAAGCTGAGGACTTCCCTTAGTTCTGGCACAACTGAAAATTGGGTCTGTATATTAAGTGTCCTACTGCTCTTTAATGATATATTGTTGTGTTGGCTTTTTTCCCCCCTCAGAAACAAAGAAAAAAGTGGTAGCCAGCCAGCTAGTTTGGATCACGTCCAGGAGAAAAGATTCCCCCTAAAGGCTCACCAGTCAGAAAGCTACCTGCCAATAGGTATGTCTGTCTGTAGGCAGATTTCTAATAACTCCTTAGAAGATGCATGCCAGCAGGCAGTCAGCCCTCTATCCTGTCTTCAGGTTACATTTTAATATGCTAGAGATTTTGAGAGACTGGAGCCCACATGAAATTCACGGTCTCAGGTGGGAGGGTACTGAATACAGTTAGCATCTGATGACTGTTCAGTGGCCCATGGAAATGGAGTTGTTAGGCTCATTATAGTTACTCGACCAAGTACTCTATTTCGAAGGCACCTATCAGCTTGGTATGGCACCCTAGTGATCAGGTTTACACATCAGAAAAATGATTATTATGATTGGCACTATAGGTCCATTTCTTGGCAGTGTTACCATCTCAACCTTAGAGTTTTACAAGACTCTCAACAGTTTCACTGATACCATCCTGCCCATAGCTTCTTGAGCAGCTTCGGTAAACCTGATGCAATTTTGTACCTTTTGCTGCTATTACTCAGGTAATGCAGCTAATGCAGAATCAGTAGTCTGCTATTTTCCACCACTTGTTACTGCTGGTGGTTGGGGAAGAGGAAGTGGGGCAGCTGTACACTCTATTCCTCTTATCCTCCTTTGATCTTCCTCTCTCTGCTTATATCACAATTCTGCTGTGGCTGTCCCATGTAACTTTCCTGGGAGGCAGCAGTATGAAATTTACAAGAATGTGATCAGTTTCATTTGCATTACCATACTTGCACAATTGCCAGAGAAATTTTGCTTACCTTCCCCTCCTCACCCACCCCACACTCTCCAAGCTACACCCAGAGAGGAAAATTGTAAGGGAACCCCCTTATATGCCAAACAGGAGCACTGTGTGAGGAAGCTTGCACTGAGGTTGTGAGTAGCCCTTTGGATAAATTCTGGCCTTTGGTTTCCAAGGCTGTCAATCTTGAACTTTTCTAGAGCACTAAATCTGTTTGAAAAATAAAATAAAATGGGTGTTGTGGATTTTAAACTGATTTCTAAAGGCAGGAGTTCTCAAACATTTCTGTGGTGTGGCCCACACCTTAATAGAGAGATTGTCTAGTCATGAGCATCTCTCCTTCCACCGTACTCCCAGACATAATTGCACAAACTGCCTTCCCTCCCATTTGCAAATCGGATGAATGGCCTTCCTCCCATTCATGATTGCAACAACATTATGTAGTAACTATTGCAATTACCCTGAAAAGTAAAATCAGGAAAGTGTTTCATGTGTGATTTATATTATGATGGTGGCCAGAGGCTCCAATCAGGAGCAAGGCCCCTAGACACCATACAGACATATAGTAGGAGACAGTCCCTCCTCTGGAGACCTTACAGTCTGGAGGTCTTTAATGCAATGCAGCAGCTGGTAATGAGAAGTAAGAGCAGCATGATGTGATCAGTAGCTCTCTGCAGACAACCAGCAAGTGCTCTGTGGGCCACAGTTTGGGAACTTCTGTCTTAAGAATCTGCCAGCCCTCATTTGATGTCAAAGGGATGTTTGCCTGTGTGCTAACTGCAGGATGGGGCCTAGTGTGTAAATATTACAGTGCACACACGTTCCCCCACAGTTGAGTCAACTGTCTTCTAGGGATACATAATTAGAATCCCTGAAGTTCATTCTTTTCATACCTCACTACGTGCCCAGACTCCACTTTAAGGAAGTTTTTCTTTCATTTCAAAACTTGTCATTCTTAAAAATGACTCACAGGCCTTGTGTGGTGCAGCTATAAGATTCCATTTTTATTTGGCAGATCAAGTTACAAACTCACTCCTATTCCAAGCCAGGAGTTTCCAGCTCTGACTGTACAGCCTTTGTGTGCTGTGGGATGTGGGTTATTGTCAGTGTTACCATAGGGTGACATTACAGCCCAGCTGCTCTCTGTAGTTGGGATTTTGTGAGGAGAATTTGCTTGGTAGCTCATCTCTTAAAATATACGTCTTAAACAGTGTTTGACAGAATGAAGAATTTACATGATCTGAAACACTTCCCCCAGTAAACAACAACAGCAACAAAAAAAAGAACTATAAAGTCTATCTCGGGATTATATGTAGTATTGCCTTAGATGCTATTATTACATCATAAAAATGATTCTGTTCTTCACCTACAGGTTCGAGGCATCCATCTCAGCTACCTGAAGTAGATACAAGCCCGTGTTCAAATTCCCCTGCATTTAGAACAGGCAGTGAACCTACTCTAAGCCCCACAGTAGTTCAGAGGGTCGCTTCCGAGTCGCCAGTAGGAGAAGCTCTTAGAGGATCAGACAGCCAGCTCTATCCCAAGCCTCCACCTAAACCCAACAAAGTGCCCTTGCTGAGGCAACCTCAGTCTCCTTTAGCTTGTCACAGTTCAGAGACACACTACTGTGAATTAAACCCTGCCACTTCCATAGACTGTGGAGCAATACAGCAATCTCTGTCTCCGAAAAGCAGCTACGTGGAGCATCTGATAGCTAAAGAGAATGGATTGCTCTCATTCAGGAACTCTGAAACAAGTTCTCTGATCCATGAAGATGATGCCTTACAGAGCTCAATGGATCCATTAGCAGCTTGGACTGAGATGACTGAAGAGGGCAGCATGTTTGTAGCACCTGTTCTTGAGACAGTCTCCAGTTTTAAACCAAATGATTTTGAATCCAAACTCCTCCCTCCTGAAAACAAGCCACTGGAAACACCAATGTTAAAAAGAGTTAAGGAGCTATTCACCAACAGTAATCCAAAGATTATTGCCCGGCATATGCTTAGAATGGACTGCAAGGTAATTTTTTTAATTATTATTTGGTTTAATAATTGTAAAGGGAAGTAACTTTTCGGCAGGTCACTGGATACCCTGCCAGATTAAGCTTTTTAAAAAAAGAGATTTGAAAGAATTAAAGGCGAGATCTGGGACTAAGGTAATGTATGTATTTACTTGGGGGACTTGCAGGGATTTATCAAGGGGTAGGGTTGGAGAAGAGTTTTTAGCCTCGAAGGAATGATTACAAATTTGTCTCTGGACCAAAAATCCCTCTTAGTTGTCCCTAATTTTAGACCTATATTTCCCTCCATTCCAGACAAATTTGATGTTCTCTTTATTTGTTATAGATTTATTTATAGCAGAAATGCTGAATCATGAAACTGAGATTAGGAAAAATGGTATTTATTCCGAAGGAATGAATTCCATATCAGAGAGAGAGAACAGCACACATTGCTCATGTTACTGGAAGGCACTCAGATACCAAAATGG
This sequence comes from Mauremys reevesii, assembly GCF_016161935.1. NCBI lineage: Eukaryota > Metazoa > Chordata > Testudines > Geoemydidae > Mauremys > Mauremys reevesii. Next base: position 75,432,740 of record NC_052630.1, read on the forward strand.
TGGGCATGAGATAAGAACCTGAATAGAATACAATCTGTTTTAGCTTCCTGTCTGAATACTGCTCTTCTAACCCTTGGTTGGGTCTTTGGGCCTTGACAGAATGAGAGGTAGTGAAAGGTGGCTGCAGAGCCTCTAGATGCAGTTCTCTCCTCGCATGCCACTTGTATCCCCTAGTTGCACACCTTGGTAAGCATCAGAAGCATGCAGATATTTTTACAAGGAGGCAGGTTTGGTTATACTGGCAAATCTTTGAGCAGTGATTCTGGAATCGGCAACATGGAAAAAGGAAGAGAGAAATTCAAGTACAGACAGCCCTTTTTACAGGATAATGATTTTATTTAAAGGGAACATGAAACCCATTTGAATTCTCAGTCATTTGAAGTGGATGGTTGTGAGTGCTGTACCCATTAGAAACACAGTATTTGAGAGAGACAGTGGCATGTCTCACACTCCTTCGGTGTGAATCTGGTTCCAGATCCTCAAAGGTAGTTAGGCACCCAATTCCCATTGAAATCAGTAGCACTGGGTCTAGCATTGACCTGCTAAACCCAGGGTTGTCAGTTCAATCCTTGAGGGGGGCCACTTAGGGAGCGGGGGTAAAAAACTGTCTGGGGATTGGTCCTGCTTTGAGCAGGGGGTTGGACTAGATGACCTTCTGAGGTCCCTTCCAACCCTGATAGTCTATGATTCTATGATAATGAAATCCAGGGGAGTTAGGGTATGTCATAATTGCAATGCTTATGATGCAAATGACATGATCTGTGTGTAACCCACACCTCTTCTGGGTGTGGTGTTCTGTCCCATCTAGTAGCACTAAGACCACTTAGAGAGCAATTAATGAGTCTGCCCTACAGCCTTAGCTAAGAGGCAGTTGGTTTTTAGCTCATGTGATAAAGGCTCATGCACTAAGCTCCAGAGGCTCCGGGTTGGATCCCACTGGCCAACGACCAGGATCTGTTAGTATTACATGTGCACAGTTTCAAATAGCGTTTCCTTCTTACTGCCATCAGCTCCATTACACTCCTTTAAACTCTCTATACAATCTATTATATGGTCATTAGAATTGAATAGTTATTGATCGATTCTAAATAATGGTAGCACCAGCCAGCCCACTGCAGAAAGAATGGAAAGGCCTTTCCAGCTCTGCTGCTTCTCGTTAGGAGGGCACTTCCTGTAAAAAGTGCACTGGAAGCCAAAGAGATGGTGCATTGTAGTGATTTCCTAATGGCATATTTGTGCACTCACCTGAGGCTATATAGGTGAAATCAGTGCATCAGTTAATTCAGTCAGTCATTTGGGAACTATATTAGTGAGAAGTGATATTGTTTCTAATATGTTAAAGAAATTTACATCACCTGCCTAATATCCAGAGAGGGGCAATGGCTCCTCCTGAGGCAGAAATGGATAATGCTGTGACTATCATTTTGTTATAACTCAAAACAAACTCTTCTCTCCAATGTTTGCTGTAAAACTTGCCTCATAAAGGTACAGCATTTGTCTCATCTGCTACTCACTGAGCATGAGGTTTAGAAGAGTTGGTCAGTTTTTTAAAAAGATTTGTGTGCTCAGTGCCCTAGCAAGGGCTTTTTCTCCCACCCTGTGGTTTCTAATAACTTACATGGAGAACTGCACAGTTTCTCCAAGACTCATTTAGGAGTCAGGTTGGTGAATGGGACATGTGACTACTGTCAGTCAGAAAAATGAACAAATGGTGCAGCAGTGATTTCAGGTGTATTGAGTAATGACAGGTGAACCTGCCTAACATGGATATCACACTTAAGGTAGAAAGAACCAGGTTATGCCAGTTTCCCCAACAAAATGGTACTGCGAGTACTCCCCCAATGCTAGTATGCTTACTATGCATGATTAGCCAGGTAGGGGGTGTGGTTAGCACACCCACCCTGACTACCTGCTGGCATCCACCAGGAGGTGTTGAAGTAGCATACACTGTTTCTTTCTGAGGCAGTGGCACTGGCTGCTTCTAAATGTGCCCCCCAGGCCCTCCTGAGCCCATCTGTCCCTCATACACAGAATGGCTCAGGGAACCTCCACTTAGCAGCTACACCTCTGCACCGCCCTTCCAGAAGAAATGCCAGGATTTGGCTACCTTACAGTCCTAGAATCATAAAAGTATGGGACTAAAAGGGACCTCATCAGGCAGGAACTACTAAACCTAGACCATCCCTGACAGTGTTTGTCCAACTTAAAAATCTATAGTGGTGGGGATTCCACAACCTCCCTTGGAAAACTATTCCGGAGCTTAACTACCCTTATAGTTAGACAGTTTCTCCTAATAGCTAACCTAAATCTCAGTTAATGCAGATTAAGCCCATTACTTCTTGTCCTACCTTCAGTGGACATGGAGAACAATTGTTCACAGTCCTCTTTATAACAGCCCCTAACATATTTGAAGACTTCTCAGGTCCCCCTCAATCTTCTTTTCTCAAGACTGAACATGTCCAGTTTTTCAAACTTTCCTCATAGGTCACGTTTTCTAAGCCTCTTTAGACAAGTAATAATCACACTTCTCTAGCCCTTATTTTTTTGAAAGCCCAGCGCAATCTAACTTATCTAGTACCTTTTCTCCTTCTACCATAGATAATGGCTTTCAATCTAATAGCAAAAGTGTGTGTTGACTGAAGTAATTCCCTTAGATGTACCCTAGTTTAGTAGGAAATCTTAGCTGCTGTAATTAGCCTAGCAAACTTAATTAAGACCTCTGCTTCCATAACGGAACATTAAAATACCTGTAGCAAATGTGGCTGGAGATGCTTCTTTCTGATGGCTACATTGTGCTTCACTCAGTTTGACCCTTTCAAAGTGCCTATGGATTCTCTTTCAGTCTTGCTTTTCCCCCCGATCCTGTGACCATCGGACTAATTTAGATGCAACCTGAAATGACAGCCTGTTCCCTGCCTGTGCTGCTGGGATTGAATGATTGCCATCTGTTTCGAATTGGTTATATACTATTGGTACCACAGAATTCTAAAGTATTACAACAGCTTTGCATACAAACAGGGCCAGATTAAAGCCTGCACACTGTAGATTTGTGTGTAGGGCCCAAGCTCCTGAAGTCTGTTTACATCAGAATCTTAGCTTTCATTTAAAAAATAAAGTTTGTAGCCCTCAGAATTGCGAAGGAACACTCAAACATTGACCAGGTGTAACTGAGGTAGTGATGTCTGCGGGTACATCCACACTACCCGCCAGATTGGTGGGTAGAGATCGATCTATCGGGGATCGATTTCTCATGTCTCATCTAGACACAATAAATCGATCCCCGAACGTGCTCCCGTCGACTCTGGAACTCCTCCAGGGCGAGAGGCAGAAGTGGAGTCGACGGGGGAGCCATGGCCGTTGATCCTGCACCGTGAGGACGGGAGGTAAGTCGATCTAAGATACGTCAACTTCAGCTACGCTATTCTCATAGCTGAAGTTGTGTATCTTAGATCGATCCTCCCCCCCGAGTGTAGACCAGGCCTGCTTGTCTGCAGAAAGCCTGGAACAATAGCTGTGAGAGGAGAAACTGTCCCATTCATATCAATGGGCTATTAACTCCCAGCCCTAGTGCTCTGGTGGCACATACTAGCTCCACTCAAGTAGGGAACTATGTATGGCAGGAGGAGATGAGCAGTGGGTCTGATCCATTCACCCAAGCAGATTAACCCTGGCCTCTCCATGAGGCCCTGTGCCAACACTACTGTCCCTCTGGGAGGGAATGGGGATCGTCCAGGGGGGCAAAGCCACTGGGAACCCAGTGTCATGGTGTGCCTAGAGCTCCATATTGACTTAATCCAGTCCTGCAGACAAAGGTCGGCATTTAGATGCTATGGTGATAGAAAGGCCGATTACATTAGAAATTTGTCAGCATATGAACATTAAAACAATACTCATTAGATAATATGAACATTATTAAGATTCATACAGATCAATAGTTGTTATAGATGTAGCAAATTGCAAATAATCATCCTGTATTTGAAAGGCGAGGACTAATGCAGTGCGGAGGGAAAATAGAGGGCTTTTTTGTATGAATTATTGTCAAACATGGAGCACTCACGTAGTCCTTTCCAAATTCAGAATGCTTTGTGTACATTAATTCATCCTCACAACAGCCCTGTGGAGTGAAGAAACAGCACTGTTACAGTATTTTTACAGATGAGGAAAGTGAGGCAAAGAGGTTAAGTATCTTGGCCACAGCGCATTAGTGTCAGAGCAAAGATCAAGCCACAAGACCACTCTGTGCTTTTGTTGATGTGTGGGGATCTGCTTTTGGTCGAGTGCTTGATCAGATCTGTTGTGGGTTTGGCTCTCTTCTCTGGAAGAAAATCTCCTTATGATGATGCTTATTTTCTGTTGTTGTTTTTTAAAAACCAGATCAAAGAATTAGTCCTTATTTCTTGGCCATAATTCTTATTTGTTTTCATATACTTGACTCACTAAAGGAAAGCATTTCTAAGTTCTGCACAAAACCTCCTTGTGTGTAATGTACTCAGCATGTTTCTGTTTAACGGGGTATTTTTAAATGGCTTTATATTAGTGTTCTAGCTGTACAGCAAGTTAGAGTAACACCACGAGTGAATCAAACTCCTCCTTTCCTTAAATAAGTCAACTTCCTGGATCAGTGTGTGAGAACTTTTGCGCTTGACAGGTTGCTAGGATACTAGAGGTCTCTGAAGAGATGAGGAGGAGGATGGGAGTGAGATCAGGTTTGGAGCTCATTACATTGCCCTATGGACACCAACTGCGCTTGGACATAATTGAAAGGTATCCATTCTTGTTACATTGTGTTTCACTCCTGGGACACTTGGCTAGAGTATCAGTCTGTAGTTGGTATTGGCGTGTCTTATATCTCCAGGTAGAAACACCTTCCTTCCCCAATAAACACTTTACAGTATTCTTGTATACTAGGTTGAAATCCACTGAGAGGTAATTTATTGGGACATGGAGATATTGCATAGCTTTGTGCTTAGGAGCACTCCCAGAGATCATCAGGCAACTCCATGGAGGAAGAGCTTGGCGGGGAAAAACAGCTAGTAAGGGTCTGATTCTGGTAGGGGAACCTGAGCCCGCCCTCTGCTCCAGGTTCCAGCTCTGGGGCCCTCTCTTCAAGGTCTGCCCTGTCCTACTCCTTGCTGCTTTTCCCCTGAGCCTTTCCCAGCTCTCTGGCTCTCCCCCTTCCCCGAGTTTACCAGCCCAAACTCCCTCCTCCCAGGGAGTAACTGCAGGTACCTCTCTCTTTGCCCCAACCACGCCTCCCTTCTCCCAGGCAGTGACTACAAACTACTCCCCTTGCTGCTCTTCGCTCTTGGGCTTAATACAGGCCCCACCTGTTCCTGTCCAGCGGAGCCTCTTCTCATTAATCCCTGGCTCTTCTGCTAGGTGCGGCTGAAGTGGCTAATTGGCTTATCTAGCCACCTTATCCCTTCAGGCCCTGTGTGGGGTGGACACCCCATTGCAGATGTGCAGTAACATAAGGGCAGATCTGCTACCCTGAAGCCTCCAATATATAGTCGGTCTATATCATATAAGTGTACTATTGTCACTGAGCTCCATGTAACAGCAGCATTGTCAGTAGCAAACATTTAACCCTGCCTAGGGACATTAAGGTCTTTTAAGTATTGCCTTTATTTGATCACATCTTATTTCACTAGTTTACTCTAGACATCACTGACTTGCTTCTCTCTAGACACAACACCATGGCAATCGGAATAGCTGTGGATATTTTGGGCTGCACAGGAAACGTAGACGAGAGGGCTGCAACGTTAAACAGGATCATCCAGGTAGCAGTGGAATTAAAGGACCCCCTGGGGGATTTGTACGCATTCTCTGCTGTCATGAAAGCACTTGAAATGCCACAGGTAAAATAATGTTCCCTTTATGGTATTCAAAGAGTTTAATTTTCGTTAGTTAATTTTTTTCAACATTTTAAAGCCCTTAGACAAGTGCTTAGAGATGACAGGAATGGGCATTATAGAATGCCCATCGCCATGTAGACAGACAGATGGTCATAAGAGCTAAGATATGTTTAGCCATTATGAACTTACAAAGCTTTTAATTGTAACAATCTCATTCCCTTCAATGCCAGCATTAGAAGAAAACTTTGCTTTATAGAACAAAGGTCTGTTTAGTTTAAAGCAAGGCGGGTATGATAGCATCAAGACATTTCTTCTGTACTATTAAAAAAAATTTGTTATGAAACAAACTACTATTTTTTGCAGTTACAGAAATTTGCCTCTTTTGAATGTATCTTTATTATGCTCTTTGGTGAAAGCTTTTTTTATGATCCTGCAGGGTATAGATGACCTTTTGAGATTAACACTTTGATGAGAGAATGTTGAGCAACCAGTAGTAAAAAAGAGAAATGCTAAATACCAAAAGAATGGATGTTATCTGAATTCAGCTAGTAACATTTATCTAAACAAAATTCTCCACTCACACATGCCAGTTGGGAGACAGTTCTTATATCTAATCTTGAATAACAGCTTTAGAAACACGGAGTATTTAGAATAGCTGGCCTGTAAACAAAGAAATGTGCATTTTTTGTGTGCAATGGTACAGCAATTATTTATTTGTCAATCCTGTGAAAAAAATTTGATGTTTTCCCCCCCGACATTAAAACTAAGTTTAGGGCCCTTTTAAAATCACTCATCAGAGAAACATGCTGTTGTTGCATCAGCTGTATGTTTGGCTGAAAGTTTACTACAACACAAGGAAAGTGATACAGTAGTTGCAAGGAGAGATTGCCAGGTGTGGCACCAGGAATGCTGCCTTAATTTTTGAGTGAGGAATTTGTTAGCTGTATCTTGGCCTGTGGTGATTTGAAACTTGTCCTAGATGACCATAAAGGGCCACTTCATGGGAACAGAACATTGGGTTGTGGCTTTTTCCCCAAGGAACACACAATTATTTTGCTTAAATACTAGGCTGTTTTATTCAGTGGTATTAAGTTGTATCAAGGTATTATTACTTATTAATGTCAGGATCCAGTGGAAGAGGCAAATTGTTGCATAAGCTTAAACAAAAGATGGTATCATATTATTATGATTCAGACCAATCCAAATTAACCCTCTGGTGCCTGCCAGAAGCAGCATAGTTGCTTTACATACGAATAGTTGCGAAATGAAAATAGGACTCTCTTTGTTGCATTGAACAGATCGCAAGGTTAGAACAAACATGGATCACTTTACGGCGCCACTACACCCAAACTGCCATTACATATGAAAAGCAGTTGAAGCCATTCAGCAAAGCTCTGCATGAAGGAAGAGGTGAGTGTGTAGCATGTGGGATTGCAGCCAGACTTGTGTGACACTGGCCTTCACCACATTTGTTTTCATTAAGGGAACTTCACTAAGTCCTTCACTGCAAATGACAGATTTTCAGTCTGAATTGCCTTTAACTTGCTTCCCCTCTCCATTACTGTAATAATGGACATAGACAGAAATGGAGTCAGTTCAGCATAGTCCTACCCCCACTAGTTTGTGAATGCCTTAAACTCTCACAGCACAGAAGAGGTAGGCTGTACGACTGCCTTAGAAAAGCCTGGTGAGGATAGTAGATCAGTACAGAAGGGACATTTCACTCATTCTGGTGGCTATGTGTCCTCATGCGCTGAAGTGTCTCTGCATCATTGTGTGTGACGGAACACAGCACAGCGATGAATAAATCAGAGGAGTCCACATCTGCAAGTAAGTCCATAGCTAGCCAAACAAAAGTGTATGTGTGCAGTGTGTATAACATCCCTTGTGCTCCCAGCATCTCCCCTCCCCACACCCACTATCGAGTGCGAGAAGGGCAGGGGAACTGACAAGGCCCTTCTGCAAATCTGTGAAGAGCCTCCCTTTCCCCTGCAAAGGAGGAAGAGCTGTGGCATGGCTGACTCCTATGAGGGTGCGTCTACACTGCAGTCAGAAGTGAGACTGCAGCCTGTGTGGACACACCCAAGCTAGCTCTACAAGCCCACTGGGGACCCAGGATATATATGAGAGCAGCCAGCCTGTTGTCACCTGCAGCTTCACTGCTATTGCCAGTCAAGGTAGCTAGATCAAAGCTAGCTCAGGTATGTCTATAGGAGCCGTAGTCGCACTTCTGATTGCAATGTAGCCATACCTGTACTCACTCTGCATCCTGGAGGGGAGAGGGAAGCAGCAGCAGAAAAAGACGGTTACTCACCTGTAGTAACTGTTGTTCTTCGAGATGTGTTGCTCCTATCCATTCCAGTTAGGTGTGCGCGCCGCGCGTGCACGGCATCTCGGAACTTTTTTACCCTAGCAACACCGGCGGGCCGGCTGGCGCCCCCTGGAGTGGCGCCGCTATGGCGCTAGTTATATACCCCAGCCGGCCCGTCCGCTCCTCAGTTCCTTCTTGCTGGCTACTCCGACAGTGGGGAAGGAGGGCGGGTCTGGAATGGATAGGAGCAACACATCTCGAAGAACACAGGTGAGTAACCGTCTTTTCTTCTTCGAGTGATTGCTCCTATGCATTCCAGTTAGGTGATTCCCAAGCCTTACCTAGGCGGTGGGGTCGGAGTGAGATGTGGCGGAATATAGCACCGCGGAGCCGAAGGCTGCGTCGTCTCGAGACTGCTGCACCAACGCGTAATGGGAGGCGAAGGTGTGGACCGAAGACCAGGTGGCCGCTCGACAGATGTCCTGGATCGGGACATTGGCCAGGAAGGCAACAGATGAGGCGTGCGCCCTCGTCGAGTGTGCAGTGACACGGCCTGGTGGTACGCGAGCCAGCTCGTAGCAGGTCCGGATACACGCAGTGACCCAGGAGGAAATCCGTTGGGAGGATATCGGCTCTCCCTTCATGCGGTCGGCAACCGCGACAAACAGCTGGGGCGAACGCCGGAAGGGCTTCGTCCGCTCGATGTAGAAAGCGAGCGCTCTGCGGACGTCGAGGGTATGCAGCTGTTGTTCCCGAGGCGAGGCATGTGGCTTTGGGAAGAACACCGGGAGGAAGATCTCCTGGTTGAGATGGAAAGCTGACACTACCTTCGGGAGGAAGGCCGGATGAGGGCGAAGCTGCACCTTGTCCCCATGAAAGACAGTGTATGGTGGGTTAACCGTCAGAGCGCGGAGCTCAGAAACTCGTCTCGCTGATGTAATGGCGACGAGGAAGGCCGTCTTCCAAGAGAGGTAGAGCAGGGAGCACGTGGCTAAGGGCTCGAACGGAGGACCCATCAGTTTGGCCAAGACGAGATTCAAGTCCCAGGTCGGGGCCGGGCGCCGCACCGGCGGGTACAAGCGGTCCAGGCCTTTGAGGAAGTGGGAAACCATCTGGTTCGAGAAGATGGACCGACCTTCCACGGAGGGGAGGAAGGCTGATACCGCTGCCAGATGAACTCTCAAGGAGGAGACCGCCAGACCTTGCTCCTTAAGGTGCCAGAGGTAGTCCAGGATGGTAGGGACCGGGACCAGGAATGGATTAAAGCCTTGATGATCACACCAGAGTGCAAACCTCTTCCACTTCGCTAGGTAAGTGGAGCGAGTGGAAGGCTTTCTGCTCTCGAGCAGGACCTGTTGAACCACTGCAGAACAGCCCCTCTCCGCGTGGGTCAGCCACTCAGGTACCAAGCTGTAAGATGGAAGGACTGCAGGTTCGGATGGTGGAGCCTGCCGAAATCCTGGGTGATGAGGTCCGGCCACAATGGGAGGGGGATGGGTTCCCGAACGGAGAGCTCGAGCAGCAGGGTGTACCAGTGCTGCCTCGGCCAGGCCGGCGCGATTAGAATGACGTGAGCTCTGTCCCTCCGAAGCTTCAGGAGCACTCGGTGCACGAGCGGGAACGGAGGGAAGGTGTATAGGAGGCGATCCGTCCAGGGATACAGGAAGGCGTCCGACAGGGAGCCCGGCGAGCGACCCTGGAACGAGCAGAACAGGTGGCACTTCCTGTTCCCTCTGGAGGCGAATAGGTCTACTTGGGGAAACCCCCACCTCCGGAAGATTGTGTGGACGACATCTGGACAGAGGGACCACTCGTGGGAGAGGAACGACCTGCTGAGATGGTTGGCCAGCGTGTTCTGCACTCCCGGAAGAAAGGATGCTTCCTTGCATGGGGGGAGGAGCGGGCTCTGCCCTGCTTGTTCACGTAGAACATCACGGTGGTGTTGTCCGTGAACACTGTCACACAACGGCCTTGCAGGTGGGTGCAGAATGTGCGACAGGCCAGGCGGATGGCGCGTAGCTCGCGAACATTGATGTGCAGGGCGAGCTCCTGGCCCGACCACTGGCCCTGCATGTGGAGATCGCCCAGGTGGGCCCCCCAACCGAGTGCTGAGGCATCCGTGGTCAGAGTGACGGACGGGCGAGGCGGGTGGAACGGGACTCCGGCACACATGACCTCCGGGTTGAGCCACCAGTTGAGAGACTCGAGGGTCGTCCTGGTGACCGTGACCACCATGTCGATGGGGTCTCGATGTGGCCGGTACACCGACGCGAGCCACGACTGGAACGGACGAAGGTGGAGCCGCGTGTACTCGGTGACATACGTGCACGACGCCATGTGGCCCAGGAGGCGGAGGCAGGAGCGTACCGTCGTGGTAGGGAAGGCGACGAGGTCCCGGATGATGGAGACCATCGTCTGGTGCCGAGCGCGAGGGAGACAGGCTCTGGCCACTGTGGAGTCGAGGACCGCTCCGATGAACTCCACCCGCTGTGTCGGAATCAAAGTGGACTTCTCGGTGTTGATGAGAAGACCGAGCCGATGAAAGAGAGACATGATTTCTGACATCTGGTCCATCACAAGTTGCCGGGACTGACCTCGAACCAGCCAGTCGTCGAGATACGGGTAAACGTGCATCTGACGACGTCGGAGGGCTGCGGCGACTACCGCCATGCATTTGGTAAACACCCTCGGGGCGGTGGACAGTCCGAACGGCAACACGGCGAACTGGTAGTGAGTGTCGTTGACCACAAACCGAAGGTAACGACGATGGGGAGAATAGATTGCGACATGGAAGTATGCGTCCTTCATGTCGAGGGCGGCAAACCAGTCTCCCGGATCCAGAGAGGGAATGATGGTCCCCAGGGTGACCATGCGAAACTTGGGCTTGAGCAGGTACTTGTTCAGCTCGCGAAGGTCCAGGATAGGACGCAGCCCGCCTTTCGTCTTGGGGATGAGGAAATAACGGGAGTAGAATCCCCTGCCCCGTCTGTCCTGAGGCACTGCTTCTATGGCACCCACGCTCAACAGAGTCTGGACCTCTTGTAAGAGGACTTGCTCGTGAGAGGGGTCCCTGAAGAGGGACAGGGAGGGTGGGTGGGAAGGTGGGGGCGAAACAAATTGCAGGCGGTATCTCGACTGGACTGTTTGGAGCACCCAGTTGTCTGATGTTAATCGGGACCACGCCGAAAAGAAATGGGAAAGGCGGTTGTAAAATAAAGGGGAAGGATCCGGTGGGGAGAGTGATGGGCCGTCCTCGAGCGTCCCATCAAAAGGCGGTTGCCGGACGGACGACGGCAATTTTGGGCCGGACGTCGGCTGTTGTAAGGTCGATACCGGGACTAGTAGGCCGGTCGGGAGGGCTGTGGACGGAATGGCCTGCGCTGCGTCGCTGGCGTATGCATGCCTAACGTACGTATCGCGATACGGCCGTCCTTCAAAGTCTGGATTCGAGAATCCGTCTTATCAGAGAACAGCCCCTTTGTATCAAATGGCAGGTCCTGCAGCGTATATTGGACCTCCGGCGGCAGGGTGGAAGACTGCAGTCAGGCGATACGCCGCATCGTGACACCGGAGGCCAAGGTCCTCGCACCTGAGTCCGCAGCGTCGAGGGCGGCTGTGATGGAGGATCTAGACGACCTCCTCCCTTCCTCCAACATGGCCGCGAACTCCTGTACTAACTAACTACCTAAGAAACTATCAAACTAACTACTAAACTAACTATATACAAAAACAGATGCGAAAGCTAGGGTCGTGGAGAACGAAGAGCACTCCACAGTTCCAACTGGCCGTCACGGGCGGTAAGAAGGAACTGAGGAGCGGACGGGCCGGCTGGGGTATATAAGTAGCGCCATAGCGGCGCCACTCCAGGGGGCGCCAGCCAGCCCGCCGGTGTTGCTAGGGTAAAAAAGTTCCGAGATGCCGTGCACGCACGGCGCGCACACCTAACTGGAATGCATAGGAGCAATCACTCGAAGAAGAACCAATCTTCATGCAGAAGGAAGGAGGCGGATCAGGGTCTCCCACCTGAGCTAATTCTTCTGGCCTGTCAGATCACAGGGGTGCTGCTGCGTCTACTTGTGGGAAGGCTGAGAGCCCCATAAACTCCTAGCCAGGTGTAGCTGCTGCTGCTCCCACTTCAGTCTCATGCCTGCTGCATCCACATTCCAATAGGAGCAGGAGATGCCTGGTTTGTAAATCCTGTCTGCATCAGGACTTCGGTGGCTGTGCACATGCTCACAGGCAATGTACTTTAATGGCATGAACTTAGGCACCTTCAGGATAAGGTGGCAGCTGAGTGGGGTTTTGAAGATCTGAATTTTGAACTTAAGTGCCTGAAGTGGCACTGATGCACAAGTACTCCTCGTTCTTTAAATTCCTCTGTGGATCTAGCCTTCGATCCCTAATACTTCAGCAGGGAACATAGATGGGATGCAAGCTGTTGCCCTGCACCAGATGCAGTTTTGCAGCATTACAGTAGATTCTAGATTTATCAGGATATTAAATGGAAGCTGGCGGGCAGGGATGAATAGTGAGGATGCTAATTTGAAGGATTACTAAAGCATATTATGGAAGGGAAAAATACTCAAAACAAATCCTACTTGTAACTGGTTTAGGGAAGAATGTTGTACTATAATTCCCTTTTAAATTAGCAGGATTTAAGATTGTTGAGTGGCTGTGTTGCATCTCTTCCAGAGACCATCAGTGCTCCACAAAATAACATAACTGTGCCCCTGCTGATGCCCTGGGTTACCTTGATGGAGCGAGAGGTTGTCATTTTTGATGGGATGGACCTGTGGGAAAACACCGACCAAAGTTGTGAAATAATGCTCAAGCATTTAGCCACAGCCCGTTTTATAGCACAAAATGCTGACATGTACAGAATGACTGCGGAGAGGATACTGGAAGGTAGGACCACTGGCAGGAGTAAAATCTTGCTGCGCGTTTCGCCAATACAGTATTTCTCAGAGTGAACAGAATGTGCGAGGTGTGTTGTTTAAAGTAATGGAGAGATACTGCATATTCTCCCAAGAGTCCAGGCTCCTATTAGTAACTGAAATAACAGCTTAGAAAATCTGGTACAGGCTTTTTCTACAGCAATTGGCAAATATGAGAAAAGCTAAAAAGTAAATAGGACAAAGGCAAATTTCTGGTCAATCTCCCCCTCTCAACTGGATTAGTCTGAGGGCATGATGCTACAGCTAGTGTGCGACTCTCAGCAGCATGCCCTACAGAAGGAAACATACTGTGTGAAAAGGAGTATTTCCATGTTAAACCTATGGCTCCATGGCTTCTTATTGCCTTTTGTTAGTGTATCAGTCTCTGTATTAGCGATTACATTCTCTCTAAAGAAAATCCTCTAAATTCCTTTTGTGTCTGACTCTCTCTGAACTGAAGTTTATCACTAGCTCATAACCCATCTTCTGTATGAACTTTTGTTATACAGAACTGTGAATATCTTTGAGGAGGTCTCCACTTAAGTCGACTAGGAATTGCTGCAAGAAATACATTCTTCTCTCCCTCACAAGGCTGAGATTTTCCTAAATCAAAGTCTCTTCTAGGCCACCATAGCAGAATACACTCTATAGGCTGGCTCTAGTTAAACAGTCATTTTGTATGCTGTATTTACCCAGTTAGCAGCATGGTGATACAATTGCACTATACACTTTTTTGCTAAGTACATTTAGCTGTCAAGTCAGAGCTATTGTGACCTTTTAAGTAAATATACACACATTCATCTGCTAAGAAGCTAAGAGGACTCTCAACATATATTGATAAGGAGCTGAGGACCATTTACAGCCATTCATATAATTTAAGATTGATCAAGGTGGTTCAGTATGTGGTATTCTGCCTTCTGACTCAGGAAGCAAAGACCCGGCATGGTTTTCAGGGATTCTGTACTTCTGGAAGCACCATAAAACTGAGAGCCTTGTCATTAAAGAGCCCATAGAACTTTTCAAAATAAGTATCCATTAACCCCACCAATCTGACTAAATTCCAGCTCAAGTGATTACATTTTGCCTGCAAAATATTCTGCCTCCACTCGTGTGTTGGCAATAATTATGACCAATATTAATCACACTAAACAGTTGGTGCAGGTAAATTTAAAAATATTGATATTATAAAGTTATTGCAGGCAAATATATACTCTGAGAGCTCTGCATTTTTCAGGAGTTGCCACTACACCATCCCATCTTCATCTAACAGTCTTTATCGATTTTTAAGGCCAGAAGGGACCATATGATCTCCTAGTCTGACCTTTTATGCAATACCAAGAGCCAAAGTTTTCCTCGGTTCTCAGTATATCCTGTGCTAATGATCTTTAATTAAACCAGAGTTATCTACATGTCCCCACAGCATGGTCTAGGGAAGTGGTTTTTAGTATTTACCCAGCTTTTTAATATCTCCAAATATTTATTTAAGAGAGAAAGCCAATTGCATAAAAAGAACCCAACATTTTAGCATAGATGTACTTTTGGAAAAGTACAATAAACTTAGAACCTGCCCCCCATTGCCAAGTAAAAGCTGATTTGATAGTTAGACAAGGTGGGTGAGGTATTATCTTTTATTGGACCAATTTCAAGAGAGACAAGCTTTTGAGCCACTGAGTTCTTCAGGTCTTACACAGTTATGCATTTTCTGTTTTCCTCGTTAGGTTTTCAGCCAGATGATGAGATGACTGAGATCTTCAAGACAGAATTTCAAATGAGATTGTTATGGGGCAGCAAAGGAGCACAAGTTAATCAGAGAGAGCGATACGAGAAATTCAACCAGATTTTAACTGCACTCTCCCGAAAATTAGAACCTCCTCCAGTGAAACACGTAGAGCAATGAAATATCAAATGGACTGTTAAGATATGATTACTTCAAGATTGCCATTTAATATAATTAAAAGAAATTGCCAATTTGTCACTGTACAAGCCTCTAGCATTCACAAGATCTTTAGGACTTGTAAATTGCACAATGCACATTTATGAATTGTTTTAAAACTACTGATTTCTAAATGAATTTATTTATTAATATGTAGCCATGTCATTTTAATAATTTCTTGAACAGTCAAATTTAAGATAGTCTGCATAATGTATTCTTGTGATTTACGAAAGTGTCTATTGATGTCGTCTAGTCATTACTATTGGTGTTTTAATATCAGTAATGAGTGTACTGTAAAAAAAAAAGTATTTTAGAAAATCAGTTGTATGATATTCCTTAAATGAATATGAACCTGTACATAGTTGTGAATTAAAATATCTTTATGTGAAATATTATACAGTGGATCATTGTACACTATAATCACAGGAAATAAGGTGATTTTATATTGTCCCGGGGGATTAGACTCCAGTGGGACTGATGGGGTAGAAAATTAACTAGTTGATTAGGGTACCGTTTGAAATATTCTTTCACCAATGTACACAAAACCCACGAGCTGATACCACTTTTCTAAATACTAATGCCCGGAGAGACGTTACTCTGGACTTTTGAATAGTAACTTGTGCATTACAGAGTGTTCTGGGTGGTGGTTCAGGCTCCAATACAAACTATGCCATGTGCATTGGAAATGAATCGGGGGGAGGGGGGGTGTGATGAGAAGAACAAATAGCTAAGCAATCAAGATAATTAAAATGTCTTCAACTTCACCATCAGCGAGAGGTTTGCAACTGTATCTCAGGTTTTCTCTAGCAAAAAGGAGGAAACAGAGGTTAGTAAGTAGTAGGCAAAGATTGATACAGCAATCTAGCATCAGATTACACAGTTCCTCTTAATTCTATACAGCACTCTAAGGGTGGTGTTGGAAGTTCAAGGAACTAGTTCATGGAGATAAGCTCACCTGTAATAAGCCATCAACATTAGATGGTATTTTATGAAATAGTGGAGACTGCAGCCACAGCTGCACTGATGTTGAAAATTTGCTAATGAGTTTATCAATTAAAAAAAGTTAAGAAAAACCTTAAATGAGGCTTCTGAGGAAGCCCTTTCTAAGAGTAATATACCTCTACTATATTTTATAGCAATATCTATAACGGTCAAATGAAATCAGCTTCTACAAGAAAAACCATCTCTAGTGCTTTAGAATTATTTCAGGAAGTTCAAATAGACTGACTGTCACTTTTATCTACTAATGTAATTTACTTTATTTATTTTTCCTAATCTCTTAGGGGGATCCTTATAAAAATCCCAGTCTCAGTGACAAAGTCATGATGCTGATTGAAATGTCTCATTGAAGTGTGGAGTTGCTGTTTGGTTATTTCTCAGTTACACAAATCCCCAAATAATGGGGGGTGCGGGCGGGGGAGTACACCTAGAGGACTAAGGAGGAGAAGCAAACTTCCATGTAGTAACCTCAGGTGTTAGTCAGTAATCACTCCTGTGCTGCTCCAGGGCCACACTTAAATACCGTATAAACAAAGCTCAGTGTAGTTTTGGACCTCACACTCAGAGTCACAGACAGGTCCTCGCCTCCAGTGAGACCAGAGCCCAATAGCTGGCACACTACCTTGCTTTCTGTAGCAAGTGGAGACAGTTAATGACCTTTTTGGCATTTTAGAGGTCTGGCTTTTGGGCCTATCATTTAAGGAAACAATAATGATAATGAATTACTGTAGTGTGAGGGAGGCATTAATATGATTATTGTGGATGGCTAGCTAGAAGAAGTGCACTAATGTCTCAGTGAGTGTAACAACTTAAAAATCCCTCCTGGAGATGGGGAGAAGAAACACAGCTCACCTGGCACAGATTTTAATCTGGCCCATCAAATGGCAAACTCGTATTTTAGAGGGCTTGACATGGGCACATTTAAAAAAAGGTGGAACAAGCTTATGGTCAAGACAGGTTTGATATTGGCACCATAAACTCATTATATACACACACAGTGTTTCTTGTGATATGTAACTTTCATATACAAATTGTTGGTGTGTGTGTGTATATATATATATATATATAGCCTCTAAACATGTTTATTGTGGCTATAATTTTATTTCAGCAACTCCAAGCCAGATTCTGCCACTTTTGTTCCTCTCACTGCAACATAGACCACTCTAAGTAAGTAAGGGTGACAGAATGTGGCCCTCTATTAACATAACAGTATAAAAAATGTGATAGATGTACAGGGATGATTTTGTAACAGAAGACAAAAAGGAAGCTATCTTGACCATGAAAAGTTTTTATTCCATTAAAATATTCTCAACAGAGAACACTATTTTTAAACAAAGCATTTAACATTTAAGAAATCACATGTGCACAAAGAGATTAAAAATTACTGGAAAATGTAAGATTAAGACAATTCATGTTCAAAATTTCAGACTGAGTTAGAACTAGCTGTGCAAGTACAAATTTTCCCCCTATATTTAATAACCCTCATACAGGTTGCACTATCCCTCATGAAAATGATTTGCCTCTAATGGAAGCAAATTCTGCTTTTAGAAAAACAAACAGTAGCATGAAAAGAACAGTTAGTTCTTTACCAGGAAGTGTTACCAGTGACCTGTGAGGCTTCTAGCCAAGAAATCAGCTCACATTTCCAAAATAAAAAAGCACTGTTTTTAAAAAAAAAAACTACACTGTGTAGTTTGTCAGTATTGAGTAATGTCACCTTATATAAATAACCCTGTATACAATATCCAAAAATCTAAACGCGTTTAATAGCCCCCAAATGTAATACACTAGGTCAGCTGTGTAATAGTGGTATACATAAAGGAATACACTTCCACACAAGAAATCACTCAGATTTAGTATTACTGGTAGTACAATTTCTAACAACACTGAATTTTCATTTACCAAAACAAACAAATGAAAAAAAGGAATTCAGCACTGCTGTGTCCAAGTATTGCTTCAAACCCTGTGAAAGAGACAATTTTATCTCATTCCCCAAACAGCAAGTGGCTGGGCTTATGAAGCTTTAAATGATACAAATCTCCCTCCCTCTACTCTAGTGTTCACCACTGAATCCAATCAGATTTATTTTATTAATAGAATCACAAATGGGAGAAAAGACACCATAAGCAATAGGGGCACTGCAGCCAGCTATATTTACACATATAAACATATCCAAATGTCAATTGTTTACAAGTAAAAGTGCACATAGATCATTACAAAGTATCACTCAAATTTCAACTGGTCCATACAATGAAGCATCACCTAAAAACAGACTACCACTGGAGCCTCATAACCCAAAATTAAAAAACAATCAAAGTTTCCATAAAGTTTTTTTAGATGTCTTTAGTTTCAATGCATAAAATTTATGATGCACCATGTATTATGTTAAGGTAAAGCTCTAGAAAACAAACACCTACCCTGGCTACTTCAGCAGCTGCTACACTTTGGAAAGAGTTACAGGCGGTCATACTGAGCTGAGACACAAAGCCCTTTGTGGGATACTGTAGTGGCAGGATTGGCAATCAACAGATTTAGGCACTCTAGTTTTAAGGCAGCATTTGAATGGCAAGCAGTTGACTTCTGAAAACAGTCATTTGTCTTGTTGTGGTGAATCTCTTTGTTGTCATGCCAGGTTTTCAGTGCTCACAATAGGTTACTGAAGTGCTGAAGATGAACCACAGTTCTTGGAGATCCTGTGACTACATCAGGGGCTAGAGCTGAGATATAGTCTTTTCCCCAACTCAACATAAATACATAAAGGTTTACATCAGTTATAATGCCAAGAAAACTGGAATGTAATGATGGTTGCATTGGAATAGTTATAGCAGCAAACATGGACACTGGGATGAAAACTTTAGTGCTGGAAATATTTAAACAAAGTGGTTTTGCTACAAATGCAAAATAAAATAAGAAGCAATGGAGATAATAAAGTGTTATGTAGCGGTGCCTGACAATTCTAGACATGCAGGAGGAGGTTAGGGCGAGCATGAAGGTGGTACTGGCAGATGTGGACAAATGACATGGTTCTGATTGCCAATTAAAATGGGGTAGGAAAAGACGACAGCTGAGACAGCCAAAATGTAATACAAACTGATGAATAGTTTGTACGTCTTTTAGGAAAATGAGACTGAAGTATTTAAAATCTGGTTGCCTTTTTATTCTGCCATAATGGAGTTCTCTCTTGCTTCAAAAATTTAAGAATTTGTAACAATTCAGAACATATGTATGGAAATGCCAAGAATGTTAGTGAACAAATGTATGTCTGCATGCATTCATGCAACTTGCTTTTCCCTCTTTTTGCTGGGCCTCCCAGCCTAATGCCCTCCCCCAAAAGCAGCTGCATGTAACCTCCTTCAACATCTCGCCCATTTTCTCAGAAACCCGCTTCAGGAACCTGCAGTCCAAGAGGA
The DNA here is from genome assembly GCF_016161935.1 of Mauremys reevesii. NCBI lineage: Eukaryota > Metazoa > Chordata > Testudines > Geoemydidae > Mauremys > Mauremys reevesii. Next base: position 75,452,182 of record NC_052630.1, read on the forward strand.
AAAAGAAAAGAACAGTTACTGAAAGCCTCTGGAGAACAGAAAAGCCTTCTCAATTCTAATCAGCCATCCTAAATGGCTATAGAATAGCTGTTCTATTTAATCCCTGAACAATTAACCATATCTGATGGCAAGCAAAAGCCCTTTCAAGCTTATTCTCAACATACGTTCCAGAACAGCTATATGTCCAGTAATCAAGTAGTGCAATGTACCTTCCTATCCTTTATTATTTAAAATTAGGGCTTACAAATTTTTGCTTGCAGCAGCAGCAGCAAAAAAACACACTCTGCTGGTGCTCAAAGCGCGCGCGCGCTGCGCGCCAGCAGTGTCAGTCAAGCCCCCAGCGCGAGGCCGCAGCGCAGCGCTCCCCGTCCCACCCCACAGGAGGTGGAGGACAGGGGAGGGGAGAGTTTTTTCTCCCAGCGCTGGCTGATTGACGCTACGCTTCAAAGCGCTGCCACGGCAGCACTTTGAAGTGCAAGTGTAGCCACAGCCTTAGGTTGAGAAAATGGTTGTTGAACTAATGCTTGAATTTTAACCTACAAGTGATGAAATGTAAAGCCTCTAGCTATGGTACAAGATCCTTTACACTGGGAATGTAAAACATTTACTAGGACTCAGAAAAAGAGACAGAGCTTTTCAAGAATGGAAAGGAGAATGGGAATTCAGAAAGACACATTGTATGTTTTACCATATAGTAACATCAAAAACATTTCCAAGCCAACGTAGTATCAAATAGACAACATTCTAGGTTCATAGCCGCTGGCAGGAGAATAAAAGGGTAAGTCATCATACAGTACTTTATCTTTAATGGACCTTCTTGAGTGGATTATGCTTTTTTAAACCTTTGAGAATAGGAAAATGTTTTCCTTTTTATGGCGTGAAAGCTGCTAATATATTTACGAAGAAAGGACAATTATGAACACTACCACTGACTGAGCTCAGTTACTGAAAGAGTGGTTTATTTATTTATTTATTTTTAGAGTTTTAAGTATATGGTAGCTAAAGTTGCTGATGCAGGAACAATAGAGTCTGAAGAGGTTTTCAGAAATTGCAATTTGGAACAGAGGTTATTTTCAAGAACATTGTTGTACAGACAGAATTTTTAAAAATTACTTTCTGAATCAAGTGAATATTAAAAATGGATTTAAAAATAGTAGTATAAAAACAAGATGACCTGATCAATGGAGCAGATCCAATGATTTATAAAAAAAGGACCTCAGACAGATAAATGCAGCAATAAGGCAAACATTGCAAAGCAATTTAATTAAATTAAGACATTTTCTTACTTTTAGTACTAAAATCTCTGGGGGGAAAAAAAGGTTTCTAGCCAAGCTCACATGGTGAACAACAGACCACACAAATGCCTTCCGATATCCTAACACTTTCTATGAAATTGTGTGATTCAGTATTTCCCCTACAGAATGTAGAGTAGTAAGCTGCCAGCTTAGTTGTTATATATAGGTTACTGCACCTTTACTGTTTTTCTCTAGAGTTACATCTATGTATGATGTTGGCACATAGCCTTCCTCTCCATTCTGTCTTCGAGCTCTTGTCCATCCATCTCCTTTGTCTTCCTCGATAACGTACAAAACCTCCCCTTCTTTCATTGCCAGAGTGCCTTCATTGTGACCTGGGAAAACAGACAAAAAAAGTCTCACAGCTCAGACACAATTTAAAAGTAAGCTTTATATAAACAGGAAGTACTGATAATCTATGGAAGGGAACATATGGACAAACATAGGCTTGCAGACAAAAATCTGGTCTCATGTTGTAAAGCTGAATATATGCCAGAAGCTGTTTTTCTATTATTTGTGTTACATCAATATAAAAATACTATTCTGCCAATGAGTTAAACTGATCTATGGAATACTTCTCATGACCTTAAACGCAGCTGCTAATATTTTTTTTAAACAAAATAATCCATCAGTTTTTTGTTCTGTTTTTTAAAATCAAATAAGCACAATATACAGCGTTAATCCTACCATCAAAAGGATAAATTGCTTTGCAGTGTCCTATAGCTGGTAAGGGATCATCGTCTTCAAATTCATCATCAAATTCATTATGGTGGGCATGCTGTTGTGGTGGACCTCGAACTTCCTGGTTTGCGTCATCCGTGTAGCTTCCCTCTGGGCTATAATGCAATGGAGTAGAGTAAGGACTCTGTATAGTTCTCAAAAACCACCCACACAACTTTAGAAGTTACATTTCCATATCTAAAAAAATATCTGAACCCTAGTGCACCTCAGAAAAGGCTGTTCAAAGTTGTTCTAGGCTATCAGTGTGAACACATGAGGAAAACAGGTTGGCAATATTTAATTATGGATTAAATATTAATGCATGTTTTTTTCTGAAGGAGCAGAGCTGTTTTTTAAAGGCTTGCACTGAACTCTGCTACTAGAACAGCCCAAATTTAACATTTAACAAGGAAGATACAGCAATGGGGATGATCTGATAGAGGAACGAAATGGGGAAAAAAATCTACCTGAGATGCTTGGGAAGCTATAGAAGTCAACAGGGGACATTAATTGAAAGAGTGACCCTTCAGTGATATCATATACCATTTTCACCTTGAATTACCTAAAACCTGACTAGTCTGTGTATGCATGTGTTTTAATGGAAAATTATTTTACTGAAGTGGCAAGAATGAAAAGAAGTAAAACCTAGAACCTTATGGCCAAAAGAGGCCATATGAAGGACATACATAGTGCATCTGGGAATGTGGGAGAAGGAGAGGTGGGTATCACCCACACTTAGATGTCAGATGGACATGGTGGGAGTAGCTGTGAAAAATAAAAAAATCTACTGAGAATTCCAGTAAAGCTTCAATGTAGGTATTGTTAAAATAGTGACCTCTCTCTTCCCTGTGTTACAAGGTGGTTGATGTCACTGCTGTGCCTTCTGTCTCCTCTTGCTGCTACTTTACCTTCAACTTCAGAGAGCCAGGCCTTATGGGGAAAAAAGTCAGAAAACATCTAGGGTCAATATTACCAGAGAAATCTCAACCAGCAAATGTTATATATCACCAAATGTACTATTTCAAATACACTTAACAGTGTACAATTTAGGTGCCAATATACATCCAGATATCTGCTAAACACCAAATCATCATGCAAAGTTTCCTATTTACTTGGCTTGATGCACAAAGCTATCATCTCAGTTTCATACTCAGCAGTGGTGTTGAGAAAATGGTAAAAACTGACATGTTGAATCATTTAACATGAATCACTTAAAAATAAATTTGTAGAAAATAATTTACATTACATTGCTCAGTGCATATCATCTCAGTCTACCTAAATCAACATACTAGGGGGAAGGATGCTCCATGGAAAACTGAATCAGGCTAACTTCTTCAAACAGAGAAATTTTCTAGTTCCTATGTTTGTGACTTACAGGGAACACCAGCATATTCCTATTTCAATACACTTGCCAAGGAATAATTTAATAGCTTTTAACCTCATTCTTGTGTATTTCCATTCGAAGACGATCCATGTTGCCCATAGTTTCAGCTAATTTTGGCTGCAAACTGCCTGGATCCCCCATCTGTGGATTCTTCTCATAAACATCTTTCATTTTGATGAGTGCATCCCTGTAGTGAGGTGTATGAATGCCCAGGAATTATTCTATGTGGCAATTACATTACAAGATGTTTTGTCTTTAACAGTCCAATAAACACTAAAACAATGTTTGTACAGCACCTAGCACAATGGGTTCGTGGTCCATCATTAGGGCTTCTAGGTTCTACAGTAATACAAATAATAACAACCACCATCGTAGACACAAAGAGGATGAATATAAAAATTCTCTCTTTCCTGCCCCAAGAGAAGCTACTGTCTCCCTCCCCAGTCCTGTCCCCTCCACTCTCTCAATAAAATAAGGCCCTCATTTCCTTAGCCTCTCCCCAAGGGCAAAGCCCAGTATCCCGTCTTCCCTCCCACTGTGCTTATCATCCTCCCCCCTCTCCCCCCGCACTCCCTCTGCAAAGACATACATAGTTCAAATACTGGGTCTTTCCACCCATCTTCAATCTCATTATAATTCACCTCTGATGCCTGGGTCCTGGCATATGGTCATTTCTTAACAATTAATGCCCATGTTTTCTAATGTATCTACTAGTTTTAGATGCCCAGCTTGACAGACCTAAGGTCTGATTTTTAGAGTTGTTGAGCATTTACAACTCTAGATACAGTATTTGTAATGTATAATATAAAAACGGATAATCGGTTGCTAAAACAACAAAGTTGATAACGATGGAGCACATATACTTTAAAGGTGGACAGACCAACAATTGACATACTACTAAGAGCAGTTTAACTTTTGAAAACTCTGGCTTATAAAAAGAAACCTAGAGAGAAATGGTCATAAAGATAAGGGTGACCAAAAAATGGACTAAGCTGTGAAGGACACACTTACTTTTGGTCTGTTTCTTTCTGTAGTTCTCTGTTGAGTTCATCGATTCTCTGCTGCAGTTTCTTACGTCTTTGTTCTGGCGGCAGATGACTGAAATCTTCTAGTGCGGGACCCTGCAACAAAGATAAATACTATTAAACACTGGAAAATTCTGTCTATAGTTATTTCTGCTGACAATCCACACACAAACAATTTTCTCTGACATGAGGTAGCGAGATGAACCTTCTTAGCAACTATGCTATACACACGGCAATATCAAGCATACACCTAATCCGATTACATATGATCTTAGTGTCATAGCCCTTGTTCTTCACTCTGTCCTCTCCCTACTGTTTTGTTCTGTCACATCATGTGACAGGTTTGATTATAGGCATTTAAAAAGACATGATCTCTCTCTCAACATATACCCTGAATTGCCCAGCGCACTTTTGGGCACTGTCAAAAAAATAAAATAAAAATCAAACAAGAAGTCTTAATAAAATCGTTATTGGATACATGAGTGATACATGAATGGGGAATAAACTGACTTAGAATACACACTAGCAGAAAATAAATCAAAATTAATAACCATCTCAGCTAAGCTGTGAGGAAATTTAGACTTAGTTTCTTTGTTTCATAGTATAGACCAGGGATTGGCAACCTTTGGCACGTGGCCCATCAGGGAAATCCGCTGGCGGGCTGGGACAGTTTGTTTACTTGCAGCGTCCGCAGATTCGGCTGATCGCAGCTCCCACTGGCCACAGTTTGCTGTTCCAGGCCAATGGGGGCTGCAGGAAGCAGTGTGGGCCAAGGGATGTGTTGGCCGCTGCTTCCTGCAGCCCCCATTGGCCTGGAATGGTGAACCGCAGCCAGTGGGAGCTGCAATCGGCCAAACCTGCAGACGCTGCAGGTAAACAAACTGTCCCAGCCCGCCAGCGGATTTCCCTGATGGGCCACATGCCAAAGGTTGCCAATCCCTGGTATAGACCATGCAAATTAATTTGCCAATGGCAGATCTGGTAAACATGCAAGTCAGCAAAATTTGCAACCCTAAGTACTTTTAACGTACAGTAATGCCAGTTCAAAGTATTCTTCATAATATTACAACAATCACTTAATGAACAGGAGAAATACTAGAATCAAACCAAAAAACATTTTTTCATATTGTCTAAATTCTATCAACTTTGGTGAACTACACCCCATCATCAGTATTTCCACAATTGTTAAAATATATATTTCTGTAAAATAACGTTTAGTTGCTGTAAGTTGCTTTGCAGATACAACCACGCCTACAGCCTAATACCTGTTCCACTGAAGTCAACAGAAATGCTAATAGTTTCTTCAATAGCTGGGTTAGGTCCATAATAAATAATTTATGAATCTATAAACAATTACACAGGAAAGCTGAACCATAGGTCCTCCTAGTTCAGCCCTTGCAATCAAAGCCAATTTAGTAAGTTGACAGACAGCATGAAATACTGTACCAAATTATAATTACAACTGAAATCCAGAAAGCAATAGGTGTATATGGTTTGCAATCTGCCTAGAGTGTCTGTTTTCCACTTTACTGCCAAAAGAAAAGAATACAATCCTGGTATTCATCCCAAATCCCTTACTTATATATTTCCCTTGAAGAATTTGGTCAATAATGCCTGAAAGCATACTTGAGAAGAAATAGTAACTACGGTTAGTAAATCGTATCTCAATCATGAATTTTTACATAAAATTATGTAATCTTTAAGTCCTGCTTTATTTACTATCAACATGAGCTAAGTGAGAGTGAAATGGAGTTTATACAACAGATGCACTAGTAACATCAAAAAACTGTGGATTACAGAAACTACCCTGAATCAAAGCTACAGAAGCATTGTCAACTTTTTCATTCTATTCCCCAAAATAGTATGGATTATGGGCACTATGAGTTCCTTCACCTCAGTATATTGCAGGAATAAGCCCCTATATGTCCTCTCAATTAAGTGTGCTTGGGTATTTATACATATGAATTTTAAGAGGTTGTTGCCAAAAGCCCACACCTCAGCGACAGATATGCATATGAGAGAGAGAGAGAGAGAGAATGAATATGTGTTCAGGGAGAGGAGAAAAAAAATTTCAAGCCTTAGAGTTAATAATACCAATTGATAAAAATGCTGCATTCTTCATGTGCTAGTTATTTAGAGGGTTGTTTGTTTTAAACACTGAAAAAGAATCTGGCATTAAAGACAATCTGAAAAGGGGAGAATTTAACAAGCAGTGCGTTTCTCCCAACTGTCAGGATTTTGAGCTAAATGGGCATTCATTGACCCAACACCAGCCCACACCAAGTTTTAAACAATGTGTCTAAAAATTTCTTCCCTTCTCAACTGCATGGTTTTCAGTCCCTTGTCACTTGTGATATCATTATTCCACTACTACTTCCGTCATTCAGTACAACCAGGAAAATCACGATCCGATATTTCTAATGTAAAAAACACAGCCACCACCATATTGCCTTCTTTACGCATCATAAAGAAACAAGAAAGGACAAACTTTCCTCCTGCCTCTCTCACCCACCCCCGGCCGCCTTTTTACATCAGTGGTACCTTATAGTAAAATTAGAAGAACAGGACTCTTATTGTGAATATCATTTATTCACTCCAGGAAACTAAATGCCGATAGGTGTGTGTTGGAATTTTTCATCCAAATTGAGAGCTTGGCAGTACAAGTGGAAAGAGGTGTACTTTTCCTTCAACCACTAAAAATTAAGTTCAAAAGACCTTTTATTATTCTTATTATGTTTCCCTTTTTATACAACTTGCACAATCTTTTCATATAACTATTCTGCAAAGTTTTAACAGCTTTTCTATCAATCCCTGGTAAACCACGAAATATATTTTCATTATGACCAACACATGAAATCTGTCCACCTTCACTCTAAGTCATAGATAAGTTGCATCCAGATCACAGGTCCAATTAGCTCACACTGAACATGGATGATTAAAACGAAAGGCCATGTATGCAAGGTGAAAAATCTGAAAATGTATTTCAGCCCCTGATTCAAAGCAATTATGATATGGAAACAATTTCAAAAGATTACTTTCATGCTATTTTATCAGAAGTACAGCAGACAGATCAGCACACAGGCTTACCATCTTCACCGACCACTGAACAGTTCATTTGAAAACAGAAAGAAACGGGAAATTATTCACATGCAATCATCATTTAGGAAGTGAAGGTTTATTCCTAAAAATATATCTTTAAAATATTTAAAGTAAAATTTTACAAACTCAAAATTAAATGATGCACTTCACTATCAGCACAAAAACAGCAAAATACAAGTCTGAAGTGCACTTATGCTGAGAGAATTATTGGCAATTAAAGCTTACACTGAATGATAATGGGTAGTTTGCCTTGTGGAATTACAATGCATGGCTTCATTTAACAACTTATTTATTTTAGTATTAAATAATATATATTTAGAGAAAAACAAAATATAAAGCAAACACTGCACAAAGCCGAAGAATTTGCTGATGATGGGCTGGTCTACCATATACAAAAATTTGGTAAATCATGACTAGGAATACACTGCATCACTTCAAAATTGTTAATATCCCAACAGAACAAAAATAAAGAGGTTTCCTGTGGAAGGCGCAAAATCTCTTCTCTGCCATTTCAAGCTTAAAAGTTTAATTTTACATTTTAAACTGTTCAATTGATCATTGCGCTATACTCAAAAATATTAAAATCTATAGACAAACTGGTGAGAATAAACAAGACTTTCTCCTGGGACAAAACAATACCTTATGACAGACAAGATTGGTACAGCTCCAACAAGGTGCCATATCCCAGGGACGTGCCATACACTCCAGAGTGATCCTACCAAATTTGTTAAGCTTCTCAAGCAGAGCACCATGAAGGGGTTAGAAAGGACCCTTTCATCAATGTATCAATGATTCATATTCACCACATCAGTTGTGACCAAATGGGATTACTGTCTGACTGCTGACGAGTGGCATACATGAAAGGTTAGAGGTCTCATTTAAGCAACTTTCTAACAAGTTTCTACCTAAAAATCCATCTTTATTAAAAACACCCTGGCTAGCAAGCTCAGTAAATTCTAATAATGTGATGGGGACACAGACTGAACTACTCTGCTTTCTAGAGGTAATCTCCCCAGACATGCACTGAGGAGAACTGGCAGAGAAGCATGGGTGAGGCTTACAGTTCCATTGCTTATGATAGGTCTGTTTTAAGGCTGGGATTTCCATTCAAACTGATATCAAGCCGGAACATTTCACAGCATTAAACTCATTGACAATTACAAATTGGAAGTAGAATAAATAATAATGCATTTTAACAAATAAGTGACAAAAACTACCCATTATCTGATGTGTCTGGTTTGCAGAATCACTTTCCCTTGATTTATAGCATGGAATGACATTTGGGTTTCTCCTTCACATTAAATAAACAACATAGCTGCATTTCTGCTCATTTCAGAGGGGCAATGGTAACAGTGAACAAAGAAAACCCCTACAGTTTTAATTTGTTTTCTGTTATACACAGTTGCTGATGGGGAGTCTTGATGATGCACGAAGCACAGAGTAATGAGAGCAGTTTCCTGTTTATGGCCTTGTTCAAATATTCCTTGAGCGAAATCCTGGCCAGGGCAGGTAAACAAAATATCCAACATACTAAGCTTCTCTGCATATTATTTGGCAATTTACTGGTGAATTTAAATTAAAAAACAAAGCAAATTAAAATGCCATTTGATAGCAGAGAATGTCAATCCCATTGAGAAAATGTTTTACAGCAATAAAAGAGTGGAAATCACTGTTGTGTGTATGCTAAATAGTGACAATGTACAATATCTGAAATATTTTTATATATTTTGATGGAAAATGTATACAATATTAAATTGCCATATGACAGGAATTTTTTTTACAACTATGGTAAATTGTTCAGCTTGCAAAAGGATGCATCAGTTCCCTTGACATTTGTTAAAGTAGTATTTTAAAGTGCTTGCATGATATTGCAAAATTAAAAAAAATGAAACTAACAATTATATTTGCTGCCCTGACGGTTTACAAGAGAGAATAATGTTTGGTATTGTGGGACTTCCACTGAGCTGAGCTCAGATCTGTAGACGCTTGAATGATCCTTATAAATTTTAATTAATGCCATATTTGACCACATTCGCTAACCTTTCTGTTTTGCATTGTGATCAGTGCATTTTAAAATAAAAAACTTCATTTAAGATGCACTTCATTTTCTGTTCATACAGTAAAACTGCCACTAGATAATTTTTACATGTAATAAAATAGCCTACTGGGTGGGAGGGATAGCTCAGTGGTTTGAGCATTGGCCTGCTAAACCCAGGGTTGTGAGTTCAATCCTGGAAGGGGCCACTTAGGGATCTGGGGCAAAAATCAGTACTTGGTCCTGCTAGTGAAGGGAGGGGGCTGGACTCTATGACCTTTCAAGGTCCCTTCCAGTTCCAGGAGAGAGGTATATCTCCAATTATTATTATTAAATTAAAACTCCTATCAGGCCTTGCTTCCTGAGTAAGTAGCAGGCATGTTCAGTAATCAGGAGAAAGCGGAAAAGATTAGTGTTATTTCAACAACCTCCCATACCTCATTAATGAACAGCATTGAAGGAGTTTCCTTATACTCTCCTGACCAAAGCAAGTTTTGATCAATTAACACAGAAGGAGAGGAAGGGGAAATCTGTCCTTCATAAAGATCTTAGATGTCCACAAGGGTCTTCTGCAACCTACGCTCCTGTATATAAGGGTTGGTATACAGAGTAACTGGAGGGCTTGGAGTTACCAGGCACTAGATAAGGTAAATTAAAGAATGTAAATTTAAAATAATCTGAAATATAATCAACTGACAGCCAGGGCTCCTCTAATCATTAACTGGAATGTCATATGACGTTGGACTTTGATCTCCACTCTAGAGCAACAGAATCCGCCATGGTTGTATACAGTATGAAACAAAAGGTTTATTTCATTTTCAATATCAGAAAAAGAATTATATAAATCCAACCATATATATCTAAATTTCTGATTATGGAGATCAACAAATGCTATACATTTTACATAAACAAGGCAGACTGTTTCACTGACATAATGGGATACTGCCAGTTCATTTTTCACTAGTACAATATATGTTTCTAGGAAACCGTTTCAACTTTTCAATTTTTTTGTCAACAGAACAAATTTCATTTGCTGAATATGCTATTATAAATTAGTAAATGCATTCCCCTAATAAATCTCAGAAAGTGACATTTAGTAGTAATTTATAATTGATGCAAGGTATTTTACAAAAAATAAAAACCTTTAGGAAGCAAAAGCAATTTAACTATCTATGTACATTACATTAAAAAAATTATAATCCATTATAAGAAATGAATGATGGTTTAATGTGTTAAAAACTGCACACTATCACATTTAAACTATAATGAGAAATGGGTTTTCCCCTTTTAATTCAGTTTCTCAGAAATCAACTTCTACTATTTTAGTAAGACATCAGCAAATAATACATGTCAATTTCTTTAGTGATGACTATACACCCAATGATAAATTACTGCAAAAATGCATTACATGATGGAGGTAAGACATTTGTGAATGTGCACAACAACAAAAAAGATTTCAAACACATACTCAGCACCCTCTTTATAACACTTTCCTTTTGGAGTCAAACATTTTTAATGTTATAATTTTTTTTTAAAATGAAGGTAACTATTATGTAATAGAGAGCAAAATACCTTAAAAGTGACCTTTATCAGAGTGTTATACCAGAGCGAGCCTTATAATGAGGGTGGAGGGTATCAGAAAAGCCACACCACAAACACACTTCATAGCCCATCATGCATTTTCAACTGGTTATCAAACTTACCCCTCTTTTGAGGCTTCTGAAAGAAGGAATTCTGGGCTTCCCTGTTTTTATGTCACTCATGCAATAATGCACTGGTTCAATGGAGAATATGGGATACTGGGACCCATTAGGAGTAGTGGATGTGTATAAACTAGTAGGGGTAAGGGGTGGGGACTGTGGCTAATATGGAAATAAAGAAAGGAATAAATAAGCCAAATGTTCAAAGTAATTTTAAAATGAAAATTCTGTTTTTCAGTAACAAAATCTCCATCCAACACAAAAACGGTTCATAGCATGTTTTACTAGAAGATTTACAGACATAACTGTATCAACTTTAAAACAGTTTGCAGAGCAAAGATAGTCATTTTTCTAAACTGTTTTTATTCAGAATTAGTCTTTTGAGTTAAAGTTAGTGCAGATAAAGAATACAAGTTTAAGAATGCTTTCCACTCAATTTCCGAGATCCTAGCAATACCCAAGTACCTGAGATAGTCTCCTTTCTTTATACTTCCCAATAGCATCTTCAGTATTCCCTAACCCTTGTTACTATCCTTCTGGACTCCTGCTCTTCCTCACCCTGCACTGCTCCTCCTTCTCTGTAAGGTTTTTTCCATTATATATGAGAGGCTAAACCCAGAATTACAATTATGATGTCCCTAAACAGGCCAGTCACAGAAAGACAAATTTGTAATCCCAGCTGTGGGGAACTACTGAAGTAGGTAAGGTAGATTCACTGTCTTTGGACTTTAACATTAGGTGTATGGCTTTCCTCACCATTACAGCTTCTTTAATGTCCTCATTCTTCCTCCACTTTTGTTTTAAATCACCCACCTGTAACCTTATCTCTTCCTCCCTACTCCTTTTCCAATATGCTTTTCCCTCACCTGCTATACACCTCTCCTCCATCTTCTATAGTTCTTTCCTCTTTCAAAAAACTACCATCTCAGCTGAACTTACCATCTACAAAGAGGTCAAGTGTCTTGAAATGCAAATTAAGACCCACCAGATTCACAGATACATCAAGTCACAAAGGCTACCCTGAACATCCAGCTAGTTTGTCAACCAGAATTTTTTAAAATCAATTAAAAAAAATCCAGTTTCTGTTATAAATTGTTTAAATAATACTCTGATTTTTTTAAAAATACTTAATAAAAAAAGTATGCTCCCTTGTTACTCTTTTTCCCCCGCAGAAAGTTAGAAACACTGACATAAGCTTCCATTCTGCAATGCACGTAACCATTATATATGACTAACTTTACACATGATTTGGTCCACTCTGTTCAGCAGTACTACTCAATGGGTAAGTATTTGCAGAATTGTAGCATGACTCTACAAAGGAAACAGTGACAATATACAAAGTGCTATCAAATGTACAAAGTAAAACTGGGGAAGAAAGAAATTTTTTTTCCTGATACCTTCTTTCAACTACAGTCATCTTAGGTGTTAATTATAACTAAAGTAAGAACAAAAATACAGGTCCTCAGCAGGTGTAAATCAGCACAGCTTCATTACTTCAACGGAACTAGCCAATTTACACCAGATGAAGCCCTGGCTAAAATTTTCAGGCAGAAGTATAATTTTCAAATTGATGGTGTCCTTTTATTTAAATTCAGTCCTAATCTCTTGTGTAGCCCTCTAGACAAATACTAGTAAAATATGTTAGCATGATAAAGTGATATATTACAGTTAATAATTACAGTGGATGAAAAGTAAATAACCCAGATTTTCATTGCTACCATACAGGAGCAATTAGAAAATGTGCTATGAGGAGGATGCAGGAATTAGATATTCTATCTCTCCCTTTAGAGAAGACTTGTATATCTGGAATATTATCTGCAAAAACATAAATCCCAACTGGAAAGAAGTCTGGAGAGTAGTTCTTTCATCATAATAAAGCTTTTCTGTTTCACTAAGTTGATACTGACTAGCAGCATTGAGAGTCCTCATTAAAATTTCTGGGAATAATTAAATGATTTGTTTATACGCTCTAATATGGAACAAGTAAAAAAGATCTAAAATATATGTAATTTAATCTTTGTATGTTCAATTACTTATTTAAATAGCCAACATCAGTATTAGTGGCCCCTTTTGTTGGTCCATGAAGGCATCTTTCATAGAAAGTATCAGTTAAACCTACATGCACAGAAGTAAGAGAGGAATAACATCTCTGTTCTAACATTTTTATCAAAAGTAGCTTTATAACTATTAATTCTTTTATTTGTTTAGTCTTAAGATTTCCCTTTGGCACCTGTCCATATGAAACTCTGAAAAATTATATGTTTTACTATATGACCAAATATTTCATGTTTTCAAACAGAAAGCATGTTTATGAAAATATTATCACAAACTTTCAAAACCAGCAACAAATAGTAGAATCCATTTGGTACCTCTACCTGCAAAGTAAAGGAGAAAGCATGTAATTTCATTTTCTTTTGTGAGTCACCTTTAGAAGAAGTAATTCCTTCTACCACAAACTACAAATCCTGAGCACATTTTTATTTGGGAACAGTAACTTCACAATTCTTACCTTTGGCTTCTTTCCAAAAAGCCACAGCTTGCCTTTAGCCTTGCCCACAGTGGTTTTTGGATCGATCTTCATTCCTTCCTGCTTTGGTGTACTGATGGTTCCATCAGAGACAGTCCTGTAAATATGCTGACTGTAATCTTCAAATGGGAAGTCTCCAGGAGGTTCAAACCCAGACTTGAAGGAGTCTATCACTATTTGAGAATCCTGTATATAAGCAACATTAGTGAGCTTTAAAAAAAATCTGCACTGGCTATGCTATAAACATACTCACCCAAGACAACAGAAGCAATATGGACTGCATAAAAGATAATTCCAGACACGAATATTCTTTCCAAATGAATAATTACACTTACAGATACAGTTTTCCTGTTAGCACTTGTACTAACATGTAAACCAGAGGTTTTCAACCTGTGCTTCGCAGCCCCCCCTGGGAGTGCACAGACTATGTCAAAGATTTCCAAAGGGATCCACACCTCCATTCAAAAATTTTTTAGGGGTCTACAAATGAAAAAAGGTTGAAAACCACTGATCTAATCTATTCAGAGGAATAGTCTAGTGGCTAAGCCGTGGGACCAGGAAGCATGAAATCCAAAGTTTATAGGATCAATTCTGACACTGACTCCCTCTATAGCCTTGGGTATGTCAGTAAATCCCTCAGACTCAAATCTTCCATCTGTAAAATAACACTTAGATACTGTAACACACAGGAGTTTTAAATATTAATATTATAGATTAAACCAAATAAAAAAAAATTGCATCTGCCTTCATTCCACAGTAATAATTAATTTTTATACATCCTATTTCAGACATATTAGTGAGCTTTCATATATATACTATTTTCTGTAGTTGTTTTAATTACACATGAAAAATACTTTCCCAATATAATTCCTTTTATAAAATGTTTTGGTTTTATATATTACTAACATAAGGTCCAGTGCAGCTACCACTGAAGTCAATGACAAAACTCCCATTTCAGTGAGTAGGATCAATCCCATAATACAGTATCTTAGATATATAGAGAGTGATCATGTAATTTAAAGACTGTGTCATAATGCTATGCACCACAGGGTCAATTAAGGTTGCACAAGCAGACAATTCTGGAATTTTCTAATTTGTGAGTACTGGACTTTACAACCATTCCAGTCTTTACACTTAGTTCTTTGCGAGATCAAACTGCTGTCTGTCTATTTCAGACAGCTCTTCAGTAGCTCATGCAAAATAAATTGATATCAACCCAGTTTCCAGTCAAGAAGCATCCCGATCACAAACTCACATTGGTGTAATCCAGGCCTGGCTACCCAACCATAGTTGTCAAACTAGACTGTTAAGATGGAATGATCATTTGTGCAAAGCCAACCAGAGTACTAAGTTGCGTTAAAAGAGATGAGCCAAAAGCATGAAAAAGTTTTGATGTAGACAACTGAGATCAAAACAGGAAAATAGCATTTTGACCAAATCCTGAAGTCGTAACTCATTTTTTATTCAGGTAAAACGCTCAAAGACGATGTTAACTTCAGGATTTGGCTCTGTTAGATTAAAAGATAAGTGGACAATATAAATCTGAAATATTTACTGTATTTCCCCCTCTTTCAATAATATGCCGCATGGCTCCCATATTAGTTAACTTACTCATACATATTAAAAAAGAAAATGAGCTGAATTCACTTACTCTGCGTTCATCAACTGATTTTGCTGCAAGAATCATTCCTTCTAAACATTTAGAGATTATGGGAATAACTTTGCGCTCAGAATCAGCAAAACCTTTATAACATTCACTAAGCTTGATGGTCCTCCGTTCATCCATTTCTTGAAGATGCTACAAAGAAGAAAAAAGATAATATGATTTTGTTTACTGATATTCCTTGTTCATCCTGCAGATTCAGGAGCCATTTTATAACAAAGTATGGCATTTCTTTGTCCAGTATAAGGACAAAACTGAATACAATTGGATAAAAAATAATATTCTTTAAATACATTTTGTCACGACACTTTTTTTTAGCAAAAGATGTACAGAACACAGTGTAATCGGGAAGACTGGATACTCTTTATTAAAGACAATATTTGGAAACACAAGGCTTCCTATTGTGAGAGTCTGCTCCTCCTCTCTATCTTCCACCTCCTTAATCACATAGACACTTCCTTTAATTAAGAAACATTTCGGCTAAAATTTGGAAAATTGTGTAGGACAACTGGCTGAATTTCCCATCTTCTAACCTCCCCAACCCATGTAATTCTTTCTAGTCTTAGCTGACAAAAATTTGAGGCTTTTTTTTTTAAGTCTTGTTTTTGTTTTGAACTTTCCTTCCATTTCACACACATTGCCAATAGAACAGAAATTAATAAAAACATGAGGAAAGGATATGAATATCATATAAAAATGGGACAAAATTCTAATATCCCATTTAAGACATAAAACCTTTCCTGCAAGAGATGTGTGCTGGAAAATAAGAAAAAAAATCAATGTTACATAAGCTTTGTGATGAAAGCCAACTAGAACCATTTCTTATCCAAGTAGCTCATTGGATGTTGGCTAGTCCTACATTTAAAACAGAAAAAGGGACCATTAAGTTCAAAATCCCAGAGACCCTTGAGCAAATTTAAAAACAAAACAAAACACAATAATCCATTATTTATATAATGATGCATATCCAGAGCTCATCCCACTCTTACTATAAAAAGACACTATACAATCTATTGAAAACTCAGCCTATTAGTTACAATAACTGGCATCTGAGGTAGGCTTAAAGCCTTTGCTAAATCTATCCTAACAGAAGCAGATGTCTCAAGCAGCATCTCACATGATCTCCCTGAGATAAAACATGTAATTATTTGCTTGTAAATATTACTCAACATTTGCAAACAAACAATAAAAAGAAGTAAGAGTCTTAGAAAGCAGTGGTTTTCAATCTGTGCTCCGTCGACCTCTGGGGATCCGCAGACTATGTCTAAGATTTCCAAAGGGATCTGCACCTTCCACATGAAAATGTTTAGGGGTCTGCACATGAAAAAAGGTTGAAAGACACTGTAATAAAGTAAAACTAGCTCTTTAGGATCATATTTGCTAAGGACTTCAGGAAACAAGAGTAATTTCTCATAACAAAAAATGTATTTTAACCCTAGAGAAATGTAATAAACCAAGTCTCTGATCAAAAGCGAAAACAAAAATGATCAAAATTGTTCCTCTTGGGTCTTTGCTTAACACACGGACTTCTGCAGTCTCAGGTAAGTACTACAATTCCTTCCTTAGTCTTCTATTGACAGATCCACTGGAGGTAGCATTCCAGGAAAAAAAGTTTCCTCCTGGGATTCCTAGAGTTTCAGACAAATAATTCTTTTGCAATCCTCTCCCATGCGCCTGGAAAATCTCAAGTATTCTCAGGTTATTAAACATGTAAATGAATTCAAGGTTTTCATTCTTCCTCTGTTTCCTCTCACTTTGATTCTCAGTAGTAGCCTGTGACGGATGGAAATAAGGCTGCAGGACATTGGGCGGCATCCTAATACTGAATTCTTGATATCTTTATGCACAAGAAATCCTACACCGTTGACATGTTTGTCCTCTCCACTGTAATAGAGTATATGACCTTCTTCCATTAATACCTCTCCAAAGTTCTTCCATCTGATCTCAGAGATTCCTAGGAGGTGCCAGGTGTATTGTACCATTTCATATGTGTGTTCTTTCAACCTCCCAATTGTCTCAATGGCCTTTCATTCCATGTGGCTATGGTGATGTTATCTCTTCCACGGATCCTCTTTATTGGGGTTATACCAGTAGTATACTTATTGTGTCTGCCCTGGTGGGAGACAGATGGTGCAGTCATTAACAACCTGGGCTGCGATCAATCCAGTATGGATATTGTTGACTTGCTCACCATATGGTGAGTCTTGGGCAAATTTCTAACTTGGCGGAGCCCATCCTTCTTCAGGCAGCCCCATTTTAGTCGCCTCTTATGAGATGCAGGAGGAGCAGTGGGCCTATTCTGCCCCCAGACCCACGTCCATCTAAAGGCAATACCGTTTAATGACAGTGGTACAAGTCTACGCCCCTACAACAGACTATGACAATGATCAAATTGAAGATTTTTATAATCAGCTCCAAGACATCATTGATAAGGTACACAAGAAAGATATCCTGATTGTACAAGGAGATTGGAATGCTAAAGTGGGTACTGATGCATAGGCAGATTGGCAAGGTTATTGTGGCCTTTCTGCAATGCGGTAACCAATGAGAGAGGATTGAGACTTTTGGAGTTTTTCAGCTATAACAATGTGGTTCTTGCAACACATTAGGAGCACATAAAGCATCCAGATCAACCTGGCATGCACCGATTTTGTTCTGGGATTAACAGAACTAAAACAAGGAGCTTCCCTGGTGCTGATATTGGAAGTGATAATGACCCTGTGATGCTAAATTTTTGGCTGCGGTTAAGGAAAATCGTCAAGCCAAAGTTCACCAGACTCAGAGACCGAAACATTGCAGAATCATTCCGAGCAATGATCGGTGGAAAATTTGCCCCACTGCTTGCTCTAGAGGAAGATGCAGAAACAATGACCAACAATTTCAACACTGTAATAAATGAGGCAGCAATGGACATCCTTGGGAAACATCGTAAGAAGACAAAACGATGGGTCACAAATGAAATACTACAAATGTGTGATATTAGAAGGGAACTTAAGAGAGACAAGAACAGCACTGATGGAGCTGATAAAAACAGAGTGATTTGCAGAAAGATCAAGAAAGGAATGAAGGTGGCCAAGGAGATAGGGATTGAAAAACAATGCTCTAAAATTGAAGAGTGTATCAATAATAAAAATAGCGAAGGAGCCTTCCAAGTTGTAAAAGATCTGATGAAGAAAAAATGGACCAAAGCTAACGCAATTCAAGACAAAGAAGGGAACAGTCTTATAGAAGAAAGGGACATCATCAATAGGTGGACAAAATACTGCTCTGATCTATACAACCATCAGACAAATGCAGATCCTAGTATCTTAGACAGCCCAGATTGAACAGAGGAGGAGAACTTTCCAATACTATGTGAAGAAGTGGAGACAGCTGTGAAATCACTCAAGAATGGAAAGGCTGCAGGCATTGACAACATCCCAGCCGAACTGATGAAATTTGGAGGAGAAATAGTAATAGATGTACTCACCAAGATCTGCAACAAGATCTGGCAGATCAGTGAGTGGCCCTCCACGTGGACAAAGTCACTAATCATCACTCTGCCAAATAAAGGCAACCTGCAATTGTGTCAAAATTACCGGACCATAAACTTAATTAGCCATCCCAGTGATGCTGAAAGCCATATTGAACAGATTGAAGCCACAAGCAGACAACAACATCGCTGAAGAACAGGCTGGCTTTTGTGCTGGAAGAAGTACTACAGAACAGATTTTCAATCTTTGTGTTCTACGTAAGAAGTACTTACAACACCAGCAAGACATCTACCACGTCTTGGTTGACTTCAAGAAGGCGTTTGACAGAGTACGGCATGAAGCTCTCTGGGAAACCATGAAGAAGTACAATGTTGGTCATAAGCTTATTCTGACCATTAAACAACTGTTTGCCATGGCCAGCAGAGCAGTTCTCATCAATGGTACAATAGGAGAGTAGTTTCTCACCACTGTTGGAGTCCGGCACGGCTGCCTTCTTTCGCCCACACTGTTCAACATCTACTTGGAGCGCATAATGATTGATGCCCTAGAAGATCACATATGCACAGTCACCATTTGGGGGTAAACGATCTCAAATCTTCAGTTCGCTGATGACATTGATGGCCTGGCAGACAGTGAAGATGAACTTGCCAATCTTGTGAAACGATTGGATGAAACCTCCGCAAAATATGGCATGGAAATCAGTGCAGAGAAAACCAAGCTGATGACAAACAAACATGATGGGATCAGCTCACATATCCCTGTCAATAGACAAGAGATGGAGACAGTGAAGCAGTTCAAGTATTTAGAGGCAATCATCACTGAAATTCAGGTAAGAACTGTGCAAATAGCAGCAGCAGTGGCAAAGCTAAAGCCAATTTGGAGGAATAAGAACATCTCCCTGGAATCCAAACTGACATTGCTGCACGCAATGGTCATCTCCATTTTTCTGTATGTGTGCAAGACATGGATCCTTACGGCAGAACTTGAACGGAAAATGCAGGTAGTAGAGATGAGATACTTCCGTAAAATTCTCACCCAATGCGCTGGGTCATATGATGACCTCCTGAAGACCGTGAAGAAGCACAAGCTGAAGTGATATGGCCATGTAACAAGATCATCTGGCCTATCCAAGATCATCCTCCAAGGGACAATACAGTGGAAGAGAAGAAGAGGTACAAAGAAGAAGAGATGGATTGACAATGTAAAAGAGTGGACAGGAATGGACTTCGCAGAGACTCAAGCACTGACACACAATCGTCAGGGGTGGAGACAATTGGTTGATTGCTCATCAGTGATGGTTCCCCAATGACCAAGGTGGTTATGGGAGTGATGAGGAGTAGCCTGTGAAGTACCCAGTGTTATCCCAAATGCTTCAACAGACTTCAAGACCTTTGAAGGATTTCCCATTTGTTGCCATCCATTGATCACTTTATATTAAATGAATGCTGCACAGAATCTATGTCCTTGAAAGAAACACTTTCTTCTTTTGCAATACGATTCTAGTATTTAAGCAAACAGAAGCTTTCTATTTATAACAATATTCATAGAAACTATAACAGTATTTTAATTACATTTCTAAATCTAATTGCTATGAACAATAAATGTAACCTAATAAAAACCTAGACATATATGCTTTAGATATCTTATATCAGTTTAGGTGTTGAAGTGATCTGCCAAGATGATCTTTTTCTTTAAATTTTGAAATCCTCTTCCCCCTCAAAAAATAAAGAAATTAATTTTATTAAATATTGTTTTACCTTGTAAATCTGAGGAATGACAATGTAGTAATGTTTGTGTTGCTCTCCATTAAAGTTCTGTAGTTGTGCAGCATATTCATTTTTGTTTTCATCTGCCATGTGTGTACGCAGGTTTAATTGTTGCTTAGCCTAATGGGAAGTCACATCAGTACAAACATGCCTCATTCGCGTTCTCTCAAAAGAAATGTAACATTACTTTAACTAGCTTCCCCACCAATTACATTAAAAACATTAGTCACAGTAGCTGTGGAGGCACAAACATTTCTTCCTATAATTAACAAAAAGGGAAGGAATGTGAGTGCCACTAAATTTGTAATGTCAATCTACAGGTCATATTTAGAAACTGCCATAAAAAACTTCCTTGGACTAAAGGTGGTTCAGAAAAATACAATAGAATCCATTAAACTAGATTCTAAGCACATTACACCACAAATTACATCAGACGAATAACCCCATCTACAGCTTCTGTCTTAGACATTACCTGTAATTTGCTCTGTGATCATCCTTTGAATAATTAAAAAAAGACTAAAATATGTCAATATGCTGACACACTGCCTCACTACACTGTATATTAAGTTTTAAAAGATGAATTATACTGTTACTTTGATATTGCCTAAAATATGTAAATAAATATATTATGCTGTTCAATTATTGCTACAAAAAATAAAGCCATCAAAAATTAACATTTTCTAATAACAGTAACAACAAGGAGGAGGAGAGGAAGAAGTGTCATGGGTCTTACCTTCTCAACATCGGCCTTGGTTGCATTGGTGTCATTGTCCAGTCTTTCATAGCTTTGCTGTGCCTTTTCTGCCTCTCTGCACTCTCTTTCAAATTTCTTTTTGCTCTATAAAAATCATGAAAACCATATTGCACTAACAAACCAACAGACAGCAACTTCAAAACCTAGATATCTAAGCTTCCATTTAAAGTTTCCATTAATCTTGGCTGAGAAGAGCCTTCACTCTGAAAATCAAAGCACTGCTGTCTTGTACGATCTTCAGTCAAACCACTCTTTCTCCAGAGGTTTTAACTTGCTCCACTTACCTTAATGGGGTGTCAGCACAGAAATCTTCAAAATAAGTTTTAAAATTATTATACAAGCAACCAAATTATGAACACCCAATTACAGAGACAAATGTAATTATAAAGAACAACTGGGTCCAGATTTTAGCTCAGATTCAGATGGGGGGGAAGTGGGGGCCGCAAGAAGAAACTGGGGAAGAAAATCCAAATCCGGACCCAGACATCTGTATAATTTTAAAATTAATTTCTTTAACCAATTTGTTATAATTATGTTAATTGACAAGATACTGAGCATGGTTTAGCAGTGAGCATAAACCAGAACAAACAGTGTTTAGCTGTGTCTCAGATAACCACAATTAGACCCTCTGACACGATGCTGAACAATGTTTGTCCTGGTCTACACGGACCACACTAACCCATACTTGGCATCATATCAGCTAACCTTACTGATGACAAATCTGTCAGATATGGTAAGATTTCACAGCATAGATCAAGCCTTCAGAGGTTTGTTGTGAGTCTCTGTAGCCAAAGACAACTTATCTTCATATATTTTGAGAGCATCTCACAGAGAAGTGCACTGTCGGTATTGCCAACCTACTGAGACTGCAATTCTCAACACATTTACTGTAAAGTGGTCTCTGACTGTTGACACATGATGGCTCTATTTTATGCCCCATTATTAAACATCCAAGGTGAGAAAAGGCTGTTACCCATCAGGTTGACCAAAGCCTTATTAATTCCTTATTTTTAAGCCAGAATTAGATGGGACTTGAAACAATACATTAAGGAAGATACATACACACCAAGAAATGATGAAAGTACGTGAGCACATGAAGTCAGGACCAGTAATGCTGTTTTCCATAGTGACTGAAATATATTCCTATGCAGATATTGAGAATTCTTCAGTTTTAGTCACCTTGATTTCCAAGACAGATGATTCCAGAAAAAGAGATTCCAGAAAAATCACCAAGATTTTTCCTGTGCAGTGATATGTAATTTTAATTTATTCTGGCATTCAGAGGGAAGTTAGTGTTTGTAATACTGAAGTTTCAAAGATGAACTGGAAAGATAAAATTAAAACGGAGACAAACCCAGATCTGTCTCTCCAATTTACTCGGCAAGGGAGGGACATTCAGTACAGAAATAAGTTTTAAATAACCATCTTCAGTGAACTGAGCAGTGCCCTGTGGATTTCACGTAGAAAGAGAGGGGAAAAAAAAGAAAAAAAAAAGGTCAATTAATCTATTTCTGCACTGCATGCCCCTCAGTCTGGTAAATGGGGACCACTCAGCATAGAAATCTGGGATTAACTCAGTTTTCACTTTTGTTCTAAAGTTAGTTCACCTTAAAATGATTTAATGATTTCCCTTCTCTCTTCCTTCCTTCGTTTGGCACTGGTTCAATGGAAATGTTTCAGAAGTGCAAATGTTTTTGTAATCATCTTCCTGATTAGAACTTTCCTTTCCAAAAATTTAGAAACAATAGTCAAGATTTCCAAAAAAGAATGTTGAACCTTTTGGAACAATTTTCAGCAACCAACTGCTACCCTCTATTGACACTTTACAAATGAAGTATTTTGAAATCCTATTGCTTATCCTCTCTTCTTTATGTAAAGCATGTGTCTTCAAAAATTTCTTTCATTCTTCGGACCCTGCCTTCCTAAATATGAATCTTCCACCTCTCCACCATTGTTTCAGGATATCTGACCAAGATGCAACACATTCTAAGGATGGTGCATTGGCACAGTGGGAAACTGTGTCAATATCACTTCAAAAGTAACACTGATTCATGGAAAGTAGAGTTTATGTTCTGCCTCCTTTTAAACTGGGCCTTTCAAAGAATGGAACCCTGGAATACTCTGCCTTTATTCCTCTATTAAATTGAGTTTATGCTGACTGAAAGTGAAAAACAAAAAGGGACTATACAATACACATTAGTTGTAGCGGCATTCTTGAATAAACCTTTTGTTACAAGCCATCTTGATCAAGTCCAATGCTGATGACAGACTTAAAGCTTTGATTTCCTAAATGATGCATAAATAAATGCTACATACCTTCAAGTCTTTAAACACAGTTTGGTTAATCAGTAAGAACAGAAACTTAGAAAATCTACTACAACTACTAAGGAGGCAGCAGGAAATCTATAAAAATGTGAAAAGATGGAACATAACTAGTGAAACTGCTCCACAAAATAAGCTATTTCTTAGATAAACTGTAGGTAGTTACAATGAGAACAGGCTAGGAGAAAAGGGACTGATAGCTGAAGGATTGCTAGTAGATGCCTCCGGGGTATGGGATTAAGTGTTATTTTCAAGAACATTTTAATAGATTTGAAAGCTACTTCTCTATGTCACATAAACCCCAAAAGGATAATTCCGACAGAGAGTAACAACTTACAGAGAAATGAATTAGGTAATGAACTATAAGTACATTGTATTCTGTCTTGGCTACTGAACAATAAATCTAATGTGATCATTCAGTGATACAACTAAACACTAAACACCAACTGATCAAAAACACAAAAGCAAATGTAATGGCAACAGTTGTGTAGAACTGTCCGCTATTAATATTAACAGAAAAACTCACATTATCCATCTGTTTCCAGCACATGTCAAGATACTGCTGAGCTTTTCGTCCCTCCTGAAGATGCTATAAGGGCATAAATAAGACATTTTCACAAATCTCAGATACTGTTAACATTACTGGTTTCTGTTCTAGTTTACATTCAGTATGCTTTGTCAATTGCTTACTAATTTATCAAGGTACTTTACTGGAGATATTACCATCCATGTAAGAACTGCATTATAGACCAAGGTTATTAATGAGCACTATTCTATATTTGTATTTTGAACATCATAACAAGAGAGCTACTCTGATGTTATATTAAGTTGCACATAAAACTTGTAATTGAAACTACCATCACATTTATACTACTGACTGGACAAATAAATATACAGATTCTTTGAATGAAAACAGTCATTTTATACACTATTGTTGGATAAGAATATAGGAATTACCATTTTTCTTTCTGTTTTTAGATCATGAGAATATCTCATTAGTTCTCCATACACTCTGTGTCCCATTTCTTCTGCTACTACTTCTCGTTGTCCTGCATAGTCATTTAACTCATTAAGGATGTTAAAAAAGGCTAGACATGATGTAAACCTGACAAAATACACATTAAAAACACAAGGTGAAATTAATTTTTACTTTCACTAAGGATTTCTTTACTTAGCCATTAAGAGAACATAGAATGTGTTAAAATTAGATACACTGTAAAATAAGCCTTAGACTAATGTTGAACTACAGTGAAAATGCACAGTGGGGAAAGCCTATTTTGGGCCTAAGACGTACCACATTCTAATGTCTCTTCATACACAGTTTATAAGAACATGGATTTTGGGGAGTGGATAAGAAAGAATAAGAATACTACCTGGAAGGCCCTGCAGTATAGTGGTATCTCCTAAGCTGCCAACTGAGAGGCCTGAGCTTGGGAACGGACTTAGGTCCCTAGGCTCGGAGGCTGAACTTGTTGCAGAGATGATGTGCTTGGTCTTGAGGGTGGAACATGTCAATCATACCACTCATATGCATCCCGATGGATGATCTACAGAACAAGTTTGCTATCAGCTCTGGAGACAGCTGCCTGTTTGCCTGCCCACCTCTTGGCTGGAGGTAAGGTGCCACTATGGCTGGCACTAAAAAGGGGGAGGGGAAGGGCAAAAATAGGGGTAGAAAGTGTGTGTGGAAGGGAGGAAAGAAACAAAAACAGTCACCATATTAAAATACGCATCTCTCTTTAATTATGGAATATTGCCATCTTCTTAGAGCTGGCAGGGCCTGAATTCCACTGTGGAGTTGGAAATCCTGACTCCTGCAGTCCAAATTTCTTTGAGGGGGGTTTGAATAGAGCTGGAGGTGTTTCTGGTGGGGTTCCCCAAGGCATTTCTGCATAGCACTTTCCTGGCTGCAACATGCTACCCGTAGGTTTTCATCATTCTTTCATACATAGTCCAATTATTTATACTTTAAAAACTAGCACTGTGTTTTAATCAGATATCAAAAATCATCAATGACAAGGATAGCAAAACAAGCACTTCTCTTAGGCTATGTCTACACTGCAGTTGGGAGCGACTGTAGGTTTACACATGCTAGCTTTGCTGGAGCTAGTGTACTAAAAATGGCAGCATTGGTGGTGGCTCAGGCTAGCCTCCAAAGGACAACTCCATGGGAGATCTTATATCATATGTAGGCAGCTAGCACAAGATGCCACCTGTGCCACCGGAGCCACACTGCTATTTTTTAGCATGCTAGCTCAAGCGTGTACGTCTACCTGAACTGGGAATCACATCTCCCCACTGCAGTGTAGATGTATCTTTACACTATTGACAATGGAGTTGCTTAACATGTAGTGTTACTACCACAAATGGTCATCCAAATCTACTGTGCCTCTCGGAGCCAAAGCAAGTCACCAGAGTAACAAACTCACTTGAGTTTCACTAGCCAAAAATAAATGACAATTCAGCATGCAATCAAAACCCAAATCTGCAGAGCTGCACTGGTAGCACATTACCAGGATTCTCAAAAGGTTAATAAAAATTGTAAGAAAAAGAAACACACACATTAAGGCCAAATTATTCCCAATCCTATAAAAGCAATGCCAGAATATATCTATATATTGCACTAAAACTTCACTTTCAAACTCTTATGCTAAATGAAGTTTAATTTGGAAAGCTGCTAATACAAATTACCACATTGACAACACCTAAAACTTTAAGACATCAATAGTGGGAAGAGTAAAGTGTGATATTTAATTGCAATGGAACAAGAGCCCAAACAGAGGAGGTCCTCATTTCATTCATTTGCTAATTTATCCGTCAAAAATATTTACACAGAAAAAGTTCCATTAAGGATAAAAAAGATTAAACAATATACAGTCGTACTTGCTATTTATCTATGTAAAACTTTAAATACATATATTTTACCTGGGCTCTTCATCTTTTGATGAACGTTTGAGACAGTACTTCTTAACCAGATTTCTGTTAAAGGTGAAAAGCATATATACTGTTATTATAAAAGCATTTTTCTAGTTGCAATTTAAAAAGAAAAAAAATTGGAGAGAGACGCAGTGATAAAAAATAGGCCCCAGTGCTGCAATGGATATTCATGGGCAGAGCCTTATACCAGTGAAGGTCTCTTTGCAGCACTAGGATCACATACTGTAAACTATTTGAACCAAGAATTTGATACGTCTTCACAGGGCAAACTCATTTTGGTGTAAATGCAGTGAAGCCAACAGAGTAATATATATTTTAAGGCACCTGTTGCCATAGTAACTAAATCACCTCATTTATTCACATCCAACTTAAAAGGCTCACAAACAGCAGGGTTTATATTACATTTACTATCCTATCTGGAGACACAAATGATACAGACAGGCACAGCTAAGCAAAGTGCAAATCATATAGTCATTCGGGGTACCACATTCATGACTGTTTGCAGAGAAACCCAGTGACCAGGGTTTGGCTTTCCGCAGACATTCAGAAAAGTTATTTTAACTACACTACAGTCATTGTTTTGAAAATGAGCAGATTCTTAGCGTACAAGATGCAGAATCTTTTTTTAAATGGAGGCAATACCTTACACTTGAAAACATAATCAGTGTCCCTGGAAATATCAACAGTTCAAAAGCTAAGAAAAGAAAATCTAAAAAAAAAAAAAGACCGAGGCCCCTAATATGCTCTATGTAGCATGTGGACAGACTGCTGTGCTTTTGAGGAGCACCATTTACTTTAATGGACATAGCCGTGCACCTGGATGCTACTCAATGCAGTCTTGATCAACACATTTGTTGCACTAAGTCCTCTAGTCAGACACTGATAACACAGGGATGCACTGCTACAGAAATAACTGCAGGGTTAGTGCCTAAATTTTGAAATGCAGTAGAATAACATTATAAAGAATCCTGTGATATGCCAATGCAACATAACATGCCCACAATCTTACAAAAAGGAAAAAAAGAGAGAGAGTGAGAGAGAGAAAGAGAGAGAGACAGGGCCGGTGCAACCACTAGGCAAACTAGGCGGCCACCTAGGGCGCCAAGATTTGAGGGCACCAAAAAGCAGTGCCCAAAACGTCAGGGATGCTCACCCGGTGTCGGCTAAACACGCCGCTGTGCGAGGGGGTGCTGGCTGCGGCTTTGATCAGCTCCAGCTGGCTGGCCGGGAAGTGATGCCATTCCTCCTCCGGCCGCCGGGGGCGCTGCACTGCTCCCTGCTGCTCTGGCTCTTCCCCAGGGCCCCCGCCCCTGCTCAGCCCCGCCACACCCCCAACTCCCCTGAGCTCTACAGCAGGGCCAGGCCGGGGGGGAAGTGCAGAGACCCGGCCCCAGCCGTGCCGCCAGTGAGTGCTGGAGGGTGATTCCTCACTGCCCACCAAGCCAGCCCTGCCCCCCCCACCAAAGCCTGGTGCCCTCCCCCCCACCAGAGGCCTGGGGCACCACACACCCACCCCCGTGGTGGGGTGCGTAGGGCCCCAGAATATCTAGGGACCCACCACCCTGTCCACAGCCAGCCCCACACCCCCTGCCCTGCTCGCAGCCAGCCTCTGCTGCACCCCCTGCCCTGCCCACAGCCAGCCCCGCATCCCCTGCCCGCAGCCAGCCCCATGCCCCCTGCCCTGCTCGCAGCCAGCCTCTGCTGCACCCCCTGCCCTGCCCACAGCCAGCCCCGCATCCCCTGCCCGCAACCAGCCCCAGGCCCCCTGCCCTGCTCGCAGCCAGCCTCTGCTGCACCCCCTGCCCTGCCCACAGCCAGCCCCACACCAGCTGTCTCCAGCCAGCCTCACATCCCATCTCCAAGCAGCTCTGCATCCCCTGCCCTGTCCAAAGCTAGCCAGCCCCACACCCTGTCTCCAGCCAACCCCTGCCTAA
Organism: Mauremys reevesii; assembly: GCF_016161935.1. Lineage (NCBI taxonomy): Eukaryota > Metazoa > Chordata > Testudines > Geoemydidae > Mauremys > Mauremys reevesii. Next base: position 75,480,816 of record NC_052630.1, read on the forward strand.
AGTCAGCCAGCCTCACACCTTGTCTCCACCCGACCCCTGCCAAACACCCCTGCCCGAAGCCAGCTAGCCCCACACCCTCAGTCTCCATCCAACCCCTGCCACACACCCATGCCCAAAGCCAGCCCCACACCCTGTCAGGTTATTCATTTATTTTCATATGTAGATTAAATAATGAAATTAATACATTTTCAAGCTGAATGTGTATTAATTCTAATGAACAATACCACATTATGCAGTATTCATTTTTGAAAGTTTATAATAAGCGATGCTCCGGGGGGAGGGGTGGGAGCCAGGGGCGCAAGGTGGAAGTTTCGCTTAGGGCGCAAAATATCCTTGCACTGGCCCTGGAGAGAGAGAAACAATACTCGAGTGTCAATTTTCAAATACAATCCTTCTCCAAAGCATATATTCCACCCACTCCTGCCCGGCTGCACCAGATTTACTGTCCCAAAAATACAATTTATTGCCACGGGTAACAACTTTCCTGAAAGCCAGAAAGATACTTGTAGGACACTATGAAAGTCCTGCCTTTAAAAAAAAAACCCTACAATTAATTCTCCCCACCCCCTCTATTTTCAGTATGCGGACAAATATCACATCTTCATACTGCAGTATCTTTTTTCTTCTAACAGCCTTCAAAATTCTCTCACTTTTTATAAACCACAAAAGTTGCAATTATAGCTCCATTAGTGATCTCCCTGCCTCGGTCTAGAAGGAATTTTGTATCTTTTTCAGCAAATACTGAATAATTTTTTGTGTCAAAATCAAATAAATACAAACCATAGTTTTAACAAAATACTGGCATTTCTCTGGCCACTGGCACATCTTTAAATCTAATATTTCTACATTTTATTTGATTTTCTAGTAATTCCAATAGTCTCTATCATATGAACAGATTTTATCATGTTTTATGCAACCTGTTATTCTCTTCAGTTTTTCCTTGAATTTACTGAAGATTTTCTGCTAATTAATTTAAGAATCTACTTCAGTAGCTCTAGTGTCCAATGTGGTCATGTTAACAGAAAACTCTTTAGCTTTTCTTCCGTAATAGTCGTGGACTTTTGCAGAGCATTAGTTCTTGTCAGTACTTATTAAAACCTTTCACAACAGAATCTGTATCACCCAACTTTATTGTTAAGAGTCTTCTGCAGCCAACAGAAGATGGCAGTGAATACAGTCTGAAGAGGTGTCAGGTTTGTTTATAGGCATTTTGAAAGCATATGAATTTCTCCTCCAGTTATTTCTGTAAAATACTACTATGTATACTGCATTTTCTTCACCATTAAATCTATTTAGCAGCTGCAATCTGAAAGGCAGATAGCAGAACTAACTGCTGTATATTCTCCATTTTAGGCTGTTAATACCATACCCAATACTGCATACCCTGGGTACCGCATACCCCATATTGTATTTCATTTGCCACAGATTTTTATCCACTGAAACAACACGCTATATATTTTCAACCCAAACAATAAAAACAGTACCAATTAGCATATTATTTACATATTGCTTTAGGATAGCTTTTGCCCAGGCTTCCCCTTTGTTCACAATTCTAGGATTTAAAAGAGCAGTTACACTGAAAGGGTGACTGCAAGAACAGCACTCTCTTGCTCTGCTGTGTAACTCAAAAGCCATACTGTGTCTACTTATTTTACTAATACTCTCACCCTTCACCTTTTTCAGTGTGACAAGGCACCAAAAAGTGGATCACCTATGTTTTGTTGCAACACAGTTATCACAAAAATAAAAGTTTCTAAGGATGTTTTCTCACTGTGCATTAAATAAGCTAAAGCAGCAAAGAGCCCTGTGGCACCTTATAGACTAACAGATGTACTGGAGCATGAGCTTTCGTGGATGAATACCCACTTCGTTGGATGCATGTCATCCGACGAAGTGGGTATTCACCCACGAAAGCTCATGCTCCAATACGTCTGTTAGTCTATAAGGTGCCACAGGACTCTTTGCTGTTTTTACAGATCCAGACTTACACGGCTACCCCTCTGATACTTAAATAAGCTAGTTATTCAAAGAGAAAAATGGGGAGGGGGAAGAAATCATGTGCAAATAGAAGAAACCCTCCCCAAGTCAGCATTAAGGTTTAATTTCTGAACCATGCAATTCCCAGCACAGACATCTAACACTTGGGCTAAAGAAGGGTTATTTCTCTATTTGGACCAGGCCCTTTGGGGAGGTTGTGACACTTCAGCAAATTGTTGGGTAACCCACTGACAAGCAGCAACAGAATGCTGGAGATCAGGATTTTTGCACTCTATTCCTACCTCTGTGAAGGAAGAGTATCTAGTAGTTAGAAAAGTAGTTGTAAGTACACAGATTTGCAACATTCTGTAGAAGAGGCAGTGTGACAGAGTAGACAAGACTTGGACCTGTCATAGTAGAGACTTGGGTTCTAGTCCCAGTTTCGCCAGAAGTAACCTTGTGCAACCTCTCTTAACTTATACGTAAATTGGGGAGAATGATACTTGCCTCTGTATGGAAGAGGTATGAAGCAATGCTCAATGGTGAAGTGCACAAAAATATAAGCAGCAGCTAGTGTAGAAGAAGAGATCTTAATCTGATCTGTGAGCCAAGGAACAGTGGGTTTACTTCCCTCTCCTCATGTACATGGAATGCTGCATGGCTTGGCAATGCCCAGCTTCCCACAGGAACTCTGTGGCAGAGGCAGACATAGAACTCACTTCTCCAAAGTGGCACTCAGCTACTTGAATCATGAGATCCTCTTCCTGCAGTAACCTGCCTCGTTCAATGCATACCTTCCAACTTCCACAACAAATGAGGCAGGGGTCGCGCAGACAACCACCTCATTCACTACACAACCCTGATTCATATCCAGAGCAGTTTCTAACTTTCCTAATTTTTCAGTGCTTGATATTATTTTACTATATTGTTTTATTTTGACATGCAATTTCCTACTTTTTAAAAAGCAAAGTAAAAAAAAATCCATCCAAAACTTCTGAAAATGTGTAACGTAAGAGATTATATAAACACCACCAATAAGATACAGAGCTAAATACTTGTATACCTATGATGCCCAGAACTATTTCACAAATTCAACTTTTACTGTTCTAAATCATTTTATGAATAAAAATTACTTCAGAGGGCAATACTAACTCTCGAGCTGTAGACAAAAATTTCTCTCCGGAATCATGGAGCCCATTGTCTGTGTGCAAATTCTACTTGCTGTGCTGGTAGAGATTAAAAGCAGACAAGGCTCCATATAATCTGGATAGGTTTGTGTTTTTTCTCATGTCAAAAAAGACAAAACCTCTTCCTTGGCACCCAAAATCATTTTCCTATGTTGCTTTTTCTGGTATTATTTTATATTCCTGCCTTATACTCTTTATATAGAGGCTTACATTATAAACAGGGAATTTCTAAAATACACCTCATTATTATTCAGAAGGTGAAATCCATAACAAGCATAACAATGCTGTAACTAAGCAACTGTGCAAGAGGCTTTTCAAGAGAAGATTTTCTGGCATGTTACAGATAAGAAAGGAAAACCACTTAATATAAAGCATACAGTTTAGAATGGCAGTGGGGGAGGGTCATGATTACTGATGACTTAGTAGCATGCTGATTTCTGTTCTAGTTTTATTTTTCCAGTGTGATGCTGTTTTTATTAATCATTTCTAGGAAGACAGAAATACCTTATGACAACCTTCCCCCCAAACAAAAACAACACACACTGTAGCATTTAAACCAAATTAGCCAGCAGTTGGATCCTGACTGCATTTGGGCTCACATGAATTTGTAATCTGACGCATCAAATTTTGTCAGATTTTCTAATGACTCAGCAAACAGTAAATATCTCAGGCTTCAATAAGTGCAAAAGATAATAAACATGGAGAGACAGATCATGAGTGCAAGAGTCAGAGGAAAAACGGAAGGCATGGAGAGAACTATCAAAGGAGCACAAAAGGCTATTCTAAAATGAGAACACCAAGTCTTGAAAAGCAAAGAGAAAATAAACGGATGTCCTGGAAAATAACCCTTAGGTGCTCCAGGGGGTTTGTGAGGACATGAGGAATAGAAGCTCAGGCAGCCCTCTAGAAAGTATTTGCTGACAGATATCTCTTGGAAAAAAGAAAAATGTTTGACATTTGTATCTAAACTTGAGCTTAGCTCTTGGAATCTAAATATACTGGTCTGTCCAGATGATGAGGCCAAACCAAAAAAAATCTAATAAATAAAAAAACTGTTAGGTCTGGACCAAATTTAATTTTTTCCAAACATTTTGTTGAATTGAGAATTTGGGGGCTGTTTCAAATAAACCAAAACATTTTGGGTCAACCATAAACTTTTTTTTTCCTCCTCAATGGATCAATTTCAGGTGTATACACACACACACACACACTTTTTTTTTAAATTGGCCAAATTTCAAAGTGGTACACCATTTCAAAATAAAAAGTTGAAATATAACATTTCAAAATCGTCAAAATGAATTTTTTGACATTTTTGAAATAAAAAAAGTAGTAACAATTATTTGTTGAATTCTATCTGAATTGTGAATAGATTCAGAGATCCAAAAAATACATTTTTCGGCAAAAATAACATTTGCAAAAAGAATTTTTTTTTTTAAATCACCCAGCTCTATGCAGGAGCAGGAACTGGCAATTATACCCCCACCAGCAAAGCACTGACATAGGGATCTGCTCAGATGGAGTTCACTACAGGGATGGTGGACTTAAAGTGAAGCTGAAGAATAAGAATCTAGACTATGAAGCATTTTATTCTGTCAAGTTCTTAATGACAACTCAGATTAATCTTTTCTTCTACCCCCAACCCACAACGTTTTGAATCTTTAAGGTCACAAGATGTATTAAAAGAGTTTATGATGAACAGTTTGTTTAGCATTGTAATTATCTTCTGCAATACAAAGCAAAACACTGGAAAATAATGAGAGTCTATTTTAGCAGAGCATATTATTAGGATCTTTTTCATTTACAGCATAAAGAAAACTCATTCTGTCATTGTGAGGATAGAAAATAAGAGTTGAAAAAAGCTGTTAGAAAACTGACAATGGAATATGACTCTTTCTACCATTAGGACATCAATTTAAATCCCACCCAGGTTAGTAATGATTGAAAGTCATTGCCATTGCTAGCCTATGTGAAACACAAATTGTCAACGTCACATGTCAAAATATATCAAGTAAATATCCTTAAATGAAACTCTAATAAGTTTTCAAGCAGCATTTTTCTTAATTGAAATTTACAAATAGGCAAAGTATTAGTGGAAATGTTTTTTCGTCAGTTTGTGTGTACGGTGAAATCAATATTTACCAATAAAATCTAATCCTTCCGGTCTAGTTATGGCCCCTTACTCAGTGGACACATATCCACAGTGTAAATACGGGCACCATTTTTCACATTAATTAATTACTTCAGCAGAGATTCTTAGGATTACTAAGAGCACAGAAACTGAACTCATCCCTAACAGTGGCCTTTCTAGAAAAAGATTTACACGCACCAGTAGGGTGGAGTGGACGGTGGAGTGGAGAATCTTGGACTGCACTACCTGTGCTGTTCCCAAGTTTGTATATGAACAAATGATTTCACAGTCTAACAGGGTCAGTTCAGCAGCATGCGCAAGCACTAAATTAATATAATTAAAAATAAAGTGGGAACAAAATGAGGGCTCTAGATTAAAAAACATTTTGTTGCAGCTGAAAGTAGGATGGTCAATTTTTTTAGTGGCAGGAGTAGACCACATTGCTCTCTGGTTTGGTGAAACGACTCAAGGATGAGGTAGCAAGCAATAATTATTGCTTAATGAAATCTAGGGGTTAAGATGCTTAGTACTTTTAAAGTATATCGTGGATCTCCCAATTCAACCCTCTTTGGAAGTAGTACTAGCTTTCAAGGAAATGTGTCTATTTTCTGTAACATAGGATGGAGTTATGTAAATCTCATCAAGTGCCTCGTGTCACATCATTACAGCATTTTACTGTAACTATTTGTATAGAGGTATAGTTATCTTGAATTTTGCATATGGTCTTTAGGTCCATACAGTGCTGTAAGCAGCGTTACGAGTGGGTGCAGTTTCATTGACATTCTAAAAGTTGTTTTGATTGAATGACTTCAATATAGTTGGAGCAACCAACTCTGAATTTGTCCCACAAACTTTATATTCCATTAAGGGAGATTTTGGAAGTGAATTATATTTAAAGTCTACTTTCACAGAATATGAAGCAATGCAATTAGAACTTCGAGGCCTTTTGATAGTTAAAGGAAAAGCTCCACTTTTAATGGCACTCTAGTAGCTTGAAAGATTGGAATAGCACCAACTAACAGTTATGGTGAGCACTGATCACAAAACTGTTTTCATATCTCAATAAGTTATCAGAAAAAGCACTCAATTGAAGACAAAACACCATAGAAAGGAACTACGTGGTAGCTGAGTACAAAAAACAACCTCTTTGAACTCTCATATTCCATATGCTTTGGTTCTTAAGGTAATCACTAAAAGAAAATTTGCCACATCCACATTTGGATAATAAACAACAGCTTAAGTTTTCAGCTCCAATCAAAGGAAAACAGATTTGAGAAACAAAACACATATGGTGGTAATTTGCATTCCCATCTTAACTTTTAAGCTTACATTTAAATAATGTTTTTCTGTTTCTTATATATAGCAATTTTGGTAAATATGTCTCAAGGTGGCTTAAAACGTACATTAATCTGCTATGAAGAAAAAACAACAACCCAGTAGTACACATTAGTCAACAGGGGATAATCACCATTATGATTTAAGCAAAACATTTTCTATAACTGATTCAAATCAACGAGATGACTCTAGAGATCATGGAATATTACATAATTAGAGAACAACACTCATCCAGAATCCATAGGAGTGGCTTTTTCTGCCTCACTCCAGTTTAAAGCAGCTGAACAAATTCAGAATCTTATTTTGTATTGAAGTTACGCTAGTTATACTTCTGCACTATATAATAGAAAGTTGTATCTCCCACTACAACAGTGTTAGCATGAAAGAAATGTGCTGAACAGAATAAAAACAAAAGGAGTTAATCTCTGGAATTGTTTTGATTTGACAAAGAAGAAGTAAACCAAACAAAACTCTTCCCTTTCATCAACAACAGTTACTGTATCAAAAACAACATCTGATAGTTCATTACAAGTATCCACTGACAGTATCATAAATTCACACATAATAAAACCAACTTCTTTCCAATCATAAATTAAGGACAAATTAAATATGCATATCATTGAATGACTTTGTTAACCTACTGCATATCCAATTCTACCTGTCCTGACCCATGTTCCTGGAACTTTGAAACAATCAATAACCTGCCTATTCTTTGGTTCCCTGGTAACATAAGAACGTAAGAACAGCCGTACTGGGTCAGACCAAAGGTCCATCTAGCCCAGTATCCTGTCTACCGACAGTGGCCAATGCCAGGTGCCCCAGAGGGAGTGAACCTAACAGGCAATGATCAAGTGATCTCTCTCCTGCCATCCATCTCCATCCTCTGACAAACAGAGTCTAGGGACACGGTTCCTTACCCATCCTGGCTAATAGCCATTAATGGACTTAACCTCCATGAATTTCTCCAGTTCTCTTTTAAACGCTGTTATAGTCCTAGCCTTCACAACCTCCTCAGGTAAGGAGTTCCACAAGTTGACTGTGCACTGTGTGAAGAACTTCCTTTTATTTGTTTTAAACCTGCTGCCTATTAATCTCATTTGGTGACCCCTAGTTCTTACATTATGGGAATAAGTAAATAACTTTTCCTTATCTACTTTCTCCACATAACTCATAATTTTATATACCTCTGTCATATCCCCCCTTAGTCTTCTCTTTTCCAAGCTGAAGAGTCCTAGTCTCTTTAATCTCTCCTCATATGGGACCCTCTCCAAACCCCTAATCATTTTAGTTGCCCGTCTCTGAACCTTTTCTAGTGACAGCATATCTTTTTTGAGATGAGGAGACCACGTCTGTACGCAGTATTCAAGATGTGGGAGTACCATGGATTTATATAAGGGCAATAAGATATTCTCCGCCTTATTCTCTATCCCCTTTTTAATGATTTCTAATATCTTGTTTGCTTTTTTGACTGCCTCTGCACACTGCGTGGACATCTTCAGAGAACTGTCCACGATGACTCCAAGATCTTTTTCCTGATTTGTTGTAGCTAAATTAGCCCCCATCATATTGTATGTATAGTTGGGGTTATTTTTTCCAATGTGAATTACTTTATATTTATCCACATTAAATTTCATTTGCCATTTTGTCACCTAATTACTTAGTTTTGTGAGATCTTTTTGAAGTTCTTCACAGTCTGCTTTGGTCTTAACTATCTTGAGCAGTTTAGTATCATCTGCAAACTTTGCCACCTCACTTTTTACCCCTTTCTCCAAATCATTTATGAATAAGTTGAATAGGATTGGTCCTAGGACTGACCCTTGTAGAACACCACTAGTTACCCCTCTCCATTCTGAGAATTTACCATTAATTCCTACCCTTTGTTCCCTGTCTTTTAACCTGTTCTCAATTCATGAAAGGACCTTCTCTTTTATCCCATGACAACTTAATTGTAAGAGCCTTTGGTGAGGGACCTTGTCAAAGGCTTTCTGGAAATCTAAGTACACTATGTCCACTGGATCCCCCTTGTCCACATGTTTCTTGACCCCTTCAAAGAACTCTAATAGATTAGTAAAACACAATTTCCCTTTAGAGAAACCATGTAACATGTAATATATGATGACATTATAAGTTTTACACAACACATCTCTTCTTTTGCTCCTCTTTAATTGTGCTCAAGAAAATGATTGGTTAGAGCAGTGGTCGCGAACCTTTTTACGCACAAGATTACTTTCTGAATTTAAGTGCAACTCAAGATCTAACCCACTCTATCCCTGAGGCCCCGCCCCCTTCCCCCCCACCCTCACTCACTTTCACCAGGCAGGGGCAGGGGGTTGGGGTTCAGGAGGGGGTGCAGGCTCTGGGCTAGGGCCGAGGGCTTCGGAATGTGGGAGGGGGCTCCGGGTTGAGCCTGGGATGCAGGAGGGCGTGAGGGGTGCAAGCTCCGAGAGGGAGCTTGCATGCAGGAGGGGGCTCAGGGCTGGGGCAAGGGGTTGGGATGCAGGAGGGGGTTTGGGGTGCTGGCTCTGGGAGGAGGGTTGGGGTTGGGGTGCAGGTTCCTGCGGGGTGGCACTTACCTCGGGCGGCTCCCTGTTGGAGGCGCAGCGGGGCTAAGGCAGGCTCCCTGCGTACCCCCGCCCCACGCTGTTCCCGGAAGCAGTCAACACATCCCTGCACCCATGGAGGGGACCCATGTGGCTCTATGCATTGCTCCTCCCTGCAAGCACCGCCCCCACAGCTCCCATTGGCTGCAGTTCCCTGTTCCCGGCCAATGGGAGCTGTGGGGGCGGTGCTTGCAGGCAGGAGCAGTGCGCAGAGACTCCTTCCCCCCCCACCCTCCAGGGGCCAAGGGGCGTGGTGGCTGCTTCCGGGAGCGGCGAGGGGCTAGGGCTGGCACGGAGCCTGCCTTAGTCCCAACTGCCCTGCCCGACTTTTAGCAGCCAGGGATCGCGATCAACTGGCAGAGGCTCCAGGTTTGACCAGTTGATCACGATCTACAGGCTGGTGATCACTGGATTAGAGCAAATTATAAGGGTATACATTTTTCATTTACAAAGTGCACTGTGCAAGCATTCTAAGGCATTATACTCTTCAGGAGGAATTACAAATCTTATCCAAAACAATATTACAAATTAAAGAATGAAAGGTTTGTTTTTACATAATATTGACATAATAATACAGATAATATAAATTTTAGAACACAGTAGGTAAAAGAGTTCACACATGGACAATGCAGTCCTTTATAATTAAGGATCAACATTTTAAAAATCAAGGCACAGACAAATCTGAAGTCAATAAGGCCACCTCTCTGTAAGTTGGTCAAAAAATAAGCTTCAGTTACTTAACCAAAGAGGTGTCTTGTTTGCGCTGTCTGTGAAAAAGTTTTTGATTTATCTGTCCAAATAAAATGGTTTCCTCGTTTAAACAGATAGAATGAGCAAAACAAACCAACACAGAGCTGCGAAATGGTGCTGCATTCTGCACACTTCAATCACTTCTTGAGCTCTTTACATTCTTATACTCCTACCTTCTGAAATTCTGCTCACAAATGACTTCTATCAGACTTCTAACACAAAGAAGTGAATTCTGCCAATCCAACATAACAAATGGATGCTAAAGCTTCTGCTGCTAAACTTCATTGAACAGAGAAGAAACCGAAGAGCTGGCTGATGTGAAAAGATTGCTAAAAGCAAACCCCAAAACCAGTGCAGAAGTATCAGTAGTTCTTAAAAAGTCTCAAGATTCCATTGAGTGTATCTTTTAGGTTCAAAAGACACAAGAGGGGAGAGCACTCTGGACCGGTAAATCAGAAAAATCTGTCTCTCGTAAAAAGTAACTAATGATCTAATTCAGACGACTGATGAAAAACAGACCTTGAACAACAGAATCATAAATATTTATCTACCAATCTGATAATGTAATTCAGAGTAACTGTTACTGAGTAAGATTTAAAAAAAAATACAACTTACCTTAATTGTTTTGCATAGTTTTGTTCAATCTCTATCCTTTCTTTTACAAACTTTGCATATCTCTCCAAGAAGTCAATGCCCCACTGCGTATGCTTGTCTAAGTTATCAAATTGATCCTTTAAAACAAAACAAAGAAATTCAATTAGCTACACAAGGTTTAAAAAAAAATACAAAATTCTATCAATTTCATTTAGTTATGAAGTTGTGGTCTTGATATTTAGATATAACTCATTACAATGGGGATAATAAAGCCAGTCCTATGCATATCACAACCCTCATATGCCAGAATATTAGTACACTAAAATTACATGTGCAAACATACTTTTGGCTCTTCATGTCAAAGCACCTGTACTTAAATTTAAAAATTACTCATGGTTGATTTTTTTTTCCCCATAAAAAGTAATGGCCATTAATATTTGTATTACTTTAAAAATAAACAATCCTTTTCAATCAAGGAAGGTTTCCAACACAACACTGAAAATATAAGTGGAGACAAGTGTTCTGTAACTGGTTAACAGACTATTTAAGTACAATTTCTTTCACAAGAGATTTTTTAGTAATTTAAAAATTCCTCAACACAGACCCTAGGTATGGTTTCTAGGCATTCAAAAAGTATTTACATTCTTAAGTATGTTTTCTGTAATGACAGAAAACATACTTAAGTGATACTGTACAACAAAGGTGGGTACATTCCGTATTTCAAACACAGATAGTCAAAGTCATCAGCAAATGCTCACTCCATGATAGGTGCTGGTGACAGTCTCCAGACAGAGCAAAGCTAGTCCTAAAAATGAAGAGGGCTATGACAAACTGGCAACTGAAGACAGAAACATCAAAAACCCTGTCATATTGCTACCTTCAAAGCTGAATTTTCACTATTACAGGTGGCAGATCAACAGGTCGAGAAAACATTCATTGAGGGTGAAGAAGGAATCCAAAAACGAAAAGGGGAAACTTGAATGAAATATCTAACAAAAAATGAAGATTCAGTTCAGTAAACCACACTGCACACATTCATATTTTTATATTAAAAGTTTAAACTATGCCATGCTGAAGAGAAGTCCAGGATTTGTGTTTTAAGATGACAATAAATATTGTCAATTCTGACTATATTTAGCACACCTCCTCATGAACAATTGCTCAATAGTCTAAAAAAACATGAGCAAATGTAAAAAACAAATACAAGCTATCATACAGTGTCCCGCATAGAAACTGTGTCCAGATACACCTGATAGGTAAATAATACAGCTACAAAGTAAAATTAAAAATTAATACCAGAGAAAGAAAGCGATGAGGTTTAGGCAAGGCTAATTGTGGTGCCTTTACATATTTAAAGTTTGCATAATAGAACATTACTTTCTTCATTATCTTAAGCTATGCACCACCACATGCCTGGCAACCCTGACTCAATACTGCACCTTAACTTAATGAGTCATACCAGCCTTTCGTACGAACAACTTTAGTCTTCTTGTTCCAACGCACACTACAGTGATTTGAAGTTGCATCAAGGAATGCTGAGGTACAGTGCACTTTGGCAGACTTAAACAATATAACATTGATTGAAATGATATCTGGAAGATACTGGTAGTAAAAATATACCATCATTTAGGGTATATAAGATCAAACATTTTATCAGCTTTGACAAATGTAAGGAAGAAATTCAGAATTAAGATTGTTCTCAAATCTCAACCTGTTGGGTTTAGGGCACTGAAGCATAGATTAAATATATCCCACACATCTAATTTGTGCCATAACGGTGATTTAAAGACAGTGTTGGCCTTCACTCTATATTTCTTTGAAGTCAGACCCTGAACATTGTTTAAACAGGGTTTTTTGAGAAGCATTAAAATATCATATGTAAGCATAAATTTTAACTTTCTCAGAAGCTTTGCTCTTTTATATTCTGCTCTTGTTTTTGTAATTACTTTAACAATATTAGTCTTGTATCCAAATGAAATCCCAATAAGGTGTTTTTGGTAGGGAGCCAATGGTCAGAGCCATTAAAAAAAGACTTCCTTCAGTGAACAGCAAAACAATTCCTTTGCTGTCCTAGTTTCGGCTGCTTACTCCACTACTTTGATTTGCTGCCAAGGTTTAACTTAATATTCTGGAACACCAAACTGTTAATATTGTAGAACACATAACCACAGAGAATATCTTTCCAATATTACAGGATCAAATAAAAAACAAATAATTTGAGGGATCAGTTAATGAAAGTTACTTATTTACTAATGACATATACAAAGATTAACCTGTATAAGTAATATACATCTCTCCTTCTACCATTAACAAAAAGATCACTCCTCCTCACTGAAAAGCTTTCCTTTCTTTCCTTCATCTTCCTCCATCTCACTCTAGAACAGGGGTCTCAAACTCAAATGACCACATAAGGACTAGTTCATTGGCCCGAGGGCTGCATCACTGACACTCCCCCCTCGCTGCCCCTGGCCCTGCCCCCACTCCACCCCTTTCATGAGGCCCTGCCCCTGCCTCGCCTCTTCCCACCCCTTCCCCGAAGTCCCTACCCCAACTCCGCCCCCTCCCTGCCCCCAGAGGGTGCCGGAGGGGTGTGGTGGAGGCTCAGGGCAGGGAGTGCAGGAGGTGTGCAGGTGCGGCAGGGGGCTCAGGGCAGGGAGTTGGGGTGTGGGGTGCAGGAGGGAATCTGGGGTGTGGCAGAGGGTTGAGATGCAGGCAGGGGGCTTAGGGCAGGGGGTTGGGATGTGGGGTGCAGCTTGGGTGTGGGGTGCAGAGTGCAGCAGGGGGTTGGATGCAGCAGGGGGTTGGGATTCAGGCAGGGGGCTCAGGACAGGGGGTTGGGATGCAGAAGGGGTGTGGGATGCAGCAGGGGGCTCATGGCAGGGAGTTAGGGGGCGGGGTGCAGGAGGGCTCCGGGCCAGAGCCCGAAGCCGCTTACCTAGAGCGGCTCTGGGATGGCCCCGGCAAGCAGCTGGAACCATGTCCCTGCAGCCCCTGGTGGAGGAGAGACACAGGGCTCCGTGCGCTGCTTGCCGCTCCTCCAGGTACCTCCCCCGAAGCTCCCATTGGCCGCGGTTCTCCTTTCCCAGCCAATGGGAGCTGCGGGGGATGGGGTGTGTGTGCCTGGAACCAGGGCAACACACAGAGCCCTCTGCTTCCACCCCCGACCCACCCCCGGCTGCAGGGACCGCTTCAGGGAGCGGCACAGGGCTTGAGGGGGGCAATCCGCTGTAGTTGCCCACCCCTGGCCTGGAGGTAGGCTGAGGGGGGCGCAGGCCACTTGGCGAGCTGCAGGAAATAGCCCCGTGGGCCGCGTGTTTGAGACCCCTGCTCTAGAAGCTGCAGGTTCTGAGCTAGGACAGCTAGGGATAGGAGATCTTGCTTTTGCTTCTATGAGAAGAATAATTTGGCACTGAATGAAACAAAGGCTGCTGGAAAGAGAGGTTACTCACCATGTGCAATAACTGGAACTGATCAGAGATTTTTGGTAGTGGTGCCCATTCAGCCTGCACATGCAAGACAAAGGCTATATGGGGTTGAGTAGGCGAACCACCCTTACTTCCTTCTCCACTGCAAAGTCCCACAAGGGCAAATTCAAAGCAGAGGAGGTGGAGGAGGACAAGTAGTGAAGCACACACAGGGGGACACATTCAAGTTACTGCAGAAAGTTAGTAAACTCTCCTCCTCCTCCAAGTAATGTTCCTGTGGGTGTGCCACTTCAGGTGACTCCCGAGCAGTACCCCCCTAAGGAGGCAGGAGGTTGAGGGCAGAGTCCAAGAGAAAAGAGAGAACTGAGTTGCCTACAGCAGCATCTGATCTTGCCACAGACACCAGGGCATAATGATTAGAAAAGATACGAACAGAGGACCAAGTTGCCTCTCTACAGATGTCTGCAATTGGTACATCCTTAAGTAAGGACACAGTGCTATTGAAGAATATGCTATCACTCTCAAAGGGGATTGGATATCAGCTCTGTTATAACAAGTCTTAATACAACCACAGATCCACTTTAACAGCCTCGGTTTTGAAGTTACCAAACCCTTTTTTCTGCCTGCAATGGATACAAATAATCTAGGACATTTTCTAAATGGTTTGGTCCTGTTTTGGTAGAAGGCCAATGCCCTCCTGACATATAGAGTATGGAATGTGGCTTCTTGACTAGTCCGATGCAGTCTGGGGAAGAAAACCAGAGATGAATGGTTTGATTAATGTGAAATTCTGAGGACACTGTAGGTAACAATCTTAGATGACCCCATACCAACACTTTAGCTTTGCTGAATACCGTAAATGGGGGATCCACCATTAAAGCCCCCAATTCTCATTCCCTTTGGGCACAAGAGATCACTATCAGAAAGGCTTTCTTCATAGATAAATCTAACAACAAACATATAGCTAGTGGTTCAAACAGATGCTTCAGAAAGGAAATTAAGGACTAGGTTCAGGCCCCAGCTACAAGTAGGTCTCTGATTTGTGAGGAGATATTCAACAAACCTCTTAGGTTAGGTTAGGTTCTTGCTGTAGTATGAAGAGTGAAAAACACCCTATAGTGTGTGAAAGGCTGTTACGGGTGTTAAATGAACCCTAATGGAATTCACAGAAACACCCAATGTTTTCAATTCCAACAGATAATCTAATATCCTAGGAAGAGAGTGAGTTGGAGAAATCTGATGCCTGTTACACTAAAGATAATATTTCAATTTCTGGAGGTAAGTATTTCTTGTAGATGGTTTAATAAAACTTGTACTTCTGAGGAACAAGATATCTATATTCCCAAGAACCACTGAGGAATCATGCTTGGAATCTCAGAATCTGGAAGTTGGAGTAAAGTGTTTGACCGACATCTTGAGTCAGTAGGTGAGGACTGATCGGAAGCTTCCAGGAAGGATGAGAGGTGAGTCTCATTAGATAGGGGTACCAGACTTGCCTAGCCACATTGGTGTAATCAGTACTACTCTGGCCCAATCTTATTTGATATTGTTGAGAATCTTTAACAGTAATGATGTCAGTGGAGATGCGCAGAGAAGTCTTTTCATCCATGAGATGAGAAACGTGTCTCCTAGAGATGAGGGACCGAGACGCCCTCGCCCCCCGGAACAATACCTGACGCATTTTGAGTTGGTTGCTGTGGCAAATGTATTCATCTCCAGGAACTCCCAAGCTAAGACTATCATGTGGAGGACTCTGGAGTTTAGTTCCCATTCATAATTTAGAAATAAATGTCTGTTGAGGTCATCTACCATGGTGTACTGAATACCTAGTAGGTAAGAATCTGAGATGACTATGTACTTTGGCTATGAACCAATTCTAGGGTTTTATCACTTCAGCCCAGAGAGATGAGGAACATGCTCCTCTTTGATGGTTGATGCACGCATGCCACACTGTCTGTCATGATCTTTACTGACTTTGATCTGATTAGAGGTAAAAATTTGTAGCAAGCATTTCTGACAGCTCTCTATTCAAAAGATTTACGTGTAGAAACTGCTCTTGTAGCAACCATTTGCCTTGCACCTTAAGAGGTCCCAGATGTGTCCCCCCAACTCAAAGCAAAGCATCCGATGTTTTCACTGTGGTAGGGAGATTCTGAATGAACGGAACTCCTTCCACCTACTGAGTGCAGAACCCACCGGGGAAGAGCGTAACTAGCCTAGACTGTGTTTGCTTGATTTGTAAACTGTTCAAAGCCATCCCTGTAGACTCTGAAGATTTAACCTGGCATACTACACTACAAAGAACAGAAGCTGATGTGTCCCAGCAGTTGAAGCCAATATTTTACTATCATTTAAGGACTTTCCTGAATCCTTGAGATGAGATATGCTAAGTGCAAGAAAACTGGAGAAAAGGAGGTATCTGTTGAGTCCACAAAGACCTTGAGATCATTAAAGGGGAGATTTTCAATGGTACTCTGAACCTCTCCCTGAAAGCCCAACATCTGCAGCCAAGGTCTCTTCTCATGACCACTGCAGTGTATACAGACCATGCTGCAGAATCTGGTATGTCTAAGGAGGCCTGAAGCAATGTCCTTGCTAGAAACTGGCCCCCTTGAATATTGGCTTTAAATCAGTCACAATGTTCCCCTGGCAGATGCTTAATAAAGGAAATAAAATTTGTTATAATTAAGTAGTTGTATTTAGCCATGAGCACCTGATGGTTTGCTAATCTGAAGTGTGGCTGATGCGTAGGATTTGTGGCCAAAAAAGATTGAGTCTCTTATGGTCTTTACTGAATGGGGCAGACTTTGAGCTATGTTGCCTGTCTTGTGCATTAACGACTTCCACTACTAGGATGTTCGGAGCTAGATGAGAAATAGAAACTCAGATTCCCTGGCCAGAACCTAATACTTTTTAATCCATGCCCTTGCAGGTAGGCAATGTTGTAGCTGGGGTTTGCCAAACAGTCTTAACAGGCTCCATAACAGCTTCATTCACTGGCAAGGCAATTCTCAGAGATGACGAGGTGTGTCAAATATCTAGGAGTTTATAGCAGGACTCCGGAACCTCCTTTAAGGGATTCTGAAGTATGTCAGCAATTTGCTTCATAAGTTCCTGAAAATGCCTGAATTTCATCTATCGTAAAAGGTGGTGGAGGCATGCCAGCTTCATCTGTTGATAAGGAAAAAAATATTTGTAAGAGGTGTCACCTCATCTGCTTTGCTTCTTGCTCCTCAAACGTCTCTTCCTCTGGCATAGGTGGTGACAGAGGGGACTGAAGAAAATGGGCCCTTCTCTATTCCCTCCAGAGGGCGGGAAAGACCTCATAGGAAATTGTTGGCAACAGAATGCCCACAGATCCCAGTGAGGCCACTGAGGGGGGCCAAATGGCAAAAAGTGGAGGCATTCATCTGTGTTCCTGTGATGTGGGTATCATTTGAGGTCTACCCTCCTGCAAAACATCAGTGTAAGAAGGAGAGCAATGTGTCCTAGAATAGTCAGGGGAACCCTACCCTGAAATCCAAGATGGGGGAGAGCTGTTCTGCTTGCAAAGTAAACGAGGGTAAATACAGTTATCGAGGTGATAAAGGGCCTAGCGATTGAGAGGATCTTGATGCTGAGAAATGCCTGGCACTCATTAATAGGGGAGGCTGGCTCCAAAGAGCTTATGATACCATCAATACTGCAAGAGTTCAGGTAACAAAAACTGGCCTGGCAGAGGACCTGTAGAGGATGGCTTTAGAACTCTTGGCCCTGAATGCTTGGCCTCAGTGTGAGTTGGCTCACATTCCCTCAGTACCGTAGGAGGCCTCGCAGTCTCTGGTACCATTGACTTTTGTGATATGGTACAGAGTGTTGTTCAGAGACGGACTTATAGCTCTTTTCAACCATGTGTCTGCCAGTCTGGGTCCAAGTACCTGAACACTGTGAGTCTGTCTTAGACTGACCTTTTTTCTTTGTCCTTGCAATACCAGCATCACTCAGATCCTGCATGGAGCGTTCTGCGGGACTGGAGGTCTCTGTAGCCTTCTAGTGTGCTGGTGACCAAGATCTTTTTGGAGATTTACTCCTTACCTCCTTCTGTTTAGAGGCAGATGAAGATAGGGTCTACAGTACCGTAAATGTACTTGGTGCAGAGTGCTGCCTACCTCTAGTGGCTCTGGTGTCTGAGATCTTGTTGTGGATGGGGCACTAGCGGTCCAGGGAGGTCTATGCATAGAGGTGTCCTCCACCCCTGGATCTGAAGCTGGACATAAAGCTTGCTCCATCATTAAGAGTTTAAACTTAATCTCCTGAATCAGTGAAAAGCATATTTATGACCTAAGGACTGAATGGGAAACAAATGAAAGTGATCCTTTAATAATGGAAATGTCTAAGCAACATTAACTATAGGTGTTTACATGCACTACCTATAATACAAAGGCACTGATCTGGCAAAGCACTTAAGCACAAGCTTAAGTTTAAGAATATCAACAGTCTCACTGAAGTCCTCAGGACTATTCACATGCTTTAAGTTAAGCATGTGCTCACGCACTTTGCTGGACCAGGGCCTGAAACCCTAGTTTAGCAAGTCAGTAGCCTGCCCTTGTTGATATGATCAATAGGAGTGGTATGCTCCACTCCCTTTATAAGGAGATGACTTCACAAAGATTGATTGTTTCTTGTCTTCATCTGAAGAATTCATGTTAACTACTGAGTGGAATATTTGGATGTTGGAAAAAGACTGATGATTAAAATAAAGCTTCCTGAAAAATTAAGTATCCTTTGAAGGACAGACTGAGACTCAGCAAAAATAGATGCCTCAAAACAGAACTGCTTTTTTTCTTTTTAAATCTACAAAAGACATCTCATGTTTTGATTAAAAAATATAATAAACTCCTACTTACAGTATAACTATGTAATCAAAGATAAAAACTGGACACATTCAATGTATGCATTTCATTCTCTCCAAACCCTGTACATACTGTAGAACGTTCTGCTCTCAATGACTACCAGATAAAGAAAATATGTTAAATGAATACATCTGTTCTGCAGTGTAGGATAAGAATAAAAATTAAAATTAGCCTAAGTTTGGTTAAGAAAATAACATTTTCTCCTTATAGCTCATGGCCAGTAGGGAAAAGACCCCAATCAGCAAGAAAGTTAAGGCCAGGAGAACAGTAAGTAGTGTTACTTTTAGCATGGGAAGGATGTATGGTTCCCTAAGTAACTAATAAAGTAAAAAGGAGTTGCAGTAACAAGACAAAAGGAAATTGTCTCAAAAGAAACAGACCCAAACCTTCCCACTGTTCTGCTGTACAAGCAAGGGGGTGGGGAGAATAAAAGAAGGCCTTGAAGGAAGGAAAGAATCAAGGAGAAACTGCTGCAAACTAGGTTTTTGCTAAAGCTAGCAAATTAGCTAAAGTCAGTTATTGGCAATGACATCACTTGTTTGTTAAAGGGTATAAAAAGTAAACTCCTAAAGAGGTTCATTGCTAATACCTGCCTGACCAAGTTGGAGATGACAAATATGGGTCTAAGCACTCCCTGGATTTAGCCTATTAGTAAGTATACTGATCACATGCTTATAAATATTGTTACTGTATTGGATGTAGAAACTGCTTATTGTTAGGCTGTTAGACTTGTTTAGAGCAACTGCATAAAATACCGTTTGGCCTTTGGATTTAAAAGAGGAATTTATGGTTAAATTAGTGTTTGGTGGTTTCCCATATCAATAAATATTATTATTAATTCCAACATGCAGTTTGTTTTGTTACAATTCTATATACAACAAGGAATCTACTCTGAAGGGAATAGGAGTGCTGCAGATAGTGCGCTCATCCCCTAGAGAGGGACAAGGGGCCTTATGTTGTTTATCAGTCATACAGAGATGAACAAGCAACAGCCAAGGAAGTTTCATTCAGTCAGCAGGCAGAAGGAGAATGACAACAACATAAAAACTTCTAAGGTAGAGAGGGATTCAGTTTGGACGTGGAAATCAAACCCGATACTCATATTTTTAGCAAGATTGGTTGCAGGTTTCACCCCAGTCCCTCCACTGCTCCCACAAGACACGTAACCAGAGTAACTCTTCCTCGCTGCTGCAAAGGTAGCCACATTATGGGATGAGACACAAGCCAGCTTTGAGTTGTGTCAGAAAGACAACAAAGGCAAAATCACAGTCATCACCTGACAGGGAAGGCTTAGATACTACCTTTCTTGCCAGTACTAAAAGCTCTCCTAACCACCTAATTAGGAAATTTAACACACTGTTTACTGATGTTTATATCAGTTTTGAATTGGCTTACCTGTGCAAAACTAAGCCTAGTCTATTCTGAACATGAGCAGGCTGTGCAATACAGGGGACAAAGTTAACTGGGTAAATGTGGTCTGGTGTGTACAAATACAATTAATTTTAAGTCTGGAACTTTTAGCAAAAAATCATTAAATATTTAGATATACAAGTAGTTCCTTTCTGGAAAGTGTGGAAGTTATATTAGCTAATAAAGACTGACAAGATAATGAACAAAATGTCTGTCCACTACCTTAGCAGAAACTATTTTCCCACTGACCTCCCAAGACAAATACACGAGGTAGACTGTATAATTAGGGCTGTTTGTCTACATGCTATTAAATAAATGACAAAGCAACAGCTCCCAATTTAATGAAACACTGTTCTTAGCAGCCAAACATGTAAGTGTGTTGAAGAATTTTTAATTAACACTGTATTTGACATTCTATTAATGGGTTGCAGAGATCAGTTGATGGATGGTCCTAGTGGATATTACACTGCCCACTCACCAACTGGAATGCAGTTTAAAGCTTGAGAGTCATAAATGAAATAAGTCTGACATTCCACAAAGGTCCATAATGAGTCAGTGTAGATTATTCAACAGGATGTATTTTAACTGTAGTTCGGGAATAACATAATTGTTACTGGGAACTAGGCATGTAAAAATTCAAGTAGTTTAGATATCCCACTCCAAAATGCACAGAATATTGGGGATTTTATTCATTTATATGTACCTGCCTTCTCAAATGCAAATTAGTTACCAAATAAAGTAAACAAATGGTAGCCGTATTAGTCTGTATCAGCAAAAACAACAAGTCCTTGCAGCACCTTAGAGACTAACAAATAAGCTTTTGTTATGCCCAAATAAATTTGTTAGTCTCTAAGGGTACATCCACATTTCCCGCCGGATCGGCAGGTAGCAATCGATCTATCGGGGATCGATTTATCGCGTTTCATCTAGGCACTATAAATAGATCCCCGAAAGTGCTCCTGTCAACTCCGGAACTCCACCAGGGTGAGAGGCGGAAGCGGAGTCGACAGGGGAGCTGCGGCCATCGATCCCGTGCCGTGAGGACGGGAGGTAAGTCGATCTAAGATATGTCAACTTCAGCTACACTATACCCATAGCTGAAGTTGTGTATCTTAGATCGATTCTCCACCCACCCCCCCCACCCCCGCCCCAGTGTAGACCAGGCCTAAGGTGCCACAAGGACTCCTCATTGTTTTTGCAAATGGAAACAGTGAATTCCAAGTCAAGATGGGTAGAATATTATCCATATTAACAAACCAAACCTTTAACTTCAGAGTAGTGGTTTACTGAAATTAAACTATTGACACTTACTTGGTAAATATTTTTCTTTAAAGTAAAAACCAAAAAGTCAGTTTAGAACAAACAATCGTAGACTGCATCAGAGATTGCATCACCTCTGGTGCAGCCTGACTACACAACCGTTCTCGCCTTCCAAATCTCAAATGACATTTTTCCAAGACTTGTTTTAAAAGATCTAATTTGGAATGCCTCGCTTACTTATTTGAGGGAGTGGCCATTGGGTGCATCACTGAAGATGTCTAGGGCAGAAGTATCAAAACAATGCTTAAGATGTGAGAGGCAGAGTCCCCACTGCTGAGCTGATATTCTACCAGAGGAAAGAGAACATTTCCTAACCTGAATTCAGCTTCTGCTCTCCCTTTCTTCCTTGATGGAGTCTTAGATTGAGTCTGAGTTTTCTGCAACACCAGTCTTGACTGCCAATCAAGAGAAACGGAAAGAGGGTCTCTGTGGGGTCCAGTGGCAAATGCCACAGCATAAGCATAAGGTCTTCCCTTTTCCTGGAGCTATCACCATATCTTGTGATGCACCCTATACCTGTTAGCCAGTGAATAACAGAAGTGCAGAGAGCTACATTTGGTCAAACCACAGGTTCTTACATTATTTCAGTATTTGCAATCACTTAGAACTCACTTCTACCCTAGTTATAAACAGGGACTTATATACTCTACAGTAGCGGCACCAAATTCCGTGGCAGCAACACTTACGTTCTGTGGTAACGTTTATATGCTCTGTGACCAAAAAAATATAGTTAATTCCCATCCCCCAACCCCATAAGAACACATACAGCGCCTCTGGCTCAGAGCTGGAAATGCTCATAGACAAAGTCTGTTGATGACTGTGTTCTAGCATCATTATTTTCAAGGATGGATTTTTATTATACTCTTCAGGCAGCCAGCAGCAGAGTCCACATGATGATGACCAAGAAACACATTTCAGAGCCTCCTTATACTCTCTATATGCCAGGGAAGGGAGTTTATAGCCAGCTTCAAAAATTTACCTCCCTAGCTCCCCAGTCCTCAGTTGCAAAGAGTCTTGTGGCACCTTATAGACTAACAGACGTTTTGGAGCATGAGCTTTCGTGGGTAAATACAAAAGCTCATGCTCCAAAACGTCTATTAGTCTATAAGGTGCCACAAGACTCTTTGCTGCTTTTACAGATCCAGACTAACACGGCTACCCCTCTGATACTAGTCCTCAGTTGCTGCATTGTTCATAGATTTCAAGGCCAGAAGGGACTATTATGATCATCTAGTCTGACCTTGTGCATAACAAGGCCATAGAACAAGGGTGGCCAACCTGTGGCTCTGGAACCACTTGTGGCTCTTCAGAAGTTAATATGCTGCTCCTTGTATAGGCAACGACTCCGGGGCTGGAGATACAGACGCCAACTTTCCAATGTGCAGGGGAGGGGGGGTGCTCATTGCTCAACCCCTGGCTCTGCCAGAGGCCCTGCCCTGACTCCACCCCTTCCGTCCCCTGAGCCTGCCATGCCCTCACTTCTCCCCCCCAGAGCCTCCTGCACGCCATGAAACAGCTGATCGGGAGGTGCGGGGAGGGAGGAGGAAGCACTGATTGGCAGGGCTGCTGTTGGGTGGGAGGCACTGGGAGCGGGGGGGGGGGATGCTAATGGCGTATTACTGTGGCTCTTTGGCAATGTACATTGGTAAATTGTGGCTCCTTCTTAGGCTCAGGTTGGCCACCCCTGCCATAGAACCCTTCCAGTAATTTCTGCATAAAGCCCATCACTTCTGTATGAGCTATAGCATATGTTTTAGAAAGTCTTGATTCAAAGACTTCAAATGATGGAGAATCCACCAAATTTTGAGGTAAGATGTTTCAATGGTTAATTAGCCTCCTCGTTAAAAAACTGCACCTTATTTCTAGTCTGAATTTGTCTAGCTTCTGTTTCCAACCATTGGACTTAGTGAAGTCTTTATTTTTTTATGAGAATAAAGAGCCATCCATGATCAGAAATCTCTTGCCTCTGTAGGTATTTGTAGACCTTGATCAAGCAACCTCTTAATCCTCTCTTGGATAAATTATATAGATTGAGTTTCTTATGTCTCTCACTATAAAGGCATGTTTTCCAGACCACAAATTATTCTTGGAGCTATTTTCTGAACTCTTTCCAAGTTTTTGACAGTCTTTGTGAAACAGGGACACCAGAAATGGACATAGTACTCCAGCAAAGGTCTCACTAATGTTGTATACAATTTCAATACAAATTCAAAATGATCTGGAGAAATGGTTTGAAGTAAATAGGATGAAATTCAATAAGAACAAATGCAAAGTATTCAATGTAGGAAGGAACAATCAGTTGCACACATACAAAATGGGAAATGACTGCCTAGGAAGGAGTACTGCGGAAAGGGATCTGGGAGTCATATTGGACCACAAGCTAAGTATGACTCAACAGTGTAACACAGTTGCAAAAAAAGCAAACATCATTCTGGGATGTATTAGCAGGAGTGTTGTAAGCAAGACACGAGAAGTAATTCTTCCGCTCTACTCCACGGTGATTAGGCCTCAACTGGAGTACTGTGTCCAGTTTTGGGCGCAACATTTCAGGAAGGATGTGGACAAATTGGAGAGAGTCCAAAGAAGAGTGGCAAAAATGATTAAAGGTCTAGAAAACATGACCTATGAAGGAAGATTGAAAAAATTGGGTTTGTTTAGTCTGGAAAAGAGAAGACAGAGGGGACATGATAACAGTTTTCAAGTATGAAAAAGGTTGTTACAAGGAGGCAGGAGAAAAATTGTTTTTCTTAACGTCTGAGGATAGGAAAAGAAAATGGGCTTAAAGTGCAGCAAGGGAAGTTTAGGTTGGACATAAGGAAAAACTTCCTAACTGTCAGGGTGGTTAAGCACTGGAATAAATTGCCCAGGGAGGTTGTGGAATCTCCATCATCGGATATTTTTAAGAGCAGGTTAGACAAATACCTGTCAGGAATGGTCTAGATAATACTTAGTCCTCCTGCCATGAGTGCAGGGGACTGGACTAGATGACCTCTCAAGGTCCCTTCCAGTCCTAATATTCTATAATACCACGTCTCTACTCCTACTTGAGATTCCCCTATTTATAAACCCAAGAATTACATTTGTCTTCTTTACTACACCATCACACTGGGAGTTCATGTTCAGTTAGTTATCTGCCATGACCGCTACTCTTTTTCAGCATCACTGCATTTCAGGATACAGCCTCCACTCTTCTATGTTTTTTATTCTCAGATGTATTACCTGGTATTTGGCTGTTTTAAAAAATACATGTTGTTGAAGAGCCCACCTTACCAACTGAACCAGGTCAGTCTGTATAGCTGACCTCTCACAAGCATTATTTACCAGTCCACCAACATTTGGAATCACCTGCAAATTTTCCAGTAATGATTTTATATTTTCTTTCAAATCACAGATAAAGACTGAACATACCCATTTTTTTAACCTTTCCTCATAGATCATTTTTCTAAACTTATTATTTTTTTGTTCTCTTCTGGACTCCCTCCAATTTGTCCACATCTTTCTTAAAGTGTAGCTGGAAACAGTATTCCAGGTAATGCCTTATAGAAGTCTAAATAATTACATGAAGAGGTACTTTATCCATCTCGTAATCTCATTAAAAAAGTCAAGTTTCTTGTTAAGACTTATTTTCCATAAAACTATGCTGATTGGCATTAATTATGCTACTATCCTTTAATTTTTCACTGATTTCATCCCATTTCAGCTTTTCCATGATTTGGCCCGGGATCAATAGCAAGCTCACTACTCCATATTGGTTATAGTTACCAAGATCATTCCATTTACTCTTTTGAAATAGTGGCAAAACATTAGCTTTCTTCCAGTTCTTTTTTCTACAGGCTGTCAACCCTCTCTAAACCTTGTACGTACACACACAAATAAAAGGTTGGATTCTGAAGAACAATTCTGCAGCAAGGGAATGCATTCTGCAGCTGTGGAATCATGGATAGACAAGGTCCTGACTATTCACAAATAGTTAAGCCTCATACTGGCACAAGGAGTTACAAAACTTTACCTTAGGGATGCTGGCTTTATTCTTTAGCGAACTCTTTTTCTTCTCATTATAAGGAAGTTGGTAAAAATAGCTAGTACACATTTGTGTAGAGGATAACATTATGCAGCCATTTTGATATCAAGCTCAAATTCTAAAAGTTCAAATAGTTCAACAGGTCTACCTGTTTAAACTTGCAACATTTTGCAAAGAATCATCAACATGCTACATAAACAATCACAGATATTAAGCAGCCTGGTCAGTCTACTGCACTATCTCTGGGGAGAGGTGGGGCACAACACTGCAGGAGCAAGATGAGTTGAGTTCTTGACCCACCTTGCGGGGAGGGGCTTTGGGCAGCAGGCTCCAGCGGCAGCACTCCAGGAGTCTGGCCGTGTGGCCCCAGGCTCCAATCAGAGAGCAGTGGGTACTGACCCTCCCCCAACCCCGACTCTGGACACGGGGCCTTGGCCTCCAGCTGTGGGGCTTCAGCCTCAAGCCCCTGGTTCCAGCAATGTGGCAGCAGGTGTTGGCCCCCAGCTGCAGTCCCAAACTCCTGTCGCGCAGTGGCAGGTGCCGACCCACAGTTCCAGCCGTGCAGCCTCAGGCCCTGGCGCTGATCCCCTGCCCCAGCTGCACTGCAGCAGGCACCAACCCACAGCTCTGTTCCTGGGCTCTGGCCATGTGGTGGCGGGAGCTGGCCCCGGGTGACAACCCCTGACCCCGCAGCAGTGAGTGCTGGCTCCAGTCACACAGCCCCAGGCTCCGACACCCAACTCTGGGCTCTAGCCATGCAGCAACAGGCACTGGCTCTGGGAACTGACCCACAGCTTTGGCTGCATGGCAGCGGGCTCTGATCCCTGGCTCTGGCCACGCAGTTCCTGGCACGGCCGCACAGCAGCAGACACCAGGCCCTGGCTCCGGCCACATGACAGTCGAACTCATCACCCATCTCCATCGCCATGGGCCCCCGCTGCCTCCCCAGCCCTGCATCCATCCCTCCCACCCCATTGCCCTGGGCTCCTGCTGCCTCCCTGGCCCCACATCCATCCAACCATCACCTCTGGCCCCTGCTGCCTCCCCATTCGGCTTTTCCTCACCCCATCCAGGGCTTAATGGGTCCTGGGACTTGCTGAGAAAAGTTATATAAACGAACATGCAAGTATCACTTTTCACAGCAGATTTACTAGCTATCTGTGAAAAGTGATACTTGTGAGTTTGTTAAGTATCACATCACTTTTCATAGTCTCCCAGGTAGCTACTAAGTGTGCTGTGATATTAACAAATATACAAATATCACTCCCAAAGAGGGACGCAGCATTATTATTTTGACTGAGTCTGCCAAAAAACCCTACAACTATAAATTACAATGATTTGGATGTGTATCTGTGCATATTTAATTGTTTTTCCTAAACTTAATTAAGTATTTTAGGGGAAAGTGTCAATGCGGCCACCAGTGAGAGTTGGTCTGCACTCTGAGGCCACCAAAGAATTTGTTGCGAGAACCCCTGTCCTATACTCATCCCTATGGTATATGAGTGTTTACAACTGCTGACTGTCCTTTAGTTCAGTAAGCTATATTTATCATAGTAATAAATACTGTAATTGGACTCCAGGAGAAATTCTGACTCAGATTACTGGGAGAAGTTAGTAATTAGCACTGCTTTGCAACTATCTGCACTACCTTAGTACTCTTACATATTACAATATAAGCCTCTTAAAATAGACTAATCAGATAAAGCCAGATTTATCGGGCTTATCCCAACTCTCATTTTAAGTGGACAGAATTTTCCTAAGCAGGCATTTGCTTTCATGGGGGGAAAAATGCAGAAGATAAAGAAGTTCAGCATTTATACTGCATTTCCTAGTGTTTGCCAAGTTAAAGTAACAGAGAAACTAACTAAAGAGGTCTTGTATAACGTTAATTCTGAAAAGGAATGGAAGCTCCTGAAATGTAGGAGGGGTGACATGACAAACCTGTTCATTATTTCTTTGGAGCCACTACAGAGTTCTGTGGGAATGCCTAAACCTTCATACGATATATAGATGCAGTCAGATTGCTTCTCAAAGTTCTTTGAAAAATAACATAGCCACTTGCCCAATGTTGAATAATGGTCTCAAGTTGCAGTGTGTGTGTGGGAGGGGGAGGGGGGTGTTAGGTTGGATATTAGGAAAAACTTTTTCACTAGGAGGGTGGTGAAGCACTGGAATAGGGAGGTGGTGGAATCTCCTTCCTTAGACGTTTTTAAGATCAGGCTTGACAAAGCCCTGGCTGGGATGTTTTAGTTGGGGATTAGTCCTGCTTTGAGCAGGGGGTTGGACTAGGTGACCTCCTGAGGTCCTTCCAACCCTGATATTCAATGATTCTATGTTAACTTGGTAATTTTAACTCTGAACATCTCCAAAAATGATGGGCTAAATAAAGGACAAATTGCTTACGAGATTCCTTTTTTCCAAATGTGAGTTAAAACTAATGCTAAAAAACCACACACACACATGCAGACACACACACAAAGTATTATGACACTTCTACAAGAAACATGAGTTATGTTTAAATAAGGAAGTGAATACAATATCCAACAAAAAAAGAACTATATTTATTTTACTAAGAGGTACATGGCAATCTGATTTATTCTGATGAGGAAACACCACATTAAGATGAAAGCTCATGCTCAAATTAGCCCAGTGAACCAAAATAAATAATTTTCATTCCACAAAAATACACAGATATGGAGATCATGCCTACGGACTGCTCAGAAAAAATAAGAAGTAGACAAAACTTCAGGTGATATTCTGAAAAGTGCTCAGTGTTGCCCTCATTCTCTTCCCACTGAAGAAACTCCCATTGACTTCAACGTTGAGCACTTTTGAAAATACCACCCCAAATATCTTGATAATTGAACAAGATAAAGAATTTTTTTTTAACTCAGATGGTAACTTTACATTGTCTCAAAATGTATCCTAATTCCCACCTCACTCAATGAAAGCATTAAGAATATCAAACACTTTATTATAAATGAATGAAAGCACATTCAGGGTGTTGTAACAGAGCAAAAAGCTCTAACATGACATTTAATTTTTTCATGTTGACACATCAAGTCAACATGGTTTCTTGCATCTACTTGTCCATCTGCTTAAGTGCCAGAGCAGCTCTGGGAATTGTATTTAAGTGATGGTACAAAGCATACAAGGCTGCACAAATTGTGTGCACAAATCCCATATAGGTGATGATAATAAATTAGATATATAAATAATACAAGTTAATGTTTTTCATATTTAAAGATATACATACACATTAATCCTTACAACCCCAAAGTGAAAAAAACGGTTACTAACCTTTCATAACTGTTGTTCTTTGAGATGTGTTGCTCATGTCCATTCCATGAGCAGCTGCCAGAGATTTTTCCCTTAGTGGTATCTGTAGGACCGACTTTAGCTCCCTGGAGCCATGTATGTATGCGCCGATATAAGGGGTGCTGCCGGCTCCACACCCTCTCAATTCCTTCTTGCCGATAACTCCAACAGTTGGTAGGAGGGTGAGTCATGAAATGGACATGAGTGACACATCTTAAAGAACAACAGAAAGGTTAACAACTGTTTTTTCTTCTTCGAGTGCTTGTTCATGTCCATTCCATGCTGGTGATTCACAAGCAGTACCCTCGAAGGTGGGCTCAGAGTTTCTGGACATGCTGGGCTAGTCTAACCTGGCAACACTTTAACGTGCATTGTATGGTCGCAGCGCTCTAAAAAACCCACCTCCACGAGGGGTGTAGCTCTCAGTGCTAATGCACTGTCTACATTGGCGCTTTACAGCGCCGCAACTTGCTGCGCTCAGGGGGGTGTTTTTTCACACCCGAGTAAGAAAGTTGCAGCGCTGTAGCCCAATGATTGCAACACAACTCTTCCAAAACTGGTATCGTCACAGGCCTGCTAGATGATGGCATTGTAAGGCACAAAGGCATGAACTGATGACCATGTTGCGGCTCTGCAGATGTCCTGGACTGGTATTTGCCCAAGGAATGCTGCTGACAAAACCTGAGCTCTCGTGGAATGAGTGGTTATGATGGCTGGATGCGGAACCTTCGCCTGCTCATAGCAAGCCCAGATACAGGCGGTTATTCAGGACAAGATTCTTTGGGATGACAATGGCAGCCCTCTCATCCTTTCTGGTACTGCTACAAAGAGTTGTGTAGAGTTGTGGAAGGGCTTAGTCCTCTCGAAATAGGGCTCACCTAACATTTAATGTATGGAGCTGACATTCCTCAGGGAAGAAGACAGGCAGAAAGATGTCCTGGTTGTTGTGGAACTGTGACACCATCTTTGGTAGAAAGGCCGGATGGGGGCGCAGCTGGACCGTGTCCTTGAAGAACACCGTATAATGGGATTCTGACATTAGGGCTTTGATGTTGGAGACCCTTCTGGCCGAGGTGATTGCCACCAGGAAGGCGACCTTCCAAGAGAGAAGCAGTAAGGGACAAGATGCTAATGGCTTAGAGGGAGGCCCCATGAGTTTCAACAGGACCAGGTTTAGGTCCCATGGGGGAATCAGGTTGTGAATCTGAGGGTATAGTCTTTTGTGACATTCTGTACCTTGGGGGAGCGTCCTGTAACCCCCATAGTCCTCATTTTTATACAATCATGATCTTATATATAAAACATGCCTTGTAAAGTATCAGGGGAAAGGCTATGACCTGCTGAAAGTCATTTCTCTATCCATATATGTATATCATTAATACATATGAAGTTATGAGAATTGTGTTGTATGGTTATCACTAAAACATGCTGTAAGTTGGGGAATCAGCCAGATATTAGCTCCCCAGAGGCAAGAGCAAGGAAATTAACCAACACCCAAGCAGGGTATCAATCAACCCATCAACAACCATTGTCCAGCAATGACTCACCTGCATGAGGCCACACCAGGGGAATTGCTCAATCTTGCCTGGAGACTCAGCAACGCTCCTAGACATGCCTGGACTTTGTGCTCCCCAAGCACATGGGACTGAGGTTATAAAACAGATACAGTGGCCAGATGCGAGGCCTTTTCTGCCCCCACCTATACTGCAAGCAACTAAGATACTGAGAAGAAGACAAGACTCCAAGAGAGGAGATTGGCCCAGATTTCATGGGTGAAATCTGTATATTAAGGATTGCAGTGTCCAGTGGGGTGAGAAAAACTGCTTAGTCTAGTTGTTGCCCAGTCTAGTAGGGTTGAGACTGCATGCTTATATTTTATTTCTTTTGGTAACTAACTCTGATTTTTTGCCTAGCACTTAAAATCTATCTTTTGTAGTCAATAAACTTCGTTTACTGTTTATCTTTACCAGTGAGTTCGTATGAACTGTGTGGCAAATCTGTTCAGGTTTCGCAAAGTGTGACAGGTGTGTTTCATGTGGAGGTGTGACACCTCCAGGTGAATGGTGTGTTTCATGCAGAAGTCCTACAGCCAGAGGGCCTCTTCGGACAGGGCTGAAAATCGAGCTCCCTTCTGCTTGTTGATGTAGAATATTGAGGCTGTATTGTCCATCAAGACTCATACCAGCTTGCCTGAGATTTGAGGAAAGAACACCGGGCAGCCCCCCTGACATTTATATGCAGGGAGAGTTCTTCCTGGGACCAGAGGCCCTGAGTCCTGAGACTGTCAAGTTGGGCTCCCCACCCCAGGTCTGACACATCTGAAACCAAGGTTACCGATGGATACAGGGTGGCAAAGGCTACTCCTTTCATTACAGAACAGGCTCCACCAAGCCAGTGAAGCCAGGATTACCAGCAGAACTGTGAATATTGAGTCCAAGTGGTGTGTGCTCAGGAAGTAGACTGACACCAGCCACATCGGTAGGAGTCTGAGGTGTAGCCACGCATACTGCATCACTTAGGTACATGCTGCCATGTGGCCCAACAGTTTGAGGCAAACCCATGTGGTTGTAAGATAGTGGGTTGTGACCTCGGTGATCAGGTGCAATATAGTCCGGTAGATAGACCTTGGCCTGGGTGGAGTCAATCAGTGCCCCAATGAACTCTATTCTCTGAACCAGGACCAAAGTTGACTTTTGCTCATTTATTAATAAACCCAGTGCCTGAAAGGTGGCCCATACTATAACGATACAGTGCTGAACCTGAGCCTTTGATCAGCCAGTCATCCAGGTATGGGTAGACTTGAACACCCCAATGTCTGAGGAATGCTGCAACCACCACCATACACTTTGTGAAACCCGTGGGGCTACTTAGAGGCTAAAGGGAAGCATGGTGAATTAGTGGTGGCATTGACTCACCACAAACCTGAGGAATCTCCTGTGCCCACGCAAGATGGAGATGTGGAAATAAGTGTCCTTCAAATTGAGGGTGGCGTACCAGCCTCTTGGATCGAGGGAGGGAATGATGGAGGTGAGGGAGACCATGCAGAACCTCAGGTTCTTGAGGTATTTGTTGAAGTGAGGCAGGTCCAGAATGGGCTGTAGACCCCTTTTGGCCTTCGGGATTAGGAAGTAAAACCCTTTCCCTCTCAAGTCTCGAGGAACCTCCTCTACAGCGCCCATACATAGGAGGGCTTGCACCTCCTGAATAAGAAGCTGCTCATGAGAAGGATCCCTGAAGAGGGACAGAGGCTAGGGATGGCAGGAAAGGGTGGACAAAAACTGCAGGGTGTATCCAGCTGCTATAGTACTGAGCACCCATCAGTCCAATGTTATGCAAGACCATGGTGGGTGGAAGGATGACAGGTGGTCCAAAAAAAAAAAAAAAAAAAAAAGGGGGTGGGGGGGGGGGGCTCCAAAGTCAAGACTGGTATGCTGTCCTTGAGAGTACCTTTCTAAGGCTTGCTTGTCGCTGCCAGTATAGCTACGTGAGCCCGATTTGGAGGCTGAGGCAGAAGGCAGGGGCTGACATTTATAGCCTTTTCCCTTTCTTTAGTAGGGCTCCTGCCTGAGGGGTGCTGGAAATCTGGGAGGCTGCTGGGGCTTCTGGGAGGATGGAGGCATGTAAAAGCCCAGGGACCGAAGCATGGCCCTTGAGTCTTTGATGCCGTGAAGCTTGGAGCCAGTCTGTTCAGAGAACAGGGAGGTACCCTCAAAGGGGCAGTAATGGATAGACTGCTGCACCTCATGAGAAAGGCCCGATGACTGGAGACACGAACAGCACCTCATGATGACCGCTGACACCATCGTTCTGGTTGCTGAGTTGGCCACATCCAAAGCTGCCTTCCTCCAGGCATCCTTCTGCCATCTTGCCTTCCTCCAAGATGGCCATGAACTCCTGCCTCGACTCCTGCCACATGGAATCCTTACACTTGGCCATTGAGTCCCCCAGATTAAAACTATACCTCCCCAGCAGAGCCTGCTGGTTAGAGATACATAGCTGGAGGCTACTCATCAAATAAACCTCGTGTCCGAACAGCTCCAGTCTCTTAGCCTCTATTTTTGGAGGTGCGCTCAACTGCCCTTGTCTGTCCCGCTCATTTGCAGTCGACACCACCAGGGACCCCGGTGCGGGGGAGGGGGGCATGCATAGAGGTACTCAAACCCACTGGCCAGGACATAGTATTTTTTCCTCTGCTCTTTCTGAGGTAGGGGGCAGAGATGAAGGGGTCTGCCATAGCACTCTGACAGGTTCAAACACTGCCTCATTAACTGGCCGGGCCACTCTGGAGGGAGCCACTGCAGCCAGGATATTAACTAAGCTGTGCACAGACTCCTTCAACTCCTCAGCTATCAGCCCCAAGTTTCTGGTGACCTGTTTCAGGAGCTCTTGATGGCCCCTGTAGTTGTTCAGCAGGAACGGTTACTAGGGCCTGCGACTGCCTCATCGGGGACAATGAGGAAGTGGCTAGCACTGACGGAGGGAATGCTTCTTCTTTCTCCCCCTGTACCACTTCCAATTGGGGCCACTTCTGGGACATCGGTACCAGAGTCAGGATCAGGTCTTGGGTAGAATGAAACAGTGGCTTGCCTCTTGGATACCACCAAGTATGAACAGGAACAATGGATAACGGGTCCCACTACTTGTGGAAACCCCCATCGGTTCCAATACTGCCACTGTATTGGCCAGTGACAATCACTGGCTGGAGGGCTGGTACTAAAGTCCGGTGCGTAGGTCGTGTACCGATACTTCTTCAGTGGAGTGAAGGATTCCCCCTTGGACTCTGAAGAGGATTCTTCCCTTGGAGACCCAGGAGGCACCATACCTGCTTCCTCCTCCAGTTGGTGCCAGGGAACTAGTGACCAATGACGGGCCGGAGACTGTTGAAATGGGATCATGGAGGGTTTTCCTGTGGGTGGTGCCATAATGGTCAGTGTTGCGATGGTGCTTACCACTCCTTAATCTCTTCTATCCACAGGAGCTCTTTGCTGGAAAACCTCCGGAGTCAAAGAGGCCCACAGGCGTGAGGTCCCATGACCACTCCAGTCGGGAGTGGGTCCCGAACCAGATTTGGCACTCTAGGCAGAGTCGCCAGAGACAACAGTGGCTCTGGAGAGGACGAATGGTCCAGCGTGGATCTCAATGCACTAGTCACTCCGCACTTATCCCTCTTTGGCACCAGAGAGTGCCCTCTCTTGGTGCACTGTTTCTTATGTTTCTTCCTTGGCACCAGAGATGAAGAAGCGTGCCAAGCAGAGCATAGTGCCAGTGGAGCACTTTACACTGAAGCCGAAGTGCTGAGCACCGATTCGGAGCATCTTGGCTCTAAGGTCAGTGTAGCGGGGTGGTTACCCCGCTCCGGCCTGGAAGGGGTTAAAGCAGCCCTGGAGAGGGCTGTGGCAGAGAAATGCTAGGCTGATTGGGGGAAGCAGACACAGGTAGGGCCACACCCCAATCAGGCCACAGCTGGTCCTATAAGAGGGCTGAGGACCAGAGACAGAGAGTGGTGGTGAGTGGTTTATAGACTGCAGTCTGCCCCAGCGAGCGGGGGCTAAATGCTGATTGGCAGTAGCCACTGAGGCAAGGTGGGGATGGAGGGTTAGGGGTTCCCTTGGGGGAGGGGAGAGACCCAAATTGTGGGTTACTGCTGGGGGCAGGATCCTGACACTGGGGCCTGGGAGGGACACAGGGGACAACGGCAGGTGAGACCCCGGCCTACAGAGGGCGCTCCATGCTGAAAGAGCTAATTCCCTAGACGACCAACAGGAGGTACGGTGCTGGTGAGTCATCGCCCCACCACAGCCAGTCTCAGGGCTGCCTCCATGAATGAGTATGGCCTTCAGACAAATGTCTATATCTTTTTGAGTGCGCAGTCTGAAGCCTCTGCAGATCTGGCACTTCTCCTTAACATGAGTTTCTCCGAGGCACTTTTTAGATAGCTAGAGTACAAGTCACTCACCGGCATGGGCTTGCCACAGGAGGCATACGGATTGAGGCCCAGCCCCTGTGATGACAGGGACCACTATTCACATTATGTACACTAATACTAACTAAGAACTATATACACTAACTACAAAAATTATACAATATAGTACAAGTCCAAACGACTGGGAAAGAAGTCTTGCAAGAGGGATCATTCCAAGCAACCATCACGGGCGGTAAGAAGGAACTCAGAGGGTGTGGAGTTGGTGGCACCCCTTATATTGGTGCATACACATGTGGCTCCAAGGGGCACTAGAGCCAGTCCTACGTATACCACTAAAGGAAAAATCTCTGGCAACTGTGCATGCAGCACGCACGCACCTAGCATGGAATGGACATGAGTAAGCACTCAAAAAAGAATAAGTAGTAGATAGTTCTGTTTTAATAGTTTAATTTTGTTTACTTTTGTGGAAATAGTAAGAGACCTATTATAATAATATTAACTACTTAGGGCCATATACTGTTCTTTATTAGAAGTAGAATTTCCAATTACATCAATGTTCTTAAGGTCAGGCTTGACAAAGCCCTGGCTGGGATGATTTAGTTGGGTTTGATCCTGCTTTGAGCAGGGGGTTGGACTAGATGACCTCCTGAGGTCCCTTCTAACCCTGAGATTCTATGATTCTATGATTCAATGGACCCAGGACAAGGCGTGTCCCTTAGAATCACCTTCACCAAGTAATAATAATGGTATACATTAAATGTGGGTCTATACTACTGGTTTTAACAAACATGAAGCCTCTTTCCAAAATAATACATTTCTTCTAAACTGTTAGAGAAGTTTGGATCCATGCTAAATAATGAACTCTCAGAATACAATTCATAGTGCTGGAATAAAATGTTAAATGCACTGCACCATATATGTTATATGTTCTGTTCTGTAACTATACACAGAGCAATCATGCCATTTATATATATATAGGTTCATTTAAACAGCCATCTTGTAATTGATCACAGATTCAGAGATATTAGATTACTTTCTGTAGTTTCATTTTCTAATATTTTAATATTTGCACTTCTAGGTAACGTGAAAATTACAATTATCATTTGTGCACAAAACTGTTCAGGCTGAATGTTTTTAATTTTACTTGATTAAACCCTTTCTTGCATTTTATTTTGTTTAATTTATTTATTTTATTGGTGGAAGTTAGGAGACTAAAAATGTTGTTAATCAAATTAGTCTCCATAGGCTCAATCCTGAGCTTTGTCACCTCCCATTGAAGCTAATGGGAGTGGAGGGTGCTCAGCACCTGGCAGGATTCAAGGCCCATGTTGACTTGAGCTAGGAATCTAATGAACAGAGTGACAATTAAATAAGCTCATTGGACTCTCAAACCCTCTTAACTGGAGTTTGACAAGTTATTTGAAACTCTTTTACAATGAGGTGGACAAAAACTGATGCTCCAGTGGTTGTGTCTTCCAAAGGGTCCATTCCTATTCTGAGCTGAAAAGAATTCTCTTTCACTGCCATCTGTGACTGCTTTAATGAATGTACTGAAGAAAGCAATTTTTAAATACATAAAATCCATCATTTTCTTTTCCTGTGAATAGCTGTATTTTATGTTCTATATTTTCTCCTTTCACTTGATTTTAAAACCTAAAACATGTTTGATCAGAGTTAACAAGATAGCAAACTAGGGACTTCCTTTCTCTGCTTGAACAATGTCTCTAAGTATTATCTCACAAAAACGATGCCTTATTCATGATTAAATCTATTTTCACTCACTGATTTTAAAGCAAAATTTATTTTAACATGTAAAGTAACTGAATGAAGTATTTATATTAAAAACACATGTCTCAGTTGGCATCTTCAAAACTGTGGAATTTTTCTGCATTTTGTGATTCAGATAACCAACACTAAAATGAAACATGATTCAGCTATGCGTCAGTTTATCTCAGAAGATTTTATTTTAAATTTGAGATCAGAAAGTACCCAGCAAAAATCCCCTTTTCTTCACCCTGGCAGGCTTCAAGATCATATTCTGTAGAGTAGAACCTCAGAGTTACGAACACAAGAATTACTAACTGACCAGTCAACCACACACCTCATTTGGAAGCGGAAGTACACAATCAGGAAGCAGCAGAGACACTCATCCACCCAAAAGATGGCAAATACAATATAGTACTGTGTTAAAAATAAACAACTAAAAAAATAAAGGGAAAGCAGCATTTTTCTTCTGCATACTGAAGTTTCACAGTTGTATTAAGTCAAGGCTCAGTTGTAAACTTTTGAAAGAACAACCATAACGTTTTGTTCAGAGTTACGAACATTTCATAGCTACGAACAACCTCCATTCCCAAAACCCTTCATAAAGCATCTCAGCCTAATACACAGGTACTTTCTTTGCAAGGCTCAACACATAAGTAAAAAGAAAGGAAGGACAGCAATATGGAGACTAAAACAGATTCTTCCCCCCCACCCCCGCCATATTATCCTCTTAAAAATATGGTAAATTAAAGCTACAGATCAGTGATGTACTCCAGTGGGTGTGACTATCGCCCATGGAGCTTTTTAAAAAGCATAACATTTTCAAAAGAATGTCATAAACCAGACTCAATTTAGACATATACATTGTGCAAACTAGAACGGTATACAACTTCATTGTGTGGGAAATACATATTTCTAAACCTTGATGATCACCTTTTCCCTGCTACCTACACAAAGCACAGGTTCAAAATAGCTCAGTTCTGATTTTTCTAGAACACACTGTAGCTATTGTAGGTTTCACAGTAGTAGCCGTGTTGGTCTGTATCCGCAAAAAGAATAGGAGTACTTGTGGCACCTTAGAGACTAACAAATTTATTTGAGCATAAGCTTTTGTGGGCTACAGCCCACTTCATCGGATGCATGTAGTAGAAAATACAGTAGGAAGATATATATATATACACACACACACACAGGGAACATGAAACAATGGGTGTTACCATACACATTATAAGGAGAGTGATCAGTTAAGGTGAGCTGTTGTCAGCAGAAGAGAAAAACAACTGTTTGTAGTGGTAATGAAAATGGCCCATTTCCAGCACTTGACAAGGAGATGATAGTTTTAGGAAGGCACTGTGTTCAGCAAGCATCTTCCACATCACAGCACGTGTCTGATGTTGAATCCATACAAATGCATATTGCAGCCAATCAGTACCAATATTTCTGAAGAAAACACCAGGTAAATAGCATTCGGTTAAGCAGGCAAAAGTAAACAAGGAATGACATCAGCAGCAGCAGACTATTACATCCTGTTTTTATTTTTGCTGGCTTGGGGGGGGGGGGGTGTCGTGTCTGTGTCTCTCTCAATCTATCATGCTACAATCAAGGTACCTCATCAGGAACTACCTTCTGCCATAAACTAAGAGCTACAAGACATTTTCTTGAATACAGTGGAAGATGTGCAAGCATAATAATAATAATGGTCATTAACCTAAATATTGTAGTTGTTGCTGCGTATGAAAAAGAGGTAGCTGCCATTTCTTTGTTTCATTCTCCCAGTTATTTCCACCAGAGTTCCTTTCTACTCTTCTTATCCTCAGCTTCCACTTGTGCTATGTCTCCCCGGCCAACCACCACCATTTTATCATCCCTCTCTTACCTCCGTTTTTCTCTTCTTGAGTCTCTCTTCGTGCTTCCTTTCCTACCTCCTTGATGGAAGGACCTAGTTAGATGCCCACTGGGCAGATAATTAAAAAAAAGTTCCCTAATCAAAGAGTACTTACTTAGGGGCACCAAATTAACAGACACATTTTGAACCATGGTTTAATTTTATAGGCAATGCAAAATCTTGCAATAGTTTGCCCTAGTGACAGCAATAGAAACACTGTGTTACTACTGTAACTTGTGTAAGTAATCTTCCCATTTACAGATTTTTCACTAAACATGGTATATCTTGTGATATGGCAAAACTGACACTTCATTAGTGTCATTTTTCAGCATAAAAATACATTGGATACTACGGTATGGATTTCCGCCAATAACACCGCACTAGAGAGACCGATTCAGACAACAGGGTTGGTCACCTCACCCCCCAAAACAAAACACGTCAGGAAACAGCTCATTCCTGGTAATATTTTAGTTGGTTCAGTACTAATCAAAGGATCTTGTAAAATTTCAAACAGGCTATGCTGTAGAGACATAGCACTACTCTCACTTGTATCTGCTATGTTTTGTATTCTCTCCAGCACCAAGTCAGTCATGTATAATCTCTGTGAAAAGTTTAATATATTTTAATGGTAAATAATAGATAACAGTGATGGATTGGGGGATCTGTCTGCAGGGCCGGCTTTATTATTGGCGGGGCCCGATTTGAATACCTGGCAGTCCAGGGCTTTGGTGGCACTTCGGCAGCGGGGGGGTCTGCTCCAGGTCTTCTGTGGCACCGAAGGAACCCCCTCCGCCGAAATGCCGAAGAACCCCGGAGCGGACTCCCTGCCGCCGAAGACCCTGGAGCAGACCGCCGCCAGGTGAGTAAAAAAAATAATTCAAAAGGCACCTAAGGCGTGAGGCCCTGGCGCAGGACCCGATTCCAGGGAATCAGGCGAATCAGCCTAAAGCTGGCCCTGTGTCTGTACAACTTATGAATTCTGGTTGGTATTATGAAGTTTCTGTATCATGGAAAGCCCCCGTGTTGATGTGTATCCAACCATTGACAGGACCTGCAACAAGTGCACACCAGACTGACGACAATGGGGAGTAATTAAATTTAAACACTGAGTACTGATTAGACAATAGATACACTAAAGGAGGTTTGTCAATCTGGGGAAAAATACTTCCTCCTTAATCTGAAGGGGAAGAATGTAGAGCAATGGAAAATCACCAAAACAGAAAAAAGAAACAAGTGACTATAGCAAGTTTATAAAAGGACTTTCAGGAAGGGAGGTTGGGGGACAAGATTCACAAACTTTGGGCAGGAGGAAGGAAGAGCATGGACTGTCCAAGACCAGAGGAAGCAAGCTGTTCTAGGGAGAAAGGTTTGATGACCCCAGCCCAAAGCCCTAGAGTTGTGAGGAAACTGAGGATTTGTAAAGATCCATGTATTTCTGGTGTGATTAAATAAAGAACAATAATGTGGAAGAATGCTGTACAAAATGCTGTACATTTACCACATGATCCCTGGAAGAGGTAAACCCCAAGGTTCATACTTTCAGTGGGATTCTAGGAGAAGGTATGTCTAAACTACAGTGAGTCTGACAAGTCAGTAATGGTTCCAGGGGCTAGGTAGGGGACTGTGTGGTCACAGCTCTCAGATTGGAATGCTTGATTGATCATCTTCACCTCAAGAACATTCCCAGGGACCTCAAACCAGGGACAGTGGCGGGGCTCAGTTCAGATTCCAGAAACTTAAAACACCCAGGGATTCTACAGCTGATTCGCCTCAGAGCAATCTGGTGGGCCACAGGCAGGAGGAGGGTTGTGACAATACTTAGGCATTTCTTCAGTGGAATGTGCTTCTCGTATTTGTACTCTGGGCTCAATTCTCTAAAGCCTAAAAAAGTGAAAGGGGCAACAATAAAAACAAAATACACATTAGGATTAGTGTTTTCTCTCCCCTCGCGAAGTTACAAATGGACCGTAAGAAGCTATCGCTCCAAATAGTTGATAAAACAGAACAAAGATAAAGCCTCAGAAGATTATTTTCCCCTGCATGAGATAAGATCAGAGTTGGACTTTTCCATTACACAGGTTAAAAAGGAACTATATTACATTTAACATCTCCATTTTCTTTGGCTTCACACAGAACCAAACAAATCAGGAACAAGTTTCACAGAAAAAGGAATCCCTATTGTGTACGTTTGCTACAGGCCTGTTCTTATATAGTATGCTACATTAAAATTGGCACACTTTAATCACTTGCTAAGGAATTTCCTATCTAGGAGAGAATGTGTTTAAACTGACGCCTGGGCTACACTTGCGCATTATAGCGCAATAAAGCCGCCATGAGCACTCTACCTCACTCCCCGTCAGTACTGGAACGGCACATAGAGCGCTCTGACTCCGCGGCTGGTACTCCACCTCCCTGAAAGGAATAACGTTTGTTGTGCTCTCCTTGGAGCACTGCAGCGCCAGTGTGGACACCTAATACGCTCTGATTGACCTCCAGAAGTGTCCCACAATCTCTGTTCTAGCCACTCTGACTTTTGAACTCTGCTGCCCTATCCTCAGGTGACCAAGCATCAGATCCGCTCTTTAAATTCCCTGGGAATTTTGAAAATCACCTTCCTGTTTGCTCAGCCAGGCGTGGAGTGCTCTCAGCGCACCTTTCCAGGTGGCCATGCCTCCACGCGCCAGGCGATCCCCAGAATGGAGCAATGGCAAGGTGCTGGACATCATCAGTGTTTGGAGGGAGGAAGCTGTGCAGTCACAGCTGCGCTGCAGCCGTAGGAATTACAATACCTTCGGGTACATATCAAGGGCCATGACTGGGATGTGGTGCAGTATCAGGTTAAAGTGAAGGAGCTGCGGAATGCCTTCCACAAAGCCCGCGAGGCAAATGGCCGCTCTGGTGCTGCCCCCACGACCTGCAAATTCTATAAAGAGCTGGACGCGATATTTGGGGGCGATCCCACCTCCACTGCAATGATCATCATGGACACTTCTGAGCCCAGCACAGCAAGGGGGCAGGGAGAAGAGGAGGAGGAGGAAAGTGCGAGTGATGTGCTGAGGTGGTGGAGGGGAGACACCCTGGAATCCCTAGATGCATGCAGCCAGGAGCTCTTCTCGAGCCAGGAGGAAGGAAGCCAGTCGCAGCATCCGGTGCTTGGGGAAGGACAAACAACAGAGGAGGTTCCTGGTAAGCAGCTTTCTTTTTGGGAAGGAAGTTTTTAGGTACAGGCCCTTTGGGCGAGGAGGGTAAGGGCTGCATGCATGCCTAGATGCGGAATAGTGCATTGATGTGGTCTATCACATCGCGGTAATTGGCATCGGTGATCTCTTCAAAAGTTTCAGCCAGAATGTGGGCAATGCGCCTGCGCAGGTTTATTGGGAGAGCCAGCATGGTTCTTGTCCCAGTCAGGCTACTGTGTCCGCACCACTGTGCCATGAGGGGTGGGGGAAGCATTGCGTGTGGGCCAGGGCAGAAGCCGCATTGCAGAAGACGACCCTCCCTTGCTTCCCTGGTCACCCTCAGCAGCGAGATATCTTCCAGGATGAACTCCTGTGGAGAATGTTGGGACAGTGTTCAGTGTAGGTGCCCCCTGCAGCTGTTGGCTCTCCCCATGGCACAGAAACTCAGAGGACAGTACAGCCATGAAACAATCAGTCCCCATAGACTCTGTGCTTACTCACCATTTCTGGGGCTCCCATGGGTTATATGTGCTCGCTTTGGGACACACAAAGTATGTTTTTTGTGACTGCCCTCCTTAAGTGCATAGGAATCATTGCTCTGTGTAGTATGTACAATTCTGCCTCTGTTAAGTGTTGCATTTTGCCTATCTAGGTGCAACCTTGAGATCTCAGCTGTCATTCTTATCACCGGATAACAGAATGAGAAGACTCCAGAAGAGGCCGCGTGTGACGTTATTGA
This sequence comes from Mauremys reevesii, assembly GCF_016161935.1. NCBI lineage: Eukaryota > Metazoa > Chordata > Testudines > Geoemydidae > Mauremys > Mauremys reevesii. Next base: position 75,523,263 of record NC_052630.1, read on the forward strand.
TATAAATTGGGACCATATAGAACATGGGTTGCAACCAAGGTCCTGTAGTGGCACCAAATCTCAGGTAAAGGGGGTCATATAAGGTGTCTAAGACCAGGTTATGGGTTGCTGGTTATGATTATGCTGTCTGTATGCATGTATCATTTTTAGTTGAAGTTATGTATATTGGCTCTATACGGTCTGTATTTCAAGTTGGTGATGTGCTTCTGGGTGATATCCCAGACAAGCTGGTATTAGCTCTGCTTAGCCTGCTTGATGGCCCATTAAGGACCATCAGCTACACAATTGACCCATGGAGAGAAGGCAGACACGCCTTGTGACTCAGCGAAGTATGCAGGGACTGGCCCATGTGACTCCAGACTCCATTTTTGCTGTAATTTTCCACAGTGGGGACAAAGAGGTTCTTACACCTGGAAAAGCCTATATAAGGCTGATGCATCATCTCCATCTTGTCTTCAGTCCTGCTTCTGACCTCTGGAGGGACTTTGCTACAAACTCAAGCTTTACAGAAGGGACTGAACGACCCATCCCAGTGGGGGATGTATTCCAGAGACTCAATTTGAACCTGCAGTTTACTCCAGCACTGCTGCAAGCCTGAACTAAGAACTTTGCCATTACTGTATGTAATTGATTCCATTTAACCAATTCTACCTCTCTTCTCTACCTTTTTCCCTTTGTAAATAAACCTTTAGATTTTAGATTCTAAAGGATTGGCAACAGCGTGATTTGTGGGTAAGATCTGATGTGTATATGGACCTGGGTCTGGGGCTTGGTCCTTTGGGATCGAGGGAACCTTTTTCTTTTATTGGGGTGTTGGTTTTCATAACCATTCATCCCCAGGACGAGTGCACTGGTGGTGATGCTGGGAGACTGGAGTGTCTAAGGAAATCGCTTGTGTGACTTGTGGTTAGCCAGTGGGGTGAGACCAAAGTCCTTTTTGTCTGGCTGGTTTGGTCTGCCTTAGAGGTGGAAAAACCCCAGCCTAGGGCTGTGACTGCCCAGTTTAAGCAATTGGTCCTGATTTGGCACTCTCAGTTGGGTCCCGCCAGAATCGCACCGTCACACCGCGTAAAAGCAAAGAAGTCATGCAGCAGTCTGTAAACAAGCCCTTGTCCCAAAACTCTTCCCCTTGTACCCCTATGTCCCCGCCAACCCACTTTCCCCAACATCTGGGTTCTTACCGCCCCCAGCTGCCTCCTATACACCCATAGCTTCACCACCCACCCATGAAAACTATGACCCTTATCCACTGCACTCAACCCCCCTCAACATGCCTTATAGCCATCCTGAAGTGCAGCACTCAGTGCACAGCACTCCAGACAGGATTCAAGAGTATGAAATCAGGACATACTCAAGCCTATGAGTGAACCGGTCCCCACCCCACCCCTTTGCCCTTTTGGTATTTCTGAGTTACTTTGTTTTTCTTCAATAAATGAATTTTCTTTTCAATAAATAGAGTTTTTTACTTTGAAAACATACTTCATTAGTGCATAAAGCAAAATATACCTTAGCCCAGGAAAGCAACAATCACTGCAAGTCAGTGTACCAAACACAGCCACTGCACTTAACTCCCGTGCAGAGCACCAGACATTACTGTTGGCTTTCAGCCTAAAATTGCTCCCTCAATCCTTGCAGCCCCACTCTGGGCCCCTCTAATAGCCCTGCTCTCTGGCTGTGCACATTCAGCCTCCAGGTGTTGAACCTCTGAGGCTCATGCCTGAGTGAAGCTTTTTTCCCTTCACAAATATTATGGAGGGTACAGTATGAGGATATAACCGCGGGGATGCTGTCTTCAGCCAAGTCCAGCATCCCATAAAGAGACTGCCAGCGGCCCTTCGAACGGACAAAAGCACACTCAGCACTGGCTCAGCCTGTAGTTGAACCATTCCTGGCTGCTGTACAGGTTCCTTATGTAGGGTTTCATGAGCCACAGCATGAAAGGGTAAGCAGGGTTTCCAAGGATCACAATGGGTATTTTGGCTTCCCCTACGGTGATCCTCTGGTCTGGGAAAAAAGTCCCAGCTTGCAGCTTCTTGAAGAGGCCAGTGTTCCAAAAAGATGCATGCGTCATGCACCCTTCCAGGCCAGCCTGCGTTAATGTCAATGAAATGACCACGGTGATCCACAAGCGCCTGGAGAACCATGGAGAAATACCACTTTCGGTTAACATATTCGGAGGCTAGGTGGGCTGGTGCCAAAATAGGAATATGCATCCCATCTATCGCCCCTCTGCAGTTAGGGAAACCCATTTGTTCAAAGCCAGCCACAATGTCAGGCACATTATCCGGAGTCACAGTTCTTCTGAGCAGGATGCGATTAATAGCCCTGCAAACTTGCATCAACACAATTCCAACTGTCAACTTTCCCACTCAGTAGCTGTCTGGAGTTGCCAGCTTCCAGATTGCAATAGCCACCCGCTTCTCCACAGGCAGGGCAGCTCTCAATCTCGTCTCCTTGTGCCGCAGGGTGGGGGCGAGCTCAGCACACAGTCCCATGAAAGTGGCTTTTCTAATCCAAAAGTTTAGCAGCCCCTGATCGTCATCCCAGACTTGCAGGACGATGTGATCCCACCACTTAGTGCTTCTTTCCTGAGCCCAAAAGCAGTGTTCCATGGTGGAGAGCACCTCCGTGAATGAGACAAGCAATGAGACTCGTCAGCATGTTCCGCAGCAGTTCGGGCTCCATTCCCGCAGACCAAAAGGGAAGACAAAGTGCGCGCTGCACACAAACTGTTGAAAGATGGAGCCAAATGTGGATGGAAACACAGGGATTGCTGGGATGCGAAGCGATGCATCACAGGGCGTTGAGACAGGATCCAGAATGCCCCGCACCCCACGCCCCCTTCCCACAAGCCACAGCGCCTGAATGGGAAGAGGTGCTCTGTGGGATAGCTGCCTACAATGCACTGCTCCAAATGCCGCTTCAAGTGATCCGAATGTGGCCATGCCAGTGTGCTTGCAGCTGTCTGTGTGGACAGACTGGAGCGCTTTCCCTGGTGCGCTCTGCGAAGGCTGGTTTAACCCAAAGCGCTCTACATCTGCAAGTGTAGCCATGGCCTCAGTTCTCTAGCTTTGGAGCTTCCATTTCTGGTAGGTTTTTAATCAGAAGAGTGTCTCATTTTTTCCAGCTAAAGAAATTCAACATGAAGACTAACTAAATTACATTTTTTCCTCAAGACACAAGATTTATTTATAAAGATAATTCACGCTACAACAATGTTTAAGCAAATCCAAATCAAACATGTCTGCTTCCCAACACATCTCTAAGAAGAAAAATACAACTGAAACTACAAACAGACATTTGTCTTGTTTGTGTTAGTACTATCAATTCATCACATCCTGAACATAAGAGGAAATAAGTCTCCTACAAGAAGTTTGTAATAGAGATGGATGATCTGGGAAGCAAGCAGTAAAAACAAAGAAGATAGATGGATGGGGTTTATAAGAGATTTCTATTCTGCCCTGGTAGAGGAGCACAACTATTATCTACAGGTGTTTTCTATTTATATGGCACTTATATTTATAGTCATAGTACCTAAGTACCATGATATTTCATATTTTCTAGGGTTGTCAAACGATTGTGTGATTAATCGCGACTAATTTAATGTTAATAATAGAATATTTAAATATTTTTGGGTGTTTTCTACATTTTCAAATATATTGATTTAAATTATAACAGAATACAAACTGTACAGTGCTCACTTTATATTTATTTTTATTACAAATATTTGGACTGTAAAAAAACAAAAGTAATAGTATTTTTCAATTCACCTCATACGAGTACTGTAGTGCAATCTCTATCATGAAAATTGAACTTACAAATGTAGAATTATGTACAAAAAATACTGCATTCAAAAATAAAAGCATGTACAATTTTAGAGCCTACAAGTCCACTCAGTCCTACTTCTTGTTCAGCCATTCGCTCAGACAAACAAGTTTGTTTACATTTGCAGGAGACAATGCTGTCCGCCTCTTGTTTACAATGTCACCTGAAAGTGAGAACAGGCATTCGCATGGCACGGTTGTAGCCGGCATCGCAAGATATTTACATGCCAGATTCGCTAAAGATTCTTATGTCCCTTCATCTTCAACCACCATTCCAGAGGGCGTGTCCATGCTGATGACAGGTTCTGCTCGATAACAATCCAAAACAGTGCAGACCAAGCATGTTCATTTTATTATCTGAGTCAGATGCCTCCAGCAGAAGATTAATTTTCTTTTTTTGATGGTTTGGGTCTGTAGTTTCTGCATCAGAGTGTTGCTCTTTTAAGACTTCTGAAAGCATGCCACACCTCATCCCTCTCAGATATTGGAAGGCACTTTAGATTCTTAAACCTTGGGTCAAGTGCTGTGGCTATCTTTAGAAATCTCACATTGGTACCTTCTTTGCATTTTGTCAAATCTGAATTGGAAGTGTTCTTAAAACGAAACACATGTGCTGAATCATCATCCAAGGCTACTATAACATGAAATATATGGTAGAATGCAGGTAAAATACAGCCTGAGACATACAATTATCCCCCAAGGAATTCAGTCAAAATGTAATTAATGTATTTTATTTAATGAGTGCCATCAGCATGGAAGCATGTCCTTTGGAATGGCAGATGAAGCATGAAGGGGTATACAAATGTTTAGCATATCTGTCACGTAAATACCTTGCAATGCCAGCTACAAAAGTTCCATGTGAATGCCTGTTCTCACTCTCTGGTGACATTGTAAATAAGAAACGGGCAGCATTATCTCCTGTAAATGTAAACAAACTTGTTTGTCTTAGTGATTGGCTGAACAAGAAGTAGACTGAGTGGACTTGCAGACTCTAAAGTTTGGCACTGTTTTGTTTTTGAGTGCAGTTATGTAACAAAAAAGATCTGCATTTGTAAGTTGCAGTTTCATGATAAAGAGATTGCACTACAGTACTCGTATGAAGTGAATTGAAAAATACTGTTTCTTTTATCAATTTTACATTGCAAATATTTGTAATAAAAATAATAATATAAAGTGAGCAGTGTACACTTTGTATTCTGTGTTGTAACTGAAATCAATATATTTGAAAATGTAGAAACATCCAAAAATATATGAGAAAATAAATTTCAATTGGTATTCTATTGTTTAACAGTGCGATTAAAACTACCATTAATCGTGATTAATTTTTTTGAGTTAATCGCATGAGTTAACTGCAATTAATCGACAGCCCTAATATCTTCTAACTATAACAGATGTGAGTCCTTGGAAGTGTAAAGAGTTCATATGACTATATTGAAATGAACAAGACAAGCATGGATTTTTTGGGACAATATGTGTTAAGTGGATTTCCTGGGGAGTGGTGAACACCATGACTCTGGTTCTGGAGAGGGAAAAAGTGCCTTTTGAAGCTACACTCTGAGGAGAGGGCTGTCAACTAGTGACTACCTGTTCCCAGAGACTGGAGACCAAAAGCCCAACTGTATAAAGGAACAGCTCATTTGCTCAGCCTTGGTTCTGGTTCCTGAGCTAAAGACAGATATGAACTTGTAACCACAGGGAAAACCCAGTTGTGGAGTTTGAAGGACTGAGACTTACCAGAGCCCTATGCTGAAATTGGTGGTGATATCCAGTAGGTTTTAGGTTCTTTTATTGCTTTTATACGCATTCTCTGTAATGTTTTTAACTTAATAATAAATGTGCCAGTTTAGCAGGAGCTGTGTGGTAATTTGTAACTGTATTGCCAGCAATGTTCATAGCCCCCAGAGAGAGAGCGCAAAGCACAGGCCTTTTAGGCAGACTGGCTTGCTGAGGATATTGCACTGTAAGGCAGGGAGATGTGCAGCATTAAAACCCCCAGTCAGAAGGGAATGAAACGCAGCTCTTTGCCCAAGAGAGGTGAAACCCAGGAGCCAAAAACCTTTAAGTGGGTGCCCTTAAGCGACCACAGAAGGGAAAATACAGGTGTAGATATCTTGAAACTGACACTAACTAAAGAAAGCCCTCACTTTGTCAGCCACTGCTATCAATGACTAAGCAGATTCCAGAGTTAAGTGGAACATGGAAGACAGTGTCATACTAAACGCATGGAAAGATATTTGTCACAATGTTGTAGATATCTACTTCACCACTGTCACAAATCTAGTTGAACACCCCCTCTTGGGAACTCACAAGACACGGAATCCCCATGTGCTTTAAGCCTCTAGTGTCTGAACAGAGGGCACTGCCCCTAGCTTGGGGTCTCTAGGCTCTCTGAGGGTGCAGACTTTCTATCTAGCACCCCGCCTCCTGAGAGGTGAGATCTCACAATGCAACTGCCTAGCCCCAGGGATCAGTACTGACCCCTTGGATTCCCCTGTACTGTATATATAGTCCCTCCCAGAACTCTGGCCCTGTGGACACTCTGGGTTCACAAATTAACTCTTCAAGGGCATGTGACAGGAACGCCACATAAGATACACAAAGACTTTGCACTAGATCCTAAAGTACCACTGCTTTTTACTTAATAGGACAAGACACAGATCTATACAGAAATAAATCCTACATGCAGTTCCCTGTCTCAGTTTTCTCACCACTCTCAAACATTCTTCGGGTTGGTGGCAGGGTCCTCTGGGAGGTGTCTGGTATCCTTCTGATGCAGTTTGTGTCTTGACTTCTGAGCCAGGGAGACTCTCTCCCCCAGGTCAATTTGATTTCTCTGACTCTGAGCAGGCCCTGCAGCTCAACTGGCCCCACTCCCTACTATGAAAGCAAACCCATCTCTTCCCCTTTCCTGCCTAAAACTTCTTATCTCTCTCTCTCCAAAGCCTTCTGCCTCTGACTCCTCTTTAAACCCCTGCTTTATCACTTACATCTTTTTGCTCTGTTTGGGGATTTTCCACTCTCTCCACTTCACCTCTCCCTGCAAACAAGCTGGATGAAGTAACTTCTCTCACATTCAACCAACCCATTTGTCATTCAGCTGTTTCCACCTGAATAGGTGACTGACCATTGTCCCTGATCTGGCAGAAGTGTGCTTATTACGCTGTCAGCAATGGTGGATTCTACATTTACATAGACACATTCAACAGTGCAGCAATTTTCAGAGTAACAACTTAATATTATCAACTAGAATTCCTAAATGGTAGAGATAGATTCCCCAATTCATCATAACATCCCCTCCTTGAATGTAGCCAAAATACAATCCTGAATCACTGTTATTGGATCCCAGACTAAATATGTTTCAAGAACAGGAGGCAAGCACACAATATGCACTGTAGTCAGCCCAGCAGACAACAGAACCTGGAGTATTAATCCCAGGGGAAAGTGAGTGAAATGACTCATCCATCTGTAAATGAGAACAACACTCACCTACATCATAGTGAGGATTAACCAATATTTGTACAGTGCTTTGAAGCTGTAAATCACTAAAGACTGTAAGCACTAGGTGTTTCTAAAATATATTTCAAAAAGGTTAGTAAGAAGTATAAAAGAGATCCTCGCATTCTTTTTGAAAGAGGTCTCCCGTTGTCAATTAATACAAATCAATACAAAAATTCTTAACTTGGTTTTTGAGTTTCCAAATGATCACATTTTCTATTTATGCCAGAGGATTTTTTGCTTGGGTTTGGGGAAGAGGGGTTAATATGAAGCGCTTCAGAATGGATAGGAGATGGTCACATATTACATACTTTTCAGCAACCAGCCATTTTTGTTTGCCAAATTTCATTTCTTTTTCCTATTTAAAGATTGTTCTTGCTAAGTGTTTTAAAAGATTATTCTTCTATATGGAGGAAGAGATAACCCACTTAAAAAAGCTGTCCAAGTGGTTTAACATTACAGATTTGATCTTCCACTGCCCCAGAATCAGGTTTGTCAGTATTTGCTTTCACAACAGCAGAAGGCGGAGAGGAGAAAAAAATAAGTAATTCTTTAATTGGCACGCTGAGATTTGGTAAACAAAGTTTTTGTACAAAGCTGAAGTATCCCCATTATCCAGGTCCAGAACAAAGCATCTGGCAGAACCTAAGGTAGGAGTGAAACACTATTTGTCCCCTGATTTGAACATCTCTTGGCTTATTCTTTTAACAATATTTCCAGAGCTCCCTTTCTTTTAAGAACTAAATCTTCTCTCTAAAAATTATTTTATACAAATTTGATTTTTCAGAATGATATAGGGACCTCTGGAATTTTCACATTAGGACTCATTTTCCAGTTTTCTTTGCCATGAAGTAACTTCACTGTTCTGTAAATTTGTTACAGTCTGTCTTGCAGGAAGAACCATGTGAAGGCCAGGTGGTGTACAGGAACAACACATCTAGTGGTATTACAGTAACACATATCTTATTAACATGTTTCCTGTGGAAGCAGGAATCCAGAGAGTGCATGTAAATTTCAGCATGCTCTCAGCCCCATTTTTATTACTGAAATAAAACCAAAAAGTGATGATCCTGGTAGCAGTCACAGATAGGAGTTAACAAATCTTACTTGGAAATACTGAAAGAAATGGCTTAGACTAGAAACAAACATTATATTCCAACTTGGAAAGTGTTCTTTGTTTGTTGCACTCACTAATTTAAAAGCCCAATTTTTTTTCAAATGAGATTCTGTGTATGCAAAACCGATTCATGTCACGAGTGCCTGCAGTTAATACTCATGCATTTTGTATTAGGAAATTATACTGGAAATCCTCACTTGGTACTAATGCATTAGTATTAAAAACCCATTGCTGTGTCCAGAATCAAGAGAATTAAAAAGTCTCTTTTTGTGGCAATCTTTACGCTGGTTGTGGGTAACACCTGTACAATATGTATCAGCATGAATCTAAAATGTATTTATTAAACATTTCACAGAATAGGCTAATATCTCTTACAGTTAATGAAGGATCACTTAACGAATCAAACCATTCACATACACAATGGCTAGTAAAAGGAGAGCGATTTTTAAAATAATTTAGTGAACATACTCTCTAAGCTGTTGTGAGTTTTAGCTGTTATTAGAAATGGGAAATTTTTCTCCAATGAAATTTTTTTTTCCCCACTGAAAAATGCAGATGTGATGTCACCACAAAATTTTGCAAGTGTGTGTCAGTTTAGCAAAATTGTTCTGATCACAATAACAAAATTCTGAAAAAATGAAATGTTTCAATTTTTCAATTTGAAATGACATTTCATTTTGAAATTCCCTTTAATTGTATTTAAAAATATCATTTTAAAATGTTAAAATTTGCTCCAAATCTAAAAGAAACACTTTGGTTTAGGCCAAACACATTTTGTTCCACCCAAAACAACATTTTTCAACTTTCAATTCACTAAAAATTTAAAAAAAAATTAGTTTTCAGTTCAACCCAGCAAACCAAAAAATCCATTATTTGCCCAGTTCGAGTTACTATCAGTACCTCTAGTTGTATTCTTTAAGCTATCACATCTTAATATTGCTTGGTTATGTTAAACATAATGGTACCTTTAACAAAAATTAAACTTGTATTAAATGTTTTGATTAGCTAGGTCTCTAGCAGTATCCACAAAATGAATCAGAGGGGTAGCCGTGTTAGTCTGGTTCTGTAGAAGCAGCAAAGAATCCTGTGGCACCTTATAGACTAACAGATGTTTTGCAGCATGAGCTTTCGTGGGTGAATACCCACTTCTTGCATCCGAAGAAGTGGGTATTCACCCACGAAAGCTCATGCTGCAAAACATCTGTTAGTCTATAAGGTGCCACAGGATTCTTTGCTGCTTCCACAAAATGAATGTAAATAAATCTCAAACCAAGAGACAGGCTGAGTAAACTGACAAACACATCCATTTCCCATGATGAGATTATAGCTTCACTAACTTCAATAGAAACCAGGCTGCACAGATCACAACGCAGTGGGCCTGTCAACAGGTCCCAACAGACACCTTTGATCTAGAAGCACATTAGAGTCCGAAATAACCACGAGACTCATTTTTACATAATACAGACGCTGGAAGAACTGTTTTTTCAGTACAATAACAAGGCAGTTGGTAGAGTGTTTAAACAAAACCAAGCAGATGCTCAAGTACAGTAGCAAACAGAATACTGAATACTAATGAACCAGTGCTGTGAGAACAACAAATATACTATAAAAGCTAGCACTAAGGTGAAATCAAGCGCCTGAAATCTTGGCAGAAACACTGAATAGATAAAGCATTTTTAAAAGGAAACATTCTTTTTACTTGAAATTTTCTGCAATTTTTTTTTCAGTACGACTCCAAGACAAAAGGATATTCGATATGACATTAAAAGATATGATAAGCTGCGGGTACTTCTGCACTGTTCCACCAAATGAATACAGTGGTATGAGCCCTACTTGTATCTGTGGTAGCCAACATTAACAGGACATTATTGGGAACTTATTTTTGCACCTATTCTGTTAATAAAAATCATTTTAAAAGCCTGAAAATAACCCCCAATCTACTGATTTAAGTCCTGCATAAGGAGTTTCTAGGGAGAAGGTTTTCAATTTTTTCAGTGACAAAATGGTGCATTATAAAGCAAAAGAGAATATCCAGAAGACATTCCCCATCAGACTGGAATAATTATATAAGACTACTGAAACATCAGACCTAAGACCACTTGACAGTATCCTTTTAAAAATGTTATGTATTGTTTGTATCATATGCCATAGTAGATAAGACATTGTTTTTATAATCCCAATAGAAAGCCATATGTGTCACAGAGCTAAGCTGTCTGCCCCCTAAAGAACAAAGCTAAATACATACTGAAAAAAAGATTATTTTATACAGCAGCTGGTACCCCTGTAATTCAAATTTATCAAATGCCCTCTACATTCCTCCTAAATTCAACTTTAGAACTGGCAGTGTCAAAGGGGGTCAATAATAGCAATACATCATTATAAATATTGCTATTTAACAAATTAAAATTCAGCTAGTTAAAATCATATTAATCAGGTAAAAACTATAATCTCAGAATTAAATATAAAAAGTCAACTATGAATATTTGGAAATCATTTGTATTAAGCCAGTTATTCAAGTGTATTTTGTTTGTTCTCTTGATGGTTCTCAAGCATATACATAGTTCAGTTTATTCATAAAGATTCCTAGAAAAATCCACTACAAGTGCCTGGCACATGGCAACTCAAAGAAAGCATCTATTTTAGATGCACAGCAAGGAACTTCTTTGGCCCACTCTCCCTGGCTAGATAATCAAAAAAGCAAACAAGTCATCAGTATAAACAAGCAGTTTTCCAGGTTTTTTGATCACTGAATCTTAGTACATGGAAAAAGAAACACCAACCTCAATTAATTAAACATGACAGAAACTACACAGAGCCGTCACAGTTTAGCTATGTGTATTTAGAGACTGCATCAGACAAAGTGAAGGGAAGGAAATAAGTGTCAAGTATTGGTGTATAAAAGGTCATTAACCGTACAAAATTCAAGAGAGATCAAAGAGTAAGAAAAGAGGTAACAAAAAAAGGTAGAGGAGGAAATAGGTGTGGGGAGGGAGGACACTTCTAAAAACTAAAGCATGGCACAAGAACAGAGAAATGCTGATAATTTCCAGCAAAGTGCAAAAGAATGTGACAAGGAGAGGTCAAATGAATATTTTGCAAGTATGAAGAAGCTAAAATAAAATCTAGTGGCAAAAATGAGAAGGAATAAATGAATGAATAAATTCAATGTGGTCTTTCTTGGTGTCATGAGACAGAATTCTGAGTCACTAAGCGGGAAACAACATGGCTAAAGCAATTAACTGTTTAATACCCTCCCATCTTGCAGGGTCCTAGGGCCTGGCTTCCAGCCTGAGCCCAAATCTCTGTACCCCTCAGCCTAAGCCCCATGAGCCTGAGTCAGCTGGCATGGGCCAGCCGCAGATTTCTAACTGCAGTATAGATGAATAAAGATGGCGAAAAAGCACTCCCGATAAAAGGATTATGTAAAATGGCCCTATAGTCAGACTTGGGGCAACCCAATATCCTGGGTTGCCGGTTTGGAGAGACAAGAGCTTCTATTTAGGCAGCAGATTTAAAACAAACAAAAGTAAGTATTTCTTCACACAACGCACAACCTGTGGAACTCTTTGCCAAGGGATGTTGTGAAGGCCAAAACTAGAACAGGATTTAAAAAAAAAAACTAGATAAATTCATGGAGGATAGGTCCATCAATTAGCCGAGATGGGCAGGGATGGTGTCCCTAGCCTCCATTTGCCAGAAGCTGGGAATGGGCAACAGGGGATGGATCACTTGATGATTACCTGTTCCATTCATTCTCTCTGGGGCACCTGGTATTGGCCATTATCAGAAGACAGGATACTGGGCTAGATGGACCTTTGGTCTGACCCAGTATGGCCGTTCTTATGTTCATGTTTTGGGTCAGGTAGATGAGTGAAGAGCCTCTCACTCTTAACAAAATTAAAAACAAAGATTGGTGAAATCTGTTGTTAATGTTTATTGACTCCTTCCCCTTCCAGTAGGGCCTAACCTTTGAAGTTGATACACAGAGCACATACTCCAGATTTTCCAGTCAAGACCAACGCCAATCAATCACATAAAAGACAGGACTAGAATTTTAAACTATGTATTATTCCTGCTCTATAGCTCAAAAACTGGATACAATAATTAACAAAATAATCAAAAACTGAGAACAAGGAAAAATAGTTTCACAATGGGTATGTGATGGGCATATAATTAGTAAACAGTAAATTTGTAAGCATCTAGAGAATAGTAGGCTTATAAGGAACAGCTAACACGGATTTGTCAAAAACAAATCAAGCCAAATCAACCAAATTTCCTTCTTTGTCAGTGTTACTGGCCTAATTTATGGGAGGAAGCAGTACACACGATATATCTTGATTTCAGTAAGGCTTCTGACACAGTCTCACATACATTCTCATAAGCAAACTAGGGAAATGTGGTCTAGATGAAATTACTATAAAATGGGTGGAAAACAAGTTGCAAGATGGTACTCAAAGAATACTTATCAACAGTTCACTTTCAAACCGGGGGGACGTATCTAGTGGGGTCCCACAGAGGCCTCTGCCAGATTCCATACTAGTCAATAGTTTTATTAATTATATGGATAATGGAGTGGACAGTATACTTAAAAAATGTGTAGATGACACCAAGCTGGGAGCAGATGCTAGCACTTTGGATGGAATGGATCAGAATTCAAAACCTTGATGAATTGGGCTAAAATCACCAAAAGGACATTACATAAAGACAAGTGCAAACTACCTTCACTTATGAAAGAAAAATCAAATCCACAATTACAAAATGGGGAATAAGTGGCTACATAGCACTACTGCTGAAAAGGATTTTGAGGTTATAGATCACAAATTGAATGAGAGTCAACAATGTCATGCAGTTGTGAAAAAGGCCAATATAATTCTGGGCTGTATTAACAGGAGAGTCGAATGTAAGACACCGGAGGTAATTGCCCCATTCTATTGGGCACTGGTGAGGCCTCAACTGGAGTGCTGTGACCAGTTATGGGAACCGCATTTTAAGAAAGATGTGGACAAATGGGAGAGAGCCTCCAAAGGAGAGCAACAGGTTTTTTTCCTTATTTTAGTGTTGTTTCTTTGTACTTTTAAATAAAATGATATTTTGCTTTAATGCTATTTTAATCTGGATTTGATCATTAATGTTGAGATCTGTCGATCTAAGTCACTATCTATGGCCCCCATCACAGTAGTGTCTGAGCACCTTGCAATCTTTAATGTATTTATCCTCACAACACCCTTACGAGGCAAGGAAGTACTATTCTCCCAATTTTGCAGTTACAGAACTGAGGCACAGTGACTTGTCCAAGGCCTCAGAGGAAGTCTGGAGTGGAGCAGGAAATTGAACCCAAGTCTTCCAAGTACTAAGCTAGTGCCCTAGCCACTGGACCATTCTTCTTCTTCTCAGAGATACTGATACTGGCTGAATTACCCAGATCCAGAGAGAAAAGACAGGTGGGGTACAGTGCGTGAGAATGGAGATGGCACAAATATTAGATGGGGGTCCTTCAATGCAATGAAGAGATTATTTAATATTATGGAGGGGTCAAATCCAGCCTCAAAGGCTGCGTTAGACCTCAGCGAGGATGACTGTGAAGTGGAAAATAGGATACAAGAGGTCTTTCTCCCAGATCCATTAAAAACAAAAAAATTCATCTGTTCTTGCCCTTAGTCACCACCTAAAGGCCTAAGTCCTTTGTTTAGAGCATCACAACTTGTTGCTGTGAAAATAAGTATTCGCATATCATGGTACAAACAAAAGATTAAGACTTGTCAGTCAGTGAAAAATCAATGGGAGGCAAGCTAAGTCATCATCTAGTTTTAATTATTTTTATTTTAATTGAAGGATTGAGATACTTATTTTTCCCTTTATATTTCATAAACCTACCTACTGTACACTAACTCAAGTTATTTCTGAGATATTAAAAAAACTCACACACTGATTTTCCTGGCAGTAGATTAGTCAAAATCTCTTCTTTTCCCCCTCTATCCAACACTATGCCATCTTCTCTAGATATGCTACTCATCCAGGAATTCCAATCTGCGTTTTTTCCTAGATTTACTTTGACACATTGCAAAGGCTCTTAAAATCAGCTATTTTCTCTAGGTTTAGTTAGCTTTGCAATATCTTCTAGATCACATTGTATAAGAGTTATTGTCTCCTGAAATATTACCATCTAAAAGTTTAATGAATTAATGAGGCACAAGGAGCACATGTTTTTTGCAAAGTCAATAAAGAAGAGAAACAGAAAAAAATGTGTTTAGTGTAGTTTTGATGATAAACCTAACATTCATATATAAATCATTTGAACTTATCAGTTTTTCAGCATTCATAAACACAAGCAGTGACCTGTATTAATGTTCTGGACTAGCCCAGTATCCAGCAATCCAAGCTCAGAAATCTCTGAGACTTTTTTAATACAAAAGAATGACTTAAAATCACAAATTACCAGTAATTCCTGCAGATTAGTGAGATGCAGTACAGCAACTATGATCTATAGCAGTGGTGGGCAACCTGCGGCCTGTCAGACCATTTGTTTACATTTGCACAGCTGTCTGCAGCTCCCAGTGACCGCGGTTCACCATTCCTGGCCAAGGGGAGCTGCGGTCCAGGACTGCACCATTTCCCGCAGCTCCCAGTGGCCAGGAATGGCGAACCAGGGCCACTGGGAGCTGCAGACGGCCATCCAAATGTAATCAAACCGCCTGGTGGCCCGCCAGCAGATTACCCTGATGGGCTGCGTGCAGCCCACAGGCGGCAGGTTGCCCACCACTGATCTACAGGGAGTGGCAGCCAATACGCCAAATTTAAAGCTCAGGATACAGTTGTGCATCTTACCACAGAAATACATCCCATGAAAATGTGTTTTATAATATTAAAGTAGGCAAGATTATCCACAAGTGTGCATCATTATTATACCCACACAGCACCTTCACATTTCATTAACATGCTGTTTTATTCACTTTTCTAGAGGATTTGATCTTAAAAGATCTTATGCAAATGCTTAACGTTAAGCAAGTAAGTAGTTCTATTGACTTCAGTGGAACTACTCATGTTAGTAAAGAACAAGCATAAGCATCTGCAAGATCAAAGCCATAATAAAGACCAGACTGAAGCGAGACCCCTGAAGTACCCCACTAAACATGCCCCTCATAACTCATCCCTGCTGTTTTATCACTCTTTGTTTATGGTCTTTCAGCCAGTTCTCAGGCCATGTTTGGTGCTAATCTGAATTCATGCTGAGGGTAAGATTTTGAGAGTCATAACATTTTACTAAAATACAGATACTATGTATCACATCCCCTTTCAGCCACTATATTTTTTGTCGTTCTTTTTTAAATAGTAGTGTTTAGCTTTAATCTTCCTTTCTCAACATTCCTTCTATGTTATCACCCACTCTTGAAATACCTTTGCTAGTTTTCAGTCTTTTACTATACCAAATTCTAGCTTCTTGTTTCGCTATCTAGACATTCCTAAACTACCAACCACTGACTGTCATATAACTAGGGGACAGAGGAAAATTTGTGAAGGACTCTGTCCTATGCTTGGATTGGCAGCAATTATTTCTTATTTATGTACCACTGTACTTGGTGCTGTACAAGACAAAAATTGCTTCTGACAAGTGGTTTCAGGTAGGAGCCAATCATGATATGTGAGTCATATCTGCATGTTAATGATAATAGGTATTGTCTTAGAGATGATACTGTTATCATGACATAATTTGAGTAAGGATTTAAAGTTCCAAAGTTTTCTAATATCTTTCCCTTTCTTTGTTTTGCTATTTCTTTTTCAAGCAGGCTGCACCTACTCATGGGGTTGTTTCTCTTTACTGGTGCAGTCTCTTTCCTATGTACAATAGTAGCTACATCTCCATTGATGTCTCTTGTTACAATCTAGAAATGTATTACAAACATGTAGGTTGCTAAGCATCCACAAGTCCTTTTAACTTCAGAAGAAGTTAAACTCTGAACCTCACAGGATCAAGCCCTATCTGTCATCTGGCTGTCTCCTATCATTCTAATGAGCTTGTGTTTTGTTTTGTTTTGTTTTTGTTTTTTTTAAATGCTGAAACAAAAAGAGTCATAATATGGCAGCAAAGTAAGTTTTTCTTTCCAATCTTAAATCTGTTGGTCAGCATTTTGGTGTTCAAGTAAGCAGCATCTGTTTCTCTGTACATAACCTTATATAACAAAAATCTGCAATCAAAAAGATATGGGATGTAATTATTACTTTTTACTACAAGAATTGACGAGCACACCTTTTAAAAATATCTGTCCTTTTTTTGTCAAGTTACTACCATTTTATTGGTTGGTGTAGGGTTCCCCCCCCTCTATTTTTTTTTTTAAAGATTGAAAACAACTTATTCTTAACATTTTGACTAAAGATCAAAAAAATAAAAGATTATTAATGGATACTGAGACATTTGGGCAAAAAATTGCTTTCACTGAATCCTAGATTAAGAAAATTAAGAGGTGTTTCAGGACCCAAATTGCTGAAATACAATATTGTAGAGGGGAGATTGTTAGAAATATATGATTTTTCCAAATGTAATGTGATGGCTCTAGAACAGGGGTCTCAAACATACGGCCCGTGGGCGGCAGTTATTTTCTGCAGCCCACGAGGTCCTTGCAGCCCCCCCGCCCTCCTCCAGCGTTTACCTAGAGCGGCTCCGGCCTGACAGCACCAGGGACAGGGCAGGCTCCCTCTCTGCCTGCCTGCCTACCCTGCCCCAGCGCCGGTTCGGGAAGCGGACAGAACCTGCACGAGGAGGGGCACAAGGGTGTGTGTTGATGTTGCTTCAGGCACCGCCTCCAGCAGTTCCCATTGGCCGCGGTTCCCCGTTCCTCGCCAATGGGAGATGCTGGGGGCCGTGCCTGAAGCAACAGCAACACACACACCCCGTGCCCCTGCTTCCCCACATTCCAGCCACTTCCTGGACAGCCGTGGGGGCAAGGCAGGCAGGCAGGGAGGGAGGGGCGGGGCCAAGGGCGGCGGGGGGGAGGAGTCAGTAATGCGGCCCTCAGGCCAATGTACTAGTCCTCATGTGGCCCTCATGGTCATTTGCATTTGAAACCCCTGCTCTAGAAAGCCAGGCTTTATTCCTCTCGACCTCTCCCTCAATGTCCAGCATCAAATTAACAATCCTTTTGGAGCCTCTCAGTAGTATTTTTGAAACAGTGAGTTCACTACAAAGCAATGTAAGAATGGTCCTTTCTCCAAAGTGAGCTTTTTCTACACTATGATATCAGCCTAGTAGAGATGACCAGAAGGAAATGATGAAACTAAAAACCTATTTACACCCCCATAGGTCAGGGAGTGATTTTATTTGTGCTCTTCTAGATGGTCAAATGTGTTTGCACTTTCCAAACACCTACTTTATTATTATATAGTGCTAGAAGTGTGGCAGGCACTATAGCTTTGTGTTCAAAAATTACTCGGATGTAACAGCAGCAGGTTACTGAACGTGGATCAATGTCAAAGTCAAACCTTCCCCATTGATTCCTTGTAGCTGTTCAATAAATAATCACATTAGGAATATTAAAGATAGTTTTATGTGATTACAAACAGAAAGAAACAAATGGACTAATTTAAAAAAAGGTAGCAAATGGATTAAATTACATCTACATATTACAGAAGAAATACTTTTTATTCACAGAAAACCATGTTAATAAATAAGCACTTACTGATTCTTACATAAAAACAAGCTATAACTTAATATTATCATGAACAGAATCTCAGCTCCTAATCTTACACATCTACTGCACAGGCATTCAAACCATTTCATAGTGAAGACCACATAACAGCACAGAGATTGTATAAGAAAGGGAAGTGGTCCCTGAGACAAACACACAGACCTCTCCTCCTATTCAAAAGTACATACCATCACTGTGCCTGTTACAACTGCTTACATGGAAGAATTATTAGGAAAGTAATATTTTTTAGCTTCTTTTAATACAATCTATAGAGCCCTGCAAATCTGTGGATATTCGCTTCATATCCACAAACCATTTTTGCAGATAGTGGATCAGATGCAGCTACAACTGCGCAGGACTCTACTCACCGGTGGCACCTGGCCCGTGGCGTCCGGCTCGGGCAGCCCAGGGAGCGCAGCGTGCTTGGGGTCAGTGGCCAGCAGCCAGTGGCTGGGGCTGGGTGGAGTCGGGGCTGTCCAGCACCCACTTGCTGCGCCGCTTCCGGTCCAGCAGCTCAGGCCCCTTGGACAGTGCCAGCATCCCCATCATGGCCTGGCCCAGCAGCTCTGGCTATGCTCCCAGTCCCAGGCCTGGCCTGCCGGCTCCTGAGCAGCAAGGCCTGCCCCTGGCCACGGGTATTGGAGTGGGCGGGGCCATGGCACCCCACTCCTCTGCCCCACTGTGATGCAACACACACTGCTGCTGCCATGTGCCACCGCTCACAAGCACAGCACATGTGACACCCCTCCCCCAACCCCTCCCCTCCACGATGCCCCTTTTCCTCGAGGCCCTGCCCCTGCGCTGTCCCTTACCCCCAGTCTCCACCCTCGCGCTGCCTCTTCCCTGCAAGACCCCGCCCACGCCTTTCTCCCCCCATCACTAGCCCTTGTGAGAGGCCTTGCTGCTGCAGGTGCAGATACAGGTAAAACACGGCTAGTGGAGCCGCAGATGCGGATCCATATATTTTTGTATCCACACAGAGCTCTAACAATCTAGCAGCTAGAAACAAAGAAAGGAGGCACCACCTGAAAAATCAACTCTCCACAAGCTACCAGCTACTGCTCAATAAACCACAGTTGGGAAGTGATACTTTCATGTCCCGGCAGTAGATCTGGACACCCCAATCATCAGGAAGGAGCTGTACCAACTAAAACGCTCCTTTCCTAAGGACTTAGAGAGTAGTTCAAGATCTTTTCACACAATTGTCTTTCATCAGCTCAGCTCTAAGCCAGATCCCCTAACTGAACTTTGATACCATGTATAGAAAATGACTAGAGTCCCGTATTTTTTCAAATACAAAATGACATGAAATAAATTGAAAAAACAGCAAAACAAAACAAAAAATTCATCCTGCAGCAGAGGCTCCTGTCCCATGGGGCATGGCCCAGCCCCCCATTCAAGGCACTGCAACCTGGAGCATGGGGCTGCAGTTCCACTCAGGTTTGGCCTGGTCGTTCCGCCATCACGACAGGGCGACAGTCGGGTCAAATTTGAGTAAGTGGCTTTGTGACCTGGCACACGGGGGTCACAGCTTCATTCTCTCAAGTTTGCCACCATGACAGAGGGGTGCCCAAGACAAACCTAAGCAGTGCTCCAACCCTTTTCAGCAGGCTGCAACACCCAGAGCAGGGAGCCAAGCCCAACCCCAAGGGAAAGGAGGTGCCACTGCAGAGTGAGTGCAGGGTGGGCTTGTTCTGCAACCTCTTACCCCAGGAGGTTCCTGACCCGACCCTTCCCATGCAGATAAATGAAATAACACAAAATTCCTGAAAAATAAAACAAAACTATAAAAAATAAAAAGAATTTCATGGGGCTCTTAAAATTGACTCATGAACTGCCCCATTCCTTTCCTATGATGTATCCATGTTGCCACACTTCAAGGTTTCTCAGTACATGCAGCTAACACTCCACACTCTATCACAACAAACATAGTAATTTGTCATACAATGCTTGAAAGGCATTAATCTTTTATAGTAAATATGGAATTACAAAAAAAAAAATCAGTTGAGTGCCAGCCTGCGTCAAGTGAATTTGCACTATACCTCCCTCTTAAACAAATACTTGATAAGTACAAGTGTTAAATGAACAAACAATACATAACAAATGATAAACCAACTTTTCACTTTAATGAATAAAATTTGCTATGCACTACTATTTGATGAATACTGTAAATAAACATTTTAAAACGGTAGTCTATGAAGTAACTAGTTAGTTAACATTTACACCATATTGCTTGATTTATTTGTACAAATGATAAAAAAGGATCCAAGTAAGCAAAAGTTGGGAGAAAATAACATTTTACAATAATGAGACATCATTTAAAATTTCATTTTATTTCAATTAGGCAGTAACTCTGATCATTGAGATTTAGGAAAAAAATAGAATTTGTTGCCCTTAAATTTAGTTTCCATTGTTTTAAAAAATGTTCAATTCGATATGAAACGAAAGCTCTGACATGTAGTAATAACTAAAAATAACAACACTTTGTACTTATATGGTGCCCTCCATTAGAGGATCTCAAAGCACTTTACAAACATTAACGAATTAAGCCTCCAACAATTATTTGAGGAAGGGAAATATTTCTCCTATTTTACAGATGGAGGCAAAAAAGTTAATTTACTTCCCTAAGGCAAATAAAAAGTCCACAGCAAGCCAGAAACAAGATTCAAGTTTCCTTACTCCTAGCCCAGTACCCTAACAACAAGACAATACTTACTTCTCCCCCAGAGGAAGTAAATAAAAAAAAATCTCAATTTTGGATTGTAAACCACAGACTGAACAAGTAACTACCAAGAGAAGATGGGTTCCCAGTGTGCAAATATACAATGACAAAGATCAGCTATGACCAGTTTGGATACACTCACGTGACCCAAGTCATAGGGCAGAAGCAAAGTGACCATGAAAACAGGAGCAACAGAAGAGCAGAAAAAGAAAGCTATCCAAAATCTCTCATTTAATTGTTTCAACATTCTACCGCTCTATCTAGGAAATGTACAGGCAAACAAGAACACCGGAATATAAGCCATTAATGTATTTGCAATCTGGTGAGTCACCTAAAAGGAATTATGATCTTGTTGTTATTCTCATCTTGGAATAAAACTGTAAGTACAATGAACAGCCAACAGTTTACATTTATGGGAATTAACTGCAATAAGAGTCAGTGTTGAGGGTCAGCATTTTAATGAAAACCTTCTGTTTTCATTATTGTAAGATGTTATTTTCTCCTTTTTCCTCTCCGCATACAGTTGGAAGCACTGACATGTATAAGATGAAGAATCCATAAACTTTCTGCCAAGACAGCACTGGGACTGGGATATGTAATCTCACTAGAGGCAACTGAGGCAAGCTGATTGGAATTTCAGCCTTCACTGAACAATTTGTTTTCTAACACAAGGAAAAAACTGAACATGTCTGGCCCTCTCACAATTTTTCCTACCAACAAAAATTGTACATCATCATAAACAATCTGTGTGCATGCATTATGAACAAAATATTCTGAAAAAGTTAGACGTGTTAGTATATGAACTTCCCTTCAATATAGAATTACTGAGATAATCAATGAATGGCTTCACTGAATAGGCTAAGAAGCTGTTCTGCTAATGTCACAGAGAAAGCATCCAACTACTACACAATATGCACTAACCTAGTATCAGGATTAAACAAACAAATGACTCTTTAGGGCAGGCCCTTTTTTCTAAGTTGCTACCTTAATTGAGTGTATCTATCTTTAGACTCCACAATCAATACCATTTTCTGTTTTTCAAACGTTTGTTAGAAGATTGTTAGCAGCCCACAACACAGTTATTATCTAGGGAAGGAGAAACAATCTACAAACACAGCAATTAAAAGATTGGTAATAGATTTGCCCATATTCTCACTTTTTCCCTCCCACCGTTGTGATGCTGTAATTTGCACTTCCAAAGAATCATGTCCCAGACATCACTTTGACAGAATTGCTCTTCGAAGAAATCCTCTGCATCACTGAGATAGGAAGCCTTGTAATTTCAGACAACCTCCTGCTATTCTCACGCAGAAAATCAAACTGGAAGTATCACATGCATCCGACGAAGTGGGTATTCACCCACGAAAGCTCATGCTCCAAAACGTCTGTTAGTCTATAAGGTGCCACAGGAATCTTTGCTGCTCAAACTGGAAGTAGTAGCACTTAAACTCCCTTGCGATAGCCAGCTCTCAGAATTGTGAATAAGGACTCTGGCAAGGAAGGTAGGGACATTTTTTCCAATGCTAAGCATTCCATGGCACTCCAGGATTTGTAACATTCTATGTATAGTTGCATGGACTTCCTTGAAAATCAGCCAGATTTACAAATCCACATACATTCACAAGGCTTCATAACTAAAATCAGGAACAGATGTAATTCTAACAGCCATCAAGTGATTACCAGTGTTTCAAATTGGGTGGGAGAGGAATCTAACAAGATTCTGAAAGGGATACACAAAAATATGCACACATTTAGTCAACTGACAGCAGAAAATCCCTTAGCTGAACATCTATGGCAGGATTTTTGCCAACTCAGAACATAAACTGATGAAAAATCTTGGGGTCAATGACTCACTCTTCCTGGAAACAGTAGCAGAAAGGGTCGGATGCATGTGAACAAGACAATTGCTGGAAAGATACAGACAAATATTATTTCTAACTAAAACAAAATGCTGTTGGAGTAATAATTGGACCTGTGGGCTCTTCAGCATGAAATTTTCTTCTGATGTTTTCATCACTGGGCCAGCAGAGGGTATGGCTATGTCTACACTGGCACTTTCGTCATTAAAACTTTTGTTGCTCAAGGGTGTGAAAAAACACAACCCTAAATAACAAAAGTTTTAACGACGAAAAGCACCGCTGTGGACAGATCAATTCACACTGAGAGATTAAACATTTTACCCAAGATCACACAGAAAGTCTATGGCAGATGCAGAAATAGAACTCAGATCCTTGGACTCACAATTCTTCCAGATTATACTTTAGCCACAAGACCATCCTCATCGCATTCCATTGCACAGCTCAAAGAAACCTGTATGTCCAACTGAAGAGTATCACTAAGAGGCTACTATTTAGAAGTCCTTGGACAGAGAGAGGATGCAAATGGAGGCTTGGGAGAACATACTGAAAAATATCTATAGGAAATCTGAACATTAGATGAAATAGTGTTCTTCACACTGTATGTGTGAACATACTAGCAAATCAATTCACAGCACATCAAGATTTAAAACTAAAGAAACATTTCCTCAGGCCAGAGGATTATTTTTTTAAGTTTACAGGATACCTATCATAGATTTCTAAATTATTGTTTTAAAATAATAATCAGGACTGGCAATTCTGACAATTTTGAGGGACTAGCTAGAGAGAGAGAGAGACACACACACACACACTAAACAGAACAATTAGTCTGTGGAAATCATGCTGCATGATATGACTGAGGCCAAGAGCTCAGATGGATTCATAAAAGAATAAAACATATGGAAAATGAGACTATTCAGTTACATTGCATAGAATATAAACTGTAAGAAATACAAACCCTCATTCTTCCAAGCATTAGCCAACCATTAATCAATGAGGTTAGGAAGAAACCTCTCAAGTGTGCAGATTACTCTATGCCTGTTCACTATGGGGATTCTTGCACCTCCTTTTAAGCATCTGATACTGGTCTCCATCAGAGACAACATGCTGGACTAGACAGAACTGTCATTAGTGTGAATCGGTATGACACTCTAGGTGTCGGTGCGCCCCTGCGCCTTTGATCGGAGATTTCTGCAGCAGTACTCCTACCGGCCACGCATGCTCAGAGCCTGCCCCCCCGCTCTGAGTATACCTCTAGTGAGCATGCGCGGCCGCTTCCCTCAGTTCCTTCTCTACAACGGAGGCTGCCCCAACTCCAAAGTAGAGGGGCGAAGGGTGGGTAGTGGAGCACCCACAGGGACACTCATCTCGAAGAACGTCAATTACTGCACAAGGTGAGTAACCTCCTCTTCTTCGAGAGAGATGTCCCTGTGGGTGCTCCACTCTAGGTGACTTCGAAGCAGTGTATCTCAAGGAGGTAGGGACTTCGGATCTGGCAGGAATGCCGTAGTTAATACTGCCCTGCCTAATCGAGTGTCAGCGAGAGGGCCCTGAGTAAGGGCATAGTGTTTGACAAATGTGTGCTCGGAGGACCAAGTGGCTGCTTTACAGATGTCAGTCAATGGCACTTTACGTAAGAAGGCTACAGAGGTAGATACAGATCTAGATACAGATCTAGTGGAATGAGTTCTGATCAATGTTGGTGGTGTAACATTTTTTATCTGATAGCAGAGTCGTATGCAATCGGAGATCCAGTTTGACAGTCTCTGGGGAGAGATAGGCATGCCTTTGGAGCGCTCCGCGATGGAGACAAAGAGCCTAGGAGAGTTTCAGAAGGGTTTGGTTCTGTCCAAATAGAAGGATAAGGCCCTGCGCACATCAAGTGTGTGCATTGTGGCTTCGAAGGAGTTTGCATGTGGTTTTTGGAAGAAAGTTGGTAGATGTATTGGTTCATTGATGTGAAATGAAGTGTGAACTTTTGGAAGGAATTTTGGGTGCAGGCGTAGAGTCACTTTGTCCTTGAAGAAGAGCGTATATGGCGGATCTGCCATAAGGGCTGCTATCTCTCCTGCCCATCTGGCAGAGGTAATCGCCACCAAAAAGGCTGTTTTCATCGAGAGGTGCAAGAGGGAGCAGGTGGCTAATGGCTCAAAGGGTTGATGAGTTAAACAGGACGATACTAGGTGAAGATCCCATGGAGGGGTAGGTGGCTTAATGTCTGGATATAAAGTTTGGAGTCCCTTCAGGAAACGCTTGGTGATGGGATGAGCAAAGACCGAGGTATTGTCAACTGTACCATGAAAGGTTGTGATGGCAGCTAAATGGACTCTGATGGAGCTGAAGGAAAGGCCGGATTGCTTAATGCTCAATAGATAGTTGAGTATGCAGGGAAGAGGTGCTGAGGTAGGAGACAGTTGTTTAGTTGAACACCATTCTGTGAATCGTTTCCACTTTCGGAGATAGGTGGTACGGGTGGATTGTGTTCTGCTGTGTAGAAGCACCCTCTGAACTTGGTCGGAACAATCTAGTTCTCGTTGGGAGAACCATGCAGGTACCAGGCTTTGAGATGAAGCATGGACAGATTCGGGTGAAGAAGCCGGCCGTGTTGTTGTGATAAAAGGTTCGGGATGAGAGGCAGTGAGATCGGTGGTCGAATTGACATTCTGGTTAGGAAAGGGAACCACGGTTGTCTCGGCCATGAAGGTGCGATCAAGATCACCCTGGCAAGGTCCGTTCGTATCTTTATGAGGACCCTGTTGAGCAAAGGTATTGGGGGAAATACATAGAGCAAGTCCCGGTGCCACGGGATCATGAATGCGTCTCCGAGGGAGTGTTTGCCCAGTCCCGCCCTGGAGCAAAAATTGAGGCATTTCGTGTTTTTCGCAGTTGCAAAGAGATCTATGGTTGGGAGACCCCAAGTGCGAAATATGTTGTAAATGATTCCCTCATCTATCTCCCATTCGTGGTCCGAAGGGAAACGCCTGCTTAACTCGTTGGTAGTGGTGTTCATCACCCCTGGGAGATAAGCAGCTGATATGCAGATGTGGTTTGCAAGGCACCAATTCCAGAGTTTTATGGCCTCTGAGCAAAGAGAGTGGGAGCAAGCCCCTCCTTGTCTGTTTACGCAGAACATGCAGGCAATATTGTCTGTCATTATGCGGACATGCTGATTCTGGATCAGTGGTAGGAAGTGGCGGCAGGCATTCCGTATAGCTCGAAGTTCTAGAACATTTATGTGCAGGGAGGTCTCGGAAAGAGACCATAGCCCGTGGACTGTTTGGTGAGAGATGTGGGCCCCCCAGCCAGTGAGAGACGCATCGGTCGCCATTATCAGAGTTGGGGAAGTCTGGAGGAAGGGGACTCCAGAGCAGAGATTGTAGGGGACTGTCCACCATAGGAGAGAGTCTTTGACTCGGTAGGGTATGGCCAGGTGTTTGTTTAGTGAGTGCACGTTTGGTTTGTAAACCGTGGCCAGCCAAGCTTGGAAGCACCTCGTGTAGAGACGTGCAGTAGTTTTATGGTATTGAATCGGTCGGGTGGGAGAGATGCCAGCCCGGTTGTGGAGTTGAGACTCGCTCCTATAAACTCCAGGTGCTGGGTAGGACTTAATGTGGATTTGCTTCTGTTTATTTGCAGGCCCAGGGATTGGAAGCAATCGATGGTGAGTTGTGTAAAGCGGAGGGCCTCGTCGAACGTGGAGGCCTTCAGGAGGCAATCGTCGAGGTAAGGGAATATTATGACCCCTTTTTTCCTGAGGTAGGCAGTGACTACCGCTAGGAGCTTGGAGAAAACTCGGGGGGCAGTGAAAAGGCCGAAGGGTAGAACTCTGTATTGGAAATGTGTTGAGCCGAGGGTAAAACGAAGGAAACGTCTGTGGGCCGGGTGGATAGTGATGTGAAAATAGGCATCTTGTAGGTCGAGGGCTGAAAACCAATCGCCCTGCTCCAGGGCTGGAATTATGGTGGTGAGAGTAACCATCTTGCACTTTTGCTTTTTGATAAATTTGTTGAGCCGCCTGAGGTCGAGGATGGGTCGCCATCCTCCAGTTTTCTTTTCTGTTAAGAAATAATTGGAGTAGAACCCCTTTCCCTTGTGGCATTCTGGCACGAGTTCGATAGCCCCCAGGTGAAGGAGATGTTGTACTTCTTGCTGGAGGTGTAGCTCGTGAGAGGGGTCCCTGAAGAGGGACGGGGAGGGTGGGTGGGTGGGAGGGAAGGAGAGGAAGGGGATAGAATACCCAGTTGTGATGACCTCTAAAACCCACTTGTCGGTGGTAATATTCTGCCATTGGTGCAAAAATGGCTGTAGGCAGTGTCCAAAGATAGTTGTAAGCAGTGCATACGCTGAAGTTGGGACGATGTTTACGAGACCCTCGACCAAAGATTCAAATCTGCTTATTAGCTGGAGGAAGCTGGGGCACCCCGGAAGAATTGGGGCGACGCCTCTGGTATCTGGATCTCTGGCGTTGGTGTTGCTGTTGTTGATCCTGAGATCTTGGGAACTGCTGAGTATATGGGGGGTAGCGTGGACGGTGGTAAGGTTGATATCTGTACTGTCGCCTTCTGGTTGTAGGGGTTTGGATGCCTAAGGATCGAAGAGTGGCCCTTGAGTCCTTCATTGAGTGAAGCACCTCATTCGTGGTGGAAGCAAAGAGTTCATCACCATCAAAAGGGAGATCCTCTATGGTGCTCTGAACCTCGCGAGGAAAGAGGGAAGAAGAGAGCCATGAACCTCGGCGCATGACCACCGCCGTAGCGGTGGATCTTGCTGTGGTATTGGCTGCATCCAGAGCTGCTTGAAGAGCCGTGCGTGATATGATTTGGCCCTCGGAAACTAAAGCTTTAAACTGTTGTTTCTTCTGGTCTGGAATATGTTCAATAAAGTCCATGAACTTGTTATAGTTTCTATGGTCGTACTTTGCCAGAACTGCGGTATAATTGGCAATTCGAAATTGTAAGGTTGAAGAGGCATACACTTTGCGACCCAGCAGGTCTAAACGTTTGCCTTCCTTGTTGGCTGGGGTATGGCGGGAATACTGTTGTTTGTTCCTTTGATTGGCTGTGTCTACTACCAGTGAGTTTGGCGCAGGATGTGAGAAAAGGAATTCAGAGCCATTAGAGGGAATGAAGTATTTACGGTCCGCTTGTTTGCAGGTAGGCTGGCTTGTGGCTGGAGCCTGCCAGATGGACTTAGCAGGTTCCAGAAGGGCTGGATTGATTGGTAATGCCAGTCTGGATGACGAAGAGGGTTGCAGGATGTCCGTTAACTCATGTTGGTGGTCTGGTACTTCCTCTAGATTGATTCTGAGGTCGCTGGCAACCCTTTTAAAGAGATCCTGGAATTTCGCAAAATCGTCTGAGGAAGTGGGGGGGGGAGGGGAAGTAAAGCTTCTTCAGGCATTACTTCAGTTGGTATTTCAGTTGGTACTGGGTCAGGAGCAGGATTTAATTGATCCGGAGAATGGGAGGGTGCCGCCAAGTGAGTCATATCATCTGGACGTTCGCGTCTCGTCGAATTGGAATAGCTGGTGTGCTGCCGAGGGAAAGGTGCCCATGGGGCCCAATACTGCCATGGTGGTGGGAAAGGCATAGGTGGAGCCATCCAGGGGTTAACGCACCAGGAGGCAGGATCTCGAGGGCAGTCTGAGACAATTTTCCTGTGCCCGCAGGTGACAGGAATCCAAGGATGGAATTCTGATTGCATTGAAACATCACCCTGTAGTTCAGACTCCTCTTCACTGGAGGAAGGATGTGCAGATCCTGAATCATTGGTAAGGGAGAAGCAATCTTTAAGGAAGGGTGATTGCATCGTAGGTGACACTAATAGGTCACTTGGCTGGGTAAACGGCAGCACTGAGGCAGCTGAACGTGAAGGCTGATAGAAAAACTGTGAGGGAACTCGGGCTTGCACCGGAGTTCTAAGTCTTAGCTCAGTGCCAAGTAGCGCTGTCAATGCCGGTGCTGGAGCCGATGCCGCGCTATTAATAGCGGGCTGCAGTGCCTCCGGGGGGTCCTGGAATGTCGGCACCGTGTTCGTCGTGGTGCCGATAGGTGCCATAATCGAGGCAGGCAACTGAAAGCCTGTCGCCTCGGCACCGGAGCTTCGCACCGCAGCTGAAAGCACAGGCAGGTTTAACGCGATTCCTGAGGAGCCCGGCTTGTCGAAAGTGCTCAGGCGGGGGAGCACCGGTAAGGAGACTGTGGATCTGACCGGAGAAGGTTTGTGTCTAAGGGCTTCTTTTGTACCTGACAGAAGGTGCCCTCGTTTTGCTGCTTTCTTCTGCTTTTTAGCAGTGGGAGAGCTGTGTCGGTGAGCGGAGGCAGAGTCCGCGCCAGGGTCTGAGGCGGACCCTAAGGATTTTTTAAGTAGAATAAGTTTAAGCTTTAGCTCCCTGTGTTTTCTCGCTCTGGAGCTTAGTTTAGTACAGTGAGAACATTTTTGGGGAATATGGGTTTCCCCCAAACATTTTATGCACTGTGAATGTCCATCGGAGAGAGGGATAGCGTCCTTATAGGAGGAGCAGCGCTTAAAGCCTGTGGAGCCAGGCATGTCAGAAGCGCTGAGAGAAAAAAAAAAATTTTTTTTAAACGGTAGAGAAAAAAGATAAGTAACACTAACTAACAACTAACTAACAAGAAACTATCTAACTATAAGTTATTTTAAGATGAGGAAAAGAAATTCTTTAAGGAGTCTGCTGAGCTCCGTCTCAAGCCGGGGACAGTAGAGAAGGAACTGAGGGAACCGGCCACGCATGCTCACTAGAGGTATACTCAGAGCGGGGGGGGGGGCAGGCTCTGAGCATGCGTGGCCAGTAGGAGTACTGCTGCAGAAATCTCCGATCAAAGGCGCAGGGGCGCACCGACACCTAGAGTGGAGCACCCACAGGGACATCTCTCGAAGAAGAACAGAAACTTGTAACAAGATATGTGAGTGGGGAAATAATGGAGATGGATCAATTTTTTATGCACCGTGAAGAAAAACTGTAGAAGAAAGTAGTCCTATAGATATGTCATCTTAAACTAACAAGCCTTTTTACTATTTTTGGTTCACATTATTTGAAAGGAATGCTGTCAAGTAAGAAAAATGTACGCATATATGTAAGCACTAACACACAACAAGAAGCATTCTGTTCAGCCAATACACACGCATTTTTGGTGTGCTAAGGTACAAAGTCCAGCAGTGTATTTCAGAACACCCAAGACGTGCATATATTACCTGAGACACACAAACTCTGGAGAGTGTTGTACTTTTAAAATGGTTTGTTTGCGAAAAATACCCACATTTAAATAATGTAGAAAACAATCCACACAAAAAAGTTCTGGTGTAGTATGCCTGATACAGCTATGGACTATGAAGACTATTTTTAAAGAAGTGTAACTACAATGTACATTTAATACTATAATTGTATAATCTCTAGTATCACTATAATTGTATGATCTCTAGTATCAAATAAATACAACACAAACATACGGTGTGTTGGTTTGCTTTTGTTTAATTCCCTAAGACTTCTCTCCAGTTCATCACCTCTACCTACCCACCATTATTCGTAAGTAATCAGAAGTAGCATCAGGACTTAAGAAGAGAAGCCAATTTCCAGCTATCCATGCTACTCCGATTTTTGAGAGTAGCAGGACTTCAAACAATAAGCAGCAAAAGAAAGAGATCCTGTTCAAGCATAGGGAAAAGAGTTAAGGGAATTTTAAATCATCACACACATTAAATTGCATTTAATAAAACTACAAAATTATCAAGAGAGATTTATATTTAAAAGTGTTATATATCCATGTGGTGTAGTGATCTAGATGATGAATAGGCTGTGTATTCCCTTTTGTTCATGTACAACAGCTTTATTTCCGAAAATTTCCCGTTATTACTAGCTCTGGTGAAAGTACTAGCAAAGGCAAGACTCCAGGCAGCCACGTGAACTTTCAGTACTGTTTCATCTAAACCTGCTCAGAGCAGGTCTATACAACAGGGTGGATGAAACACTAGAAACAGCAAGTGCCCTGGTTACACTAGCACTCCAAGTCATCACTATCAGTGACTATTGGGGCTGCAGTGGGGTTAGCAACAATCCGAAGATTTTTTTTTTTTTTTTAAAGAAAAAAAGGCTAGTGTGCACATGGTCAAGGTGCGTATTCTGAGAGTGACAACTGTATGGGTTCTGGACCTCTATGGGTCAATCAGTTCATCCCTTTCATCCACTGCTTTATCTAAATATAAAAAGATACCATAAATCAGTGGTTCTCAAACTTTTGTACTGGTGACCCCTTTCACATAGCAAGCCTCTGAGTGTGACCCCCCCTTATAAATTAAAAACATGTTTTTATATATTTAACACCATTATAAATGCTGAAGGCAAAGAGGGGCTTGGGGTGGAGGGTGACAGCTGCCCCCCCCAAGGGGTCCCAACCCCCAGTTTGAGAACCCCTGCCATAAATTTTTCACATCTGCCCCTCTGAAGCTTAACAAATATTGATTTTTTTTCTTAAATGTTTTTAGCCTAGATTGAAGTGGCTGTTCTCATAAAACACTTTAATTTACGTTTTGTCTTATGTCAAAACATCTTTATTTTCACATGAACTGATATCAGAACAGGTTAAGGAATAGATGAAAGATGTTGCAGTCAGCAGAAGAACACAAAGCATTGCTTTGGCAGTCACACAGAAAAAAAATGGTTTGTTTATTTTTTAAATATACACCTCTACCCCACTATAATGCTGTCCTAGGGAGCCAAAAAAATCTTACTGTGTTATAGGTGAAACTGCGTTATATCGAACTTGCTTTGATCCACCGGAGAGCGCAGCCCCGCCCCGCCCCCCCGGAGCGCTGCTTTACCGCGTTATATCCAAATTCATGTTATATCGGGTCATGTTATAGCAGGGTAGAGGTGTATATACATATCTATTATTGAGCATTTTAAAAAAAACAGAGTCGGTAGAACTTGCACCATTTAATAATGAACCTCTGTATCCTTAATAAGAGCCCTTACTCCATCTCATGTTTTGTTATTGTAAAGAGGCAGAGTACTCAGCTAAAACAAACAATTATATGAATTTTGCAGATGGGTAAGAATGGCAGGGTCAAACTCTATGCTTAAAAAGCATGACCGCGTTCTTAAAGTTAAGGCACATGAACAATTAATGGATTGCAAAATAACACTTAATAGGTAACTGGTAAACTTTAACTGTAAGTTTCCTTGGCCATATCAGTTTATCTTTCAACTGATTTGCCTGCCTCCTATGTCCAAAATGCTGGTCATTCAAATAAGTGCAATTTCAAGATCCACCTCTTTCATCTATGCCTCTTCATATGTAGGATGAAGGCAATCTTATATTCAATACTCTGAAGGTTTTGAGGACAGCAATTTAACTGTCACTCACAAGTATAAAGTGAATCTGCTTGAGAAATTGCCCAAATAGGCAAATTCTAGTCGACCTATTTTTTTGTGTTTATAAAACATCTTATAATTGTTTTGGAGCTTACACAAGAAAATCCAGTGTCCTCATAACACAAACACCCCTACTTTTCCAAAGTACCAAAAAGCTGAAAGCATTAACCCGTAACCTTAGCTGAAGATCTGAGCTATAAATTTTATTTTATTTTTTGCACAGGTGTGAATTCAATTTAGTTATTTGTGCTATTAATACGAATTCTATAAATTGCTATTATTAATAAAATTACAGGAACTTTCACTTATATTTTTTGCTTTAGTTTGTGAAGGCAGTATAGCAGCATTGTTAGCCTACTGTTAGTAGGCAATGAAGCAATATTATTATTATTAATCATTTGTATTAAAATTGCGCTTAAGAGCCCTAGTCTTGGACCGGGGTGTCCCATTGAGTCAGGTGCTGCCCAATGACAGAACAGAAAGATAAACCATGCTCCAAACAGTTTTCTATCTAAGTACTGATACCTCTCAAACAGGTGTCTTAGTGTAATATGTTAATTGTATTCCAGATATCACATAAACATCCCAACAAATCCCTTGTATTCCATTTAGCATAACAGACCAACTATCAGACAGGGGGATAAAATGAAGCAATCTTGATTAAACAACTTCATACTATAAAGCTCTAACATTTCTTTTTCCAGTAAAGAGTTTTTACCAGAAAAATTGTCTCTTCATTCCACACTCTTCTTAAATAAATAAATCAGTATATAGTAGGGGTGTCAATTAATTGAAGTTAACTCATGCAATTAACTCAAAAAAATTAATTGCAATTCAAAAAATTAATCGCAATTAATCGCAGTTTTAATCGCACTGTTAAACAATGGAATACCAATTAAATTTATTTAATATTTTTGGATGTTTTTCTACATTTTCAAATATATTGATTTAAATTACAACACAGAATACAAAGTGTTCACTGCTCACTTTATATTATTTTTATTACAAATATTTGCACTGTAAAAATGATAAAAGAAATAGTATATTCACCTCCTACAAGTACCATAATGCAATCTCTTTATCATGAAAGTGCAACTTACAAATGTAGATTTTTTTTGTTACATAACTGCACTCAAAACCAAAACAATGTAAAACTTTAGCATCTACAAGTCCACTCAGTCCTACTCACTGTTCAGCCAATCAGTAAGACAAACAAGTTTGTTTACATTTATAGGAGATAATGCTGCCCGCTTCTTATTTACAATGTCACCTGAAAGTGAGAACAGGCATTTGCATGGCACTGTTGTAGCCGGTATTGCAAGGTATTTACGTGCCAGATATGCTGAACATTCGTATGCCCCTTCATTCTTCTGCCACCATTCCACAGGACATGCTTCCATGCTTGTTTAAAAAAAAAAAAAAGCATTAATTAAATTTTGACTGAACTCCTTGGGGGAGAATAGTACGTCTCCTGCTCTTTTACACCCGCATTCTGCGATGTATTTCATA
Source organism: Mauremys reevesii (assembly GCF_016161935.1). NCBI lineage: Eukaryota > Metazoa > Chordata > Testudines > Geoemydidae > Mauremys > Mauremys reevesii. The sequence continues at coordinate 75,556,857 of NC_052630.1, forward strand.
TTAAAGAAGTCTCGGATGATGACCCAGCACATGTTGTTCGTTTTAAGACCACTTTCACACAGATTTGACAAAACGCAAAGAAGGTACCAATGTAAGATTTCTAAAGATAGCTACAGCACTCAACCCAAGGTTTAAGAATCTGAAGTGCTTTCCAAAATCTGAGATGGATGGGGTGGGGAGCATGCTTTCAGAAGTCCTAAAGGAGAAACACAGTGATGCGGAAACTACAGAACCCAAACCACCAAAAAAGAAAATTAACTTTCTGCTGGTGGCAGTCTGTCTCCACTTCTTTGGATCGTTATCAAGCAGAACCCGTCATCAGCATGGACTCATGTCTTCTGGAATGGTGGTTGAAGATGAAGGGACATATGAATCTTTAGCACATCTGGCACGTAATTATCTTGAGATGCCAGCTTCAACAGTGCCATGACACTGGCTGTTCTGACTTTCAGGTGACATTGTAAACAAGAAGCAGGCAGCATTATCTCCCATAAATGTAAACAAACTTTTTTGTCTGAGTGACTGGCTGAACAAGAAGTAGGACTGAGTGGACTTGTAGACTCAAGTTTTACATGGTTTTATTTTTGAATGCAGGGTTTTTTTGTACATAATTCCTCATTTGTAAGTTCAACTTTCATGATAAAGAGATTGCATTACAGTACTTGTATGAGGTGAGTTGAAACAAAATACTATTTCTTTTGTTTTTTACAGCACAAATATTTGTAATAAAAAATAAATATAAAGTGAACACTGTACACGTTGTATTCTGTGTTGTAATTGAAATCAATATATTTGAAAATATAGAAAATATCCAAAAATATTCAAATAAATGGTATTCTATTATTATTTAACAATGTGATTAATTTTTTTAATCGCTTGACAGCCCTAATATATAGTAATCATCATAATACCTAGCTCTACATATGACAAAAGGCATTTAAAATTGGAAAATGGAGCCCTTTTAGACAGTAGGGAAAAAATCCTAAAATTTCACACCATTTCAACCACCACTGTGCCATTTGTAGTAACAATGATGGGCACACTAGTGTAGAAAATGTACCGTATCATGTTGATTCATCCTGAACTGGGTTAGACATCATGGTACTTAAAATACTGGTGGTTACCTGGAGTCCTGTCCACACTAGCAATCCTTCTACAACAGAGGTGGGCAAACTATGGCCCGTGGGCCACATCCAACCCACGGGACCGTCCTGCCTGGCCCACGAGCTCCTGGCCCAGGAGGCTAGCCACCGGCCCCTCCCCTGCTGTCTCCCCTCCCCTGCAGCCTCAGCCCACTCGCTCCGCTGCCACTGCCGCAATGCTCTGGGTGGCAGGGCTGTGAGCTCCTGGGGCAGCGCAGCTGCAGAGCCCGGCCTGACCCAGTGCTCTGAGCTGTGTGGTGGCGGCGGTGGCGTGGCCCGGCTCCAGCCAGGCTGCGTGGCTGTAGCGCCGCCAGCCATCGGTGCTCCAGGCAGCGCGGTAAGGGGGCACAGAGCAGGGGGTTGGATAGAGGGCAGGGGAGTTCAGGGTGGTGGTCAGGGGGTGGGGTTGTGGATGGCGGTTGGGACAGGAACAAGGGGTTGAATGGGGGCAGGGATCCCAGGGACGGCAGTCAGAAAGGGGGGGGGTTGGATGGGGTGGCAGGAGGCAGTCAGGGGCAGGGGTTCTGGAGGCAGTCAGGGGACAGGGAGAAGGGGTGGTTGTATGGGGCAGAGGTCCAGGTGGGCTGTCAGGAATCAGAGTGGTTGGATGGGGCGGCAGGGGTCCGGGGATGGTCAGGGGACAGGGTGTGTGGATGGGGCAGAGGTCCCCGAGGGGCCATCAGGGAACAGGGGGGCGTTGGATGGGGCAGGAGTCTGGGGGGGGACAGATAGGAGGTTGGGACCAGGCCAGGACCCCCTCCCCTAATCGTCCCTCTACACAGTTTACGAAACCTGATGCGGCCCACAGGGAAAAGTTTGCCCGCCCCTGCTCTACAACTACCATTAGCAGAATTAAACTGCTTGTACTAATGGTGGAAATTTTTACAACAAAGATGTAGTGTGGACACATAAGAGAGGCTACAGCCTGGTTTGCAGCCATGCACCCTTTGTACAAAAAGTACCACAGGAAAGTAACAGCCCTATACTATGCTATAATACTTTAGGTCGTTATTATAGAATAATTGTACATAGTGAGGGGACACACCTCAAAATTATTTGCTTGTGGGACTCTCCTTTTTTCAAAAACAGCGAACTGTTCTGACAATTATGTGCCATCAATAGGCATGTATAGATACAGTCCTCTCTCTTCAACCCCCTCTTTAAGTAACTACGGATCTGATCCTGCAAATACACATGAGAGTAGTTTTACGGATGTGAGTTGTCTCCAAACTGAATGGGGCTGCTCAGGTACCTAAATACACGCAGGATCAGACTTTACTTACATTACTCACTAATCTCTCTTCTTCACCACAGCACCTCCTGCTATCTACTGCTAGCCCATCCCCAGCAGCTCAGCATTCTCTGAGTCCCCTGACACAGGATACCAGGCACAACTGACTCGCACCAAAAGGGACTGAACAAACTGGAAAGTCCTTTTCACCCCTTTCCTCACTCACCAAAAAAACTTGTTTGTTGATATACTGTTGTGGTTCACAAAAAACTATTCTAAAGGCACTTACTGCCATCCCCAATGCCATCTCCCCCCAGCTGCCCCTCATTACCATTGCCAAGCCACTGTAGTGATGGGCACTAGAAATTCAGATGCAGCACTCTCCTAGAGCCCCATCAATTGCCATTTCCACACACCATTGCCCAGCACCTACCCTATTCCCATCCCAATACCCAGCCCCCAACCCTCACGCTATCTCCTATCTCTAGCCCCCTACTGCCCATCCCCAATCTCCCTCCCTAGTCCTCCTCACTGCCCATCCCCAACCTCCCCTTCCCAATCCCCCTCACTGCCCATCCCAATCCCCCTCCCCAGTCCTCCTCACTGCCCAACCAAGCCATCCTCTTCCCAAATCCCATCCCAATTCCTCTCCCCAGTCCTCCTCCCCTTCCCATCCCAATCCCCCTCCCCAAATCCCATCCCAATTCCTCTCCCCAGTCCTCCTCCCCTTCCCATCCCAATCCCCCTCCCCATCCCCCCCTGCCCATCCCCAACCTACCCTTTCCATCACCACCATTATTCCCTTCCCATCCCAATCCCCTCCCCAGTCCTCCTCACTGCCCAGCCAACCTCCCCTTCCCATCCCCACCTCCCCAATCCTCCCCATCGCTCCCCACTGCCCATCCCAAACCTCCCCAATCCCCTCCCCATCGCCCCCACTGCCCATCCCAAACCTCCCCATTCCCGTCCCCATCGCTCCCCGCTGCCCATCCCAATCCCCATCGCTCCCCCCGACCCATCCCAAACCACCCCAGTCCCCGTCCCCATCGCTCCCCGCTGCCCATCCCAATCCCCAGCGCTCCCCACTGCCCATCCCAAACCTCCCCATTCCCCGTCCCCATCGCTCCCCGCTGCCCATCCCAAACCTCCCCAATCCCCAGCGCTCCCCGCTGCTCCCCGCTGCCCAGCCCAATCCCCAGCGCTCCCCGCTGCCCATCCCAAACCTCCCCATTCCAATCCCCGTCCCCATCGCTCCCCGCTGCCCATCCCAAACCTCCCCATTCCAATCCCCGTCCCCAGCGCTCTCCATCCCAAACCTCCCCAATCCCCGTCCCCAGTCCTCCCCACTGCCCATCCCCAACCTCCCCTTCCCAATCCCCCTCTCTCTTCCCATCCCAATCCCCCTCTCTCTTCCCATCCCAATCCCCCTCCCCAGTCCTCCTCACTGCCCAACCAAGCCATCTTCTTCCCAAATCCCATCCCAATCCCTCTCCCCAGTCCTCCTCCCCTTCCCCTCCCAATCCCCCTCCCCATCACTCCCCACTGCCCATCCCCAATCTACCCTTTCCATCACCCCCATTATTCCCTTCCCATCCCAATCCCCCTCCCCATCACTCCCCACTGCCCATCCCCAATCTACCCTTTCCATCACCCCCATTATTCCCTTCCCATCCCAATCCCCCTCCCCAGCCCTCCACACTGCCCAGCCAACCTCCCTTCCCATCCCCACCTCCCCCATCCCCCTCCCCATCGCTCCCCACTGCCCATCCCAAACCTCCCCAGCGCTCCCCGCTGCCCATCCCAATCCCCAGCGCTCCCCACGGCCCATCCCAAACCTCCCCATTCCCCGTCCCCAGCGCTCCCCGCTGCCCTTCCCAAACCTCCCCAATCCCCCTCCCCATCGCTCCCCGCTGCCCATCCCAAACCTCCCCAATCCCCGTCCCCATCGCTCCCCGCTGCCCATCCCAAACCTCCCCAATCCCCCTCCCAAGCGCTCCCCCCTGCCCATCCCAAACCTCCCCAATCCTCCCCATCCCAAACCTCCCCAATCCCCTCCCCATCGCTCCCCATCCCAAACCTCCCCAATCCCCGTCCCCAGTCCTCCCCCCTGCCCATCCCCAATCTCCCCTGCCCATCCCAATCCCCCGCCCCCGTCGCCCTCACTGCCCCGCCTCAACCTCCCCTTCCCAGCCCCCTCCCCACTGCCCATCCCAAACCTCCCCAGTCCCCATCGCTCCCCACTGCCCATCCACCCCCACTCACCCGCCCTTTCGGCCCACCCGCCCCCTCCCCAGTGCTCCCTGCTGCCCACCCCCAAGCGCCTCGGCCCGGCTGGCAGGGGGGCGAGGGCCACGGGCCTGTCCCTCCTCTCGGCAGCCGAACAAAAGCCCGCCAGCCCCCGGCCCCGCTCCCCCGGGAGTCCCTCGGCAGACCAGGAGCGGGTGAATCCCAGACACAATGAGGCGCCAGCAGCGACTCACCCACAGCTCCGCGCCCCAGCTCATGGCGGCTCCGCGGGCAGCGCTGGCTGCAGAGAACGGGGTCCGGGGCGGCTGCACACGGCCGGGGTCTCCTCGGCGACCGGGGCAGGACGAGAGGTGGCTGCGGCGAGTCGGGCTGCGGTGGCTCCACCGGGCTGGGGACAAGGGGAGGGGGAGCCGCGGAGGAGGCTGGGAGAGGGGCGGGCCCGGCTACGGGGGAGGGGAGAGGCCGCCGCTCCCCAGGGAGGCCCGGGAACAAGGTCAGGGCAGCGCTACCTCCTCCCGGAACACGGCCCGTAGGGGAGCCCTGGCCCAGCCCTCTAGGGCTCCTTCCAAGGGGTCTCCCTATGGGGAGGGGGAGCCGGGGTCTCCCTCTGGGGGGTGGGGGCCTGGGGGTGGAAATGGGGGGCTTCCTCGCCCCCCCCCCCCAGGAGAGGGAACGTCCCCCTATGGGGAGTCTCGCGGGCGGGGCTTTTAAGAGGGGGTAACTCTCGGGGGTCTCGCTCTAGGGGAGTCTTTTAGCGTGGAGGGCGGGGGAGCAGGTCGGGGTAGACGGGCTGTTTCCCAGCGTGAGGTGGGGCAAGAGGTGAGCGCCGCTGTTCCAAGGCTTTCTCTGGCAGCGGACAGCTGGCTGCCTCCCCCTGCCCGCTCAGGAAACCTCCTGCTGCAAAAGCCCGGAAGAAAGAGCCCCTCCCTTTTTCTCCTGTACTGATCCCAACCAGCCTGTTCCCAGAGAATCCAGGCAGAGGGAGCGATATAATACTTAATACAACCATTAGACAATAGACAAGTCATCATGCAAATAAAGGAAGTTAAGTGGGATCCTTACAGAAACTTACTGCTGCTGAGCATTGAACTGGGACTGGGAAATTATTCCTGACTCAGTAAGTAAATATAATACATGAGCACAGGCGTTATGTAACATTTCTTCTTATGAACAAGGATATCATGTAATTACAGGTACTCATAAAATCGTGCTGTATGTCACCTGACCAAGATGATCCCCTTAAAGCTTTGTACCTCCCTATAGGCCACGCAGTTCCCCAGAGAATGACGACTCAGGCAAGGACTCAGCTTCTAAATCAATATTGCCAATGCAGTTGTATCTGAAAGCATTATTATTCATCCAACCAGAACTATAGGGAACAATGCTAAGGCTTTGATTAGATACACTATTGTGATGCTAAGAGAGACCTGAAAGGAGGAGGAATCTGTTTTTGACCTCCTTATTTTTATAATTATGCATTAATAGATCCTGAAAAAATCCTTATTTTAAAGTCTCTTTCTGCTTGTTTTGTTTCTGTGAGGTCTTATTTTTCCCATTTTTGTTGATAGACAAGAATAACTCATGACAATTGTATGCTCCCTCAGCTGTTAATTAAAGGGATGTGTTGAAAGGGGACTGATTTTTATTATGATTGTTTAAAACTTTGTTTTCTGTTAACATCTATTTAACTTAAACGTTTGAGAGGAAAAATGTTTAAGTTAAAACTCTTTGTTTTTTGTTAACACCTTTTTAAACAATCATAATAAAAATAAATTCCCTTTCAATGAGGTTTCACTTCCTTGGTATGTATGTCTACCATGGCTAACCTGCTAGCTTTCTAGTCATCCCTAGTGTTTCAGGATAGACAAAATCTGAATTTCTAAGGTTTAAACAAAGCAGTCAAAGAGGGGTGCGGAGAAACACTTTTCAGGCCTTTGTTATATGTTATCATGAAGCAAAGCGGGGGGAATTTAATTTGAAAGTCACCTTTTAGGTAGTGTGCCTCATTGTCTTGTTTAAATAGGTTTAATCTTATAAAGGGACAAAGTTAAGCTTTAATAAGTCTCTGTGAATTCCATCAACTTTCTTTTTTCAGTAAAGCAAGGAATTATCAAAATAATAAACAGATGATCTTGTATGAAACATATGTCTCTGCACAGCTGCTATGATAAAGATCATGGGCCAAATTCATTCCTAGAGTAACTGTTTAAATTAATGATTTTACAGCAGGAAATGGATCCAGCCCCCTGTATGTGTGCAGATTTATGTGAGTGTTGTGCCAGATGTTATGTTCCCTGAAAGCAGGACTGGGGCAATAAAATATATTAATTTAGATGGAATATATGGGTCCAAAGAGTCAAAGGTGTTAACATGACTCTCTCACAGTCCAACATTAAAACAGTTTTAAATAAGGTTCAGAGTTTAGTATACAGAGACCTGAGTCTGCTTAGTACCATGGCAAACACACCATTAAAAATCCTTTTAACCTTCTATTAGATACAGAAAAGAAGGAAAAACAGTTAGCATTTGAAATGTAAAGTATTAAAGTAAGGCTTCCATTTTAGCAATATTCCTTACTCCCCTTCCCTTAGCTGAAGAGAGCTTTTAGAAGGAAAAAAAATACCCTTATTTGACAGTTTCTCACATGGTATCAAAGATGGTAATAACTGACCTTTTGGGTAAAAGAGAAGTTCGTAGAAATGATCTGGAGCTGCTGTTGCTGCTGTTAAAGTTGTAATCCCATTTCATCCCATGTGGTGTTTGTCACCCCTCCCTGCTCCAGGTGAATTCCAGTGTCATCTAGGTACCCCTCTGTGGCCTGGTTATGTCAGGACATCTTTCAGGATCAGGATGACGAAGGCTCAGGATTGCAGCAGACGATGCGGGGGGCAGTCATGATGTTGAAACTCACTCTAGTAACCTCCCTCCATTCTTCTGTATTTTTCCCCCAACATCTCTTTCTTATAAGGACCTAAAAAGAAAGCGATGGATGGAATAGCCCATCCCCTCATTATTTTGTCTACCAATTAGGCCTAATACCCGACTCCTCAATTTTGGTTCGTTAGTCTCCAGACCCACATTTTCTTGTTACCAGGCATGATCTTAACACAGTCCTTGAGTTATATCAGTAGGTCGTTTGTTTGGACTATTTCAGTCCAATTTTCCCATCCACATTTGTTATCATATGTTGTTATGACATCTTATGAACGTTCACAAACTTTTTACAGTTGAGCTCACAGTTAGGGTAAATTCAAACAGATCCCTATATTTTAGTACACACACACACACACACCTCAGATTGCTGCCTGTACTTGGACAGTTAATATTTCATAATTTTAAAGTCCTAAATGCCAAAAACAATTTTATGCAATCTGGATTAACTAATAAATGCACTGTGAAATCCAAATGGTTCTACAGAATTGAAAATATAAACTTTAATGCAATGTTTCCTACTGAGAAGCTCAATGTCTTATGACTGCAGCTATGATACATTCTGTCACTGAAAGCTCCAAGCACAAGAGATCACCAATGTAACAGTAAGTCTGGTTATATTAATATGAATAAAAATGCTCACCAGAACTGCATACACATTTGATTCCTCAAACACTAACAACTCATTCTTAAAAAATTAAATAATTCAAGATAAATTTGCTTTCACATCTAGGAAAATAAATTATCTTTAATAAACTATACATCAGGGGTCGGCAACCTTTCAGAAGTGGTGTGCCAAGTCTTCAATTATTCACTCTAATTTAAGGTTTCGCGTGCCAGTAATACATTTTAACGTTTTTAGAAGGTCTCTTTCTGTAAGTCTATACTATAGAACTAAACTGTTGTTGTATGTAAAGTAAATAAGGTTTTTAAAATGTTTAAGAAACTTCATTTAAAATTAAATTAAAATTCAGAGCCCCCCGGACCGGTGGCCAGGACCCGGGCACTGTGAGTGCCACTGAAAATCAGCTCACGTGCCGCCTTTGGCACACGTGCCATAGGTTGCCTACCCCTGGTATAGATTTACCTTTTTGTTTAGATACAAGGACATGAGAAATATCAACCTTAAAATTTTTATGATTTTGCACTTATTAAAAAAACCTTCAGAAGACAGATAAGTTAATCTACTTCTCTGTAAATGCTGGAAATTTCGGTTCAGATCCTGAGTAGGTCAAAATTAGAATAATGTGTTCACTTCTATACATTTTTTACCACAGAACTCATCTTTCAAATTAAGGTCAAAGTTGTAACTTGTCCCAGTTGTAAGAAATCTTACTGTCAAAGGTGAAAAGAAATGGATATGCTATTACCTTAGGACCAAGATTGTCAAAACTGATTAGTGACTCTGGGTGCCTTAATTTTGGGTGCTCAACTTCAGACAACTTTTGAGTTACCCAACTTGAGGCCCACAATTTTGAAAAATATGACCTGTGTGATTTTATATATGAAAGTTACATCCAGGAGAGGTTCCATCTTAATACTTGCAATAATGTTAGTTGGTTGAAGAGTTGCAAGTATTTCAAAGTGCTGAACTTTTATTTTTTTATGGAACTCATGCATAAGAACTAATTAAATATTCCCATTTCAACCTGATACATTTTACAAAAAATTCACAAAATGTCAGGGGCTTTTCTATTCATATTAATATAACCAGACTTACTGTTATATTGGTGATCTAGTACTGCTTGGAACTTGCAATGACAGAATGTATCATGGCTGCAGTCATCAGACATTGAGCTTCTCCGTAGGAAACACTGCTTTCAAGTTGATATTTTCAATTCTGTAGAACCATTTGGTTCTCACAGTAGTACCATCATGCATTTATTATTTAGTACAGATTGCATACAATTGTTTTTGGCATTTAGAACTTTAAAATTATGAAATAGGGGGTAAAATTGTATACATATGTGAGATCCTCGCCCTTGCTCTGGCTCCCTTCATATCAAGTAGAAGGGCCAGCGTGGCATAAAGCCCCAATGATGGCTGTTGGAGGATTCCCCTAGTGCAGGCAGGCATCACTCCTGAAATCCAGGTACATAAGACAGCCATAATGCTGTGTTTCAAGGACTCCCTCACAAGCCCTGGTGTAGGGAATATACTAAGGATTGATCAGGAAGGGGCACAGCATTCAGTGTTGCACAGATTCCAGGCAATGCTGCAACCCATAGTGTATAATTTAAACAGCCCCTCTGGCCTGTATAACTTATGACAGAGACTGTTCCACTCCCCGAAGCAGCCCAGGATCAGGAGGGTACAAAGTTGTCTTAAAACCACCAGAGCCCCTCTCCCCTGGACTGCAAGTTCTGTTCTGTGCCTCTTGGAGGTGCAATCAGTTCTGCAACTAAATTGTATAAACAATTATGAGGAGATTGGACAATCATGAAATATTCTATAAACAATTGGAGGAAGGGTGGAGTTCTTCCAAAACTGAGAGACAAAAACTGTGTAATTCTTGTATTACATTATTACAGCATTACAACAAAGCAAAACAAATCTAAGATTTTAACAGTGAATGCATTATAGGATTAAAAGCTTTATATAAATATGCAAAATAATATAAAGGCCCTACATTTATACAGCTCTTTCCATATTGTGGGATTCTGCAACACTTTTATATATCTTTGTGTGTTTGTACACACATGAATGAATGAATGAATGACAGAGAGAGGTTCATGCTGCAAAATTCAAATCCAAAACCCACATCCTTCGAACACTTGATTTAAGTGGGGCAAGTCATGCTTAAATCTAAGCATGTGCATATTTGTTTTCAGGATTGGGTCCCAAATTTCTATTAGTTTTTGAACATCTCAAATCTTGTAGTTTATATTCCAGATATAGGGATTAGGTTTATATCCATCTCAAAGATGTCTACATGCCCAAGTACATTTCACTCTTCCCTGAACCATTGACATTCAACTACCTCTTCAGTAGAAAACAGCAGCTGTTTCAGCAGCTCACAGTATCACTACAAAAATAGTTTGTATCCAATTGAAATTACAAGGAAGTTTTAGATAGGCATAAAGTAATTACCCAGACTGAAATTTGAAAAGGACAAACCACTCAAGACACAAATAATCAAGATTCTAATTTTAACTCTAATTAAAAAACAAAAACAAATCCAGCACCACCACCCTAATATCAGGCAGGGGCATTAATTCAATACTGACTTAGAGGGAAGTGTGAGATCATGAATCAACCCCTCTTCTAGCATGATCCTATATTTTTCTTGGAGGACCCCAATCCATATACTGAGCCAGGCTCAAATCTGCTTAGCTTAAAAAATCAGCACCTGAGGACACAGCTGTAAAAGGAGGAAAACAGTCCAGTACAGCTTAGTATTGTTGGAAATATGTCTGCCATTAATAAATCATTTAATTTTTGGAATTCCTGCTGAAGAAGGCAATTGGTCTCCAGTTTTCTATACTAATTGGCTCTTTCCCAAGGAGTTATTAAATCACATTGTAATGTACTGCAGCTTCTACTTCTGCAGCAGATATATATCTCTAAATATATTTTAAGACAAGAGTCTTTTTTTTAATACCAACCAGATTTTAAAAAAAAAATCTCTGCTTACTCTGGATGACATGGGGGGGAAGTTAATTATAAATGTATGGAAGTAATTTGTATACCTGGCACAGGCTCCAGGAAACACTCCTCAAATCATATCATTCTGGTACCCACGCAACCATCATTTCCTTTTAGTGGAAGCTGGTGACAGTTTGCATTTACCTTTGGTTATTTATTTCTATATGTAAATAGATAATTTTTCTCTCATGGTTGACAGATTAGTATAGGTTTTAAAGAAACTTCTGATTTCATTTTTAGACTGAATTCCACTTATTAAAATAATTATCATGTCTCAGTGATTCTGTCCACTTGAGCAGTTGCTGCTCAGTTTACAGCAGTACCTAAGGAAATTAAGTTGACAGAACAGCGATTTGTGTGATTAATTTGGACTAGCAGAGAAACCCCTCTGGCACTCCCCAAAGAGACACTTTCTAAAGACAGAAGACGCTTGCCTTTTCATAGTCTCAAATTTTGCATTTGGGGCTGCCAAAAATGGATGATTAACTCCTGGCTTGATTTGCCCAATTAACTACAACAGAAAAGCAAGATTGCTGTTTATGACCTTTTAACACTGGAATTTGTATCTTTCTATAATCAGAGATCTTTTTTTTTCCTTCCATTATATCCCATCTCTCTTGCTGGATTCTCTTATGGAATCCAGTGGATCAAACATATACTTTCCAGGTACCACCTTCTCTGTATGAGATGCCATTTACCCCAATTTGTGGCAACCTGTAGTTTCTTTGCTGTGTTAAATTGGGATTTTCACTCCTTGCAGACAACTAGGAAATTTCATTCCATTCATGGATTTTTAAAACATCGAGTTTTTCTTCTTTATGATGTATAGAGACAGCATAAAAGGGTTTTTTCCTTGCTTTATTTTTATATTACCCTTTTAAATGATAATTTGTGGGTGGCTTCCTGTTGACAAAATACACCTCTACCCCGCTATAACGCTGTCCTCGGGAGCCAAAAAATCTTACCGCATTATAGGTGAAACCGCGTTATATCGAACTTGCTTTGATCCGCTGGAGTGCGCAGCCTCGCCCCCCACCCCGGAGCACTGCTTTACCGCATTATATCCAAATTCATGTTATATCAGGCCGCGTTATATTGGGGTAGAGGTGTATAACTGTCTCCTGAGCTAAATTAACATGAAGGCTGGTGGCTGGGTGTTTATAAACCCTGGATATAGTTATTACTGAGTTAGCAGGGAATTCCCTCAAGCTGTTATTTTCCTGAAATGTGCTTTTCAACTCTTCACACCTGCATTCTCTGCATGAATACTATAAATCCCTCTGCTTTTATTGGCATAGCCTTCCCCACAACCACCATGGCCTGGCCAACTCCACTCTGAAATCCTCCTCTCCTTGCTGAGTCAAAGCACAGGGGAATATGTAACTGAAGCATGTGCAGCTATGGATCAGGAACTGTACAGCATCCCTGTGTTCTGACAGGCTAAAACAATTCCCTTTCAGTTTAATCTGACATTTACTGCACTACATTCAGTAACGCAACACAAACATCTACACTATCAAAGTATATATATTTATATGAAAGTATTTTGGCACATTCACAAGAGGTCCAACTAAAATATGATAAAATACAAGACAATACAATGGAAAAGGACCCAGTATACCAGAGAAAGATACTTCCCTTCTAAAAAGTAAAACCCTTCCAGTTATTGTTCTCTAGCAGAATCACAAGTCCAGAAGCAGCTTTATTAAATGTTAGGAGAATAAACTATGCTGTAGATTGTCTATAACATTTAAATTAACAAATTCAAAACAAATTTAGTTAACTAATGGATTGAAATAATTGTTGTTAATGCTGTAAGAAGTGTACAGAGCTTTGTAATTGTTTTAACAATGAGCTCTACAGAACTCCTGATGGCGATTATTATACTATATAATTGCACACAATTGATGTTTAAAAACCCTCTGGCAATGTTTTAATTACTCAATGTGACAAGTATCCTAGCTAGGTGGTTAATCTATATAGTGGAACTTTTTAAATAAATGTGTATTTAATTAACATGCTAACTAAACTTCAAAGTGTAACAGGAAGTACAAGCAGTGATTTTTGCATAATGAATTTCTGAAGTCAGGAGACAATTAATTATTGTATTGGACTTGACAGCCACCTACTGGTAAATAACGGAACATAAATGCCTATTGCATTAACACCAAAACAAACAATGACAAAAGAAAAATAATTTCTGGTGTAATTTAAGAACAATGGGCCTGACTGTGATCTCGTTACTGTAGTGTAAATCAGGCGTAATGTGTAAAAATGGTGGGACCTGAGAAAGGCCCAATCCCTTTTGGTCACTGGGACTGAGCCTGCAAACCTCTACACTGCTGCAGATCCTGTGACTTCTCTTCTTTCCCACAATACTCAAAGAACTCAATATATAGCCAGAAGTTTTCCTCTCTAGACTCCATTCTAGCATCAAAGAAAGCCGAAATTGAGTCTGAAAAGTGTCCTCACTGGAAACTTTTCTGCTTTGAGGTATTTTGTAGGAAATCCATGTACTCTGCATTACTACTGAGACTTTGCTGTTATCCCATTAAAAGGATAATAGGACTCAGTAAATAAACCAACAATAGAAACTGAAATAGTGTATAGTAAAGACATACTGTGTACATGGAACTTGTGTATCTCAGTGATCAAAACAATGATCCCATCTAAAGGGATATGCCGTAGCTCTGTCTCTGTGTTAAATCTTGATAAGGAAGCTACTTTGTTATTAGACCGTTTTAAATAATTCCATATAAATAATAGCATAAAAACACTAAAATAAAATTTGAAGAAAGGATTACAATGGGTTTTTTTAAGGGCTTTGAATGAATACAGAGTAACTCCTGACAAACTCATTATTTAGAGTGTCAGATTAAAATTAAATGAAGGCCAGATAAACCCAACTTTTTGATCTCTCAAACAAATATTGTCCTCTTCCTTCTTCCCTTGTAAGTATTCTTCCTCTTGGCTCTTTGCTTCTCACTAGGGTACTTTCTCTGTCACATATTTCCACAGGAAGACACACACACACACACACGCATTTTGCAATTGTTCTGAAAGAATCTAATTTTCTCACTGACTCACTGCTACCTTGGGACTGCTCATTTGCCTGGGCCCAGATCCCCAAAACCTAAGGATTTTGGAAAATGCAAACAGAGGTTAAGGGTCTGATGCCGCTGCTTAGTTTTTCCCATGTTGCATAGTACCATAAAACTATTTCTATAGAAAGGTACTACTTTACAAGAGAAACAGTGGCAGAATCAGGCCCCAAGTGACTTATTAAATGTCAAAGACTCGATGGCAGAACAAAAAGTAGAACCTAAGTCTGATGATTCCAAGTTCACTGTGCCTTATCCAATGAACCACGTTGCAACAAAACCAAAACCTCAAGTGTGAACATTTTCCAGCTTTGGGGTGCTGGAACTCTGGATCCATAGTGGAATTTTGTGGTTTGCGGTCATCTCTAGTGAGTATAATTGTTTGCATCTTTGCATCCTGTACACGTCAGCTTTTGTTTCTCTGTACTGTATCTTGACAGTATTTTGAATTACTCTACTTTATATACAAATTGATTGTATCATACTGTGACACTGTCTAATTAAAATATAACCACGCAAATCATTATTGCTACCACTGTTATATAATTGCAACAAATCTTATACAAAATATAACTTATGGCCAGAAAGGGTTAAACAGCTTGCAGGTTGAATGACCCAAAGCTGACCTTTAAAGACATGTTAGAAAGGTATGTGAATGATAATTAGGGCCATTGTATGCTAAATAGGCTAGAACTTGGAAATGCAAACCTATATTGTTAGAAGTAATACTAATTGTGTGTATCTTAGAAGCTAGCCATGTAAATAGACAATTCCTGTCTGTCACTGTCTGTCAGAGATCAACAAGAAACATTAACACTTAGGCCTGGTCTACACTACGCGTTTATACCGAATTTAGCAGCATTAAACCGATTTTACGCTGCACCCGTCCACACAACAAAGCCCTTTATATCGATATAAAGGGCTCTTAATACCGATATCTGTACTCCTCCCCGACAAGGGGAGTAGCGCTCAAATCGGTATTGCCGTGTTGGATTAGGGTTAGTGTGGCCGCAAATCAACAGTATTGGCCTCCGGGAGCTATCCCACAGTGCACCATTGTGACCACCCTGGAAAGCCATCTGAACTCAGATGCACTGGCCAGGTAGACAGGAAAAGCCCCGCGAACTTTTGAATTTCATTTCCTGTTTGGCCAGCGTGGAGAGCTCAGCATAGGTGACCACGCAGAGCTCATCAGCACAGGTAACAATGCAGTCTCCTGAGAATCGAAAAAGAGCTCCAGCATGGACTGCACGGGAGGTACTGGATCTGATCGCTGTATGGGGAGAGGATTCTGTGCTAACAGAACTCCGTTCCAAAAGACTAAATGAAAAAACATTTGAAAAAATTTCCAAGGCCAAAGAAGCAAACGGAAGGTCTGGGGCAGAGCTGAAAACATGCCGCTTCTACGCTGAGCTGCATGCAATTCTAGGGGGGGTCCACCACCACTACCCCACCCCTGTCCGTGGATTCCGAGGTGGGGGTGGTAATCACAGCCATGGCTGAGGATTCTGCAGACGGGGAAGATGAGGCGGAAGAGGAGGACGAGCTTGTAGAGAGCACACAGCACTCCGTTCTCCCCAACAGCCAGGAGCTTTTTCTCACCCTGACGGAATTACCCTCTCAGCCCTCCCAAGCAACTATCCCAGACAATGAAGCCATGGAAGGGACCTCTGGTGAGTGTACCTTGTAAATATAAGATATGGTTTAAAAGCAAGCGTTTTTTAATGATTAATTTGCCCTGAGGACTTGGGATGCATTCGCAGCCAGTACAGTTACTGGAAAAGTCTGTTAACATGTCTGGGGATGGCGCGGAAATCCTCCAGGGACATCTCCATAAAGCTCTCCTGGAGGTACTCCAAAAGCCTTTGCAGAAGGTTTCTGGGCAGCGCTACTTTATTCCGTCCTCCATGGTAGGACACTTGACCACGCCATGCATGTAGCAAGTAATCTGGTATCATTGCATGACAAAGCCTAGGTGCGTATGGTCCTGGTGATTGCTGACATTCAAGCAACGTCCGTTCTTTATCTCGCTGTGTTATCCTCAGGAGAGTGATATCGTTCATGGTAACCTGGTTGAAACTCAGGAATTTAAGTAAGGGGACAGAGATGGCCATTCCTACTGGGCTGTTTGCCTGTGGCTTAAAAGAAATCCTTCCCTGCAGGTAGCCAAGCGGGCGGGGGGGGGGGGGGGGAAACACGATTGGCGCTGCGCTTTTCCGCGTTTGGCTAGCAGGGATCTATCCTGCTACCAGCCACGCGGTTGAGGGGGGTGGTGGAAAGGAGGGTGTTTAGCAGTGATCTTCCATGATACCAGCCACGGGGTGGTTTCTGCTGCTGCACGTTAACAGGAAAGAAGCAGCACTCAACGGGCTTTGCTTGCTATTTGGGAAAGGAGGGCGCTGGATAGATGAAGGCTGCAGAAGACGAAAGACAATGGCTTACCATGGCCGCATGCAAGCAGAATTCTGATGCCCGGACCTGTGTCTGTGATCTGTAACACCAAAGCCGCAGGCACTCAATATTAAGAAGCAAAATGCGACCTTGTAGTGAAAACACATGTGCTATGTAAGGTGAATAGTGTTGTTCACCGTGAAAGAGTATGACCATTGTTCTCTAAAATGTATCTTTTTAAATACTTCTCTCCCTTTTTTCCCCTCCCTCATGCAGCTGCAAATTTTTCAAGCATCCCTACTCCGTCCCGAAGGCTATCTCAGATAAGGCGGCGGAAAAAAAAGACGCGAGAAGAAATGTTTTCGGAAATCATGGAAGTGACCCGCAATGAAAGAGCGCATCTGAATGAGTGGAAGGACATGGTAGCAAAGTACAGTAAAGATGCCAGTGACCGTGAGGACAGGAGGGACCAACGTGAGGATAGGAGGGATGAACGTGAGGACAGGAGAGACGCTCAAGATGAGAGGAGAGATGCTCGAGATGAGAGGTGGTGGCAGGAAGATCAGCGGTGGCGGGATGCAACTCTGGGGCTGCTGCATGATCAAACTGACATGCTCCGGCGTATGGTGGAGATTCAGGAACGGCAGCAGTATCACAGAGTGCCGCTGCAGCCCCTGTATAACCACCCTCCCCCTTCAGCATGTTCCTTAGCCTCCTCACCCGCCAGACAAGTAAGAACTCGTGGGGGTAGGCTCCGTGCACCCGCCCACTCTCATTATTATGAAATTATGAAATTTTTATAGTGGCCTTTTACTTCCCTACTATTCTCCTCCGAAACCCCACCCGGGCTACCTTGTCAGTTCTCTCCCTCTTTTTATAATTAAGTAATAAAGAATACATGATTTTAAAATGAGAGTGACTTTATTTCCTTAGAAAGCAAGCTGTGATCGAAGGGGTGGGTGGGTGTCTTACAGTGAATGAGTCAATCAAGGGGGGGAGGGTTTCATCAAGGAGAAAGAAACACAACAGTCAGACTATACCCTGGCCAGTGATAAAACTGGTTTTCAAAGCTTCTCTAATGCGCACCGCTTCCTGGTGTGCTCTTCTAATCGCCCTGGTGTCTGGCTGTGCGTAATCAGCAGCCAGGTGATTTGCCTCAGCCTCCCACCCCACCATAAAGGTGTCCCCCTTACTCTCACAGAGATTGTGGAGCACACAGCAAGCAGCAATAACAATGGGGACATTGGTTTGGCTGAGGTCTGAGCGAGTCAGTAATGTGTGCCAGCGCGCCTTTAAACGGCCAAATGCACATTCTACCACCATTCTGCACTTGCTCAGCCTGTAGTTGAACAGCTCCTGACTACTGTCCAGGCTGCCTGTGTATGGCTTCATGAGCCATGGCATCAAGGGGTAGGCTGGGTCCCCCAGGATAACGACAGGCATTTCAACATCCCCAACTGTTATTTTCTGGTCTGGGAAGTAATTCCCTTGCTGCAGCCGTTTAAACAGAGTAGTGTTCCTGAAGTAGCGAGCGTCATGACCCATTCCTGGCCATCCCACGTGGATGTTGGTGAAATGTCCCTTGTGATCCACCAGTGCTTGCAGCACCATTGAAAAGTACCCCTTGCGGTTTACGTACTGGGTGGCCTGGTGCTCCGGTGCCAAGATAGGGATATGGGTTCCATCTATCGCCCCACCACAGTTAGGGAATCCCATTGCAGCAAAGCCATCCACTATGACCTGCACATTTCCCAGAGTCACTACCTTTCGTAGCAGCAGCTTAGTGATTGCTTTGGCTACTTGCATCACAGCAGCCCCCACAGTAGATTTGCCCACTCCAAATTGATTCCCGACTGACCGGTAGCTGTCTGGCGTTGCAAGCTTCCAGAGGGCTATTGCAACTCGCTTCTCAACTGTGAGGGCTGCTCTCATCTTTGTATTCTGGCGCTTCAGGGCAGGGGAAAGCAAGTCACAAAGTTCCATGAAAGTGCCCTTCCGCATGCAAAAGTTTCGCAGCCACTGCGAATCGTCCCACACCTGCAAAACTATGCGGTCCCACCAGTCTGTGCTTGTTTCCCGGGCCCAAAATCAGCGTTCAATGGCTAGAACCTGCCCCATTACCAGCAGGATCTCCAACGCGCAGGGGCCCACAGTTTGACAGAATTCTGTGTCCATGTCCTCATCACTCTCGTTGCCGCGCTGCCCTAGCTGCCGCCTCCTCGCCTGGCTTTGCAGGTCCCGGTTCAGCATTGAGTGCACGAGAATGCGTGAGGTTTTTAAAACGTCCATGATTGCTGTCTTGAGCTGAGCAGGGTCCATGCTTGCTGTGCTATGGCGTCTGCACAGTTCACCCAGGAAAAAAGGCGCAAAACGGTTGGCTGCTGCTGCTTGCACAGAGGGAGGGGTGAGGCTGTACCCAGAAGCACCCGCGACAATGTTTTTTGCCCCATCAGGCACTGGGATCTCAACCCAGAATTCCAATGGGCGGGGGAGACTGCGGGAACTATGGGATAGCTACCCACAGTGCAACGCTCCGGAAATCAACGCTAGCCTCGGTACATGGACGTACACCGCCGAATTAATGTGCTTAGTGTGGCCGCGTGCACTTGACTTTATACAATCTGTTTTAAAAAAACGGTTTATGTAAAATTGGAATAATCCTGTAGTGTAGACGTATCCTTAGATTGATCTTGGGTGAAGTAATATCAGGGTCTATATGTCTCTGAAGTTTGTGATAAACTGCCCTAAGTTAATTTGTGTAACTAATTACTGGTGGTGTTTAGAAAACAGAAGGTTTCATCAAAAGCCTATTGTTTACCCAGGACTGTGTGGTCAAGTGAATGCTAGAACAACAAAGACCGTTGGTTCCTGATTCTGACATCTCAGATCTGCTTGAGGCTTCACTTCATACAGGGGAAGCTTAAGCCATAAGAATTGAGATCCCAGTCCTAAACTGGAATGCCCTGGATAATATATTGGACATTGGAGTATAACCTATTAACTAAATTCTAAAGGAACATTTTGCAACTACAAAGCTCACCATCTCTGCTATGTATCTGAACTTCAAAAATTGAACTCATGTCTGTATGTATATTGATCTTTTAACCTATACTCACTCTCTTTTCTTTTTAAATAAATTTTAGTTTAGTTAATAAAAATTGGCTGTATACATGTATTTGGGTAAGACCTGGAATATTCATTAACCTGGGAGGTAATATGTCCGATCCTTTGGAATTGATAGAACCTTTTCTTTTATATGATTAAATAAGATTTACAGGAATCTTCATCATATTTGACTTAGGTACCTGGATGGGAGCCTGAGGCTGGGCTCTTTACGGGAACTGTGTTGTTTTGAACTTCTGAATAACCAGCGAGGTAATAAATAAGCTGTTTTATGCTGGCTTGGTAAATTTAAGTATGAATTATCCACCAGCTTTGGGGTTTGTCTGCCCCATTCTTTTCAGTTCACCCTAATTGAGTGACCTCAGCTGGCCCCCACTCAGATCCTGGTCACACATACTCTTAACTACTCAGGTCAAAAAGGGGGTAACTAATTTTCAAGGTTTAATTTCTGGTCGGAGAAATTGATGGAGTAAGGTATATTCTTTGATGCCATCTTGTTTACAAGGTTTTACAAAGAATGTACACAGTCCTGTTTCCCTGAACATATTTGGAATCAAAAATAGGAAAGAGTTTCTTTGCTCATAGTTCTAGGCCTCTTTTCAGCCGCCACTGTACCCAAAAGTTCCCCCTCAGCTTTTTTTTCTCAAGGTTATGCTACCTGGGCTTCTTTGGCTGTGTCTAGACTTCTTTGCTCCTTCCATGTCCTTCTATTTGTTTCTGCTGCATCTCTCACTCACAGCCACACACACAGTTCCACTGATCCATCCCACAGACCCACAGTTTACTATATCAGTCTCCAGGGCAAGCCCTCAGGCAACATGTAGTCACCATCTACTCTAGCTGTGCTACATATTTGTGTTTTGGGTAATGGCTCCTATTCCTTCAGCTCTCTGGTTCCACAAAAGAGCTTGACTGTCTGAATAAAGGGCAGCAGTGTCACCCACCAGCTTCAATGAAGATTCATTCATCCCCAAGCATAAAATAAATCGCCCATCATCAGTTATTGCACAGTAAAAACCCTACTCTATGCCATAAAGAGAACAAATGGTGCTAGCCAGCCTGCTCACATCAAGTCACATAAAGATGGGTACGTGATAAATATACCACCATAAAAAGGAAAAGAATCCCAGGCCCATAAAACCCCCTGGAACAGGAACATCTCGGGTACCTACTGTATATGATAGCATAGAAACCATCAGCAACCTGCTATTGCACTGCCAATGACATTATAAATAATCTGACTTAAGCTAGGACAAGAACCACTCATCCTACCCAGTTACAATGACTTAAAAATAGCAGACACTCAACTATACCAGTAAATATTGGACAAAAGTTTAATATATATTCCTTCATTCTATCAGCTATATACATACTCCTCTAGGAGTACCAAAAGAGGTGTAAAAACCTATACTATATATACAGGGCCATCCATAGAGGGATGTGGGGCTCGGGACATAGGTGCCGAGTTTCTATCTGCCACAGAGTGCTCTCCGCTGGCTCTGCCCAGGCCCCGCCCCCACTCCACCCCTTCCCCCAAGGCCCCACCCAGGCCCCACCTCTTCCCACCCCCACTCCGCCCCAGCCCCACCAATTCCCACCCCGCCTCTTCCCTGCTCAGTTCCACCCCCTCCCACGAGCGCGCTGCGCCCTCACTCCTCTCCCCTCCTCACCCAGCACCTCCAGATGCCACAAAACAGCTGATCCACGGCAGGCAGCAGGCGCTGGGAGGGAGCGGGAGGTGCTGATTGGCGGAGCCCGCCAGGCGGCAGCAGGCATTGGGGGGAGGGAGAGGTTGTTAAGGGGGCTCCTCGCCCCCCCGCACCCGCCTGCTGCTCACCTCCCTGTTTGGCTCCTCACCCTGCCCGCCTCCTCTCCCCTCCAGGCACCTGCCTTCTCAAGAAGTGCATGAAGGCCCCCCCAAAACGCAGGGCCCGGGGCAGTCACCTCGATTCGCCGTACCCTAGGGATGGCTCTGTCTAGATGGTAAATGGCAGGAAATATGGTTGACAATGCAAAGCAAACACCAGCAGAAGCTTGCAATTCATCTGTTTGAAATTAGCAATAATATTAATATATGATAACAAAAAAGGAATCTTTCATGCTATCTACAGTACTTGGTGTAGCCTCCAGCAAATACACAGAACCAATCCTGTTGTATGCACAAACTACAGTGCTGAACAGAATATAAATGCCCAGAGACACTAAATAGATTAAATAATCTTCAACGGGAGTTTTATCTGGAGAAGTACTGACTATAGGATTTCTTCCATTTCACAATAAGGGATAGAGTTAATACAGCCTAGTGCTCGGAAAGCACCTAGCATTGGTCTCCAAACTCATCGTACGCAGAGTATGCTACCAGATATCTATAATGCTCATTATGACTCCCTGCAGTGGTGTCAGTTATAATAATAAATAACAACAACCACCACCACCCTACAATAATTTCTCGAACTAGGAGAGTATGGAAGACTGCAGGATTGCCCACACAAAGGCCAAATTCTGGTGCAATGTTAATATCTAGTGCAACTATACTTCAGCATAAGGTCATTTACTGTCTTACTTTATAGTGATTGATCAAACCTAGTGTTACCACCACTCGGTAAAGTAATTCCTTAACATAACATGTACATTTCCTTTACACGTATGAGACCAATGGGCAGAATAAAATAGGAAAGTTCAGGAGTATAAGCCACCCCATTCTTTCTACTCAACTCACTTGAGTTGATTCCCTGACATATGTACAGCATACCAAGAAAAAAAGATACAGTCCCAAGAGAATGTGTCATACAAAGAGCAAAGCATGGCCCTTTAGTCAAGATCAGTGGTTCTCAACCAGGGGTCCGGGGTCCTCTGAGGGGCCCCTGAGTAGATTTCAGGGGGTCCACAAGCAGGGCTGGCCTTAGACTTGCTGTGGCCCAGGGCAGAAAGCCAAAGCCCCACTGCATGGGGCTGAAGCCTGGGGTTCCAAGCCCCACCACCCAGGCTGAAGCCAAAGCCTGAGCAACTTTGCTTCACAGGGCCACCAGTGGTGTGGGGCCCTGGGCAATTGCCCTGCTTGCTACCTCGTAATGCGTTGTTGTGGCACAGGTGGACCGTGGAGTTTTTATAGCTTGTTGGGGACGGGGCCTCAGAAAGAAAAAGGTTGAGAACCCCTGTTCTAGATAACTTAATTTAGATCAAGGAAACCTATAAAGAAATAATGAATATAAAATCTTTAAGAGAAAGTAGAGTAGCTCCTCCTTGCTGCAAAAGTTCCTTCAGATGTTTCTAATTTCAAAAGGACTTCCCTCATTTTAGTCTCATTATACAATTGGTATAAAATTCCCTTTTGCTGTTAGAAATTATTTATAAAAAAATATAAAAAAATCATGAAACTGAGGTTTTTAGGATTCATCTTTCCCACACTGGATTTTTAAGCACGAGTGTTGCTACACTGGTGCACAGGGCTGGCCTTACCATGAGGCGAACTGAGGCGGCCACCTCAGGTGCCAGACTGTGGGGGGGAGGTGCTACTAGGGCCCAGAGTGTAGAAAATTGTGTCTGCTGCTGGTGCATATGTATTCTCTCTGCTCTAGATGCACAGAGATGGTGGAGTGCTGTGCTGGAGGAAGGAGGGCACAAGAGACATAACAGGTAGGCAGGCAAAAAGGTGAGAGGGAATAACAGAAAGCAGCAGGAGCTGCAGGGAGAGAGAGGAGGAGGAGCCTCTTAGGTACCTCTCTAGGAGCACCCCCAGGAGCCTGGACTGATTAACACCAGCTTCTCAGGAAGCTTCCTGTTTCCTGTTGCTTCCCTGAACCCACTTGAGGAGAACAGGCAGTCAACTGAAGTAGTAGGAGCCAGTTAGGCCCTTAAGATGCTCATATCTTCCTTCACTCAGGCCCTGCTACCAGCCTGCTTATTTGTCCTCTTCAACTGAGTGTTGAGAGCCACTATAGCTGGCACAGAACAGCAGTCATGAGTGAAAGAAGAAAACGCCCATCTGGGGCAGCATTCAGAAAAAAAGAAAACAAAGGAAGCTTTTCTGTCTAAGCAGGAACGAGCTCTCCTGAGATACATAGACACAAATGTTCACGGTGAGCCTTCCGGCCCCAGTGAGGATGTGAGTGGCGAGGAGGTGCCTGATCTTCCAGTTAGTCAGGGTGCAGGTGACCTGGCAGCTACTGCAGCATCCATATCTCCGTCTCAAATGGATGTAACCGTGCACATTCCTAAAGAAAAGTGTAGATCAGAGAAGACCGTGGTGGAGGCACAAGAAACAGCTGCTGCTGAGTTTAGTTCCTTAAGTCTAGATGATCCAGGACTGTGGACCCACTTGAGCAATAGCCTGAGGGATTTCCTTGTACTGCATGGGCCACAGCAAGTGAAAAACTTTATGTTCCCCAAAGACAATGAAAATAGAAGTTTCCATCCAACACATTACTGGCGTGAAATTCCCAATGGTGACAAAGTGGAGAGGCCATGGCTTATGTACTCAAAAACCCAGAATGCTGCATACTGTTTTTGTTGCAAACTCTTCCAATCTAATGTTCCAGCCACATTGGGTTCTGGAACAAAGGACTGGAAAAATCTGGCTAGAAATCTGGCATGCCATGAGAAGGCAGCAAATCACCAGAGGGCATTCCATAGGTGGAAAGAGCTTGAGATGAGACTAAGGGTAAAAGACACCATAGATGATCAGCATCCAGAGAAGATTGCATCAGAGTCTCTTTACTGGCAAAATGTTCTGAAAAGGCTCATTGCCATTGTGAGAATGCTTGCTACCCAAAATCTAGCACTGCGTGGCACTTCAGATCAGCTGTATGTGCCAAACTATGGAAACTTCCTTAAAATTGTGGAGCTGATGGCTGAGTTTGATGCTGTACTCCAGAAGCATCTAAGATGAGTCACCACCCAAGAAATGTACACATACCACTAGCTTGAAAAAACAATTAAAAAATGAGATCATACAGTTACTGGCAACAAAAGTCAAACAGAAGATTATGGCAGATCTGAAGTCAGCAAGATATTACTCTGTTATTCTGGACTGCACACCTGACATCAGCCACATGGAACAAAATGACTTTAATGGTGCGTTTTGTAACAACAACAGAACCTAGTGAAAATGTCCCTGCAATGGTGACTGTCACAGAGCATTTTCTAGAATTTATTGACATTGATGATACTACAGGAGCTGGTATGACAAATGTGCTTCTTAAAAAGCTGGAAGGTACGGGAATTGCGATAGCTGACACGAGAGGTCAGGACTACGATAATGGTGCCAACATGAGAGGAAAAAACAGAGGAGTGCAGACACGGATCCGAGAGTTAAACCCTTGAGCTTTTTTTGTCCCATGCAGTTCTCATTCATTGAACTTGGTGGTCAGTGATGCAGCATCAGCTTCTAGTGAGGCTGCTGAATTTTTTAATGTAATTCAAAGCATCTATATATTTTTCTCTGCATCAACTCATCGATGGCAAATTTTGAAGCAACATCTGGGAACATCCTCTCTGACACTGAAACCACTGAGTGCCACACAATGGGAAAGTCGAGTGGAGGCGATAAAGCCTATCAAACACCATTTTGGGAAGATAGATGATACCACAGTTGTCATTATGGAGGATAATGCTATGACAGGAACTGTTTGTGGGAGAACAGTGGCAGAGGGAAATGGAATCACCAGAAACATACATAACTTCAAATTTCTGTATGGCTTAGTGTTGTGGCATGACATACTGTTTGAAATAAATGTTGTAAGCAAGAGACTCCAAGGTGTTAACCTTGATATATCTGGAACAACTGGACAAAGCAAAGTCATACCTACAGTCTTACGGACAGATGAGGGATTTCAAAACGTCCTGAAGAGTGCACAGAAGCTGGCAGAGGAACTTCACACTGAAGCTATTTTCCCACCCATTCAAGAATACAAGAGTCACCGAAGAAGACGACATTTAGATTACGAGGCACGGGATAATCCCATATGAGACCCCAAACAACAATTCAAATTGAACTCTTTAACCAGGTGCTAGATTGTTCAATACAGTCAGTTGAAGAAAGTTTCATGCAGCCCAAGGAACACAGCAGGATATTTGGGATGTTGTATGATATTCCAAAACTCCTCACTATACCCGAAGAAGACCTACACCAGCAATGCAGGGCACTAGAGACAGTGTTGACACATGATGACATGTGTGATATTGATGCGAGTGATTTAGGTGATGAACTGAAAGCCCTTTCAAGATACATTTCAGCAGGATGAACTCCAAAGGCTGTTCTGGAATATATATGCACAAATAAGATGACCACTCTCTTTCCAAATGCTTTTGTTGCTCTGCGCATACTTCTAACACTTCCTGTAACAGTTGCCATTGGAGAACGGAGCTTCTCCAAGCTGAAGTTAATAAAAACACATCTATGCTGCACAATGACACAGGAGATGCTGGTCGGCCTTGCAACCATCTCAATAGAGCATGAGCTGGCCCAGACTGTGGACCTTCAGGAAGCAGTTCAAATCTTTGCAACCAAGAAGGCACGGAGAGCACCACTTTGACTATTCAAACAGATAAAAATGCCAGTGTTTACTATGCAGACAAGAAAAGTTACATTTGCTGTTCAGGTGTTGGAAAGTTAAGTGTTATTTAAAATTTTTGAACAAAGCATTTTAAGTTGTTAGATCTCATTTATTGGGGTGGGTAGCAGAGCAGTACCACGAGAGGAGTAGAACACGAAGACGACAGAATTGAGACCTTTCAAAGTTTTGGCCCAAGCGAGGAGGCATGGGGGCGTCATTTGAGCTCCCCGCCTCAGGTGCCAAAATGTTGTGGGCCAGCCCTGCTGGTGCACCACCTTATTACAGACCTGACTCGCAGAAATGCAGGATTATTCGTACTGGTGCAGCTTACCCTGATTTGAAATTGAAGTACGGAGCCCTGGTGTAAATCCTATCTATGCTAGGGGTTTGTACAGTGCACCTACACTAGCTGCTAAAAGCCCAAGGTAAACAAGGTCATAAAAAGAGTTACCTATTTACATAAATCCCACATCATTTTAAGTTTCCTGCATTCATACATTTCATTTCCCCCGTTTAGGGTCTTTGTCACACACTACATCTTACTTTCTGGCCTGGGCAGGTTGAGAGGTCTGGATCCTCCATCTTGAATCCCCTCGTATCCCAGCCTCCATAGCAGACAGCCATCTTATATTTAAAAGGCGCCGTACAAAGGAAACAATCCTAGCATACTGTGGTGTGTAGGTCTGAAATGCAGGAGCATTTTCCAACTCTACGGTGTGTATAAAATTGAACAATTTTGAAGAACCAACAAAAACCCTTAGTGCAGATAATTATCTGCCTGAGAAAAATCCAGAAAGGATACCATCTCCCCCAGCAAACTGCTAAACTGAAAAAGTGGTACCTTCCTCAGTGAGGAAAAAGGGTGGGTTTTTTGTGTTTTCCAGCTATAGGAGATTCTAACATGGACAATGCACTTCAATTACTACCTTCAGTGTGAATATATAAGCCATTTGGTGGGGCGGAGTCTTACAGTGATGCTTACCCTCCCTTTTAGAAGCACCAGTGAAAAATCTGGGGAAGAAGAAATCTTTTCTTGATAAGAAAAAATTCTACCCTGTCCATCTCACTTTTGCAATCACATTCAATAGCCAGGGAGAGAGACAGAATATCTGTCTTAAAGTGCTTCTTTATCGTCTCCTTTCTTGATCAGCTGAATCACAGAGTCAGAAGTGAGAATGATGTGGCGTTCAAATCAAGCAGCTAGCAGTGATTTTAGTGAAACAGCTTAAAAAAAAAAAGGGGGACTCTTAGCCAGATAGTAATTTGCCATATAGGGCCCCATAGTCTTCTTTTTCCAACCCTCTCTCACATCCACCAAATGACAATCAAGGGGAGAAAGAAAATCCCCACTTTGATACTCAGAGAGTACCATACACAGCAGCGATGGGGTCAAAAGGGCTTTTTAACTGCAGCAGTGATAGGAGCCTCCTACATCATGTGATGGAAAACATTATTTTCTCCTGGTTTGGGCCTACAGCAGAGGCAGGCAAACTTTTTGGCCTCAGGGCTACATTGGGTTTCGTAAATTGTATGAGGGCCGGTTAGAGGAGGAAGTCCTGGCCTGGCCACCACCTCCTATCCCCCCACTCCTGGGACGACTGCCCCATCCAATCATCCCGTTCCCTGGTGGCCCCCCTGGGACTCCTGCCCCATTCACACACCCTGTTCCCTGTCCCCTGACTGCCCCCAGAACTGCTGCCCTCACTGCCCCCCCCCGCCACCCCATCCAACCCCCCCTCCTTCCTGACTGCCCCCCCAGGGCCCCTGCCCCCATTCAACCCCCTGTTCCCCCTGACCCTTATCCACACCCCTGCCCCCTGACCACTACCCCAAACTCCCCTGCCCTCTATGCAACCTCCACCCCGCTCCCTGCCCCCTTACCGCACTGCCTGGAGCACCAGTGGCTGGCAGCACTACAGCCACGCAGCCTGGCTGGAGCCGGGCCATGCCACCGCCACCACGCAGCACAGAGTGCCGGGTCAGGCCCGGCTCTGCAGCTGCGCTGCCCCAGGAGCTCACAGCCCCACCGCTCAGACCATTGCGCCGGCAGCAGAGCGAGTGAGCTGAGGCTGCGGGGGAGGGGGGACAGCAGGGGAGGGGCCAGGGACTGGCGTCCCAGGCCAGGAGCTTGGGGGCCAGGCAGGACGGTCCTGTGGGCTGGACGTGGCCCACGGGCCATAGTTTGCCCACCTCTGGCGTACAGTCTTCAATTAATAGATACGGACATTTTCAGTTGTTAAATTAACCACTAGAGGGAGCCTGTATTATTTTATGAATGCAATAGAAGCTTAGTCAGAATTACAAAGAGAAATTGATAGTAAGTAAGATCTACAGAGTCCTACGTATGTGTGTTAAATCATAGCATGAAATCTGTAATAAAAATTCAATTTAATATAAGCAATGTCTACATTGCAGAGCCTAGGCTGGGATAGCCCCTTACTGTCGATGCAGAAGACACTGACAGAAGGAGTTTTTCTGCGTGTCGGAACCCAACCTCCCCAAATAACATTAGCTACGCCAACAGAAGCACTCTTCTGTTGGCAAAGCTGCGTCTACACAGGGGAGGTTGTCAGCACAACTATGTCACTAAAAGGATGTGGTTTTCACACATGCCTGACTGACCTAGCTATGCCAGTACAAATGTTAAGCATAGACAAAGACGTAGGACATGTCCACGCTACAACTTTTTGCCAACTCAAATTATGTTGGCATAAAGCCACTGCAGTTAGTATATTTGGTTAATTTTGGCACCAGAGCACTTTGCCACAGAGTACATCAAAATAAAGGGTTACTTTTCTGTGGTTATGCAAGTGCTGATGGATCACCAGGGACACTTCACCGACATTAATGCTGGCTGGTCTGGGAAGATGCATGATGCTTGCATCTTTAAGAACACAGGACTTTTCTTTAAAATAATAAGCAAGGACTTACCATTGGCAAAACTGAAATGCCAGTAGTGATCCTAGGGGACTCAGCCTACCCCTTGATACCCTGGCTCATAAAACTGTACACCAGCCAGCTCAACAGAACCAAGGAAAGATCCAATTACTGGCTCAGCCCATGCTGAATGATAGCTGAATGTGCTCTTGGTAGATTGAAAGGATGCTGGCATTGTTTACTCACAAGACTGGATATCTGTGAGAAAAATATCCCAATGGTTATAGCTGCCTGCTATGTTGTGCATAATATCTGTGAATCAAAGGTGGAAAAGTTGCCGCCAGGGTGGAGGTGGAGCGGCTCAGGCTGTCTGCTGAGTTTGAACAGCTAGACACAAGGGCTATAACAAGAGCTCAAAGCAGAGCTATATGGCTCAGAGAGGCTTTGAAAGAGCACTTTAACAGTAAACCACAGTAATGCGTTGTGGTGTACTGTGCTCTACCTGGCCCCGCTGTTTGGGGGCCCGTTGGAATAGCGTGATGCTTGGTTCACATCTAAGAATATAACACTGACAATGCACCTATTAATTTTGTGGTGCTTGCCTTCGATTTATGATTATTACAATGCATTTGTCACTGATCTTATGAGTTGTGTCTCAGCATACAATAACTAAGTGGGTGCTTTCAGTACTGCTAGGCATTCTCAGCATATGTTGGAAACTGATAAAGATGAATTATTTTCCAAACAATAATGTTCTACTGAGTAATGAAAATACTTCAGAAAATTCTGTGCAAGTTAAAAGCAAATGCATATAAAACCTTAATAACTATATGGAACGGAGCTTAAAGAATGGGAAGGAACATTCATGTCCATTTTAGCTACACATACTGTGACGCTGCACTCTATAGGATTTTATGAAAATATGCTAATGAGTGTGCATATAATGTAACTGGAATATGCTTCATGCAAAAGGTCTCTTGTAAGGTATCATTACAAAGCTTATAATCTACTAAGTGTGGTCATCCTATTTGTATAAATGCATCATCCTTGTATCTGAAACTAGAAATATGAAATATAACTCTAAGGTCGTATTGTAATTATGCAAAGTGTTGGCCATTAATGGTGGCTTGGAATCTTGATGGCTCCCATCAATCAGGACAACTGACTGTAGATGGTTCTGTTTACTTGTAAGTCTTCCTGTATACATGTGTGCTGGCAAGTGGTAATGAAGTCTTACAGTGACATGTGATCATGTCATCTGAACTGGAATCCATCTTTAACCTGGTGCTTTTTCCATTTAGAAGGAGAGGTGGGAACTCAGAGAGGGACAAAGGATTCTTGCCTTGTGCAAAAGATATATAAGGGGGTGGAACAGGACAAAGGAGGTTGCAGTCATGAGAAATCTCCTAGCTACCACCTGAGCTGGAACAAGGACTGTACCAAGGGAAAGGATTGGGCCCAGACCAGAAGGAGGCTAGTCTGTCAAAGAAGCTTATTGGAACATCTCTGGGGGTGAGATTTAACTGCATTTAGTTTCTACTGTATTAGGCTTAGACTTGCGTGTTTTATTTTATTTTGCTTGGTAATTCACTTTGTTCTGTCTGTTATTACTTGGAACCACTTAAATCCTACTTTTTGTATTTAATAAAATCACTTTTTTACTTATTAATTGACCCAGAGTAAGTATTAATACCTGAGTGGGCAAACAGCTGTGTATCTCTCTCGATCAGTGTTATAGAGGGTGAACAATTTATCAATTTACCCTGTATAAGCTTTATACAGGGCAAAACAGATTTATTTGGGGTTTGGGCCCCATTGGGAGTTGGGTATCTGAGTGCTGGAGACAGGAGCACTTCTTAAGCTGTTTTCAGTTAAGCCTGCAGCTTGTGGGGGACATGGTTCAGACTTGGATCTGAGTTTGCAGCAGACAAGCGTGTCTGGCTCAAACCAGGCAAGGGACTGAAGTTCCAAGCTGCCAGGGAAATCTACCTCTGAGCCTTTCTCAGCACATCAGGTGGCAGACCCAAGAGGGTTTCTGTGATCCAACCTGTCATACATACATTAACCATGACGCTCACTGCATGTGAAGCTGTGGCTGTCCTTAATGTTCCCTGGTATGGAGTGGTAGGGGTAGAGCTGCAAACCCTGATGACACATGGAATGTTGAGGGGGGATGTAGGGTACTATACTGGAGCTCTCCATGAATTGCAAAGCAAAGGAAGACCAGGAACGTTGAACCTATAGGTCCACAAGCATCTGCAGCATCTGTTTGCTGCTGGAGAAGCCCCATTATGCCCTGGTGCATCTTCCTCTCCTACTCCTGGGCCTTCCTCCTCTCTGCTCTTTCCTTCTCTATAAAGTCTGCAGTACTCACCCTCAAGGCCCTCAGCTCACGGTCTGGCACAGCACTGGCTTGCAGGATCTCACTGAACATATCATCCTGAGTCCTCTTCTTTCTCCTCCATGCCTGGATCAGGCCTTCTGCGGGTGTGGAGGGGCAACCCCTTCACGCCACAACAGCAGCAGCTACAGATAAAACACACAAATAACATTGTCAGTATAGTCACAATGGAAAGCAAAAGTTAAGATTCAGAACTCCCTTCCCTTGCCCCCCAAAGTTTTAAACAAGACACTGACACTTCTGCTTTGGAGTGTGTGCATAATAAGGCACTATTCATAGCTCGAGCCATAGTGAGTATGACACGCGAGGGTAGAGGAAATGAGGAGTATAGGAGGAAATTATGAGTATAGTGTTACCAGATTTGCCCGTTACTTTGGGGTATGCTAATTTATTCGGGTTACCCTTCTGGGGGAGGGAATTCTGTAATTCTATCAATGTACTGCTTGTGTCACATGTGTTTTCATATGGAGATCTACTTCTCCCTTCAGCAAGTCCCCTAGCAATGGAGCTATCCTGCAGGATCTAGGTTTCCTAGGGATGGGTTTTTCCAGTCCCAGAACCGGATAAGTGCACGCGCACACGCACACACACACACACACCAAGTCTGAGCAGACCAGGTCAATCAGCTCTGTCAAGCTGACCCCTTACATGTCTCTGGACTCACTGGGCTTGATGCAGCAGCACTTGCAAGCTGCCTCTCCTTATACGCCCGTAGGCTCCATGGACTGGGTCAAGCAGCACTTTCAAGCGGTTACCCTTATGCATCCCTGATTCATAATGTGCCTATCCCCACTCTCACATCACAATTGTACTGGCAGTAACCTACCTGATGAGCAAACCCCACAGTATTTTGGGCGCTGCAGGGATCTTTAGCTTAGGTAAAAGAAGCATTGCTGTAGAGTGAATGGGAGAAGCTAAAACCACAAAAGAGTAAAGTTCAGCGAGAGAGAAGCAACCAACTTAACCATAAAAGTTATTTATTGAATAATAGTTATAACTACACAAGGAGGGCTAAGCCAACATAACATACATTATTAAAGGTTAATACCTAAGGTAGAAAGGAAAACAGAGAGAGAGAGAGAAAGAAAAAGAGGGGGATCTCACCCACTCCATGAGGCTTGAACTGGTCAGGGTTCCCTGGTGATGATGTTAGCTCAGGGTCCTGAGTGCTGGAGACAGGCAGAGCCCCCAGCATGATCAGTCAGGAGAAGATGGAGTCGCAGTGGAACTGATGCATAGTTTGGATCTAAGCTTCAAAATCACACTTGAGGGTGAGTAGGGATTTTTGTAGAGAAAATACAATGGTTCAAGGGAGAACACTAGATTTGTTTATAGGTAAGCTGATGACTCAAGGATTTTCTTTAGGCTAGACAATAGGAGCTGATCACTCTTGGCTATAGGTGGTTTCTTCCAGGGAGCTCACAATGCAATTAGGCTGCTTCAGTATTTTGGATATCAATCAAGGATTCATTACTAGAATTGGTCTGATAATTGCTGAGTTGGGTGTGTGCAGGCATAGGTTCATTAGCATCTGGAGCAGAGATTCCCATGATGCAGTGCTTCCTTCCAGTGTGAATAGCGTAGCTGAAGTCAAAGTATCTTAGATCGATTTACCTCGGATCCTCACGGCGCGGGATCGATGTCCGCAGCTCCCTGTGTCGACTCCGCTACCGCCGCTCGCTCTGCTGGAGTTCAGGAGTCCGCGTTTGGGGATCGATATATCGCGTCTAGATGAGACGCGATATATCGATCCCCGAAAAAAATCGATCGCTACCCACCAATACGGCGGGTAGTCCGGACGTACCCTGCTTTATCTGGTCCCAGAGTTCAGTGCGGTTCTCTGTTCTCCATTCTGTATGCAAATTGAGATGTCTCCCTGTCCCATCTCTCATGCAGATGAGGCTAGGGGAGTTGTCTCTGCTCTCCATTTTGTATGCTAATGGAGATGTCTTAATCTTGTCACCCTTGTCAGGAGGGGTCTAGGTGTGTCTCCCACCGCCCTTCATTGCTCTCTGCAAGCTTTTTCCTCTGATGGGCTTTGGTTTAAGCAGAGGCTGGGGGGAGGGTGTCTTTCATGAATCAGGCTGGATACTGCACCCTGGTTCCCCAAGAACACAGAGATGACTGGTATCAATAGCGCAATGGCACTGACTACTGGAACCATTTTCCACAGACTGTGGTGATTTTAGGTGATATCTCACTCCTGAGGGTAAAAAAGGGCACAGAGAGCACAGCTGCTGCTGGTGTCCAGAAGCCACCTGGGCCTGTATGCCACTAGACTGTTTACTGCCATGGCACCTGCTGAAGTTACTGCAGAGTGGCATGGGAAAGGAGTGGCATGGGCTGCCATTCCTAGAAACCTTTGGGAGAGGACTGCAGAGTACCTCCCTGGAAGTTTCATCAAGATCACTCAGGAGGATTCAAGGGACATCCCTGTGTACATAAACAAAGTGCTCCACATGTCCCTGTCCCCTCCCTCCTCATCTGACTACAAGGGTATGAAAAGCAGATGGCTCCACCTCAGTTCGTTTTACCACTATCTATTCCTGCACAAGTAAATTAATGAAAAGTCAATAGCTATATCCTGCTAAGTTGGGGATACCATCACTGCGATGGGAAAAAACGGTTACCCATCTTTTGTAACTGTTGTTCTTCAAGATGTGTTGTTCATGTCCATTCCATTCTAGGTGTGTGTGCACCTATGCTCGTGGTCATGGGAGATTTCTGCCATAGCGGTATCCATAGGGCCAGCCATGGCGCCCCCTTGAGTGCCATGCCCATGCGTCGGTATATCAGGCGTGGCTGGCCCTACACCCTCTCAGTTCCTTCATGCCGACAACTCCAATAGAGGGGTAGGTGGGCAGGTAATAGAATGGACATAAGCAACATATCTTGAAGAACAACAATTACAAAAGGTGGGTAACCATTTTTTCTTCTTTGCGTGCTTGCTCATGTCGATTCCATTCTAGGTGACTCACAAGCAGTATCAACGGAGGTGGGCTCAGAATTCACAGTCTTGCAGCTTGCAGCACAGCTCTGCCAAAGCCAACATCGTCTCGAGCCTGCTGGGTTAGTGCGTAATGCGATGCGAACATGTGAACAGATGACCAAATAGCGGCCCCACAGATTTCTTGGATCGGCACCTGTGCCCTTGTTGAGTGTGCCACCATGATCACTGGCAGGGGCACCTTTGCCAGATCACAGTAGTAACGGATACAGGCTGTAATACAGGATGAGAGTCTGTGAGTAGACACCAGACAACCTTTCATCCTGTCCGCCACTGCAACAAACAACTGTGCTGACTTATGGAACGGCTTTGTTCTATCTATGTAGAATGCCAACGCTCTCCTGACGCCCAGGGTGTGAAGCCTGTGTTCCTCGTCAGACACATGGACCTTCCAATAGAAGACCAGTAAAGTATATGTCTGGGCCACTATGAAACTGAGAAACGACCTGGGGCAGAAATGCCGGATGCAGTCACAGCTGGACCTTGTCCTTGTAGACCATATAGGGCAGCCCCAAGGTGAGCGCTGTGATCTCAGACACCCTGCGAGCCGACGTTATGGCAACCAGGAATGAAACCTTCTAGGAGAGAAGCAGGAGGGAGCAGGAAGCCAGAGGTTCAAATGGAGGTTCCATGAGCCTGGACAGCATGAGATTCAGGTCCCAGGGCGGGACCGGGTCCCAGACATGTGGATAGAGGCATCCAGACTCTTCAAAAGTAGGATGGGTGAAGAGAGACCTGCCTTGGAACAGAGGATCCAAGGCCAAAATGGCAGCCAGGTGGACTTTGATCGAAGAGAAGGACAAGCCTTGGAGATTGAGGTGCAGCAGATAATCCAATATACCCTGCAGTGAGGCCTGCTCAGCCACGAGACACCGCTCCGAGGTCCAGCACTCAAACCATTTCCACATAGACAGGTATGTAGCCCTGGTGGAGGGTTTCCTGCTACCCAGCAAGACTTGTTGGACACTGCTCGATCACGCCCGCTCGTCCGCGCTTAGCCACGCAGTAGCCAAGCTGTCAAATGCAGCGCTGCCAGGTTCAGGTGCAGCAGATTGCCGTGGTTCTGGGACAGCAGACCCGGCCGAAGAGGCAGCAGAAGAGGGGCGGCTGCTGAAAGGCTCAGCAACATGTCAAACTAGTGCTGACAGGGCTTTGCAGGGGCTACCAGGATAACCGTTGCCCTGTCCTGCTTGACCTTCATGAGGACCCTGTGAATTAACTGCACTGGCGGGAAGGTATACATCAGTGCTCCCGACCATGGAATGAGGAAGGCATCCGAAAGGGAACCTCTGTCCAGGCCCCAAATGAAACAGAACACATGACATTCCCTGTTCTGTCTAGATGTGAACAGGTCCACCTGGGGAGTCCCCCACCTCTGGAAGATTACGTTGACCACCTCTGGATAGAGCAAACATTCCCGGTGAGATGAGAAGGTCCTGCTGAGGCGATCTGCCAAGATGTTAATGGTGCCTGCCAGGTGGGTGGTGACCAGATGAATGGCATGCCGCACACAAAAGTCCCAAAGGTTGAGTGCCTCTTGACAAAGGGCCGAGGACCTGGCACCACCCTGCCTGTTGATGTAATATATCATGGTGGCATTGTCTATCAGAACCGGCACCACTTTGCCCTTCAGGTGGGGCAAGAACGCCTGGCAAGTCAGGCAAACCGCCCTGAGTTCCCCGACATTGATATAGGGGGCGAGATAGTCCCGCAGCCAATGGCCCTGGGTGCTCAGCTCGCCCAAGTGGGCTCCCCAGCCCAAATCCCAGCCCAGGGTCAGTGATGGGGACAGGGTTGCGAAGGGAACTCCCTGCAGCACTGGCTTGGGGTCCAACCATCAATGCAGGGACAACAGGACGTGGTCCGACACCCTGACCACCTGGTCCAACCCGTGTCTGTTGGGGATACAGACTGAGGTCAGCCCCCCTTGCAGAGGTTGTAGATGGAGCCGAGCATGGGTGACCACGTACGTGCATGTGGCTCATCAGACATAGGCAGGTGTGGGCCGTAGTGAGCGGGTGGCTCTTTAAGTGGGCGATCAAGTCCAACATGGCCTGAAAATGTGCCTCCAGGAGAAAGGTCCTGGCTCGCATGGAGTTGAGGACCGCCACAATGAATTCTATGTGCTAGACTAGCATTAATGTGGACTTCTGTTTATTAACAACCCCAGATCGTGGCAGGTGGAATTAACCAGATCAAGGCTCCTCTGCACCTGCTCCTGAGACCTGCCCTTGATGAGCCAATCGTCAAGATTTGGGAAAATTTGGACCCCTCAACGTCTCAGGTGAGCTGCCACTGGTGCCATGCATTTTGTGAACACCCTTGGGGACAAAGTCTAGCCAAAAGGCAGTGCCATGAACTGGAAATGATGCCTGCCCACTATGAAGCGAAGGACACGCCTGTGACAAAGGAATATGGAAATAAATATCCCGTAAGTCAAGAGCGGCGTACCAGTCTCCCGAATCCAGGGAGGGGATGATGGAGGCCAGTGAAACCATGTGAAATTTCAACTTCTTGAAAGACTCGTTGAGGTGTTGCAGGTCCAAGATGAGTCTGAGGCCTCCTTTCGTTTTCAGGATTAGGAAGTACTGGGAGTAGAAACCCTTTCCTTTCATGTCCCAAGGGACCTCCTCTACCTCCCCTAGGCGCAGAAGATTCTTGACCTCCTGCATGAGGAGTTGCTCATGAGAAGGGTCCCTGAAGAGGGATGGGGAAGGTGCGGGGGCGGGAGGGGAGGGGCACCTAAAATTGCGGAGTATAGCCTGGAGATACTATGTCCAATACCCAGCAGTCTGAGGTAACCCACAAACAGGCCAAACGGCAGGGGTGGAGCTGGTTGAAGAAAAGGAACGGTGGATCTGGGACATTGCTCTTGAGCATGCTCTCAAAACAAGCACTTCTGGCCTCTGGACTGTTTCACAGGCTGGGCTGCGCAGGTGAGCAGGAGGTATAAGGGCAGAAACCACTTAATTCTGTTGCAATACATAGCTAGTATAGCACATCAAAAATTTTGCATATAACGTTCTTTGTAAAAAAAAAAAAAAACCCACCAAACTTTTTAAAATGCAACTTTCAAAATGATCAAAATCTTCTGTTTGTCACAAAATGTCCTTGATTTTTTATTACAGAAGTTACTGAAATTTTTTAAATTGTTTTTGAAATTTTACATTAACCAAAACCCATGTTTTCTTACTAAAAGCCAGATTTTTGTTAAATGTCATTTTTCAAATCTTCTACTTTGGTAAATTCCAGTAAGAACAAATTGCGAAAACTTTCATAAAAAAATGAAATAGGTTTGTTTTGAACCCTGCACAATGGAAACAATTTCAATTTTTTTCACAGTTAGTTTTTTGCTTTTCAACCAGTAATAATTATTATTGTCATTACTATTACTTATTTGGTAAGTATAAGCATATGAAGTCCCTGCCACAGAGAACGTGCAATCTCTAGGCAATGGACAAAAGAATAAGATGCACTGGGAAATCCAGAGGAAAGTTACCTTAAGTTAAGATTAAAAATGCTCATATTCCTCTCATTTTAATTTTAAATAAGAACATAAGAATGGCCATACTGGGTCAGACCAATGGTCCATCTTGCCCAGTATTCTGTCTTCTGACAGTGGCCAATACCAGATGCTTCAAAGGGAATGAACAGAACACGGCAATCATCAAGTGATCCATCCCCTGTCATCCACTCCCGGCATCTGGCAGTTAGAGGTTTAGGGACACCCAGAGCATAGGGTTGCATCCCTGACCATTTGGGTAATAGCCAATGATGGACCTATCCTCCATGAATTTATCTAATTCTTTTTTTAATCCAGGTATAGTTTTGGCCTTCACAACATCCCCTGGCAATGTGTTCCACAGGCTGGCTGTACATTGTGTGAAGAAATACTTCCTTTTGTTTTAAACCTGCTGCCTATTAATTTAATTGGGTGACCTCTGGTTCTTGTGTTATGTGAAGGAGTAAATAGCACTTCCTTATTCACTTTCTCCACACCATTCAGGATTTTATAAACCCTATCATACTCCCCTCTGTTCTCTTTTCCAAGCCAAACAGTCCCAGTCTTTTTAATCTTTCCTCATATGGAAGCTGTTCCATATCCTTAATCATTTTTGTTGCCCTTCTCTGTACCTTTTCCATTTCTAATACATCTTTTTTAAGATGGGGTGACTAGAACTGCATGCAGTATTCCAGGCATGGACATATCACAGATTTATATATTGGCATTATATTTTCTTATTTCTGTCCCTTTCCTAATGATTCCTAACATTGTTAGCATTTTTGACTGTCGCTGCACATTGTGCAGATGTTTGTATAGTATGATCAACAATAACTCCAAGATCTCTTTCCTGAGTGGTAAAAGCTAATTTAGACCATCTTTTGTATGTATAGTTGAGATTATGTTTTCAATATGCATTACTTTGCATTTATCAACATTGAATTTCATCTGCCATTTTGTTGCCCAGTCACCCAGTTTTGTGAGATCCCTTTGTTGCAGTCTGCTTTGGACTTGAGTAATTGTGTATCATCTGCAAACTTTGCCACCTCACTGTTTACTCCTTTTTCCAGATCATTTATGAATATGTTGAACTGCACTGCATGTTTTTGTTCTATAGGCCTCATGAAAGCAGTGAGTCTGAAGAATTTGAATAATAAAAGTAGGGTAGATTGAGACTGGGAGTGTGTTCCCATGAATAAGGCAGCAAAAGAAAATATGAAAATGAGATTGAGAAAAGGTAACAAGGAGGCATCAAGATTGGCACAACTGGCAACAGGAAGTGAATGAGGAAGAACACTATAAAGAGATAAAATCTAAGGGCCAGGGTGGAGTTGTGTAAATGTACATTTCATATTTACATTAAAGATTCATTTTCTACTGTCTATATTTCATAATATTTGTCTGGGAAGTGGTTGTCTCTAAAGAGTAATCATAGCAGCTAGCCGTCTGAATTACATGTGATAGCCATCATTGATTGTCTCCCATACCAGTCTCCTTAATCATCCTCTCCAAAACAGTTACAAAATCTGGAAGTTTGACCTCAATTGGAAAATCTGGTTGTGGGGTGGAATGGAGTAGTCAGGCTCTTCATCTTGCTCACTTTGCAAGGACTGATATTCTGATGAAACTCTTTCTTAGTTTATATTTTTGCCTGAATGTGGAAAGCTCAGTTCTTCTACTGAAGACATTTAGGGTATGTCTACACTACAGGATTATTCCGATTTTACAGAAACTGGTTTTGTAAAACAGATTGTATAAAGTCGAGTGCATGCGGCCACACTAAGCACATTAATTCGGCGGTGTGCATCCATGTACCGAGGCTAGCGTCGATTTCCGGAGCGTTGCACTGTGGGTAGCTATCCCATAGCTATCCCATAGTTCCCGCAGTCTCCCCCGCCCATTGGAATTCTGGGTTGAGATCGCAGTGCCTGATGGGGCAAAAAACATTGTCGCGGGTGCTTCTGGGTACAGCCTCACCCCTCCCTCTGTGCAAGCAGCAGCAGCCAACCGTTTTGCGCCTTTTTTCCTGGGTGAACTGTGCAGACGCCATAGCACAGCAAGCATGGACCCTGCTCAGCTCAAGACAGCAATCATGGACGTTTTAAAAACCTCACGCATTCTCGTGCACTCAATGCTGAACCGGGACCTGCAAAGCCAGGCGAGGAGGCGGCAGCTACAGCAGCGCGGCGACGAGAGTGATGAGGACATGGACACAGAATTCTGTCAAACTGTGGGCCCCTGCGCGTTGGAGATCCTGCTGGTAATGGGGCAGGTTCTAGCATTGAACGGCGATTTTGGGCCCGGGAAACAAGCACAGACTGGTGGGACCGCATAGTTTTGCAGGTGTGGGACAATTCGCAGTGGCTGCGAAACTTTTGCATGCGGAAGAGCACTTTCATGGAACTTTGTGACTTGCTTTCCCCTGCCCTGAAGCACCAGGATACAAAGATGAGAGCAGCCCTCACAGTTGAGAAGCGAGTTGCAATAGCCCTCTGGAAGCTTGCAACGCCAGACAGCTACCGGTCAGTCGGGAATCAATTTGGAGTGGGCAAATCTACTGTGGGGGCTGCTGTGATGCAAGTAGCCAAAGCAATCACTAAGCTGCTGCTACGAAAGGTAGTGACTCTGGGAAATGTGCAGGTCATAGTGGATGGCTTTGCTGCAATGGGATTCCCTAACTGTGGTGGGGCGATAGATGGAACCCATATCCCTACCTTGGCACCGGAGCACCAGGCCACCCAGTACGTAAACCGCAAGGGGTACTTTTCAATGGTGCTGCAAGCACTGGTGGATCACAAGGGACGTTTCACCAACATCCACGTGGGATGGCCGGGAAGGGTTCATGACGCTCGCGTCTTCAGGAACACTACTCTGTTTAAACGGCTGCAGCAAGGGAATTACTTCCTGACCCTGCCAGCAGGTAGGGGATCTTGGGGGACAATTACTGCACTGGTGGGGTGCAAAATAAACTTTATTAAGAAAATGCAAAAACAGGGAAAATTCAATAGTGAGGGGTATGGGACTTGTTAAGGTAGACAATTGGGGAGGGGTTTCTTTTGGTGAACAGTATAGGGGGTTTCAATAGTGGGGTACAATACAGTAGGATACAATACAGTGGGTAACCAATTAACACAGAAATATAAATGTAACAGGTAGCTAACAATTTCTATGTAAAGGGTGTGTTACAGCAGCATATAACCAACTAACAGTTATGGATAAAATATGTTAAGTAGCAACATCCTACGTAAAAATGTGTCACAGTGGTGTAAATGTAGAATGTGAAGTGTATCAGA
Source organism: Mauremys reevesii (assembly GCF_016161935.1). Lineage (NCBI taxonomy): Eukaryota > Metazoa > Chordata > Testudines > Geoemydidae > Mauremys > Mauremys reevesii. Next base: position 75,598,302 of record NC_052630.1, read on the forward strand.
GAGAAAAAGTAACCAATGGGGTTTTATGCTAGACTTTAGCAATACAATTGAGGTTTGGCAGCAGTAAGAGCAGGGTGAACACGTGAGGGAAGGAATTAAAAGAGAGAGAGCAGAGGGCAAAGGCAGAGGCGCTGCGGAGGGAGATTTAAACTCAGAGAGACACAGAGAACAAACAGGCTGTAAGTTTAAGCAGCAAAGACTGCAACAAGTCAGGGAGACACAGAGGAAGCCCGGGGGAGGGGGAAAAGTGAGAAGACAGACTTAATCACAATTATACAGAACACAGCAAAATCTTATCTATGATCTAACTTAACCAAGACTACACAAATTAGCAAGTAACAAAACACAATACAACAATTCTCTAAGCCTAACTTACAGAGTACAATGCAAGCAATTTTCTAAACCTAACTTAACCACAGCTATGCAAAATGAAATTACAACTTATCTTGACTAAAGGCTAAACCTAACCTAATGGGTGCACCTTATACTAGGGGTAGTTCCAGAGGGCAGAGTGGTGTGTGCCCAGGATACAGCTCCAAGCGGGCGGGTTAACTAGTGGTGGCTGCAGCAGTGGGGCGGCTGCAAGCAGGCTTATTTCTAGCAGCAAAGGCGCTGCGGAGCTAGAAGCAGATTACAGATACAGACCAAGGAGTTAGCTTGGGTCTGCCTGCTGGGGGAAGAAAGCCAGCAGCTAGAACAAGGGGAATGTGCAAGAGGTTTTTCCTTACCAATCCCCAAAGAAGCAGCAGGAACAGCAGTTTCAGCATCAGAGGACGCAGAGAGGACTCGATTCGCTTACAATAATCAGGAGATCTCCAGGCACAAATTCGTTGTTCGTGGGAGGGGAGTTTAAAAACAGGGGTACGCTCAAACACAAACGAGAGCAGGGAGAGGGCCCCCCAAAGACCCCTAGCTGATCAGACCAGGTGGCAAAGCAAGGACCTTCTCCGGGGGTCTGATCAGAAAATGTCTGTTTTTAAAGGCAAACTCAGGCAGCTTCCCGCCAGTAAATTTGATTGGTTCCCCTTGTTAGAGGGGAGGAGAGGAGACTTCAGGTGAGCATAGACATGCCTGGGCAAGTTTCTGAGCCACAGGCATGACTCATACACTCAGCTATTTGGGCCACTTTAGGTCTTGCATTTTTGGGCAGCGCCCCCTACACCGAGCCGGGTCCGAACAAAGAAGCTAGACAAAGGAGCAAAAAAGCCCCCACCCTGAGCAGAGCCATGGCTCCAGTTAGTCTGCACAAGCCATTTCCATGAGCAGGGCCAGGCTGTGACTTTTGTTAGCCCAAGGCCAGAAGGGGCGGCCACACAGAACAAACAGAAAGGAGAGGAAAAAAAGGAATGCAGCAGGGGGACAGCTGTAAAAGACACTTCCCAGACCAGAAAACAACAGTTGGGGATGTTGAAATGCCTGTCGTTATTCTGGGGGACCCAGCCTACCCCTTGATGCCATGGCTCATGAAGCCATACACAGGCAGCCTGGACAGTAGTCAGGAGCTGTTCAACTACAGGCTGAGCAAGTGCAGAATGGTGGTAGAATGTGCATTTGGCCGTTTAAAGGCGCGCTGGCACACATTACTGACTCATTCAGACCTCAGCCAAACCAATGTCCCCATTGTTATTGCTGCTTGCTGTGTGCTCCACAATCTCTGTGAGAGTAAGGGGGAGACCTTTATGGTGGGGTGGGAGGCTGAGGCAAATCACCTGGCTGCTGATTACGCACAGCCAGACACCAGGGCGATTAGAAGAGCACACCAGGAAGCGGTGCGCATTAGAGAAGCTTTGAAAACCAGTTTTATCACTGGCCAGGGTACAGTCTGACTGTTGTGTTTCTTTCTCCTTGATGAAACCCTCCCCCCCCTTGATTGACTCATTCACTGTAAGACACCCCCCCCCCTTCGATCCCAGCTTGCTTTCTAAGGAAATAAAGTCACTCATTAAAAAATCATGTATTCTTTATTACTTAATTATAAAAAGAGGGAGAGAACTGACAAGGTAGCCTGGGTGGGGTTTCGGAGGAGAATAGTAGGGAAGTAAAAGGCCACTATAAAAATTTCATAATTTCATCATAATGAGAGCCTTTTGGTTGGGCTGTCCACTGGGGTGGAGTGGGCGGGTGCACGGAGCCTACCCCCACGAGTTCTTACTTGTCTGGCGGGTGAGGAGGCTAAGGAACATGGTGAGGGGGGAGGGTGGTTATACAGGGGCTGCAGCGGCACTCTGTGATTCTGCTGCCGTTCCTGAATCTCCACCATACGCCGGAGCATGTCAGTTTGATCACGCAGCAGCCCCAGAGTTGCATCCTGCCACCGCTGATCTTCCTGCCGCCACCTCTCATCTCGAGCATCTCTGCTCTCATCTCAAGCGTCTCTCCTGTCCTCACGTTCGTCCCTCCTATCCTCACAGTCACTGGCATCTTTCCTGTACTTTGCTACCATGTCCTTCCACTCATTCAGATGTGCTCTTGCGGGTCACTTCCATGATTTCCGAAAACATTTGTTCTCGCCTCTTCTTTTTCCCGCCGCCTTATCTGAGATAGCCTTCGGGACGGAGTAGGGATGCTTGAAAAATTTGCAGCTACATGAGGGAGGGAAAAAAGGGAGAGAAGTATTTAAAAAGATACATTTTAGAGAACAATGGTCATACTCTTTCACGGTGAACAACACTATTCACCTTACATAGCACATGTGTTTTCACTACAAGGTCGCATTTTGCTTCTTAATATTGAGTGCCTGCGGCTTTGGTGTTACAGATCACAGACACAGGTCCGGGCATCAGAATTCTGCTTGCATGCGGCCATGGTAAGCCATTGTCTTTCGTCTTCTGCAGCCTTCATCTATCCAGTGTCCTCCTTTCCCAAATAGCAAGCAAAGCCCATTGAGTGCTGCTTCTTTCCTGTTAACGTGCAGCAGCAGAAACCACCCCGTGGCTGGTATCATGGAAGATCACTGCTAAACAGCCCCTCTTTCCACCCCCCAACCGCGTGGCTGGTAGCAGGGGAGATCCCTGCTAGCCAAACACGGAAAAAAGCAGCGCCAACCCCCCCCACCCCGCTTGGCTACCTGCAGGGAAGGATTTCTTTTAAGCCACAGGCAAACAGCCCAGTAGGAATGGCCATCTCTGCCCCCTTACTTAAATTCCTGAGTTTCAACCAGGTTACCATGAACGATATCACTCTCCTGAGGATAACACAACAAGATAAAGAATGGACGTTGCTTGAATGTCAGCAATCACCAGGACCATACGCAGCTAGGCTTTGTCATGCAATGATACCAGATTACTTGCTACATGCATGGCGTGGTCAAGTGTCCTACCATGGAGGACGGAATAAAGCAGCGCTGCCCAGAAACCTTCTGCAAAGGCTTTTGGAGTACCTCCAGGAGAGCTTTATGGAGATGTCCCTGGAGGATTTCCGCTCCATCCCCAGACATGTTAACAGACTTTTCCAGTAACTGTACTGGCCGCGAATGCATCCCAAGTCCTCAGGGCAAATTAATCATTGAAAAACGCTTGCTTTTAAACCATGTCTTATATTTACAAGGTACACTCACCAGAGGTCCCTTCCATGGCTTCATTGTCTGGGATAGTTGCTTGGGAGGGTTGGGAGGGTAATTCCGACAGGGTGAGAAAAAGCTCCTGGCTGTTGGGGAGAACGGAGTGGTGTGTGCTCTCTACAAGCTCATCCTCCTCATCTTCCCCGTCCGCAGAATCCTCAGCCATGGCTGCGATTACCACCCCCACCTCGGAATCCACGGACAGGGGTGGGGTAGTGGTGGCGGACCCCCCTAGAATTGCATGCAGCTCAGCGTAGAAGCGGCATGTTTTCAGCCCTGCCCCGGACCTTCCGTTTGCTTCTTTGGTTTTCTGGTAGGCTTGTCTGAGCCTCTCTGCATCATGGCCTTGGAAATTTTTTCAAATGTTTTTTCATTTCATCTTTTGTAATGGAGTTCCGTTAGCACGGAATCCTCTCCCCATACAGCGATCAGCTCCAGTACCTCCCGTGCGGCCCATGCTGGAGCTCTTTTTCAATTCTCAGGAGACTGCATTGTTACCTGTGCTGATGAGCTCTCCACGCTGGCCAAACAGGAAATGAAATTCAAAAGTTCGCGGGGCTTTTCCTGTCTACCTGGCCAGTGCATCCGAGTTCAGATTGGTGTCCAGAGCAGTCACAAAGGTGCACTGTGGGATACCGCCCGGAGGCCAATACCATCGATTTGCGGCCACACTAACCCTAATCCAATATGGTAATACCAATTTCAGTGCTACTCCTCTCGTCGGGGAGGAGTACAGAAACCGGTTTAAAGGGCCCTTTATATCAATATAAAGGGCCTCGTGTGGACGGGTGCAGCGTTAAATCGGTTTAACACTGCTAAAATCGGTTTAAACGCTTAGTGTAGACCAGGCCTTAGTTTTGCTTTCTGTTCTGGGTGTCGTTTGGGAAATACACTTTTCACTGTTTGGGTTACAGGCATCTGAGAACACAACAAATGTTTTCAGTTCAGAGAATTACTTTTCTAATAAGGTTTCAAATTTCTTTAGAGAAATTTTATGACATGTTTAGACAAGTCAGCATTCCACAGCTTGAGATGCAGATAACATCTTGATCTTCTACACCCTGCACCACCACTTATTTCCCTAGTATGTGAATAGGCATTAACTTCAAAGCCTAGTTGGGAATATGGACATTATGCTAGGCAGTATAACATTGCCCAATTAATCCTTATCAAGTGCTTTGAAGATGTAACACTCTGGGTAAGTACTGAGATCTAACACCCAATTCAAAATCTTCACAATACAGCAAAATGGTTCTCCCATGGACAGGCATGGAAATTCCTCTCATGCCATGCAGTACTGCTCCAGTGTGAGCTGCTGCTTCAGCAACAAAACTAATCTTTCACTAAGGCTATATCTACACTAGCGCTTTTGTTGGTAAAACTTGTCAGCCAAAAAGTGAAAAAACACACACCCTGATGAACATAAGTTTCACCAACAAAAGCACCAGTGTGGACAGGCGCCTCTATGGACAGCACTATGTTGACATAGCTACTGCCACTCATAGGAGGTGGTTTAATTATGCCAACAGGAGAGAGTGGCTACACGGGAGACCCTACAGTGTCACAGCTGCAGCAGTACAGCTGTGTGGCTATAAGGTCTGTAGTGTAGACATAGCCTTACTGAGTTTTTCTTCCTGAGAATTAATAGTCTTTCCATTTAGGAATTTGTGCAGAAGCTCCACAAAAGATTTAGAAGCAGCAAAGAATCCTGTGGCACCTTATAGACTAACAGATGTTTTGTAGCATGAGCTTTCGTGGGTGAACACCCACTTCTTCGGATGCACTGCTTGCATCCGAAGAAGTGGGTGTTCACCCACGAAAGCTCATGCTACAAAACATCTGTTAGTCTATAAGGTGCCACAGGATTCTTTGCTGCTTTTACAGAACCAGACTAACACGGCTACCCCTCTGATACAAAAGATTTAGACAATTAGAAGCAACCCAGCTCTGCGTATAACCTGGTGCTCCAAGAAGTGTGTATGTATTGCTGCCTACTCAGAAATTAGGCTTCCCTCTGGCTTCCAGGAAACTGCTTTTATAAAAATCCCCTGTGGTGTCCAACGGGGACTTCAGCCCACTGGTGCAGGGACAGGGGAAAAGACCTGTGCCTCCCCAGTTCAATTCAAAGAGTATGATGGCCTAGTTCATGCACCACCACCATAACTACAGTCTCTAGTAACTGAGAGCTGACCTAATAGACAGGCCGCTTACAATAGTTTGCATGAACAATTGCAGAAGTGCAAAATTGCCCCAGACAGAGCCGTTTCAAATTTTCCTTGAGCCCGCTCCTACATGCCTTCTGCTACAGAGGCAGCACAGAGGTGGCTCTGCACATGTTGTGTGGGCCATCTGTGCTGCTGAGGCTCTTTAGCAATACTGCCACAAACATGTCACAGGGGACCTCTGAATCTAGTCTTATCTCCAGCTGTTTCCTCACTGCAGCCTGTATGCTGCTTAACAACAATAATAAAAAATACGATCTCTGCCCAGAGATTAACAATGACATAGAATGAATGTTTAAACATGTACATAATAATTCACCTAGAGACAGGAAAGGGAGATATATTTGCCTAAGCAATATGGTTGTACTATTTATTGTAAGCAGGTGAAAATCTATTTGTGATTGCAGGTGAGTGTTCATCACTTCTACACAGTCAGAAAAAAAATCCTCAAACATTTTACATTAAAAAAAGCACTTAGAAAAAGAATTCAGGCATATAATTAAATAAAAAGACACATAGCGCCCATCCTGCAAGATGTGCACCCTATACAAATATGGCCCCTACCCCAAAGAGCTTACCGTCTTGTAAACAAGAAACAAAATTGCATTCAATGAAAAACTATCTCCATAAATTAGAAATAAATGTAGCTTTGTTACTGGTTTCTGTAAACATGCAAATTAAAGAATGTTCATCTAACTATTATTGAAGTATTAGATATTAAATACTAATATCTAATTAGATATTAGGGAATATAAAAATGTCCTGTTGGATATAAAAATGTCCTGTTGGAAAAGTTACTATAGCCATTTAAATGTGTCGATCTAAAAATTCTGAAGCAAAAGTGATTTTTAGGTCAGTTCTCACAATTCCCTCTAGCTCATGGCAGCTTTGTGTGATGATGATGTTCGTCCATCGTTTTCGAAGAAGACCTTGACATCTAGCAGGTTGTAAGCTGTCCACAGTGCGTCCGCAGGTGGCTGGCAAGGCCAATAGGGGCACGGAATGTTCTGCCACGTCGGGCAGACATGCGTGGGCACCACTGTTACAGCATTTGCAGCTCTGGCTTTACGGAGTGCTCGCTTCTCTTGTGCTATGGTTATCCTTCTGGCTTCAGATGTCTGGCAGCCTTGGTGGATCAGCGTACGCCATGTCGATCGATCTTGTGCCAGGATTTCCCAGGAGGTGATGTCGATATCCAGGGACTTGAGAGAGGCTTTCAGCGTGTCTTTGTATCGCTTCTTTTGTCCCCCGTGCGATCGCTTTCCTTGAGACAGCTCATCATAGAAGAGCTGTTTGGGGATGCGATAGTCTGGCATCCTTACAACGTGGCCTGCCCAGCGTGTCTGGGCTTTCATGAGCAGAGTGTAAACTGACGGCAGGCCTGCTCTGGAGAGGACTTCTGTATCTGGCACCTTATCCTGCCACCGGATCCTCAGAAGTCTGCAGAGGCAAGTCATATGGAAGTGGTTCAGCTGCCTAGCGTGCCTCCTGTATACAGTCCAAGTCTCACTGGCATACATCAGGGTAGTTAGCACTACTGCTCGGTAGACTTCAAGCTTTGTAGCAAGGCTTATTCCACGGCGGTCCCACACGTTGGTCAGCAGTCTGCCAAATGCAGAGCTTGCCTTGGCGATTCTGCAATTGACCTCGATGTCAATTGTCACTGCGCGAGAAAGGGTGCTGCCAAGGTATGTAAATTGGTCCACTGCTTGCAGCTTTTGTCCCTTCACTGTGATGGTGGGCTCTTGGTGTTGGGCTTTCGGAGCTGGCTGGTGCAACACTTTGGTTTTCTTTATGTTGATGAGGAGGCCAAAGTTGTCACATGCTGCTGCGAATTTATCCATGCTAGCTTGCATTTCCTGCTCTGATCCAGCATTCAGGGCACAGTTGTCAGCAAAAAGGAGGTCTCGTAGCACAGTCTCCTTTATTTTGGTGACAGCCTGGAGTCTTCGCAGGTTGAACAGTTTCCCATCAGTCCTGTATCTCAGGCTGATTCCCAAGGAACTGTTTTGAAAGGCGTCTGACAGCATAGCTGAAAACATTATGCTGAACAGGGTCGGTGCCAACACACACCCTTGCTTGACGCCGTTTGTGACGGAAAAGGCCTCTGAAGCTTCTCTGTTGTCCAGAACACGAGCCGTCATGCCGTCGTGAAACTGACGTTCCATCAGGATAAATCTATCAGGGCACCCAAACTTTGACATGATGCACCACAGACCTTCGCGATTGACAGTGTCAAAAGCCTTGGTAAGATCCACGAAGATGGTGTACAATTCGCGATTCTGCTCTTGACACTTCTCTTGGAGCTGTCGGACTGAGAAGATCATGGCCACAGTGCCACGCTCTTTGCGGAAGCCGCACTGTGTCTCGGGTAGTAGACCCTGTTTCAGGTGGTCAATCAGACAATTCAGCAACACTCGTGCAAGGATCTTACCTGCGCTAGAAAGCAGTGATATTCCTCTATGATTATCGCAAACTTTTCAATTTCCTTTCCTCTTATAGAGGTGTACGATGGACGCGTCTTTCAATTCCTGAGGGATAGACCCTTGATTCCAGAAGGACTGGAACAGCTGAGTGAGTTTGTCAACAAGCACTGCACCACCATCCTTATAGATTTCCACTGGAATCGCATCAGATCCTGAGGCCTTGCCACTAGACAGCTGGCTGATGGCCTGTAGGGTTTCAGTCTCTGATGGTGGAACGTCCAGGCTGTAGTTGATATCCGCCTGGGGCATTCTGTCAATCGCCTCGTTATTGATGGAAGATGGGCGGTTCAGTACAGATTGGAAATGCTCAGCCCAACGCTGTAGAATCAGAGTCTTCTCAGTAATGAGAGTTACACCATCTAAATCCAGTAGAGGGGAACTCCCTGAAGGCCGAGGTCCCTACAAGGATCTAAGGGCGTCGTAGAACCGTTTGGCATCGTTTCTATCAGCAAACTTCTGGATTTCATCCGCTTTGGCACTCAACCAGGAGTCCTGCATCTTGCGAAGCTTGCTCTGTACGGTCCTGCGAATGTTGTTAAAGGCATTTTTCTTAACTGTTGACAACGGGTCATTCTGATGAGCACGGTGAAGGCGGTGCTTTTCAGCAAGTAAAGCCTTGATCTCTTCGTCGTTTTCATCAAACCAGTCCTGCTGTTTCCTGTGTGAGGGTCCAAGAACCTTTAGTGCAGAAAAGTGCACAATATTTCGGAAGCGTTCCCAGTTCCTCTCAACATTTTCCTCTAATTGCAGCTCTGAGAGTTGGTTGCCAAGATCTTCTACTAGTGAAGCTGCTGTGTTGGGGTTCCTCAGTTTACTGACGTTGATCTTTTCATCACAGCTTTGTTTCCCTGCAGACGTCTCTTTGGCTTGATGTGAAGGCTTAATTTAGAGATAAGTCTATGATCAGTCCAACAAGTCAGCACTCGGCATGGCCTTGGTCACCCTTACATCCTGTCTGTCTTTCCTCCGCACAATGACATAATCAATGAGATGCCAGTGCTTGGAGCGTGGGTGCATCCAGGACGTCTTTTTGCGAGTGGGCAGGCGGAAGATGGTATTGGTGATGATCAGATCATGAGCCGCACATGTCTTCAATAGCAGTAGGCCATTGCTGTTGCATTTGCCGATTCCATTGTTTCCAATGACGCCATCCCAGGCAGAGTGATCGGATCCTACTCTCGCGTTAAAATCGCCAAGTAGAATCAGCCTGTCGGTGTGCTTCACGGATGAGAGTAGGGCATCAAGATCTTCATAAACTTGTCCTTTACTTCATCCGGATTCGTCATTGTGGGTGCGTAAGCGCTGATTAGTATAACTCGCTTTCCTCTCGGTAGTGGAAGATGCAGTGTCATGAGTCGATCGTTCACGCCCTTGGGAAAACTGGCAAGTTTATGGACAAGATGATTATTAACCGCAAAGCCAACTCCAGATTCACGACGTTCGTCACTGCTGCGTCCACACCAGAAGAATGTGTAACTACCTCCTGTTTCTGTGAGCTGACTTTCGTTGGCTAGACGAGTTTCACACAGGGCCGCAATATCAATGTTAAATCTTGTGAGCTCTCTGGCGACCAGGGCTGTTCTTCTTTCTGGTCGATCTGCTGAGGGGTTGTCTTGAAGCGTACGTACATTCCATGTACCAATAATGAGTGGTGTCACCTTATGTTTTATTATTTGAAATTTTGTTGTTCGACCACATAAGATGGGATCCCCTCCAGCCGCGGTAAGCTGGCCAGGGTTCTATGAAGCAATGTTTAGGGCACCTTTTCTAGCCCCTTCCTCTTACTACGGAGGTGAGCAGTGCGGTCCTAAAGAGGACTGCTCAGTCACTCAGGTAGATGCCGAATCCAGCTGTTGCTTCGGTCAGCAGGAAGACGACCATTAGACCTGAGCCGCCTGTGTGCAGGTCTGCGGCTACAGCTCCTAGTGTATCCACACCTGCTGCTTCGTCGCTCGCCCATCGCCACAGGACTTTAAGGTTTATGGAAATTGGAAGGATGTCAAGGCTTGCGTGTGAATTGGATTAAAGTGAGGGAGAGGTGTGCATATTCAGCCTCACTCTCTCTTCCCAGATTCCATCTTGCTCCAATGGCAGGACAAAAGTCGAGACGGTTGGAGATGGGCTGGGCGCAGTGGTTGACCAGGGCGTCTTTCGCGTCTTGCCGTGCTCTTAGCGTACCACATCGCTTGCAGAAACCGCCTTCATGACCGTTGGTCCTATTCTAAAAGGCCTCATCCGCTCAATCCGCCGGAGTCTGTCTTCACATGCTCGGGATAGACAAGGCCCTATCTCACCGTAGGTCTATGCCCGACGGCTACCCTCAACCTGGTTTGGCCAGCCTGTCGAAGCTGTTGCCCGGGGTGTGGCCGCTGCGCACGCTACAGCTACTAGGAGCCACAGGTGAGAGCTGAGTGACAGGTGGGGACCAAAGGTGGACGAGCTGCCCTGGAAGGGACACGACATGCCCCTCCACCAGAGGTGCTACCCCTCCCTGAACACCCCATACACCATACAGCTTTGTGTAATCAGCCCTTAATGCCATCGCTGGTACAGATCGTACATATTGCCCACACTAGGTCTTGGGAGAATATAATTTTTGGTTTATTAAGGATGTTAGGAAGAACACATGTATCTGATAGGTTATTCTAAAAAAACACAAGCTGTGTGAAGCTGTTCAAATGTTAGGAATGTTAGCAATAGACTTGGTAGGGCTGCATCAGAAGACAGAGAAGGCAGTAAAAAGTACATAAGTCATAGTATCCGATGATCAATTTTATGTTTAAGATGGCTATTATCACACAGATCACACTACCAGATGTGACCAACCATATCTAAAGCTTGAAATTATTTAATTTTTAAATAAATTGTACCAAGTAGTGTCCATCCTACATTCAAGTTCTGTTTTCTGTAAGTAAAGCTCCTTCACAGTACTTGTGATGTTTGTTTTAATATTACTCAAATGTATAATTAAATGTACATAAGTTTGGATTTGATGTTGTACAATTGTTGTACATTTGTACAATAGATTATTCATCTTCTGCTAGTCTTGCCTCTGCAGCTGAGCCAATACACAAAAGTTTGTTGAAGGGGGAGCCACATAAACCCAATTTCCATTCCCCCATGCTGTTATACTTCACTGTACAGGTGCTTAACAAGTGGGTGTGGCTTAACATTACATAGGGGAGAGGGCCCCAGCATAAAACTCTCCCTATAACAACTCGCCTTGGTTGTCTCTTTGTCCAGTGAAACTGCCTCAGTTCTACTGCTTTTAGAACTCTGTGCACCGAGAGATGAGACAAGATGCAACTAATTCTGTTGCTGATCTCTGACCCAGAATAGAATTCAGCTCACTTCTGTACCTGTGTTAGCTCCGCAGTGCTGGAAGACAAAAGTACCATAAAAGCTTAGTCAATAAAGTAAACAAAACACACAGAGAGCATCTGTTGATGAAGTGGCCATTGCCACTTCTGACTACAAGTGCATCTTAACAGACCAACTTTTAAACTTACTGCCATACCTTTTTCCTCCACTGAGTTATGCCAGGAATATTCAGCAATGATGGTTATTGTTCAGTGCGGGTGGATGGTCCATTTACTGGACAGGTCTCTACCCAGCACTGAAATCCTAATTTTTTAACAAACTACATCGATCTCGCAAACAGATGAATTTTGGAACCCCATCTTAACTTTACTCCCCACTCCCTTTAAAGGGACATTTGTTAAATTGTCAAAAACAAAAGGAATGATTCACAGGAGATAATAAAGCAATATTGAAAGTAAAAATGTTACTATTTAGCTAGCTGAACTATAGCACTCAAGTCATCCTTGGCAGCCTTTGCATACTGTAGTCATTACACATTCAGTATTATACTTCATTTCAGAATCTTAAGGCAACATTATGGAACTTTAGTTTTTGCATTAAAATTCAATGTTCCATTACAACATAATATTACTAAAGTTGTGCAAGTGGTTCCGTTTAGAGGTAATTGGGTTCTGCACATAAACAAGAATTTACAGTAAGTCATTTTTAAATTTGACACTGTTTCAAAGTGATTTGAAGATCAACGAACATGTACTATTATGCATATAGAAGAATCTTTAATGAAGGCACTTTTACAAAATCTGACATGCACCATCTACCACTTGAGCTTTCTCCATTCCTAGAAATGATTTTTTTTTAACCTATTAACAACAAACCTATAACAAGCACTTCTGTACGAACACGAGACGTTCAAATATACTTTTAAGGGGGATTCCAGCTTAAGTTTTTTGTTTTTGTTTTTTTAAAAATTCATTGTTCATTTTATCCCAGAAAAGCAGTATTAAAAGGAACTACTTTATTCACCATGTAAAACATCATGCATACACATTCCATTGAAGTGACAGAAAACAGAGCTTTACTCAAATTCCATAACAGCCTTGAATTGAAAGTGTTACTCAGCAATGAATGTCTTCTGCTGAGATATACTGTGTCAGTTTAATGCTATGCCAAGCTTGAAAAGAATCTGCTATACATATGACAAGTGACTAGGTAGCAAACAACTCTGCTCCCTCTTTCTACTGGTTTCTTACGTATTACCTTGAGAAAGTGTCAAAGCCTCACATTTGGTACTGAAGTTAATTTCAAGTTTCACTCTTCCTGTACTGTATTTTGGATACTGAATAGAGAGCCTAATTCTGACATGAGAGAATGAAAAGTTGCCTATGGAACATTCAAGGTTTATATTTGATGATAAGCTTAAAAAGAACAACTAATTTTTGTAATGTAACTTATTTGCAATATTCTTTTCACCTTTTCTTTTCCCACTAGGACTGCACTGATTTCCTGACACATCTATTTCAAATAAAGACTAAGTAGTGACATCTGATTTACTCACCAAACTTAAATTTATAATATCTTATGCCTATTTATTATTTGTGTACCAGCATCAGTAGTATCACAGCTCTAGAACTAGCTTTGTCTTTGCCATCCAGAAGAAGAAGGCAAGACATAAATGCAGTAAGTCCTACAAAAATAATGGCTAGCTTGTTCAAATTAAAAAATTCACAGTAACAATTTCTTCTCACCATAAAATTCTAAAAGATGTAATAAAGTAATGTGTACCTGACCCTAGAGGTTTTGACTGTCACTTTAGCACTGAAAAGCTGGAATTGCCGTTTTTAAACATGTGAACCTGTTCACTTTAGAAAAATGCAAATATTGCAAATAGGGAAAATATACTTCCTGGAAGGAGAGTCAATATGATAAAACAGAGATACTGTTTGCAAGTATATAATTAGCCCATCTGAGCAGGAATATCATACAGCAGATTTTGGGTAGCATTATCTTTGTTGCAAAAATTGCTCACCAGTCAAAATGGCAGCAGTGCTTAAATAACCTTAAATTTCTTCCTTATAAGATTGCAAATGCAGTGAAGAAAAGTGACTATTCAACATTAAATATAAAAACCATTTAAAAAACACATCAGAATTTTATTGCTTGAAGAATACAGCATATGAAAAAAGCACAGGAACGTCCAAAGAAAAGGTCACAAGGAACCAAACATACTATCCCATACATACCAGATGCAGTAAAATGTTAACCTGAATTCTGCATCAGAAAAAACAAGTGTGAAATACCTAATTTTGTTTACTTAAAAGAAAAAGACTCATTTAAAATAGAAAGTGTAAGGTGTTACAGTACAAATTAGAAAAGCCAACACTGCACATTAACATTGTTTCACTAGACTAGATTTACTACCTTTGGTACTTAAGTCTTTACAGAAAACCACCTCCTTAGTCAAATCTTGTCCAACATATGTCATGAAAGTTTTTCAACTTAACATTCAACAAACTAATCTTTACTTTTTGAGCCATCACTGCACGGATGCATTTAGAAAATGTGCAAGTTTATTCAATAAGTAACCGAGCGACTCTAAAATTGAAATCAAAAGCCCCTGGCGATCCTTGCAGATCTGAATATATGCCAACTGTACTTGTTCAGATCTCTACTTAAAATGGGCACACAGTTTTCTGTTTATTTCGCTGTGTAAACAGATTGCGGCACCCACAGCTTTTAGTCAAAATTTTTTACTAGAGAAACTTGTCAAGAGCATACTAAAAGAAAAGAGAGTGCATTCTTACACAGCTATCTGATCTGATCGTCTGCACTAGTATGCAAGTGGCTTTTCCATTCTGCTGGAAACAAGAGTACCAGAACATAGGCCAACATTTCTTCATTCAACCTTAAAATTCTATAATGGACACAACTGTGGTCTATTTCTACACAAAGAACAGCTGCCCATCCATTTATATAAACAGAATTTTCAAAGTCAACCTGTCAAAGAGACTCCTTTCTCTTTCCTGATCCTTATCATGCGGATGACTCTTGGGGCATACTTTCCTAACTAAACTTGGACAGAATCATTTGCACTTACTAACCTGTTTGAATGAAGAAAATGTTATTGTTTCACAAGGTAGCTGAGGAATCCATTGGTAACCTAGTCTGGAAAATGTTAACATTATGCTGACAACAATAACTAACTAATCAGGGTTAAATAAAAATCCCTCTTTTACTGAAACCATGTTCATTAGCTTCAACTTTTGCCTTTGTAGGCTTGAACATTTAATAATTCCCAGTTAAGTCAATGGAACTAACACAATTCTGTTTCACCAAGTTCCAGCTTTACATGTGAACAATATAAACATGTCTGGACTACGCAAGTAATACCATCAATAACAGTTAACATTAAATTGGAGTGAAATAATAAGAATTTATTAGTTCTCTACACTGGTCAGTCTTTGAAATGAAATATCCATTGGTTCAGGACTCTTCATAGATATCATAATAAAATCATGGGTTTATTATTTCACCCCTATACAAAAAAAATGACAGAATTTCTACAACTCCTATTAAACATACCTTTTCCTAGTTTAGTGAAAATGTATCTTTTCAAATTTGTAACAAATGTGGTATTTGAGCACATATAATATTTATTGCCATATATATATATCCTCATTTTTAAAAGGACAAAGAATTCAGACTTTACTATGCTGACCTCTTTGTTTTTTTCCATTATGCAGATTAAGTGTCTACTGAACCACTCCCACCCCGCAAAAAAGAAAAACAATTAAAAATTCTCTATGTAAGAGTTTATAGTTTAGTTAAAAGGGAAGAGAAATGCAAATGTGGATTTAGAGCTTCTGTATAAATCTCACTATTTTATAAACTTGTTGTTTATTTTAACACTGTTTATTGATCAAACCATGACGCACTGCTATCTAAAATTTCCATATACACCATTAAAAATCCAAAGTTGATATGATATTGAACCTTAAATCTTTAAGAGTTCAAAAAAAGACAGTTTTTACATGTACAGCACACAACAGCAGATATCCCTAGAATACCATGGCCAGTCCAAGATGCATACAAAATTACAGGTAAGCATTCATTTCACTGTTTTCATTGTGCAGGAAAGATATTTCTCACTGGGAACAGAAACTCAGCTGGTGAATTTCAGATATCATCTTCATCATCTTCATCCTGAGAAGATCCTGCCTGATTGGATGCAGTGGCTGACGCAGCAGCAAGCTGTGCTTGTTGGGCCGCTTGTTGCATCTGTAGCCATTCCTGCTGGGCCAGTTCTGCTTGCTGCTGCCTAGCCTGAAGACGGACAAAAATTAAATTGTTAACAAAACCCAAGACTTCCAATATCCTTTTAAGGAATCAGTATAGCACACTGGCAAAGATCACATTAATGGTCTAGCAGAAACTGCAGGTGCAAAGTACAAGATTTATACCTAAAAATAATCACTGTACATAAAGGGTGTTCAAAATACTGCAATGCTTTGTATTGATATTAAATTTTTTTCTTCATGTTGGCATAACCTATTTTTATGGTATGCTGTACAACCATCATTTGGAGCATTTATGCTCAGGAAACCAAAGAGGTTAGGGTAAATAAAAATGTACTTGAAAAAACCCTCAATTTGGGCGGTTGCACAGGATCAGAGAGGCACCACTTTCAAATGAAAAAATAACCAGGAATGTTGCAGAGTGGATAGAAGTGCAAGAAGTACAATTAGCATTAACAAGTCCTTCCACCACTTACCCAGACTGCCTAGGAAATACTGACCAGGAAGTCCAGGCCTTATTTTAAGCAAGACATTATTAAAATGGTAGTTCTAACTAAGAAATCTTAGACCTTAAATTTCCCCATTTCCAAAAGATTGCTTGGTTTTGTTACATAAATATCAGCAATGTTAAGTCTAGTTTTGCTAGATGAATTTTCAAGATTCCCAGAAGTTTATTGTGAGTTCATCTTCCTCAATTCAAGGAGAAGGGGATGTTTGCCATTTGATAAGAAGTCTTTGTTAAATGATTGTTAGGTACTGAAGTTGAGAATATAAAAAGTGCAAACAAAGTAAAAAGAGTTTGATTAGAAGTCCCTTCTCCTCTCAACTGTCAGCTTTCACTTGCTTGTGATGTCATATTTTTCTAGTACACCTCTACCTCACTATAACGCAACCTGATATAACACGAATTCGGATATAATAGAGTAAACCAGTGCTCCGGTGGGGTGGGGCTGCGCTCTCCGGTGGATCAAA
The DNA here is from genome assembly GCF_016161935.1 of Mauremys reevesii. Lineage (NCBI taxonomy): Eukaryota > Metazoa > Chordata > Testudines > Geoemydidae > Mauremys > Mauremys reevesii. The sequence continues at coordinate 75,615,154 of NC_052630.1, forward strand.
GCAAGTTCAATATAACGCGGTTTCACCTATTATGCGGTAAGATTTTTTGGCTCCCGAGGACAGCGTTCTATCGAGGCAGAGGTGTACTTTAGTCATCATAGTTGAGCCGTCTCCAGGATAGTTAAAACTAGGGTTGGGCATTTGCCCGGACCAAAAATAATTGGTCAACTGACCAGTCAACATTGGCCAAATATTTTAAAGCACTAATTTATTAGAACAGTAATAACAGTAAGAAAAAAGAGTAAGCCTTTATGGTCTCCAATCAGCTTAAGCTTAGACAGACACTTATGCCTAATTACAACAACAACAAAAGTTCTTAACTGAGATATTTTAACTCAGAAAAACGTCGAACACAAATAAATGAAGTTCTAAAACATGAAAGAATGGTACACTGGTGCAATCAAAAAGGTAGGCCACTGCCTAAATCAGGGTATTCTTGCAGGAATATTTGAGACTATTTGACAGTTGTCATATAGATGATTACTTGAACAGCTTGCCAAGTCCACTTAAAACCGGAATTTGCACTGTTAAAAAAAAAAAAAACAGCGGAAAAAAATCTTTTGAAACAAAAATCAAGTCTTCTTTATATATAAAGCAAAGTAGAGCAAAAGCCCATTTTCCCCCTCTATATAGGACACTTTTAAAGTTAAGTTCACATTTCCATTCAAATCCCCTTTTCATTTTGAATTTTCCATAACTGGCCTATCAGGCAGAAATTTTTTGAACCTACTGTCTACCTAAGGATAATATTTTGGAACATTTCAGCAAGGACAATTCAGTCAGTCAATAAAGGTACAAAAAGATACTGTTCCTATTCCAAGAGTTGTGTCAATTCTTTGAAAAGCCCCGGCACAAATGTGCTGGATTAAAAAAAAAGTTGACATCTGCAAAGGAAATAACCCTCACTGAAAAGAGGCTTTAAATGTTTCAGTTAAAATTATTCATATGCAGTCACTAGGGTTTGAAAGAGAATCAATTTATTCACAGTCGATACTTTGGTACGCTTTTAGCCATTTTAACCAAAGTTCTAAACAAATGAAAGCAACACCTGAACACATTAGTAGTGGACATGCATGTCTAAGATACACATTCAATGTGGCAGTGCTCTATAAGAGTCAGTGGCTCTACAGCAGTTTCTCTCAACCTTTCTGATACCAGGGACCAGCTTGCTGCCTTCCTAAACTGTGTCAGGGAGATCTCGGACCAGAAACACTGCTCCACAGGACTGTGCACCTTTTGCTGGACAGGTAATTCTGAAAATATTAGGTGCCACCAGATTATATAACCATTTCTTCACATTCTTTTTCTTTTGAAAACACTAGGAAACTCCATAAGGTTGCACGGCTAAGAACACAGAGTCAGGAATTGCCAGAGTTAAGGTATCCTTAATCTTAAATCTGCCTCCTCATGCCATAATGCAGTATGCCAGTCTTTTAATTGCTCAAATCAAGTCACTTCTCAAATACTACAACATAATTTTTTTCCTACAAACTTCAACCTAATGTTCTCAATGAATTAGGATGCCTCTTGATTTGGATTTATTCATTCATTGAGGAAGTTACTTTTACAAATAAAGGAAAACTAGGGCCCTGATCTTATCAACACTTATACACATACATAATTTCTCAGGTGTGTAGATGAATTTTAAGAAGTGTGATTGTCATTTAAGCAGCCAGTATTCCTTCTGCATATAACCACTGGTAAATTCTGGATTATCAATAGGACTAATCATGTGCAAGAGTTATGCGCATGCATAAGTATTTGCAGGACTGGAGTGCAAATACAGCACTTATTCCAACAATACATCCACAAACTACTTTGATATATTGTTGAAGAAAATAAAATGCACTGTTTTAGAATCTGATCAGAGATTTTTGTACAATATCAAATGAGGACCATTTTAAGTTTCATTTATTGATTGAATACACAGACTAGTGCAACTTGAATGCAATAACAATTTTATAATGCATTTTTATTAATCTCTAATAATTAAAAAAATAAATGTATACCTTCAGAGGACAGTGTCTACTAGATTAAACAATTTTAAAGTAGGTCAAAAATCAGGTCTAAATTGATAATAACTGACATTTCATTTAAAGAAGTAATTATTTTAATTCCTCATTATTTATATCACTCTCTCAGGAGAGTATGACTATCCCTATCCCACCCATCCTCTACTGCTTTTGACCTGTGTAGAGTGCAGTTTTATTTAAGTTATCCACATTAAACTTCATTGCATTAAGCTTAAAAAAAAAAACAACTAACCAGTGTTTGTTATAAAACCAAACACTGCTTCTGCAGCAGTCACATTGGCATTTTTACTCTTAGCATGAAGGGGGAAAAAAGTATCTATACGTTAATTTGTCACAGGACTATACCATTACACGGGTTAGCCGTGTGATAAATTTCCAAAGCTGGTGAAAACTTCAACTGTCTCATCATCATCTATTTAGCTATAATGTACTTGGCACTTTACAACATACAAAAATTAAGTTTATCTGGATTTTGGCATTACGTGAGTTTCAGTAAGGCCAGCGAGGAGACGGTTTCAACTAAGATGTGAGATCACAAGGACCTGAATAAGCATTTTTACCATGGGAACAGAAGGAAAGGAAAGGATGGATTTTTAAAATATGCAGAGGACAAAAAAAACAATACGATTTCCATATGGCCTGGATAGGAGTGGTGTAAGAGGGAGAAGTTGTAGATGATTGCCACATTATGAGTCTGGCAGAATAGCGGTGGTATCAATAGTAACAGAATGGGAGAAGAGAAGACTGTTTAGGAAGATACATAATCAAATTTAGTCTTAGCCAGTTACACTTGAATTGTCTGCAAACCATCTCACAGGAAGCGCTGGAAAGAAAGGCTGAGTTGCAGGACCTTGTCCCATATTAGGTCAAGCATGGAGAAATATATTTGAATCATCATCTTAGAGTTCATAAGTAAATCAACATGATTATACAGTGTCACTCAAGGGTAAAGTGAAAACAGCTGGGAGACACGTTAGAGATTTAGCATTATTGTGACAAACAAACTACTAGAGAGATGGATATTACCCTTTCCACCACATGAAGTGATGGAGCCAAAACCAAGAAAGACATTTAAACTGAAATGATTAAGACACAAAATGAGTTACACCTAGCAAGGGACATAAAAGGCAATAAAAAGAGGTACTACAAATACACAGAGCAGGAGTCGGCAACCTTTCAGAAGTGGTGTGCCGAATCTTCATTTATTCACTCTAATTTAAGGTTTCGTGTGCTGGTAATACATTTTAACGTTTTTAGAAGGTCTCTTATAATATATAACTAAACTATTGTTGTATGTAAAGTAAATAAGGTTTTAAAAATGTTTAAGAAGCTTCAATTAAAATTAAATTAAAATGTAGAGCCTCCTGGACAAGTGGCCAGGACTCAGGCAGTGTAGTGCCACTGAAAATCAGCTCGTGTGCCGCCTTCGGCACGCGTGCCATAGGTTGCCTACCCCTGACAGAGAGAGAAAGAAATGAAGGAAGATGTAGGTTCTCACTTAGTGAGAAAGGACAGCTAATAACAGATGACATCAAGGAGGCTGGGGTGTTCCCTATTTTGCTTCAGTCTTGGCTAAAATATTAAGTTGTGACTAGATAATTAATATTAACAAGAACGGGGAAGGAACAACCTAGAACAAGGAAAGACAGGTTAAAACAGTTAGATAAGTTAGATGTTTTTAAGTCAGCAGGGGCCAATGAAACTCATCTGAGGGTATCTAAAAACTAGCTGAAAATCTCAACCATTAGCAATTATTTGTGAGAACTCATGGAAGATGGTGAGGTCCCAGAGGACTGGAGAAGGAAAAACATAGTTCCTATCTTTAAAATGAGGAACAAAGAGGACATGGGGAATTATAGACCAGTCAGCCTAACTTTGAGACCTGGGAGATACTGGAACCAATTATTAAACTATAATTTGCAAGCATGTGGAGGATAAGGTTTTAAGTAAAACTGAACATGAATTTGTCATGAATAAATCATGACAAATCAACCTAATTTCCTTCTTTTATGGAATTACTGGCCTAATGGATGGGTGGAAGCCGTAGATGTGACATATCTTGATTTTAGTAAGGCTTTTGACACAGTCCATCTGACATTCTTATAAGCAAACTAGCAAAATGTGGTCTAAATGCAATTATTATAAGGTGTGTGAACAACTGGTTGAAAGACCCTACTCAAAGAGTAATCGTCAACCATTTGCTATCAGACTAGGGGGACATTTCTAGTGGGGTCTCACAGGGGTTTGTCCCAGGTCTTGTACTATTCAACATTTTCACCAATGATTTGGATAATGGACTGGAGAGTATGCTTATGAAATGTGCAGAACACACTAAACTGGTAGGGGTTGCTGGCACTTTGGAAGACAGTATTAGAATACAGAACAATCTTGAAAAATTGAAGAATTGGTCTGAAATCAACAAGATAAAATTCAATAAAGATAAGTGGAAAGTACTACACCTAGGCAGGAAAAAAGCAAACGCACAACTACAAAATGGGAAATAACTGGCTAGGTGGTAGCACTGTTGAAAAGGATCTGGGGGTTATAATGGATCACAAATTAAACACGAGTCAACAACATGATGCAGTTGCAAAAAAAGGTATATTAACAGAGTTTCATATACAAAAGACAGAAGGTAACTGTCCTGCTCTACTTAGCACTAGGGAAGCCTCAGCTGGAGTACTCTGTCCAGTTTTGGGTGCAATGCTTTAGGAAAGAAATGGATACACTGGAGAGAGTCCAGAGTAGAGCAACAAAAGTGATAGCAGGTTTAAGACCTATGAGGAAAGGCCAAAAAAAATTGGGCATGTTTAGTCTTGAGAAAAGATGACTCAGAGGGGACCGAATAACAGTCTTCAAATATGTTAAGGGGTATTATTATAAAAGTTGGTCTAAAAGTTGGACAAGAAGTAACAGACTAATCTGCAGCAAATGATATTTAGGTTAGATATTAAGAAAAACGTTCTAATTATAAGGATAGTTAAATTCTGGAATACGTTTCTAAGACAGGTTGTGGAATCCCTGTCACTGGTGGTTTCTAAGGACAAACGTGTCTGAGATGGCCTATGTATACATGACCCTGACGCAGTGCAGGGGGGATGGATTAGATTACCTCTTAAGGTCTCTTCCAGCACTAATTTATATGATTATAGTTTACAGAAACTGATCATTTTCTAAAATATTAGTTGCCATTTCCCTTCATATATACAATTGGACTAAGAAAATCTGGTAATACAAGTAAAGGAATACAAAAAGTAGTTGAAAATAACTTTTTAAAACTCCAACATTTGTAAAAGTTTCTGTAAAACAGAAATACATGATTGAGTGGCATGGCTTTGATATCACCAGTGGTAAAGTAATACATTCATTTAAAACTCAGACTAATAAAACTTACACATTTCTATACAATGTCTCTGGTGTGTCAGATCACAGAAGTAACAAAGACAATTCAGCATCTTATTTATACATTTGCATTTCTTGCCAGGTATATTAACTTCACATGGTCAGATTCAGTAAAATCTTTCATGGCCATGCAATCCATAGAACGGGAGATTCTTCTGGGCTTATGCATGTTTCTGTGGGACTAAATCAGGGAGTGTCTAGTTCATTCAACCTCACATTAGATTTCTTAGTCAGAAATATTGCCTCACTTACTTTTGCAAATAACTCCTGTTGCTGCCTTAGAAGTTCTTCTTCAGGAATGCCAAGATTTTCCAAACGAGAACTGGCCTTTCTTCTTTTTAGTGCTACTGTTTTGCACTCTTGTAAGACTTCTTTTACCTCACTGATATAGGAGCCAAAACCCAAACTTTCTAGTGCTGGAAAAAAGAAAACATGTTGATCAATTAGCATAACTAAAACTTGTAGTCACATCAAAACAATTTCCTGTAATAAGACACCAACTTGTTCTGTCCTATAGATTCCTTACTTAAAGCGACCCACAACCGTTTTTTTTTATTTGCATCTTTTTACAATTCTGTAGTGCATAAAGGCCTAAGAAAGAGATTTTCAAACTGGGGGGCACAGAGGAACATTTGGGGGGCAAGTGGTGTCCCCAAGTGGCTGGGGCTTGGGGAGAGAGCACCACCTCCACCCCCCTGACTCACATCAACAAGCCATCCAGCCTGTGGGTCAGTGTCAACATCCACTGATGATATGCTGATTTCTGCTCCTGGCAGCCTCTGTGCCCAGTGCTGGCTCCACCCCCCAGAGACTGTCACATGTGCCTTCCCACACCCTGAAAACCTGAGGGACACGTATTGTGTCTATATTTGTCTAGGTTGGGGCAGCACAACCAAAAATTATAACTTGGGGGGGAGGGGGAGGGGGAGCGGAGAGGCTCAGCTCCAAAAGTTTGAAAACCACTGGCCTGTCATATTCCCCTACTCCCTTCCTGCACCAAAATATTCAAAATTGGAGACTGTCAAGTGTGCTCTTCCCTGGTTTTGCTGGTACTTTTAAATTTCTTAGCTATACTTCATAAAAGTGAGGGAACGAGTCAGAGAAAAACAGCAAGACAAGGAGACAGTTTAATTTCTTAATTATAAATTTAAAATAATTTCGTATAAACCAAATGAATGGAACTGGTCCCATATTTCCTATTTTGCTTAAGAACAGATATATGGTAACATGTACCATAAACACCACATCTGCCCAAAGTCCCATCCTTCCACCTTTTAAGAATAATGGACCAACCCGAAAAGTACATATTCTTAACAGCCTGAAGTTAGCACTGATATGCAACAACTTGGCCATTTCAGGAAAGAAAGGATTCCTAATTTAAGACCCCACCCCAATGTAAATAATAGTGTGTTGCATACCTAGTTGCAATTCAGTAACTGTCCTCCAACACCCCCTAAAATGCTAAGACACTATTCCATCTTGTAGCATAGCTGGGACCTAATCATGGTTTTAATAGTCTCCACAAAATATACAACAGATTGGATAGACAGCATCAGAGAACAACTGTTGTAAACAGGTTCCTAAAAGTTGTTTTATTGTAGATAGGATCCAACTCTTGTCCACACTGAGCTTTGAACCATGCTTTAAAGTAGTTTGAACTACTGGAAAAAGGGGTTGGATACAGCGGTTTCAAACATTATTCAGCTAGCCACTAAAAATAGGATGAAAGCTACAGAAATATTTTGAAGAACTGGCCTCTGTACTACAGAGAGCATCCGCCTTTAGATTGCTAAATTGGTCTGCAGCCATGAGCTCCTTAAGGACTCTTCAATGCTATTAGATGCCCAAACAGCAGCAGTAACAACCATCTATATTACTAGCCAGAAAATTAAACCCCATTTTAGAAGACAGACCTGTCACAGTGATTGATTCATTAGTGACCTCTATGCTTGATTATTGTACCTCATATCTAGGAATGAAGTCAAACCCAGAAAAAGCTCCCTGTGGTATAAAACACATCTGCTTAATAGAGGCCCTCCCCATTATCACCCCCACCCTAGCATTCTGCTCTCAGACTCTATTCTGGATCCTAGCCTGTTTTAGACTAATCCCACTGAGAGTTCTGAGTACCAAGACACCTGAGAGATTGCCTCTCAGCTCCATGAGCATCTACAACAGCAACATTCCAGTGAACAAAGAAAAAGATGACAAATGAAGAGTAGGCATGGGAGTGAGAGAAATAGATCAGCTGCTGGGAAAGATCTTATATTTGATGAGAAGAATGACTATGGACCTCTCCACTTTCAAAAGTCAGTGTAAAACTAATTTATTCAATTTACTGGGGGGAAGCTTAGTTCTTCACACACACAAAAGGTCTCAATCTATCTTCCTGGTTTAATTAAACTATCAGTTTTTAATATACTTTGGAAGCATTACAAAACTACTCTGACGGTGGCCACATAAGTACCTGGATAAATAGCCCCTGACGTGAATTTGATTTTTAAAAAATAAGAGGAAAAGATTTGGTCCTTTCTTCACCAGCCAGAAAGTATTTGAAAACTAATTTTAAGCAACAGTTAACTTAAGACAAACAAGTACATTTATTAGTAAAATCTTTGATTATTAAAAATGAAAACTGTAAAAATAGTATTTACTTGTGACAATTCATGCTCTAGTTATTTTGTACTTTTTGCGAATCTTAGACAATGAAAATCCATAAAGTCAGTCTTCCTTTTGTTTATTGTCAGTTTCACTTTTAAATTGGCAAATTTAGTTGACTGCATCTTTTATCTAAATTTAATTTTTTAATAAAGTTTATTTTCTGTTTTCAAAATTGATTTTAAAGCCTACTGTAGAAAAGGCCAACTGACATACCAGTATTACTTTATCACTGACAAATATTTTCTGATGAAGTTAATGGCACAACCTTCAACAGCTTTGTTATTACTATTTGCACATGTAGATATCAGCGCTCTGATCTATTTGGTTTACTTTAAATTCTACAGGTTTAACATCCACCAGATGTCTTAGTTTCAAAGCCAAGCAAACAGGTTTGACATTGTATTTCTAGCAAATAATAAAGTTTCCATAAATCATTAGATTTTAAAATCTGAATGCACTAATTTTAGTTTATTACTTTCTTAATATTTGTATTGCACTAGCACCTACAGTCTCAACGGAGACTGAAGTCCCATTGTGCTAGGCACTGTACAAACACTGAGAGACAGTCAGGGTACATCTACACAGCATTTTGGATAAAGCCTCTGAGCCCAGGTTGACAGACTTGGGTTAGTGGGGCTCACACTAATGCTCGAAAAACAGCTGCATATACAGCACTTTGAAGTTGCAGCTCAAGCTGGAGCTCAGGATCTGAAGCCCATTACCTAGGTTTTGAATTTGCCAAAGAAACCTTGGCTCCTATTATGAAAAACTATGCAACCAAGACAGGACAGGTAACATACATGAGTTTTTGATTTTGTGATGCCAGTTTTGGTCTGAATATGCAATGTATGACTTCATGCTTCTCTTAGTGGTATGTGCCAGATCTGGTTAACATACCGAGACCTGGAGAAAGCTTTAGTCCCAGTTTTGTCATGACTGACTAATATAATTACAGGCAGACATCATGAATACTTCACCATAGGAAAAATGCCTGCTATTCTTAAAAGCGTAACGGTCAATATCTTCAAAAAATCTGTAGGCTAGAATTTTTGTCAATTAGAGCCCATTCTCAAACGTTGCTTTCTTTTAAGGGAATATGATTCATAAGGCTGTGGTTTTGATGTTTCAAGTGCACCTGAACACCAGTGGTAGCCTATGTAGATTACAGTCTAACTTAAGAATTATCTACTGGTTTTAGAGTGGTGTCTGATGGCCATTTTTGGTCATGTTGGACATCTCAGCAGCATGAAACAAAGCTTGTTGTTTCAGTGACTAATATTACTGTTGTGTCCAGATCTGCCCTCCAGTCATATACAGAAAATAGCAGTCAATCTGCAGTGATGATAGACAATTTAGATCGCGTCCCCTTCAAAGATTTGTCAGGTGACTCATTTTATTGGATTATACAAAAAAGCCTCATAGAGAGCTCATTACTGATACTCTACCTGTTCAGAAAACTGATAGCTAACTCTCGTCCCCTGTGGCCTTTAAGTTTGGCCTCTGCTCTACAGATGCAATTGAATTGCTCTGCCAACTAGAGGGGTAAAAGATGTCTCAGAATCAACCCTGGAATCTTGCTGCTGATTAGAGACAGTCTATGTAAAAGGTTCACTCTTAGTCTTTTCTGTTCCCGCATGTTAAAAGAACTCTTTCAGAAGAGTGAGTTTGAGAGTCCCAGCATCAATTTTGACCAGTCTGGATTTGAGGCAATTTAGTTGTGGAGCCTTATTCTTCATGGTGGTTTTTATTTTACAGTTGTATTATGTAAAGGGTAGGATATGTGATAATGCAAGGTACCTTGTGCACAGTAGCCTGTTTGAAAGTTTGTATTTTATTTTTAAAATATTAAATATTTTGTATTTTAATCAATGTACAGAACGTTTCAGTCTTAAGTATTTTATTAAATCTAAAGAAATACAATAAGGAATACATCATCATGTGTGGGCTTGCATTTTACAGACTACTTATGCAATGCATCATTTAGAATAAGAAATACAACGATGAAATCTTCCAAATAAGTGTTTTTTCTAGGCTAGGTAGAGACTTGAATACTTTTAAAATGTATCCTGTTATTCAACAAAACAACTGAATTTTACCACAGCATATTGAAATTGAGAGATTATACTGTCAATATTGAGTACAATAGCGTGTAAAGCAAATAGCACATCTCCTATTGACTTCAGTGGGGCTCTGAGCAACAACAGGGATCAGCTCACATAGATCCAGTTGCACAGGAGTTCTCAAACTTTAATTGCATCATGACGCCCTTCTCACAATAAAAATTACTACATGACCCCAGGGGCTGGGGGACTAAAGCCTGAGCCCACCTGAGCCCCACCGCCCCAGGCCAGGGGGAAAAGCCCAAGGGCTTCAGCCCCAGGCAGACGGCCTGTAACCAGGGCTGAAGCCCTTGGGCTTTGGCTTCAGCTCCACATGGTGGGGCTCAGGCTTCAGCCCCAGGCGCCAGCAAGTCTCAGCCAGCCCTGGTGATGACCCAATTTGGGGCCCCAACCCACAATTTGAGAACCGCTGCAGTTGCAGGATCTTGCTTTAAAAACTAAATCAGAACTCCCATTAACTGAAAGAAACAGATTAAATTTGCTTTGGGTAAGGAATCATACCAAAAACTAGTAGTGTTCCATTAAACTTCAGAAAGGAGACTTCAAAAAGAGGAGGAAACTAAGTAATAAAGACATTAAAATCAAAAGTAAATATATTAGAATCCTTAAACTCAATGGAGGCCACTTAAAACATACAACAACAAAGTCACAGGCATCTAAACAGAAAGGACCTAAACAAAAAAATAGTTCAATTACAAGATGGCAATGCACAAGATGTTATTTGAACCAAATAGTTATCTTTCAGAAAATGTAAATCTAACCCCAGCAAAGCCAACAGAAAGAAAGCATGAACTATGGCAGGGAAAATTAGTAGAGTATAAGGGATTTTAAAGAGCAAATAGTCAAAGTCATAAAAAAAAGCTACAAGGAATTCTTTAAATATATATGAACCAGAAAGGTTAGAGAAGAAATGGTGATCTTCTAAAATACCATATAGCAATTCGGATTTAAAAAAAGCAGAGAAGCTACATTATTTCTCTTTTCCAATTTTTCCACAAAGGATGTTGGTGATACCTACCCTAGACCTACTCTTTTCAGGTATTCAACTGACATACTGATGTGTCAAAAAAAACGTAGTGCAGGAACAAGATGATAAAAATAGTTCAGGAACAAGAGCCATATAGTATGGATCATGATAGCTGAAAGAATGAATGAAGTGGCTGAGCTACCAATAAAAAGATGCAATTTCTTATTAAGATTAGCTCCTATATTGGTGCTCTGGAGAGTAGCAAATTTTAAACAAGTAGGGGCGATCCTGGGAATACCCAACCAGTAAGCCTCATTTAAGTTCCAAGTAAATTGATTTAAGTGATAATTATAAAAATCTAGATGAATATGACAAAGAGCAAACTGCAGCTTACTTACTAAAACACTGAGCATATCAAAGAAATATTTCCTTTAGTATATTGATAAAATAGTGGGCAAAGGAGAACTTACTGAAATGTATTTGAACTTTCAGTTAGCTTTTGACAAAGTCATTGTAGACAACTTAAAGATAGTAGTCAAAAAAAGCAAAAAAGTTTTAGAATACAGAATGGGATAGAAATATTTAAATTATATGCACCACATAAATCTTAAATAATTTTCTTTAAAATACCGGTAGTGATATTAACCCTCATGCTTCAAGGAATCACCTGATACGGTACTAATTCCTTCCTATGTATTTCTGAAGGATAATAAGGATAGCAATGAAGGTAGACACAGAATATAAAATTTTATGACAATAACATCCTCCTTACCACATTTGACCATATAAATGGATAAACATCAATATTCATTTAACAAAATTTGATTAACATTGACAACCTGGAATTCAAGAAGAGATTTATATAAAAAATTAGAACTTTGAACATACTAGCAATTATAACTTGACAAAATATTTGTTAGTAGACAACACGTGACAGATACAGTTTGTCTGTGGTAATCATTTCACTTTTTAAAGCCTGAGTTTGAGAGGATTTTTAAGAATCAAATTTATTGTAAGGCACCATTTTCTTAAAATGTTAACTATAACAAAAGTTTACATATGGTTCACATTTTCTTATGCTGCTCTTTATTAGAATTCATCATAACCAGAGCTTGAAAAATCCACTTATATATAGCAAATAGGAAACTTTTTCTGGTGAGTGGAGTAAGCATACCCCATCATTGTCTGCAGAATCTAATTAATTGAGCATTTAGTACTTATAATTTCAAAAACAACTCTCCATGTGAACTGATACAGACTAATACTGTATTGTTTTCACTGACTTGCCAAGCAGCTGAGTAAAACGAAAACTCTGATCACTTTCACTACTACCTTAATTCACAACTTTGTGGGCAGCAATGAAACTGTCAAGAATTGTGGTAGCTTTCTCAAGTATCTGAGAAAAATGAACATGATTCTTGATAGGAGCAGCCCACGTGGCTTTCAAATGCAGCTGTGGAAGTAACCCAAGTCATTAGTTTCATTCTGTTACTGCTTGAGAAAACTATGAGCAGCAGTGGCAGGCACTGGTTCTATTCACAGGGAAGGAACTTACAAAAAAGAAGGCTGGAGAGGCCTAGAGTAGCAGATACTCACCAAAATCAGGAGGCTCCAAGATTTGAGAGAGAACAAAAAAAGAACCAGAAAACTTTTCCATCAAGCAGCCACAGAAGGTGGGAGCCAACATCCAGAATAGGGTGCAATGGCATATTTTAAAGTGTACACAACTATTACACCAGAACTGATACAAAAGATGAAGCCACAAAGCAAGTCCAGGGACAGTTTGGTAGGAATCCCAGTACCTTTCTTCTTACATCAGCTAGGGGATTGGTTTATTACCAGGGGCAAGAGCCTGGAACTCTCTTGTAAAGCCCACCTCCCATCCCCATCTTTATATATAGAGTGTCAGCCTCTCATTTGCAAGTGTTTAGTATTTTATTTCTGTAAGAAACAGGGAAGTAATCTGAACAACCACCCTGAGAGATAGTCCTCTTTTCACAGGTATGGAAACTGAAGCACAGAAATATAAGTGACTCACCCAAAGTCACACAGGAAGAGAACAAGGGCAGGACTGAAAACTCCTGCCCCCTTCACCACAAAAGTAGCCTCCCTCTTGCAATGGAAGGCAACAAATAATCTTACTCATGTTCTTAAAAATATTAACTTTTTCTGCCAATATTTTTAGAGAAATCAATTTTAGGGTCACAGACCTGAAGAAGAGCTCTGTGTTGTTGGAAAGCTTGCCTCTCTCACCAACAGCAGTTGGCTAACTAAAAAAAATATTACCTCACCTACTTTGTCTCTCTATTATCCCGAGACAGACATGGCTACACCAACACTCCATTAAAATAAATGGTCTGTCATCTACCAGATGACTGCCCCTGAGGAACTCACCTTGTATGACATGCTCTGGGGAGATGGTTTTCTTCTCAGACTTGTTACAGATCTCATTGGCCTCCGAGGAGATGAGGTGGATGAATTCAGTGCAGCAGTTCACCACCAGCTCCCGGGCATCATTAGCCACCCGGACATTGGGGAGAGTTTCTTTGATCATCTTGTTAATAGCAGCTCTAGGGATGGTGAGGTCGTCGTCGTTTCCAGACGACGAAGCCATTATATTTCACACTCACTCTCCGAGACTCTTTGAACTCGGATCTTCAGATCCGGAGCAAGACACACAGGGCACCAGAGAGCCGGGCCGGTGTGGCCGGGGCAGGGACCAAGCAGGGGATGAGAGCAGGTGCCGCGAGTCCGAGGGCTGGAGGACGTTGGGTGCGGGGGCCGGCGCGGGGCCCGCTGCCAGCTCCCCAGAGCCTGTTCCAGGAGCTTGGGAGCAGCCGCGGGAGGCGCTGCCCGGAGTTCGGGGCTCCCTCGGCTACAGCCTCCGCCACATCCTTCACGCGCCGCCGCCGGGTAGTCGTGCCATGCCGGCCGCCGCCGCCTTGTAAACGGGAGCCGCAGGAAGCCGTCCGAAAAGCCCGCGCACGGCTCGGCTCGGCACTCACCCAGCGGCGGCCGTTCCCTCAGAACCCAGGGCGGCGGGGAGGGGGTAACGAGCCAGCGAGGAGCATAACCAACGACCAGCACCACTTCCGCCGGAAGCCGTCCTCTGACACTTCCGCTTCCGGGACCCCATTCACCGGAAAGAGCTCTGGGCCAAGCCCCGCGCCCACCCTGGGGCACAGCCCGCGCTCCCCCTGCCCAGCCGGGCTTCGGAATCTGAAGTAGGGCAGTGTCGGGCTGACGGCGCCGGAGGAGAGGGGCAAGGCTGGATCCGCGTGCTCAGTAGCCTCGCGGCGCTGCTGCGTGCGCAGCCCAGGCAGCGGTGCCTGCCCAGAGCAAGGGGGGGCCGCACACGTGCAGCCGGCGCGATGCGCCCTGTACGGAGCGTTACCGCTGGGGCCTTTCTTCTCTAGCAGAAAAGGTGGGTTTTGATGTGGTGAAGGCCCCTGTGGACCAGGCGGGGGTAGTTTAACACGCATGAGCAGGAACTACCATTGCCTTGTCTGCATGCGGATTGTACGGGTTGTTACCACTTCCATGTGAGCTGACTCGTGCTAAAACCCATCTTTTTTCCTAGTGGGGGCGCGCCTTTACTCGTTAACAGTGCTCCTAGCTCGAGCTACAACAGGCCTTACTTCACTGTCTGCAATGCATCTCCAGTAGATGACAAGGCGTGATAATTTGTTTTCGTTGCATTCAGTGTTGTGACCTGACTAGGAGGCCGGTGTGCACGGTCAGTACCTTCAGAATAGTTTGCTGCTGCCGATACTTTATAGGCATCAGAAAGAGCTTGATTTTACCATAGTTTTTCAGGACTTGCAATGAAAAATGCCTTTCAAAATAAATTCAGTCCTCTTAAAAATAACCTATTTTGTTATCTACATTAGTAGTTTGATGCAGCACACAGACAATAGCATACAGTATTTCGTGTCAAAGTTTGGGCCATTTGACTAACCCACACTGCTACACAATCTCAATTTAAGCTAGTGGTTTGATTGGAGTTCTGCTTTTAGTCCCACAGCTCCAACATTTATTTTTATTCCCAATGTGATACCATCAGCAATTCCATATTTTAGGTCTACTATTTCAGCAAATAGGAGAGAGTTTCCTATCCTGTAATATGATGTATTGCTTACAAATAAAAGAGGAGTACTTGTGGCATCTTAGAGACTAACAAATTTATTTGAGCATAAGCTTTCGTGGGCTACAGCCCACTTCATCAGATGCATAGAATGGAACATATAAGAAGTGTGTGATTTTGTGTGTGTGCATATACACACACACATACAGAGAAGATGCCATACCAGCTTTAAGAGGCTAATTAATTAAGATGACCTGTTGTCAGCAGGAAAAAAACTTTTGTAGTGATAATCAAGATAGTCAATTACAGACAGTTGACGAGGTGTCAGGATAGTTATCATAAGAAAATAGATTCAAGTAGTGTAATGACTCAGCCATTCCCAGTCTCTATTCAAGCCAGAGTTAATGATATCTAATTTGCAAACCAATTCAAGCTCAGCAGTTTCTCACTGGAATCTGTTTTTGTAACAGTAACAGAACTGAAGGTGCCAATTTTGCAACAGAAAGACTTTAAAAACAGACTCCAAGGGAAAAAAAAACAGGAGTACTTGTGGCACCTTAAAGACTAACAAATTTATTTAAGCATGAACTTTCGTGAGCTACAGCTCACTTCTTCGGAGAAACTGCTGAGCTTGAATTGGTTTGCAAATTAGATACCATTAACTCTGGCTTGAATAGAGACTGGGAATGGCTGAGTCATTACAATACTAGAATCTATTTCCTTAGAACTATCCTTATACCTCTTGTCAACTGTCTGTAATTGACCATCTTGATTATCACTACAAAAGTGTTTTTCCTGCTGACAACAGGTCATCTTAATTAATTAGCCTCTTAAAGCTGGTATGGCATCTTCTCTATGTGTGTGTTATATACACACACGCACACTTCTTATATGTTCCATTCTATGCATCCGGTGAAGTGGGCTGTAGCCCATGAAAGCTTATGCTCAAATAAATTTGTTAGTCTCTAAGGGCTTGGCTACACTTGCAAGTTGCAGCGCTGGTAGAGGCTTTCCAGCGCTGCAATTAGTAACCGTCCACATCTGCAAGGCACATCCAGTGCTGCAACTCCCTGGCTGCAGTGCTGGCTGTACACCTGGCCAGGTTGGGGTGTAGCGATTGCAGCGCTGGTGATCCAGCGCTGCTCATCAAGTGTGGACACACACCAGTGCTTTTATTGGCTTCCAGGGAATAAGGAGATATCCCAGAAAGCTTTTAACTAAATTACTCTCTCTGTTTTGTTGTGAACTCTGATCGGAGCTCCGTTGAACTGCTTATCTAAACAACAAACACTGATCACAGCAAACAGGAGCTATCTGTACCTGGCTGTGAACGATCAAATGAGAGGCAGGGAGTGAATGTTTGCTTGACAGAGAAACAGCGTTGGAGGCAGGCTGTTTGCAATTAAGACCAAGGGTTCGTGAACATTTTGTGATTTTTCAATCCAGGAAGCTAAACTGTTGGCTCCAAAAATCCACTCTTTCTCTCTTTCCCGCTCCCTGTCACAGTACACCACAGGGAGTGAGTGAAACAGCTGGGAGTCCGTGTTGGAGGCAGGCTGTTTGCAATTAAGAGTTAAGACTAAGGGCTCGTGAACATTTTGTGATTTTTCAATCCAGGAAACTAACACACAGTGTTGGCTCCAAAAATCCACTCTCTCTCTCTCTCTTCCCCGCTCCCTGTCACAGTACACCACCCTCCACCCCCCTCTTTTGAAAAGCACGTTGTTGCCACTTGAATGCTGGGATAGCTGCCCATAATGCAGCACTCCCAACAGCGCTGCAAATGTTGCAAATGTGGCCACACACCAGCGCTGGTAGCTGTGAGTGTGGCCACACACCAGTGCTGCTCCTACACAGCTGGATGACCAGCGCTGCAAACCGTAAGTGTAGCCAAGCCTTAAGATGCCACAAGTACTCCTGTTCTTTTTACGGATACAGACTAACACGGCTGCTACTCTGAAACCTGCTTAGAAATAGTTAATCAGGAATGACTTCCCAGGTAACAAGCCCTTAACTGTAGACCTGTTGGTGGATTCATCTGCAGGTACTACAGTAAACCTAAATTTCAAAATGCATTTGAGACATTTTGCAGTAGTCTTTATGAAACTTTTCAGTCACTGTTAATACAGTTTGACCCATCTTTAAGAGAATTTTTAGCCATCAAGTTGCACAGTATTCTACATCAGACAAATGATATGTTGACTTTATAAAGCTGAATAAGATGGCAACTTCTGGATCTCTTTGTTGTATTTTATTGAGCAATCTAGTAATAGGAGCATCTTGTGGACAAAGTGACACTTTTTTTCTCCCATGTATTTCACAGAAGTAGCAGCATGGTCACATAGAAGTAGGGAATATATTCCAGATATCTCCCACCCTCCAACAGGGGTTGGGAACCAGGAGTTGTTGGAGGAAAGGAAATGAAGAAAAAACAGGAGAGAGAAAAAAATATTAAAGGGGGAAAAACAAAAATGAAGATGGAGACAAAAGAAATGAAGGGGAGAAGTAATAGTGGCCTCCAAGGTGAACATATTTGCTCCACTGAATGATGCTGAATGTAATAATTAGGTACAGAATAAATAAGTTCAGTTATTAGACAAAGGCCACATTCCCCTCATGAACACTATGCAAACTACCCATTGACATCCATAGGAGAGCTGTGGATTTAGGGGGGGTACTTAGTCCTAAACATATAGGCTGGGTAAAAACCATAATTAAAAATAAAACTCAGACCTCTCCTCAGAATAAGAAGAACATAAGAACAGCCATACTGGGTCAGACCAAAGGTCCATCCAGCCCAGTATCCTGTCTGCTGACAGTGGCCAATGCCAGGTGCCCCAGAGGGAGTGAACCTACAGTGATCTCTTTCCTGCCATCCATCTCCATCCACCCTCTGACAAACAGAGACTAGGGACACCATTCTTTACCCGTCCTGGCTAATAGCCATTAATGGACTTAACCTCCATGAATTTATCTAATTCTCTTTTAAACCTTGTCATAGTCCTAGCCTTCACAGCCTTCTCAAGCAAGGAGATCCACACGTTGACTGTGCGCTGTGTGAAGAACTTCCTTTTGTTTGTTTTAAACCTGCTGCCCATTAATTTCATTTGGTGGCTCCTAGTTCTTATATTATGGGAACAAGTAAATAACTTTTCCTTATTCACGTTCTTCACACCACTCATGATTTTATATACCTCTATCATATCCCCCCCTTAGTCTCCTCTTTTCCAAGCTGAAAAGTTCTAGCCTCTTTAATCCTTCCTCATATGGCTCACATTCCAAACCCCTAATCATTTTAGTTGCCCTTCTCTGAACCTTTTCTAATGCCAGTATATCTTTTTTGAGAGGAGGAGACCACATCTGTACATGGTATTCAAGATGTGGGCATACCATGGATTTATATAAGGGCAATAAGATATTCTCTGTCTTATTCTCTATCCCTTTTTAAATGATTCCTAACATCCTGTTTGCTTTTTTGACCGCCTCTGCACACTGCATGGACGTCTTCAGAGAACTATCTACAATGACTCCCAAGATCTCTTTCCTGATTAGTTGTAGCTAAATTAGCCCCCATTATATTGCATGTATAGGTGGGGTTATTTTTTCCAGTGTGCATTACTTTACATTTAGCCATATTAAATTTCATTTGCCATTTGTTGCCCAATCACTTAGTTTTGTGAGATCTTTTTGAAGTTCTTCACAGTCTGCTTTGGTCTTAACTATCTTGAGCAGTTTAGTATCATCTGCAAACTTTGCCACCTCACTGTTTACCCCTTTCTTCAGATCATTTATGAATAAGTTGAATAGGATTGGTTCTAGGATCGACCCGTGGGGAACACCACTAGTTACCCCTCTCCATTCTGAAAGTTTATAATTTATTCCTATCCTTTGTTCCCTGTCTTTTAACCAGTTCTCAATCCATTAAAGGATCTTCCCTCTTATCCCATGACAACTTAATTTATGTAAGAGCCTTTGGTGAGGGACCTTGTCAAAGGCTTTCTGGAAATCTAAGTACACTATGTCCACTGGATCCCCCTTGTCCACATGTTTGTTGACCCCTTAGAAGAACTCTAATAGATTAGTAAGACATGATCTCCCTTTACAGAAACCATGTTGACTTTTGCCCAACAATTTATGTTGTTCTGTCTCTGACAATTTTATTCTTTACTATTGTTTCAGCTAATTTGCCCAGTACTGACGTTAGCGCCCTTTTTAAATATTGGTGTTACATTCACTATCTTCTAGTCACTGGGTACAGAAGCTGATTTAAAGGACAGGTTACAAACCATAGTTAATAGTTCCGCACTTTCACATTTCAGTTCTTTCAGAACTCTTGGGTGAATGCCATCTGGTCCCGGTGACTTGTTACTGTTAAGTTTATCAATTAATGCCAAAACCTCCTCTAGTGACACTTCAATCTGTGACAATTCCTCAGATTTGTCACCTACAAAGGACAGCTCAGGTTTAGGAATCTCCCTAACATCCTCAGCCGTGAAGACTGAAGCAAAGAATTCATTTAGTTTCTCTGCAATGACTTTATCGTCTTTAAGTGCGCCTTTTTTATCTCGATCGTCCAGGGGCCCCACTGGTTGGTTAGCAGGCTTCCTGCTTCTGATGTACTTAAAAAACATTTTGTTACTACCTTTTTGAGTTTTTGGCTAGCTGTTCTTCAAACTCCTTTTTGGCTTCTCTTACTACATTTTGACACTTAATTTGGCAGTGTTTATGCTCCTTTCTATTTACCTCACTAGGATTTGACTTCCACTTTTTAAAATATGCTTTTTTATCTCTCACTGCTTCCTTCACATGGTTGTTAAGCCACGGTGGCTCTTTTTTAGTTCTTTTACTGTGTTTTTTAATTTGGAGTATACATTTAAGTTGGGCCTCTATTATGGTGTCTTTGAAAAGTGTCCATGCAGCTTGCAGGGATTTCACTCTAGTTACTGTACCTTTTAATTTCTTTTTAACTAACCTCATTTTTGCATAGTTCCCCTTTCTGAAATGAAATGCCACAGTGTTGGGCTGCTGAGGTGTTCTTCCCACCACAGGAATGTTAAATGTTGTTGTATTATGGTCACTATTTCCAAGCGGTCCTGTTATAGTTACCTCTTGAACCAGATCCTGCGCTCCACTCAGGACTAAATCAAGAATTGCCTCTCACCTTGTGGGTCCTGTACCAGCTGCTCCAAGAAGCAGTCATTTAAAGTATCAAAAAATTTTGTCTCTGCATTTCATCCTGAGGTGACACGTACCCAGTTAATATGGGGATAATTGAAATCCCTCACTATTATTGAGTTCTTTATTTTGATAGCCTCTCTAATCTCCCTTAGCATTTCATAGTCACTATCACTGTCCTGGTCAGGTGGTCGATAATATATCCCTACTGTTATTTTCTTATTAGAGCATGGAATTACTATCTATAGAGATTCTATGGAACGTGGATTCATTTAAGATTTTTACTTCATTTGATTCTACATTTTCTTTCATATATAGTGCCACTCCCCTGCCTCCCCCCCACCCCAACCTGCTCTGTCCATCCAATATATTTTGTACCCTGGAATGACTGTGTCCCATTGATTGGCCTCACTCCACCAGATTTCGGTAATGCCTGTTTTATCAATATCCTCCTTTAACATGAGGCACTCTAGTTCACCCATCTTATTATTTAGACTTCTAGCATTTGTGTACAAGCACTTTAAAAACTTGTCACTGTTTATTTGTCTGCCCTTTTCTGATATGTCATTCTTTTTTAGGTGAATGTTTCTCGTCTGATCTGGCCCATACTTTATCCTCTTACATCCTCTCCTCCTGACTAAAACCTAGAGAATCTCTATCAATAGACTCTCCTCTAAGAGAAGTCTCTGTCTGATCCACGTGCTCCTCTGCGGCAATCGGCTTTCCCCCATCTCTTAGATTAAAAACTGCTCTGCAACCTTTTTAATGTTAAGTGTCAGCAGTCTGGATCCACTTTGGTTTAGGTGGAGCCCATCCTTCCTGGATAGGCTCCCCCATCCCAAACGTTTCCCCAGTTCCTAATAAATCTAAACCCCTGCTCCGTACACCATCGTCTTATCCACACATTGAGACTCTGAAGCTCTGCTTGCCTACCTGGCCCTGCACATGGAACTGAAAGCATTTCTGAGAATGCCACCATAGAGGTCCTGGATTTCAGTCTCTTTCCTAAATTTGTCCTCCAGGACATCTCTCCTACCCTTCACTATGTCATTGGTACCTATATGTACCATGACTACCGGCTCCTCCCCAGCATGACATATAAGTCTATCTAGATGCTGCAGGAGATCCGCAACCTTCTCACCAGGTAGGCAAGTCACCATATGTACCAGGCAGGCAAGTCACCATACATGAATATGATACGTGTGTGTACACTAGAATCATTTAATGTTTTTTTCCTATAACTTTGCCAAGTGTCAGAAGTAATTGTGTGAACATCAGTACGACAATACTTTGCATAGAATATTTCAGCAATTTCTTGGAGCTGCTTTTTCTGAAACTGACAAGGGGAAAAGGAATTCTTGATTTATTCCTAAGTGAAATACAGGATTTGGTTAAAGTGGTGAATATAGGTGAACCACTAGATAATAGAATTAATGTAAGTAAATTTAACACTGTTGTAGGGGAAAAAATGCCAAAGAAACCCACCACAGTAGCATTTAACTTAAAAAAGGGGAACTCTACACAAAAATGAGGAAGCTAGTTAAATGGAAATAAAAAGGAACAGTCACAAGGATGAAATGCCTGCAAAGAGCATAGAGGCTATTTAAAAACACTATAATAGTGGCTCAAACTAAATGCATATCCCAGACAAAAAAATTCAAAAATGGTCAAACAGCAGAGTAAAAGAAGCAGTTAGATTAAAAAATACAGCCTTTAAAAATTAGAAACCCAGTCCTCGTGAGGAAAATAGAAACTGGTAAATCAAGTGTAAAACTATAATAGGGCAGGCCAAGCAAGAATTTGAAGAGCAACTAGTTAAGGACACAAAAACTAACAACAAAATTGTGTTTTTTAAGGACATCAGAAGCAGGAAGCCTGCCAAACAGTCAGTGGGGGCACTGGGTGATTGAGGTGCTAATGGAGCGCTCAAGATGAGGCTTTTTCAGAGAAGCTAAATTAATTCTTTGCATCAGTCTTCACTGCAGAGGATATGGGGGAGAGTCAGACATCAGAGCCATTCTTTTTAGGAGACAAATCTGAGGAACTGTTCCAGATTGAAATTGATTAAACGAACAGTAATAAGGCACCGGGACCAGATGGTATTCACCCAAGAATTCTGAAGGAACTCATACATTAAATTATAGAACTACTAATTGTGATATGTAACCTACTGCTTAAATTAGCTTGTGTGTAGAGGGTAGGTAGCATAATGCCTTTTAAAAAAAAAAAGGCTCCAGAGCTGATCCTGGCAATTACAGGGTGATAAGCCTACTTCATTACCAGGCAAATTAGTTTAAACTAGAATAAAATTATCAAATATAGTTGGGGAAAAGTCAGCATGGTTGACCTTTTGAAAAGGAAATCATGCTTCACCAACCTATTAGCATTCTTTGAATGAGTCAGCAAGCATGTGGATATAGTGTACTTGTCAAAAGCTTTCTGAAAGTCCAAGTTCCCTTAGTAAAGGCTCTTAAGCAAACTAAGCAGTCATGGGGTAAGACAGAAGGTCCTCTCATAAATCAGCAACTGTTAAGTAAGCTATGAAAAAAAAGGGTAGGAATAAATATTTTCACAATGGAGAGGTAAATAGCAGTGTCCCTCAAATATCTATACTGGGACCTGTGCTGTTCAACATACTCATAAATGATCTGGAAAAAAAGGATGATTAGTAAGGTGGCAAAATTTGCAGATGATACAAGTTACTCGAGAGATTAAAATTGGAAAAAGTGCAGGGAAGGGCAATGAGAATGATTAGTGGTGTGGAGCAGCTTCCAGGAGGAGAGATTAAAATGACTGGCACTGCTCAGCTAAAAAAAGAGGCAGTTAAGGGGGCTATGATTGAGGTCTAGAAAATCATAAATGGTATGGAGAAAGTGAATAAGGAAGTGTTACTTATCCCTTCACCTAAAACAAGAACTAGGTGTCACCTCATGAAATGAATAGGCAGTAGATTTAAAACAAAAGGAAGTACTACTTCACACAACCTTGTGGAACTTGTAGCCATGGGATGTTGTGAAGGCCAAAAGCATAACTGGCTTAAAAAGAAAAGTTCATGGAGGGCAGGTCCATCAATGGCTATTAGTCAAGATGGTCAGTGATGCAACCCTAAACCTCCAACTGCCAGAAGCTGTGACTGGACAACAGAGGATGGATCAGTCAATCGCCCCATTCTGTTCATTCCCTCTGAAGCATCTGGCACTGGCCACTGTCAGAGATAAGATACTGGGCTAGATGGACCATTGGTCTGACCCTGTATGGCCATTCTTATGTTCAGTTTTTGACAATTAACTTTTAGTTAAAGTTCTTCAAAAAAGCAGGACCTTATAAAAAGCAAGTGTTATAATAGCATGTCTTGGTCTTAAATATGTAATTTGTATATTTAAATTCTGTTATGATTAATTGATTGTTATGTGGAAACCAAATTTTTCATACCCATTTCAGTAAAGCAACATGAAATTTAAAGGAATACTGTTGCATTCAGTTTAAAATTTGACTTAACTTTAAAATTATTCTGTCTGATGACAAACATTCTTTGAATTCTAAATATTAAAGAAAAAAGTGCTGTGTTGCTGAGATATTTAAAAAAATCCCACTATGTATAACCCAAGCATGTCATATAGCAGTCAGCAAATCCTATTCCCAAGAACACTGCCAATCTTATCAAAGCTACTGATACATCTATGTACATACATACATACATACAAACAGCCATGCTCCAGACACTCATATATAGCTGTAAATGAAGTGGAGCTACAAGCCAACATTTTCAAACCTGAAAGCGTAAAGACATTTAGATGTCTAGCCAACTCCTATGAAATTTTCAAATGTGGGTGCCTAAAACCAGTGTCTTAAATCCACATTTTGACATTTAGATCAGTAGTGGGGAACCTGTGGCCCGTGGGCCACATGCGGGCCACCAGACAGTTTGTTTACATTTGCACGGCTGCCTGCAGCTCCCAGTGGCCGTAGTTCACTGTTCCCGGCCAATGGGAGCTGCGGGAAGTGGTGTGGGCCACAGAGACATGTTGGCCACCACTTCCCACAGCTCCCATTGGCCAGGAACAGCGAATCGCGGCCACTGGGACCTGTGGGTGGCCGTGCAAATGTAAACAAACTATGGTGGCCCGCCGGCCGATTACCCTGACGGGCTGCAGGTTGTCCACCACTGATTTAGATAGTGCTCTGATTTTCAAAGGTGCTGAGCACATGTAACTTGCACTGACTTCAATGGGAGCTGCAGGTGCACAGCACCATTGAAAAATCAGATCATTTCTATCTAGATATCTAAGTATGGATTTAGGAGCCTAGCTTTAGGCCCTTAGGTTTGAAAATTTTGATTATATTAATTTGTGTTCCCTAAGAAACCACAGAAATAATCATTAGCCATTCACCATTGTCATAGAAGTTGACTATAATATGTATGTCCATATTTTAGGCATCTTCAATACATTTTAAAACTATAACAATGCTTGCACTTACATTTCTAACAAGTTGTTTATTCTAATCCTTTTAAATAGAAGTATAGCACTATAGAACAAGGTGTTAAGTGATTTAAAAATCACTAGAACATTAGCAAAGCAATTCAATATGTTTTGCAATACTAACAAATCAGGTTTTTCTACAAATAAGATATACACAGAGTACTAATCTCAGGCCACGTCTACACTACCTGCCGGATTGGCGGGTAGTAATCGATCTATTGGGGATCGATTTATCGCATCTCATCTAGATGCGATAAATCGATCCCCGAATCTACGCCCGTAATCCACCTTGGCCGGAGGAGTAAGCGGAGTCGACAGGGGAGCCGCGGCAGTCAACTTGCAGCCATGAGGGCAGCCAGGTAAGTCGAACTAAGATACTTCGACTTCAGCTACATGAATAGCATAACTGAAGTTGCGTATCTTAGATCGACCCCCCCCCCCCCAAGTGTAGACCAGCCCTCAGTATCTTTTCTTTTTAATTCTAATAAATGCTGAAGGTCGCTGTTTGATAATTGATTTGTTGATGCTCAGAAAAATAGTGGTCATAAATTTCTACCAGGAACAACTCTGGAAATAGAATATACGGCCAAGATTGCTGAGAATAACTGCCATGGCTCAAACATTTTACTTTCAAAGCATTGGAAACTTGAAGTTCAAAATAAAAGTTAATCAACATTAATACCTCAATTAAGCTCACTAACCAACATTTTGAATGTCTTTTTGTAATAAATTATATTGCAAAGCTATTTTTCAAAACAGTATATCAGCAGTGACTAGAACTAGTGATCCAAATGCACACAGTAGCATACATATATTCATTGTGAAGGGTTGCCCAAATCAAAGCTTTTTCTGCTTCTCCACCTTAGCAGTTTGATGAAGTTAAGACTTGCACTGAAGATTTTATCATGCTGAAAAACCATTTTGTAGAAGGTATCAATAGGTAAATCTCCATTAGGATCTGCATATTTCAAGGTTGTTATTGGTGTGTACAGGGTGTTGGTCTGATGGCGAAAAGGTGGATTTTCTGCAAGAATTATCTTTACAGTATGCTGTTAGAATGAGAAATAGGATTGTTAGAGAACATCATTTATCCAAATAGATGTGCAAGAATCAACAAACAGAATGACTGAGCAAAGTGCCAAAGGTAGCTTTGTAAAATCCTTTAGGAAATTTGACCACATTTTAATCAGGCAGTTAATCATTAAGATTTTCTTAGGATAATTTAGAAACCTCTAAAAACATGTTTCTCTTTGAGGCTAATCAACATAATTTTATTTTCCAACTTTATGAGAAAATATAGTGGAAGTTTATATTTAACAAAAGTAATATATTTACTATTTAGAACATTTTAATTTGAGATAATTGGTGGAATATGTGATTAGAAAACCAGAAATCTGTTTTTTACCCCCACAGGGATTTTTCTCTAAAACTTGCTATGTGCAGCAATAAGACAAGGTAGGTAAGGTGGTATCTTTTATTAAACGAACTTCTGTTGGTGGAAGGTACAAGGTTTTGAGCTACACAGACATGTATCAGTGACATTTTCAGAGAATCTTTAATACTAATACTGCATCTAGTGCCAACATCAGTCCCATTTCTGAGTACAATCATTTCCTGCTCTTGGAAGTATTGGGCAGGCAGCATGGAGGTGATCAGTATGTTTGCTTGAGCCTCTTATTCTTTAAAAAGCATCATAATGATTAAATTCTGGCCCAGCTTCAGTGGGGCTCCAAGGGCTAAGCATTTTGGTTTTTCTTTTTTATTTCAGATGTGTATTGAGGGAACTTCAGCACAGAGTGGTTTCTTGACTAAAGCTAAAACCTACTATGTAAACTACCAAAAAAGGCTCTAATACTAATTCCCAATTTGGTGCAAAACAGTCAAAACAATTTTTTTAATTGCTAGCTGGCTCCAATCTACTGCAGCACTGAACTTGGGTCTCCTACCTTTATTCCTTTACATCTCTTTGATAGCTTTGTATAGGGCTCTATATGTAAGGGGTTTGTGACTCCAATGATCACTGCTGGTTAGCAGTTCTGTGCTCATGCCCAAAGGCTTGTGTGTCTGTGTTCTTTAAACCTGTACATAGTGTTGTATGATATGCAATGCATGCTGAACAAATGACAAGTTCCTGTCTCAAAGAACTTAACAGTCTAAAAACAAAAGAAAAGTAGAGTAAGCAAGTGGTGACTAAAGCAGGAGCACTTCATGGAGCAGGTTTTCAGGATATTTTTGAGGGTCAAGGAGAAACTTCTCAAACATTAGTTGAGAACATATGGAGGTGGTAAGAAAGAGGACATGAAATTAGATGTAGGCAAAGGAGAGAAAGGAGGTGGTCAGATAAGCATGGGTGAAGCAGAGAAAGTGCAGGGTGAGACCCAGAGAGCATCTTCACTGCAGAGTTAACTTGGCTCTTGCTTGAGTTTTACCCCTATCCCATTTCTCTCTCTCTCTCTCACGCACCCCTCTGACCCAAGTTTGGTTGTGCTTTGCACCCAAGCTACCTGGCTCAATACACTAAAGCCAGAGTGGTACTTTCATTCAGGCTGGTAAGCTGCCCACTTTTCAGTGAGGACACACACTGAATCCCTCAAGTGCTGATAAATGTCCAGTGCTTTCCCACAATTCCCCGTGTGTGCCCAAAAGGACAGACAAGTTTTCCCAGAATTCACTCAGAGAATCAGACTGGCTTAGTGTACTCCAGTGCTAAGAACCATGGGATATAATCCCAGAAGGTTTAGCACCTCAAGCAGGTGAGTACAATGCTAACTCAACTCAAGCGTGGCTTTGCAGCATGGCCATTCACACCTAAGCTAGGCAAACTTGCACGTTGATCCTCTGGGTAAATTCTGCAATGAAGACATATTATGCAGGTTGAAGTGAGGGCAGGAGTTTGATTCTGAGTTAGAAGCCGTCATAAATATAAAGGGAAGGGTAACCACCTTTCTGTATACGGTACTATAAAATCCCTCCTGGCCAGAGGCACAAAATACTCTTACCTGTAAAGGGTTAAGAAACTCAGGTAACCTAGCTGGCACCTGACCAAAAGTACCAATAAAGGGACAAGATATTTTCAAATCTGGGGAGGGGGAAAAGGCTTTGTTTTGTCTGTTCTTGGTCTGTCAGTTGTGTGTGCTTGCCGGAGAAAGATCAAGAAAGCAAGCTATCCAACTCCATTAGTAAGTACTAGCGAAGAAATGCGTTAGATTACTTTTATTTTGGCTTGTGATTTTCCTTGTCTAGAGGGAAGTTTATGCCTGGATTTGTAACTTTAAGGTTTTGCCTAGAGGGGAGATCCTCTATGTTCTTGAGTCTTTTGTTATTCTGTAAAGTACTTACCATCCCTATTTTACAGAGGTGATTCCTTTACATTTTCTTTAATTAAAATTCTTCCTCTAAGAGCCTGATTGTTTTTTCATTGTTTTAAGATTTTAGGATTTGGGTCTCTGTTCACCTGTACCAATTGGTGAGGATATTATTCTCAAGCCTCCCCAGGAAAGGGGGTGTAGGGGTTTGGGGGGATATTTGGGGAAGGTAGGGCTCCAAGTGGCCCTCCCTAAATGTTTGTTTAAATCCCTTGGTGGTGGCAGCATTACTTAATCCAAGGAATAGGGGAGTTTTTAACCTAAGCTGGTAAAAATAGCTTTGGGGGTCTTTCATGCCAGTCCCCACATCTGTACCCCAGAGTTCAGAGTGGGGAGGGAGCCCTGACAGAAGCTCTTGCTTAGGAGAACTCAGTCTAAAGGAAGGGTCTCTGCTGATTTGTTGTTTGTTGAAACTACAAGTGTTTGTCTAGGAAACTGAAGACAGAGATATATTTTCAACTTGGCAGGCAAAGAGCAAGTTATCTCAATTTCAGTTGGAGTAACATACATATCCCTTGTACGCCAACATCAGAATGTAGTTGTAAAGTTCTAGCTGAACTCACTTATCTGGAAGAATTAATTGCATGCATCTAAGTTTTCCAACTGTATATTGCTGTAAATAAAAGCTACTGAAGTGCTTTATCATTCAGAAAGTGATTAAATGTGGAATTATTAAAAATAAAATATTAAATACAGAACAAGTCTGAATTCACAGATATGGTATCAAATGTGTGAATCAGGATGTTTCATATTTACCAGTTTACAAACAACATGAGATTCAGGAGCCTGACACTATTTAAATCAAATACAAATTAAAAAAATATATTGTGTGGGATTTTCAAAAGTGCTCAGTGTTGGCCTACCTTTGCTCTCATTGAAGTCAGCGGTAAAGCTCTCATTAACTTCAGTGGGAGCAGTGTTATGCCAATGTTGAGGGTGTTAAGAGTCACACCCTATAGGTCTAAGGCAAGACACAAACAAAATCAGTGGGACTCTATGTAGATTTCTGGATTCCGCACAGGCAGATCCTGCCAAGGCAGAGTCTTATTGAAGTGAATATGGCTGTGTAAATGCATACGAATCTGTGTGCATAAAACCAGTTGCAGGATCAGGGCCTTAGTGAGTATTTCGTATATTGGAGGCGGACTGTGTGTCTGACCTTCACTAATTCTGCTCACAAACATTTAGAATCCATTTCTGCTCTTAGATTCCAAGATGCCCTCAATCACACACTGTCATTTTTAACTTATGGTTGATCTGAAGGCTGAAAACTTTCCTGTATTTCCACCTCTCCACAGTGATTCAGGCCTTTGTAACCTCAAGCATTCATTTACCCTAGAGTTCTACTTTGGCCTACTTTTGAAGAGCATGTCAGCCGACACAATGCAACAGCTTAAATTTGAGATGTAAGTCTATAAGACTGATGTTCCACACTCTATGTTGTCTACCTATTTGCTTCTAGAAGCAGTTCATGGTGTTGGTTGTGGTCTATAAACCCTCAAATACAGAGATTGCCTCCAGCAATGTTCTGCTGTGACCTGCTGGTGCATTTCTGTTGATGGTTCCTGGGATAGTCTGGTGGACTTCACATGGGTGTAGGGGGGTTGCACTAGTGGAATCTGAGCAAGAGAGGGGCCATAAACAATGGTAGTAACCCATCTAGATTTCTGGTGACCGTGCACACTGGTGTCATTCTGACTTCACTGTGTAGTTAGATCACATTGCAACTATCCACTCAATGGTATTAGAGATTAAAAGTCACAGTTGCCTTTTAAAACTGGGAGAACTTCATATTCTTTCTAAATTCTAGATCCAGTAATTTCTTGAGGTTGTGCTTAATGAAGTCTAGTGGGTCGAACCAAACAGAGCATTCTAAGACTACACAAAATAATTTGACTAATTACCTCTGCTATGTCCTCTGCACTCTGTCCCAGGATTTGGAAAATCTGTTTGTAATTTTTAAGGTAAATATTAGTAAACATGTCAGCAGTTTCTTCATCAACAGCCGAAAGATCCATTTTCATTCCATCTTCAAACACCTTTTTTTCAAATTCTGTGATCACTGGGCCTGGCTCAATCAGACTTAGCCTGTTACAAGAACAATAATATATTGGTGATCTGTCCTCCTGTATGGGAAATGTGTAAAGCTATCCTTTATATAGGTAATGAGTGGCTGCAAATAAATGAGCACTTGTTAACATTTTTTAAATAGTAAATTCTTTAAGGGGGAGATCCATACCACAGCTCTTGCCCTGAATATCTCAGACAGGCACTGGGGGTTTCCATTGGAGAAGAACACTGGCTGCACTGCTGGGGAGCAATGGAACTATCAGTCTATAACAGAAGTGGAAGCAGGAGACAAAGCCCTCTCAGCTGCTGGCTCACAGCTGTGGATCTCTGCAACAAGACTTAAAAATGATCATAAACCTCACTGCCTTCTGGACAAAGTGCTAGATGGATCTCCTTGCCATCTCTCCTACATAGTAATAATCGTAGAAGTATTTAAAAGAAAGAGAGAGAGAGAGAGATCTCTTTGGTTACCTCTTGGGTGTATATAATTCTGGAAGGCACTCTTATTCTGTGGTACCCACAAAGTACAGTATAAATGCTTAGGCAGAAAGTCCAGCTGCCCAGACTTTTGCTGCTGTTGAGCTCGCTGGACCTATGGAGGAGGAGCAGGATTTGCCCAGAAGTGCATAATAGTAAAGCTAAGAAATACTTAAGGTCCCTGCACCAGTTCTTTCTCCAGCTCCATTCTCAAGTTTTAAGTATGCCAAGTCCTTCCTGTTTACAACCAGTTATCTATTGAACAAGGTTTTTGTACAGCAGATTTCTGGCCAGTTCTGTGGCTAGGTTAGACTGTTAACGAATATCTGTACTTTGCCCCTTATTCCTAAGGCTATACCACGCTATTGATTTTTAAGCAGAACTTCCAAATTAAAAATTCTGCACAGTGCTGACTCTGTTTATGTTATCACTGGTCACTAGCCAATTTCACATTTCTCCATGCAAACTTTTTCTTCTTCCTTCTTCCATGCTGCCTCCTATGCCTGGAATGTCCTCTAACCCTATATGCCACAAACATTTCTTATCTCCTTTAAACCCCTTCTCAGAGCCTACCTATTTACACGTACAGTAATTTTCTAATAAATTCTCATTAAAAATGAAATTAAATTGTAAGTAATGTTATACAAAAGTTATGAACTGCCATGTAAGCTACCTCACAATCTTATTTTGTGCATCCCTCCTGCTCACGCTGTATTCACTTAGACTGTAGGCATCTCCTCTTTCTGTCTTGCTTGATTTCCACTGCAAACTCTTTGAGGCAAGGCCTATGTTTTTATTCACTATTGAAAGTGCTACATACCACTATGTTGTTATATAAACGTCTCCAATAATCATTATAATGAAAGTCATTATGGATCATTCTCACTAATGTATCTGGGTAGTACAGATTAGAGAAAACATTCTCTTTGAGGCACACATATTACATGACCACATCCCCACAGTATTGTAGATGAGAGCCCAGTTTTCCAGGCATGTATATGAAAGCTATACATATTTTTTCAAAGCTAAACTTACTCTTAGTCTGAATGCTGTAGGTCATGTTTATTTTGTGATTTAAACATTTGCTGTCCTTTGGTGGGGAGGGCAAGGGAACTTCTATAAGAAGGTTTCAGTGGCTTTTTGTGAATGTATAGCTTCAATTCAAGAGGAAACATTTTTCATCCTCTTTCTCCGGGACAGCAGCCTACTATATAATGGCTGTACTACTGCTAGTAGCTCAAGGTACATTTTAAAGCACAGTCTGATATATAGCCCACACCTTTGTGTCAACACTTACTGAAGTTTAAACTTGAGTGCTTGTATGGCTAAACTTTCACAGAATCCTTCCACAGCAAATTTAGATGCAGCATAAACATCATTGAACAAAATACCTGAAGGCAAAAACAAAATTGTTACAGATCATGTTAAGATCATTTTAAGTTTTTGAGTGGCTAATATTTCCTAAAAAAATGTATAAGCTGTTTGTGGTTATGAGAGCATGAAAAAAAATTGTCACGATTTATGTTGGCCTAATTCAAGTTATGAAGATGTTAAAAACACTCCTACTAAATGCACTGGGGTGACCAAACCTTTTTTTTTTTTTTTTTTGGATACCTGCTGAGCAGTGATTGTCTCCTTTGCACCCTGACTATTATGATCCCTAGGTGCCATTGGCAACTGGCGCAGGTTAGAGCAGCCTTTGAGCTGTTCCTTGGCCATAGCTGAGGCTCTATCACATGGTATTTATGTTAAATATTTTGTGGTCTGATACAGCGATCTACATATGTAATACAATTTATCATTTGGCATGGCAGCTGTGTTGCAGTGCATGCAAGAGATATAAGATTTAAAAGATTTGATTTTTCACTTCTTGGTGACTCGGAGGAGGCAATATACAATCCTCTAAGATGGATGGTGAGCATCCTGTTGCTCATTAGCAACTCTTAGTAGCCAAGGTTTTGACCCTACAACTGCCCACTCACATGAATAATCCTTAGGTGAGAAGCCCATTAAAGTTATTGAGACTATGCATACAAGTAAGATTATGTAGCAACCAAATTAAGAGCAACATTATCTGGCTCTAAAGTGAGGTCCATTTGATGGTTCCCCCTTGGGAGGTTAGTGGCAACACCAGGGTACCTAGTAAGAGGAAAAGCCTTACAGAAAGGAAATACTGATTTGACAGTCTGAGATATGGCGGACTTGGGACATGGAGGACTCCAATGGAAGTGAGAAAGGACCCGCTGATCAAACAATCAGAGAGTATTTCAGTCTGGAACTGTTGATTCCATCTTTTTGTTCTTTTTGGGGGGGGGGGAGCAGAGAGAGAGCAGTGTTGGAAGACCAACTTTGTATATACTGATTGTGTCAAATATGTGAATTACTAACAGACTGCATATGTACTAAATCTTTTTAAGGCAGAGCTTTTTATAAAGCTAGTTTCACAAGATATCTGTGCATTAAAAAGTGTATTAAAATGTGTTCATCTTTCCTCCATAGTCCCTTCAAGCGAGAGACAGAGACAAGTTTCCTATGAACGTACTTTGTGAAAAGAGCAAAATGCTACTTTCCAGAAAACTCAAACATAGTTTTTATGGTCCTAAATCTGCCAGCCTTACTCACAAGCAGTAGTACTTTACACTGCAAGTTGTCCCATTAAAATTAGTGAGAGTATTGACATATTACTCAGTGTGAGTAGGAATGTAGAACTGAAGCCCACATTTGTAAACTGGAAACAATAGCTTAATATACTAGATTGCTTACATTTTTCAGTTCAGAAAATGCAAGCTTTAAATTATGAATAATTAGTACATAATAATACTTTGCCTTGTATTCCCATGACACTACTTATTATAACTATATGTCCACTCTTTCTCTTCTTCATATCAGGTAAAATCTCCTTCAAGAGTCGAACCAATCCAAAGAAGTTTGTATCCATCACAGTTCTCATCTCATCTATGGTCTGGCATTCAATAGGTCCAATGAGCCCCATTCCAGCATTGCTAACTGTACAGATGCAAAACACAGTAGTGAGTAGTAACTGCAACAAACATTAACTTGTCACTTTCACTGGAAACGCATGGTAAAAATGAGTGACTGGAATAAGGGATTAAAACACACAAGAGCAATTAATTATTCAGCTTCTTACTGAAACCTTGAGATTACATTTGACTCTAATACATTTTAAAATATCTACTATTCTGAAGTATTTGTTTATTTCTGATTTATGCCTTACTTTTTTTCTTTAAATCAGGAAAGGGTAAGGGAAAAAATGAGCAAAAACTTCTCTATACACCTCTACCCCGATATAACGCGACCCGCTATAACACGAATTCGGATATAACGCGG
Organism: Mauremys reevesii; assembly: GCF_016161935.1. Taxonomy (NCBI): domain Eukaryota; kingdom Metazoa; phylum Chordata; order Testudines; family Geoemydidae; genus Mauremys; species Mauremys reevesii. Next base: position 75,649,337 of record NC_052630.1, read on the forward strand.
TAAAGCAGTGCTCCAGGGAGGTGGGGCTGCACACTCCGGTGGATCAAAGCAAGTTCGATATAACGCAGTTTCACCTATAACATGGTAAGATTTTTTGGCTCCCGAGGACAGCGTGATATCAGGGTAGAGGTGTATTTGCTTATAATTCAGTATTAAGAATTAGGGGCCCAATCAAGTCTCAGTTTACTTCACTGGGTATCGGATCAGGCCTTAGTATGTTTGTTTGATATTTTTGGTCTACATTGTGTTTAGCCCTCAATGTCAGTTTCTTTTTTAAAAAAAGGAACTGGCATCGGTTGAGAACTTTGTCATTATGTGGTGGTCAAGAGAAGATTCCATTTGAGTGCTTGTGGTTTCAGAAATGCAGAATGGTTGTGCCATAATATGAGCACTCCGTAGTAAGAAGTGGAATGTCAAATTGGAGCATAGTGCTATTTGATGAAAATCATGTTAATTTGCACCTTGCTGTTCTGCTGCTCCCCGATCATCTCTCTAAAAAGGCAGGCTCTACTTCCTCTGAGCCAAGATTTAAAAGCTGAGGGTGTAGTTAGTTGCCATATTATGTTATATTTTGTAAAAATAAATTATATTACAGATAATTTACTAGTAAAGTATCAAATAAAATGGAACTATAACTTATTAGAAATTAACCATGTGCATTTGATGATGCATTAGTCTTCTTTTAATTATTTATTCACTTACTTGCTAATTCACAAAGGATCACCCTATTGATTGTTAGTGTAAATCAATAGGGGTCTACTGTGTTCAGAGGGTAGAGGTGGTCTTGGGTCTCAAGTGCAGGATGGAGAGTCAGGAGATCCAAGTTCTGTTCTCAGCCTTGCCACAGACATATTGTGTGATTTTGTAGAGACATTTGATCTCTTTGTGCCTGAATTCAATTACACCTCTACCCCACTATAACGCGACCCGATATAACATGGGTTCGCGTATAGTGTGGTAGCAGCGGAGCTCCGGTGGCGCTTTAAAGGGTCCGGGGCTCCGGCTGCTGCGGGGAGCCCGGGCCCTTTAAATCACTGCTGGAGCCCTGCCGCTGCTACCCCCGGGGCTGCAGCACCGGGGCTCGCTAGCGATTTAAAGGGCCTGGGCTCCCCGCAGTGGCTGGAGCCCGGAGCTCTTTAAATCACCGCTGGAGCCCTGCTGCTGCTACCCAGCTATAACACGGTAGGGATTTTTGGCTCCCCACGACCGCGCTATAGCGGGGTAGAGGTGTTATTAGTATTTGTAAAATGGCTTGAGAATCTTGACTGGAAGACTTTATACTGTAGAAGTGTACAGTATTATTGGTGTTATTCATATATTTATACTTAAATCCATAAACATTTTTAGAAAGAATAATATGTTACTGAAATATCTCTGAAATATTTAAAAGGATCCTTAAATTAAATCTTGTATCCTGACTTTTCATCCATCTTTCATTTATGTTCATTACTTGCCTAGGATATCAATCCTTCTGTCAGGGATGCTACTGACGCAAGTTTTAATAGACTCTTCACTGCAGACATCCAGTTGTTTAATTTCCAGGGTTTTACCCAAGGTTCTGCCTGCAGCTTCTGCAAGTTTGTCCTTCCTGGTCAGATTCCTCATGGTAGCATACACTGTAAAGAATCATAAACAAGTAACCAGAAATGTAACTGCAGAGAAAGCTTTTCCTTTGAGAATGACAGCAGACACAAGTTACAGTGCATACAACCTTTAAGTCCATATTTTAGTGCTTAGATATCTTGGTGATAGGGCCTTGATAACCTAAAACTGAGAGAATGTATTTTAATTTTTTTTATAGTGCTTCTAACTTTCCTAAATCAGATTTTGGGAAGGAGTGAATGGAGAAATAAACCATTTATACAGCCATGTTCATAGCTATGTGTTTTTATTTCTATATCAGTTAGGGAAGATATGGTAGAAAAACTGAGCCCAAAATTTTCAATAACGGGTGCCAAAGTTAGGCTCCTAAGTCCACATTTAGGCACCTAAATAATGAGTTAGAAGCCTATCTTTAGGCACCCATTTTTGAAAATCACAGCCAGTGTGTTTAGAAAAGCAGCCAGAATTTTACATGGAAGTGAAACAAATGATTCCTCAGATTGCAAAATTGTTGGATTTTGCAAGATATTTATTAACGTATAGGTCAGCTTTAAAATTACTGTGGCCTAATTACTCTAACTTCCATAAATCCATACAATCATTCCCTGGTGAGTAAGACACTTGCTGAGAGTAAACCTGATCTGAATTGTTCAATTCATTTAGTCAGCTACACACAATTGCAGCAAATATTTCCATTTTGTAAGGCAGACAGTGGAACCAATTTTCCCTCTCCTCCCTCATGGGAGTAAATGCAAGGAAGAAATACTGAATCCTGCCTCTCAGAAACAAATTGCTAATTTAATTAAGGGCTCCCAGACACAATGTTTTTTCTCCTAAAATTAGCAATTGCATTTATACCAACAAGACTTTGCTAAGTGCCAAGTAAAGCTAGCTGCAGCTGTGAGAAGGACTAACCTGTAAAAAGGTACATTTATTTAGCATGCTGAAAATGCATCATTTTTTTTTAATTTAAAAAGTTTCCCTTTTTATACCACTGCCACATTTATCATCTGTTAATTTCAGATAAACATTTCATTTCAGTACAGTCACAGAATCACCATCTGTTCGTAGAAATTAGTACGTTTGATTGCATTATATCTGTCAGGAAAGGGAGAATTAACAAGAGTGGAGAAGGGAAGCTGAACAGAATTCAGGTACAGACTGGTCAAAATCTATCCATCAGATGGTGAGACACCCAGCACTTAGTACAGTTCACTCTGTCACACCACAAAATGGAAGTGACTAACAACATGGAAGACGCAGTACTGTGTTATTTAATTTCAGAAATATTACCTTTAAATCTTTTCTGTTCATCTCTGGCCATTCTTACAGCCAAGGCCAGTCCGATTCCTGAGGAGCAACCTGTGATGAGTACAGTTTTCTGAGCCATTATTTTCAGCTGGATGGCAGCAGATATAGTGGGAAGTCTTGCTACTCTGATGAACAATCACCTAAATATCATGGCTACAGCTGAGTATTACTGGCCCTTTATGCTTTATCTACAGCTTCACTGATCCAATAAAATGCACACCTGGACATTGTATGATTAGGGGGATAATCTCCAACTAGACACTAATAAATAGGAGCAGATGCTTCTGCATGGATACATAATCTGGATCAGAGGCTACTCTATGTACAGGAGAACTAGGCAGCTGCCAAGGGCAGTAGATTTGGCGTGGCCACCCCGCTGTCAGGATGCAGGGACAACTGGGCCAAATTTGAGTGGCATGGGACAACACACTGACATTTTGCTTAGGGTGAAATATTGTCTTGAACAGCCTCTGATATGGATCATCAATGTACAGTATATCAACAAAATTATTACATCCATTTTAAAATCTTGCAAATAATTTGTGCCAAAAAGTTTTAAATAGTTGAATAATTAGGCTATGCATATCAAGGGAGGGAGGAGGAGTCACCATCTCCCTCCTGTCATACTCTGCTGCTTCTATCACAGCCGCCAGTCATGCACAAGAGAGTGATGATTAGTGATCCATGCAGTCACAGATAAACTCTACCCTCCACATTAGGGTACAAAGGGTGCACGTGGCGCATAGCTCCCTGCTGTTCAGGCCTTCTGTGCCAGGGTACTGGCTTCCTCCCCGTTCGTTTGTGTAACAGGACAACACTTATCCAAATTATAGTCAGATCTCTCCACAGCCACGGTGGTGGGGTCAGATTTTGTCCCTCAAAGAGATACACAAGGGTTTAACCACAAAATGCCAATTGACTACATATTATTGAATATTTGCAACTAAGTCCTAATACAGGGGTTCTCAAACTGGAGGTTGGGACCCCTCAGGGGGTCACAAGGTTATTACATGGGGGGGATCACGAGCTGTCAGCCTCTACCCCAAGCCCCGCTTTGCATCCAGCATTTATAATGGTGTTAAATATATAAAAAAGGCTTGCTATGTGAAAGGGGTCACCAGTACAAAAGTTTGAGAACAACTGTCCTAATAGAACATCTGGAAGAAGTGAATTGGAAAAAGGAGCGTGGCTTTGAAGAGAGACAGAAAGATGACTGAACGCTCTTCAGAGTTTCCCCAACGTTCCACTTGCCTCTGCTCCCATCCAAAACATTTTATTGTTTTTCCCTATTTTTGCAGCTTTCCCTTGTTATTTGCAGTTTGCCTCCTTTCCCTGTTAGTTTCCAATGCTTTTACCTTTCCTTTTTAGTAAATTTTTATATTACTATTAATTTATAACAAAACATGATTCTCATATGGAGAAAAGCTTAATTTAGTCACATATAGTCATAAATTTTAGGCTTTCACTAAAATATAAAGATTACTCACCTATAGCCAAAGTTGTTTGAAATGGACTCTGTCTATTCACGCTCAGGGGATGTGCCGACTGCGTGCAATTTAAGCTAATGGAACTTAAGCAATGATTGTTGGAACACTCCTCTGCCCCCTTTCTTACTCCCGTCAATGTTTGCAAACATCCTGAGTGCAAAGTTATGAAAAGGAGCATAGAACTCCAACCACCTCAGTTCTTTCCACCACTCCGTCAGGTTCCGTTTAGAAATTAGGACTCCAAGAAAGAGGGTAAGGAGGGGAGGGAATGTGAAATACGCACAGCAAATCTTAAAGAGTTCCAGTTACAGGTAAGTAACCTTAATTTCTTCCTCTAGTGAGTGACTTCTGCATATTCCCACTCATGGGATAGTTTAGCAAACAGTAATCTCATAAGGAAGGATATGAAATCCTAATTAAACAGAGACTGCAGAACTGCCCTGCCAAATCTAGCATTTGATTTGGATACCAAGTCTAGAGAATAATGTCTAGTGAAAGTCTGACTAGAACCCAAGGTTGCTGCCTTACGTATAGCCATGTTTTACAAACTAATCAGGGATTGAGGAATTTAAAATGGAAAAGTTAATAAAATTAAACATCTCAAAATTACAGTAAATGTGATGCATAAGTTGCAATATGGTGCACTCCATCACTTTCTTGTCCTTCAAATCACGGCAAAGCAATTTCCAATACACTGAAGGCAGTGGAATGTGAAGCGATGTTGACTTGTTCTTCATCAACATCACTTTCATTATATGATTTTTTTTAAATCCCTCCTTTGAAAAATAGTTTGTGTCAGTGGTCTTTTGTAAGACTGGCGTTTGTAAAATTGAATCTGTAAGGTATTTCAATGAGTGGGGCATGTTTTTTAAAAAATCCATAGATGCTGCTTTGGCTGTAGTGGAATGGGCTCTAATCCGTTGAGGGAGAAAGACTGGTGCTAAATTATAAACTTCATCTTAAGGGAGGAGGAAAGGAGGTTACAAGACTAGAGCTGTAGTAGAACAGTTCTAACAGTCATGCAGATGCAAGAGCCCTTTGCATTTTGCTTACTGAACAAGCTGAAAGAACTCAAGTATCAGAGGGGTAGCTGTGTTAGTCTGGAGCTGTACAAGCAGCAAAGAATCTTATGGCACCTTATAGACTAACAGATGTTCGGATCCGACGAAGTGGGTATTCACCCATGAAAGCTCATGCTCCAAAACGTCTGTTAGTCTATGAGGTGCCACAAGACTCTTGGCTGCTTTGAAAGAACTCAGATACCTTTGACTAAGAAAAGAAGATCACACACACAGGTTTGGCTGAAAAGTTTGGATTAGATCTGAATTCCTCTAAAATTTGGAGACAGTTAGATCTGGGAATTTGGTATGGGTCACCCTTAATGTTAGAATATGTCAATATACATGGTTAACAAATAGATAAATTACAATTCAGTAAGAAATGTTTGAGTGAGTCTCTTGCAACTTTAGAGCTACATAAAATGATACTAACAGTTATTCTTTTAAAAAGCATTCAGAATGACAATATACACAGAACAAGAATATTTTACAAGAATCAATAATCCCATATTATCTAATACAGTTTGGAAAAATGCACTCAATGTTCCAGTATTGTTAATAACCATTTTATATAGGCATATAAAGAAATGGCTTGTTCAGATCCCTACTGAGTGAAATTATGGTTTGGCACAAAGGTTTTCCCTACTTTCCAAACCAATAAAAATACATTTGCTAATGTAACAAGCAGAATAATTAGATTTTCAAACAAGGCACAATAATATCTAAAATTAATGAGATAAATGAAATTATAATTTAACCTTGGCTATCAGGTTTGATCCTGACTTCACTAGGCAAGCCAAATGGCCAGATAAAAAATTTCAGCTCACACTTATTTAGCTGATTCAGCTATTAGACAAAAATGCTTCTGCTGTTTATGCACATTTATATTTAGCACATGTAAGAGGGGCAAGCTAGGCTTTATACAACCTACGATGATGAAATTCCAATGATGTGGTAATGCAACTCTAATTAAGGGCAGGTTAAGCTTTCCCTTTGAAATCCTGGTTTGAGAGTTCAAATGTTTAAAGTTCTATAGTTTAAGAGAGACCTGTCTGAAACTTAGTACACATATTATTAGCCTAGAGGCCTACTGGTTTGTTTAGAGAAAAAATGGTTTAAATCTTTTGAACTGTTTTTCAGTTATTACACTGACCAAGACAGTTCTAATAGATTTTAATTGTTGTTATTCTGTAGGGAAACAAATGACTTGATTAAAAAAAAAAAATGTAAAATGTAGTTATTTCCAAAAGTAAACTAAGTCCTTTTGTTACAGTGCATAAATCTTTCCAAACAGCCAAAACTGGAGCTGTAGAAACATGTACCTTGTGTATTTAGGTCTTGTTTATGTGGGCAAAATCTGTACCTGTATTTCAGGAGCTGCCAGCAATGGTGTAGTTGCACTGGTGGAGCAGGTTTTCCTGACACTGGTAAAAATGCCTAAGCTCTGTGTCTATGTAGCAATTTCACCTGCACAATTGCTGAAATACAAGTGCTGGTTTTACTGGCTGAGATGCACCCTTAATGATTTCTAAATATGCACATTTGGGCCTTAAATCCTTAACAGCATAATATTTTTTTCTGCTCTTCTGAAATACTTTCATTGCTAATAGCTTTGCTGATGCGTTTTTCACGCAAGTACATTTTTAGCATGATTCATTGAGTGATTTAATACATTAAAGCTTTGGAATCTCAACTGTGTAGATTAAGGATTGCATAGGAGATTCAGACTTCATGCCCTTAAGTCCACCTAGTTCCCGGATTTGTTGTATATGATCCCTACACCTTTATTTTTTTAAACTTTAGAGACTGGGGGCATAGTGAAGACATTTTTAAGGGCTAAGTTGAGTGAGATTTTGGAAAGCCAAAAACCAAAAGACATAAATTAATGTATTAATTCACAATTTAAAATAAGACAACTTAAACACACAATTCTGCTTCCACTGAAACACATGGGAGCTTGTCCATGGACTTCAAAAAGAGCTGGAAAAGACCTTGAGTTTCCTTCCCCTAAAGATGAATGAGCTTACTCGTGGGAGTGAGACAAGCAAGATTCTGTTTAAAGTCTTCACTCAATATTATGCTCAACCTTTATTCTAAATGGCCTTATATTTGACAGTTTGAAGAAAAGCCTCTTTTGTCAGCAAAAGTACATTTGCACTACACTAAAGATAAAACCTTCTCAACAAAAATTGAGACTGAAGCAATGACTCAGGAACACTTTTACGTAGAATTTAGATATAAAGAGTAAGGACTCTGATTTTAAAAATCCTAGTCACAAAGGACACCCAAATTTATCCCTATAATTTAAGGAAACTTTTTAAAAAAAAAACAACCCTTTATTTCCAAAACAAAAGTTGCCATACAAATTATTTCAAAGCAATAATATTAAAACTAAAATTGGAAAAACAAGAGGGTTGGGGTTTACAATCAATATAAATATATTTAACTATGTACATCACTACTACATTAAAATTTCCTCTTTGAATGCTATGCTGTGTTGCAACAATTCCACTTATGGTTTATTGCTTGTCACACAGTGATAGTCTTTCTTCACAATCTTTGTCCCTGAAATAGATATGTATGCTAGTTAAAGTAGTATTTGTAGTCAGAATCTTACTTTCAACTTCCTTGTTTAATTTTCCAGATCAAAATCCATTTGTATTGAGGGTGATCTTGCAGTAATATCTCTTTATAGTTTTTCTCTTAAATAAGCTCTCTTATGGAACTGATCAAACATTAAAATAAACAAGTTACAGCATGTTTGATGTCCACAGTCTCTTTCTCACATCCTGCAGCCTGGCCTAGAAACATTAATAGGTGTTGCTTTATAATAGTTTCTACCACAATAAGAGAGACAACAACTCTGGAAATTCATAAATGTCAGCATTTAGATACATAATATAGTACAAAAGATCCATAGACTAAAATATCTCAATATTTAATAAATATATTTATATATAGTCTACAGGTATCCAACAGTTGCTCAGACTCTACACTGACTTATACAGTACTTTGATAAGAATACAAAAATGGCAATCTTGTAAATAACAAATTAAGCAGAATGATTTGTGAAGAAATACTCATATTTATAATCCTATTAAACCAATAAAGATTATACATTTTAAAGGAATAATGTCATTAGCAACATTACCATAACTCTATCAAAATCGTAAGAATTTTTCTCCAGTTGTGCCATTTGTATTCTGCACTTCACTCAGCTTCAATAGTGAAAGTGAACTAGTCCGTTTCATTTGGTTTATAAATCTGTTTCACTTTCCATAAGGAAGTGTTGGCTGCTAGGAGTCACTACTAGGAATAGTTATGTTGTGCAAGACTTTAGAGGCACCTAAGTAAAGGCAAACAAAAACTTCACCTCAAAAGAGTGTTGTATTCAAGTCCCCAGTATTGTAGGGGGAATGTTGTTTTTTTTTAAATCTATTTATTGAAATGCTAAAACTATATGAATCATGAAATATTTCTATTGACACAGGGGAAATATCTGCTGTCATTTACACCAATATAAACTGGGAGTAGTTCCATTAAAGTTAGTGGAATTATTCTGGTGCAACTGAGAGCAGAACTTGGCCTATTATGTTGTCTGAAAGGTTTAAACAAAAAAAGTTAAATTTTGAGCTTTAGTTACTTGACAGTGTATCTTTAATTAAAAAAATCCCTGGGTGATATATGAAATGGTCTCACTAAAATGTGATCCACATCCTGGATACATTTGGGAACTCGCTGCCATAAATAAAAAAACAAATGTTAATGAACCATCCCTATATAAACAAACAGTCACAATTAAATTAAGAATTACTGTACCACAAACCAGATTCTTGATTCTCCTTTGAGTTTGTACCACATGATATTTATACAGAAGCATTTTCAGACTGCCTCATTTCTTTGTTGATATATTTTAGCATTCCACTAAGTGTCTGGAAGTCATTACTGTCTGATGTCACATCTTCATCTACAATGTATGTAAGGGGATCGAATGAAGATTCATTCAAACTGTTTGGTGGAGTATGAAGAAAATCCTTTTGACTCTCTGGAAACATTGAGGGCTTTAATGTAAGCATTTGTTTGAAGTCTTTTAACATCGTTTTTGATAGATCTAGAGAATCATCATCTTTAACACCTAGGTCACTAGCACTTATAGAACGACGCAGTTTTCTATGTTTGAAGTATGACGTATGAGAATTTCTGGAAGAATCCTGTTCTTGAACATCAAAGAGCATATGATCTGATAATACAAGCGGGATTGGTAGCTTCTTGATGCCTTCTGTTCTTTCATGCCCAGAAATTCTTGTTTGTAATCTTGTTACTTCAGATTCCTACAATGCAATAAAATATATTTTGCATTTTAAAAAAATGCTAATGTCCATGTAAATGTGCGGGACTCACCTCTGCGGCGCCTCCTGCTGGTCATCTCAGGGAATTTCCAGCCTGGGCACCATCTGCAGGCCGGTGTCCTGCTTGTTTCCGGCCCCGTGTCCCTCCCAGACCCCAGTGCCCTTTTATCTGGGGTGCTGCCCCCTGGCAATAGCCCCCACACTCTGTCTCTGGGTCTCCCCTCTCTGGGGAACCCCCAACCCTCTAATCCACACCTTGCCTCAATCTGGGCTACTGCCAGTCATCACTAAGCCCCCGCTCCCTGGGGCGGACTGCAGTGTAAAAGCCACTCATCATAGGCAAGGGGGTTTGGACCTGCTGCCTTTGCCTGCCTTCCAGTACCTCTATGGCCTTGGACCAGGCCCTGAAGCCTGGGGAATTGCTAGCCTGGAGCTCCCCTGGCCTTTCCCTTGCCCTGCTTCACACCCAGTACCCTTTCTGCAGGCAGCCAGGCCCTGCTCCCTCCAAAACTAGAGAGAAAGCCTCCGGCTCACAGCCTTTTTATACAGGCCAGCTGTGGCCGCTTCCTCAATCAGCCCAGCTTAGCAGCTCTCAGCCACAACCTTCTCCCAGGGCTGACTTACCCCTTTTCAGCTGGAGTGGGGGAGCCATCCCACTATAGTCCATCAGAACTATCCTCTGTATTCTGTGCCACATGTAAATATATTTCCCACTATCTCCTTAATCACTGTGGAAACATCATAATCCTGCCTGTCACTCAATCCCATAACCTGGGTATCATCTTCCACTTGGAGCTCTCTCTCTGTCTTCATGTCCGGGCTATGTCTAAATCTTGCTTATTCTTTCTGCATAGCATCTACATGGCTAAAACAGTCATCCAGGTTCTCAACTCATGTCTCAATTACTGCAATATCTTTTTCTCTGGCCTTGACAACTGCAGTCTTGCCCTGCTCATATCCTTTCAGAATGCTGCTGCAAAGATAGTTTTCTCACTCCATCATTAACACCTCCTCTTTGCATCCCCTTCTCTATTACATCAAACACTTTCAAGGCCCTTCGGGGCCTATCCCCATCCTACCTATCATCTCTCACTCACTATAGAGATGTCAAATCTTGCCTCTGACTGGCAAATGATGCCAGCCTCCATTATCCACTGGTCACAATTTCAAACAAGCTTCTTCATGCTTTCTCCCATGCTGCCCCTCATGCTTGTAAGGAGCTCCCCTGCAAACACTGACGAAGCTACCTCATTAGCCTTCTTCTAATCCCTCCTTAAAACTCCCCATAGCCATGATGCCGACAAAAAAACTGAATGGTTAGGCCACTAATGTGCTGAGACCACTGCCATTCATGTTGACCAATACTGTCTCATTTCCTTGTACTCCTCCAGCCAACAATCTGTTTGTAGATAGATTGTAAGGTCTTTTTATTCTGTGTTTGTACAGTGCATAGCACAACTGGTCCTGGTTATGACTTGCACTCTTAGGCACTACCATTATACAAACAATAAAATTATGTTTCTCCTGCAAAGTCTCTTAGTACCAACATCAGGGTCAATTTTTATTTGGTGCCAAACAGAAATCAGCTATATGTTCAAAAGCATACAAAAGGGCAGAGTTACGATATTTCCAACATATACATGCCTGGAATATCATGTGGAAGGCAATCTCACTGTAAGCATCTCTCATTAGAAAAGTGTGCTACCATTTTTCTGGCTTCAAAAATTCACTCTTTGAAAAAAGTCAATTTCCAAAATGAAGGACATTAGAAAAAAAATGGAGAATGATTGCCATCTTAAATCTACAGAAGAAGACATTCACACCAAGATGGCCCATTTGGGACATGCTATAAAACAGTGGAAAAAAACTGATACCTGGATTGGGGCGAGGGGAATTAACTGCCACCCACACTCAGCACTTCCATGAAGGAAGCCTTCAGCTAGAGTTGGAGTGTACAAGAGGAGACAGAAGTAATGTTTGCCATAAAAACAGAAATTTTATTAGATCATCAATAAAATTTCTCAAAGAAAAAGATGACTACTGGGACTGAGGAACTCCATAATCTATCTAGCACAATGTGAATACTTGTGGAGAGAAAAGTCTGAAAAACTCACTCTGCATTTTTAAAGAGATATTATGGGCAGCGCAAATCAGTATAAAAGATGAGTCTCTTGCCATCAGTCACTGCAAAAATTATAATAAAGAAAATCAAAATCATAAGTTTGAGGCAGTTGGGAAAGTTAAGATGCGTATAGAAGTAGAATTTGAGAGGCAGTACCTCAAATGTCAACAGACTTGAACAGGGAAGTGAAACATGGCCCTACTCCTTTCAAAGTTGTAACTAGTGGAGCGGGCAGTGTTCTAGCAATAGGCATTAACAGTAAAGTAACATCTTCTCTCTCAGGGTTTTACACTGCCATCCACCACTAGAGTATCTGAGTGCCTTCTACATAAACTAGATTTAGCAACAGTTATGTCCTTAGTAGGCTTCATGGAGTCTCTGGCTTTCCTCCCTTACTGGGGAATGGGAACAATACTTGGGGTAGGTTTTCTATTTCTTTCCTGCAAAGAGGAAAAGCAGATGATTGATGTTGTAAATGTCATTCTGCTTATGGTGGAAAAGCTATATCAAAAGTAACTGTGGCATTATCTTTGAGAAATCATGGAGATGGGTGAGGTTCCAGAGGACTGGCGAAGGACAAACTTAACACCTATCTTTAAAAAGGGGAACAAAAAGGACCTGTGGAATTATAGATCAGTCAGCTTAACTTTGATACATGGGAAGATACCAGAATAAATTATTAACCAATCAGTTTGTGAGTATCTAGAGGATAATGAGGTTATAAGGAATAGCCAAGCATGGATTTGTCAAGACCAAATCATGCCAAACCACCCTAATTCCTCCTTTGACTGGGCTACTAGCCTAGTGGATAGGAGGCAAGCAGATAATATACTATATTTTTATTTTAGTAATGCTTTTGACACAATCCATAAGACATTTTCATCTACAAACTAGGGAAACATGTTAGACAAAATTACTAGGTACGTGCACAACTGGTTGAAAGACTATACTCTAAGGCCTGGTCTACACTACGCGTTTAAACCGAATTTAGCAGCGTTAAACCGATTTAACCCTGCACCCGTCCACACAATGAGGCCCTTTATATCGATATAAAGGGCTCTTTAAACCGATTTCTGTACTCCTCCCCGACGAGAGGAGTAGCGCTGAAATCGGTATTGCCATGTCGGATTAGGGTTAGTGTGGCCGCAAATCAACGATATTGGCCTCCGGGCGGTATCCCACAGTGCACCATTGTGACTGCTCTGGAAAGCAATCTGAACTCGGATGCACTGGCCAGGTAGATAGGAAAAGCCCCGCGAACTTTTGAATTTCATTTCCTGTTTGCCCAGCGTGGAGCTCTGATCAGCACGGGTGGCGATGCAGTCCCAAATCCAAAAAGAGCTCCAGGAGGGACCGTACGGGAGATACTGGATCTGATCGCTGTATGGGGAGACAAATCTGTTCCATCAGAGCTCCGTTAAAGAAGACAAAATGACAAAGCATTTGAAAAAATCTCCAGGCTATGATAGACAGAGGCCACAGCAGGGACTCAGCACAGTGCTGCATGAGAAGCGTAACAGAAAGCCAAAGAATGAAACGGACGCTCATGGAGGGAGGGAGGGGGTACTGAGGACTCCAGCTATCCCACAGTCCCCGCAGTCTCCGAAAAGCATTTGCATTCTTAGCTGAGCTCCAAATGCCTGAAGGGTCAAAAACATTTTCCCGGGTGTTTCAGGGTGTATGTCGTCAATTTACACCCTTCCCCCCACCCTGAAAGAAAAGGGAAAAAAATAGTTTCTCGCCTTTTTTCAATGTCACCCTATGTCTACTGCATGCTGCTGGTAGACGGGGTGCTGCAGCACTGAACACCAGCATCCCCTTCCTGGTGGGGGACGGTACAATATGGCTGCTATCCATCATCATCAGCAGCCCGTGAGTGCTCCTGGCTGGCCTCGGTGAGGTCAGCCGGGGGCGCCTGGGTAAAAATAGGAATGACTCCTGGTCATTCCCGGCAGATGGTACAAAAGGATTGGTAACCGTCCTCATCATAGCAACTGGGGGCTGAGCTCCATCAGCCTCCCCCCGCTTTCATGTCTAAAGAAAAGATTCTGTACTGCCTGGACTATCATAGCAGCAGGAAGCTGCGCTTCTCTCCCCCGCTACCCTTTAATGTCCTGCCTGGACTATCATAGCAGCTGGAGGCTGCCTCCCCCTCATTTTCTCTCACTAAAAAGTCAGTGTTTCTTATTCCTGCATTCTTTATTACTTCATCACACAAATGGGGGGCACTGCCACGGTAGCCCAGGAGGGTTGGGGGAGGAGGGAAGCAACGGGTGGGGTTGTTTCAGGGGCACCCCCTAGAATGGCATGCAGCTCATCATTTCTGCAGGATCTCTGGGGCTCTGACACGGAGCAGCTGTGCTCTCTGGTTCTCTAGTGCACTTGCCCCATATTCTAGGCAGGACTGACTATTTTTAGACAAAACAGAAAGAAGGGAATGACCCAGGGAGTCATTCCCATTTTTGTCCATGTGCCCCCGGCCGACCTCAGCGAGGCCAGCCAGGAGCACCCATGACAGCAGCAGACGGTACAAAAGGATTGATAACCGTCATCGCCAATTTCCAAATGCAAACGGTGCAAAATGACTGATAACTATCATCTCATCGCCAATTTACAATGGCAGACGGTGCAATAGGGATGGTAATCGTCTCTGCTACCTTGCAAAGGCAAATGAATGCTGCTGTGTAGCACTGCAGTACCGCCTCTGTCAGCAGCATCCAGTACACATACGGTGACAGTGACAAAAGGCAAAACAGGCTCCAGGGTTGCCATGCTATGGCGTCTGCCAGGGCAATCCAGGTGAAAAATGGCGCGAAATGATTGTCTGCCGTTGCTTTCACGGAGGAAGGACTGAGTGACGACATTTACCCAGAATCACCCGCAACACTGTTTTTGCCCCATCATGCATTGGGATCTCAACCCAGAATTCCAATGGGCGGGGGAGACTGCGGGGACTATGGGATAGCTACCCACAGTGCAACGCTCCGGAAATCGACGCTAGCCTCGGTACATGGACGCACACCGCCGAATTAATGTGCTTAGTGTGGCTGCGTGCACTCGACTTTATACAATCTGTTTTAAAAAAAAACAGTTTCTGTAAAATCGGAATAATCCCGTAGTGTAGACATACCCAAAGAGTAGTTATCAATGATTTGCTGACAAGCTGGGTGGGGGGGGCAGAGGGGTCCTATTTAATAGGATCCTGCAGGAGTCAGTCCTGGGTCCAGTACTATTCAATATTTTCATTAATGATTTGGACAACTGAGTGGAGAGCAGGCTTATAAAATCTGTGGATGACACGAAATTGGGAGGGGTTGTTAAGACTTTTGATGACAGGATTAGAATTCAAAACAACTTTAAACAAATTGATTTCAGACCAATTCTCCAACAAGATGAAATCCAATAAAGAAAAATGCAAAAGTACTACGCTTATGAGGGAAAAAAATTAAATGCACAACTACAAAATGAGAATAACTGGCTAGGCAGTAATACTGCTGAAAGGATCTGGGGGGTTATACTGGATCACCAGATTGAATAAGAGTCAACAATGTGATGCATTTGCAAAAAAGGCTAACATTCTGGGGTATATTAACTGAAGTGTTGTATTTTAAGACATGGGAGGTAATTGTCCTGCTCTACTCGGCACTGGAAAGGCCTCAGCTGAAGTATTGTATCATATTGGGCAACACACTTCAGGAAAGATGGGGAAACAGGTCAAGTTTTCTAAATCTTTTATCGTTTCTGTTGTTCTTCCCTGGACTAAGAGGAAAGGTTAAAAAAGTTTAGTCTTGAGAAAAGACGACTGAATGGGACCTGATAACAGTCTTCAAATATGTTAAGGGCTATTATAAAGAGGATGGTGATCAATTATTCTCCATATCTACTGAAAGTAGGACAAAAAGAAATGGGCTTAATCTGCAGAAATGGAGATTTATATTAGATATTAGGAAAATTTTTCCAACTATAAGGGTAGTTAAGCTCTGGAAAAGAGGTCCAAGGGCTATTGTGGAATTCCTGCCAAAAAAGGTTAAGAACAGGTTGAACCAACACCTGTCATGAATGGTCTTGATGTAGTAGGTCCTGCCTCAGCACAGGGGGCCGTATTTGGTGATCTCTCAAGATCCCTTCCAGCTCTACATTTCTATGATTTCCTAAAGGTAATCAGATTAATCTAACCTCCTCTGAAAGTTCATTCAACAGTTGGATCCCTTCAATTGAGAATGGTTTGTCTTGATTCTCATGCACTTTATTCTGGGCTTTGTGATCTGCATTGTCCCAGAGGAGCAGAACTGTCTACCTGGAAATTTGAATATCTACTGAAGAAACTTTTATCTAACATAGCACATTAGAAAAAAGAAACCTGTTAAAGTGTTACACATCACCATACAGAGCTACTCCTGCTAGTTATACACTAGCAGGATCGGCGGGTAGCAATCGATCTATTGGGGATCGATTTATTGCGTCTCATCTAGATACGATAAATTGACGCTGCTTACTCCTCCTGCCAAGGTGGAGTACGAGTGTCGATTCGCAGATCAACGGGGGAGCCACGGCAGTCGACTCGCCACCATGAGGACGGCCAGGTAAGTTGAACTAAGATACTTTGACGTCAGCGACGCGAATAGCGTAGCTGAAGTTGCGTATCTTAGATCGATCCTCCCCCAGTGTAGACCAGCCCTGAGTGGTAACACTGGAATTCTGACACCTGTTGTATTTTAAGCTTTTCCCTTTAAAAGAGCAGCGCCATCTAGCTATTTACATCCTGCACCTATATCCGTGCCCTGGTCTACACTACAAGTTTAGGTCAAATTTAGCAGCGTTAGATCGATTTGACCCTGCACCAGTCCACACAACAAAGCCATTTATGTCGACTTAAAGGGCTCTTAAAATCGATTTCTGTACTCCTCCCCAACGAGTGAATTAGCACTGAAATCAACCTTGCTGGGTCTAATTTGGGGTACTGTGGACGCAATTTGATGGTATTGGCCTCCGGGAGCTATCCCAGAGTGCTCCATTGTGACCGCTCTGGACAGCACTCTCAACTCAGATGCACTGGCCAGGTAGACAGGAAAAGCCCCGCAAACTTTTGAATTTCATTTCCTGTTTGGCCAGCGTGGCGAGCTCAGAGATGACCATGCAGATCTCATCAGCAGAGGTGACCATGGAGTCCCAGAATTGCAAAAGAGCTCCAGCATGGACCGAACAGAAGGTACTGGATCTGATCGCTGTATGAGGAGACGAAATGCCCAAATATTTGAAAAAAAATTTCCAAGGGCATGAAGGACAGAGGCTATAACAGGGACCATTCCCACATATTATGAAGGTTAAAGAAGCCAAAATACTGTGGCTTACCATGTCTGCCTGCAAGCCGAATTCTGTTGCCCGCCAGCCCTGCGTGTGTGATCTCTCACACCAAACCGGCAAGCCCTCAATGTAAGAGTCAAAATGCGACGTTGTAAAGAAAACACATGTGCTATGTAATATTAACAGCTTGGTTCACCATGAAAGAGAGTCTACTCATTGTTCTCTAAAATGTGTCTTTTTAAATACTACTCTCCCTTTTTTCCCCCTCCCACAGCTGCAAATGTTTCAACGCTCCCTCTATCATCTCCGTCCCAGAGGCTAGCGAAGATTAGAAGGCGAAGAAAACGCACTCGCAATGAAATGTTCTCTGAGCTCATGCAGTGCTCCCACACTGAAAGAGCTCAGCAGAATGCATGGAGGCAGACAACGTCAGAGTGTAGGCAAGCACAAAATGAACGTGAGGACAGGAGGGACGCAAGAGAGGACAGGTGGCGGGAGCAAGAGGAGAGGTGGGGGGGATCAAGAGGATAGGTGGCATCAGCATGATAAGAGGAGGCAGGAAGCAATGCTGAGGCTACTGGAGGATCAAACTGATATGCTCCGGTGTATGGCTGAGGTGCAGGAAAGGCAGCAGGAACACAGACTGCCACTGCAGCCCCAGTGTAACCAACCGCCCTCCTCCCCAAGTTCCATAGCCTCCTCACCCAGATGCTCAAGAACGCAGTGGGGGAGCCTCTGGGCACCCAACCACTCCACCCCAGAGGACTTCCCAAGCAACAGAATGCTGGCATTCAATAAGTTTTGAAGTGCAGTGTGGCCTTGTCCTTCCCTCCTCCCCTCTTCTGCCACCCCACCCGGTAATTCCCTCCTCCGCAACCCCTCCCGGGCTACCTTGGCAGTTATTCCCCCATTTGTGTAACGAATTAATAAAGAATGCATGAATTTGAAACAATGACGACTTTATTGCCTCTGCAAGCAGTGATCAAAGGGGGGAGGGGAGGCAGTTGGTTTTCAGGGATGTAGAGTGAACCAAGGGGGTGGGTTTTCATCCAGGAGAAACAAACAGAACTTTCACATCATAGCCTGGCTAGTCATGAAACTGGTTTTCAAAGCTTCTCTGATCCACAGCACGCCCTACTGTGCTCTTCTAACTGCCCTGGTGTCTGGCTGCATGTAATCAGAGGCCAGGTGATTTGCCTCAACCTCCCACCCCGCCATAAATGTCTCCCCCTTACTCTCACAGACATTGTGGAGCACACAGCAAGCAGTAATAATGATGAGAATATTGGTTTTGCTGAGGTCTAACCGAGTCAATAAACTGCGCCAGCGCACTTTTAATCATCCAAATGCACATTCTACCACCATTCTGCACTTGCTCAGCCAATAGTTGAACAGCCCCTGACTACTGTCCAGGGTACCTGTGTATGGTTTCATGAGCCATGGCATTAAGGGGTAGGCTGGGTCTCCAAGGATAACTATAGGCATTTCAGCATCCCTAACGGTTATTTTCTGGTCTGGAAAGTAAGTCTCTTGCTGCAAGTATCAGAGGGGTAGCCGTGTTAGTCTGGATCTGTAAAAGCAACAAAGAATCCTGTGGCACCTTATAGACTAACAGACGTTTTGCAGCATGAGCTTTCGTGGGTGAATACCCACTTCTTCGGATGCAAGCCATTCACACAGACCTAAAGATGCGAGCGTCATGTACCTTTCCCGGCCGTTCCATGTTGATGTTGGTGAAATGTCCCCTGTGATCCACCAGTGCTTGCAGCACCACTGAAAAGTACCCCTTTCAGATTATGTACTGGCTGCCTTGGTGCTCCGGTCCCAAGATAGGGATATGCGTTCCGTCTATTGCTCCACCACAGTTACAGAATCCCATTGCAGAAAAGCCATCCACTATGACCTGCACATTTCCCAGAGTGTCTACCCTTGATAGCAGCAGGTCAGTGATCGTGTTGGCTACTTGAATCACAGCAGCCCCCACAGTAGATTTGCCCACTCCAAATTGATTCCTGACTGACCGGTAGCTGTCTGGCGTTGCAAGCTTCCAGCGGGCTATCGCCACTCGCTTGTGAACTGTGAGGGCTTCTCTCATCTTGGTATTCTTGCGCTTCAAGGCAGGGCAAAGCGTGTCACAAAGTTCCATGAAAGTGCCCTTATGCATGCGAAAGTTTCACAGCCACTGGGATCGTCCCAGACCTGCAACACTATGCGGTCCCACCAGTCTGTGCTTGTTTCCCGGGCCCAGAATCGGCGTTCCACGGCACGAACCTGCCCCATTACCACCATGATGTCCAAATTGCCAGGGCCCGTGCTTTGAGAGAAATCTGTGTGACTGTGTCCATGTCTTAATCACTCTCGTCACCATGCTGCCATTGCCTCCTCGCCTACTTTTGAAGTTCCTGGTGCTACATATACTGCAGGATAATGCGTGTGGTGTTTACAGTGCTCATAACTGCCACGGTGATCTGAGCAGGCTCCATGCTTGCCGTGGTATGGCGTCTGCAGGAAAGCAGAGCGGCAGCGGAAGCGGTCATTCGATGACGACAGTTTGCAGTCCTACTGCACCGTCTGCTGCCAGCAGCACCCAGGACACAACAGCAGCAGCTGAGCTGAGCAGGCTGCACGCTTGCCATGGTATGGCGTCTGCACAGAAAAAAGGTGTGAAATGATTGTCTGCTGTTGCTTTCATGGAGGGAGGGGCGACTGATGACATGGCTTACAAGGAATTAAAATCAACAAAGGGGGCGGGTTTGCATCAAGGAGAAACACACACAAAACTGTCACACTGAAGCCTGGCCAGTCATGAAACTGATTTTCAAAGCCTCTGTGATGCGCAGCGCATCTTGCTGTGCTCTTCTAATCACAAGCAGTCTAGTCAGCAAACAGCGCCAGCGAGCTTTTAAACATCCAAAGTCACATTCTACCACCATTCTGCACTTGCTCAGCCTATAGTTGAACTGTTCCTTACTACTGTCCAGGCTTCATGAGCTGGGGTAAGTGCGACCACGTGGTGCTGCCAGCTGGGAGAGCAGCCTGAGGCAGAAGCCTCCAGCTCGCATGATATTCCAGGCAGGACTGAATCTCCATGAGATGAAACTTAAAGAAGAGAATGACCTGGAGTCACTTCCATTTATGTCCAGGCACCCCTGACTGACCTCACCGAGGTCTGCCAGGAGCACCCAGGAGACGACGACGATGGCTAGCGGTCGTACTATACCGTCTGCTGCCGCGAAGGCAAGGAGCTGCTGCTGTGTAGCAATGCAGTACCGCATCTGCCAGCAGCACCCAGGAGATGTACGGTGACGGTGAGCTGAGCGGGCTCCATGCTTGCCGTGGTATGTAGTCTGCATGGGTAACCCAGGAAAAAAGGCGAGAAACGATTGTTTGCCATTGCTTTCACGGAGAGACGGGGGCCTGATGACATGTATCCAAAGCCATCCGTGACAATGTTTTTGCCCCATCAGGCATTGGGAGCTCAACCCAGAATTCCAATGGGCGGCGGAGACTGCAGGAACTGTAGTATAGCTACCCACAATGCAACACTCTGAAAGTCGACACTAGCCTCGGTACTGTGGACGCACTCCGCCGACTTAATGCGCTTAGTGGGGACACAATTGACTGTATAAAATCGACTTCTAAAAAATCGACCTAATTTCATAGTGTAGACATACCCTGTATGGCATAGCTGAATGACCTTTTTATAGCTAATTAAAAGAAATGGGGGCGGGGGTTGTGAATGAGCATCTAGCCCACACTGGCCCATAAGGGGTTAATAGAACCCTTGGGAGGCTGCACAGGAGTCAGTCAATCAGAGAGGGGCTGCGAGGAGCAGCCAGTCAGGGCCAGGCTGGCCCATATAAGAAGGACTGCAGAAAAGAACAGCTTCAGTGGCTCCCTGGAGCTCAAGGAGTGAGGACTGGCTGCCTTGCAGGAGAAAGAAAGCTAATATCTTAGACAGAGCAGTGCAGGGCGGGGCCAGGGGAGCGAGAGAGAGTTCCCAGCTGACTGCTGGCATGCTGAGGCCCTGAGACACAGCAGATAAGGTGCTGGGACTGTGGGGAAGCGACCCAGAGAAATAGGCAGAGGTTGGAGGGGATGCAGCACATGGCTCTCATCTACAGGGTCCCTGGGCCAGAACCTGGAGTAGTGGGATGGCCCAGGTCCCCCTCGTCCCCACTCACCACTCAGGAAGTGGCTGCACAACAGACTGCCGTTCCCCCAGAAGGGGGCAGAACCTAGTGCGACACAGCCAGAGGGCTGTGTCATGAAGAGGATGCCGCGGTCCTGGGAGTCATGTCGGTCCCTGCAGCA
Organism: Mauremys reevesii; assembly: GCF_016161935.1. Classification (NCBI taxonomy): domain Eukaryota; kingdom Metazoa; phylum Chordata; order Testudines; family Geoemydidae; genus Mauremys; species Mauremys reevesii. The sequence goes on from NC_052630.1 coordinate 75,670,884, forward strand.
GAAGTGATGGTGGCAAGATGCCACCAGAAGAGGGCACAGAGCTAATTCCCAAGACAGCCAACAGGAGGCACTGCAATGGTGGGTCGCACCCTATCACAGGGTTACATGGACTATTATTATTACAGTATATATTCACAATACTGTATTTCCTTAAGGATTTTTACACTTGTAAAACACAAAACTGTTTTTTTATAAAGACATTTTTGCATAAAACAAAATGGCTGTTATAAGAGATGTAGATGTATATTAATTCATTGTGGACTGAACTGCTTTGACACAATCCACTCATACAGCATGTGTAATCCACATGCTGCTCTCAAATCCAGTTCTTCCACATGGCAGAGTAAAACTCTAGGCCTATACAATAACTCTTTTAGGTACTTCTCATTCTTTGTAAAAACAAACATGAGGCAAAAGAGGGTAATTAATTTGTTGGCATAAGGAAACCTTTGTTTTTGCCCACAGATGCCTTAAAATGTCTCACGTACAACACATTGCTGTGTTAACTCACCTTCACAAGCAGTGCTTCATTTGCAGCTTGAACCATTTCATTTCTAGCCTGAAGTTGTTGCTGAAGATTATTGACAGTGTCCTGAGCCTCTTCTAACTCCTGCTTCAGCTGCTGCAATTGTCCACTTAGATGATGAGAGCCAGATTTCTGGCTGTCTGTGGACATCTGCCACCTTTCCTGATTTGTCTGATGTGCAAGCTTCTAGAAATTTAAAGAAATAAAGTGAAAACATTCAGATTTTGTTTTATGCCAACTTTAATACCATTCTCTCTCATTTCACATCATATATGTATAGATTGGAAGGGGTCCAAGTAACAATTTCAAAACTCATCACCATTAACAAATCAGGGTGTTTGACATACCTTCAGGATTTGACTAAGAAAAAATGGTTACTAACGTTCATTAACTGTTGTTCTTCGAAATGTGTTGCACATGTTCATTCCACTCTAGGTATGTGCATGCCCCGAGCAGTTGCCAGAAATTTTTTCCCCACAGTGGCACTGGTCAGGGCGGCTTGAGCGCTTTCTGCTGCTGTGTGCTGTTAGTGCCAGCATAAAAGCACCCAGCTGACCCTCCTCGGTTCCTTCTTTCTGGAAAACTCCAATGTAGAGGGCAGGTCATGGAATGCGCATGTGCAACACATCTTGAAAAACAACAGTTATGGAAGGTTAGTAACTTGTTTTTTTCCTTCGAGTGATGGCACATGCATTTCACGCTAGGCGTCTCCCAAGCAGTTGAATAGGTGGAGGAATCAGAGTTCATGTACACACACCCACCCCAGCTTGGCCAAATTTGGCATCATCTCTGGAATGCTGAGTGATGGCGTACTGGGAGGAGAATGTGTGCACACCAGTAACCAGGTCACTGCTTTACAAATGTCCTGAATAGGGATCTGCACTATCTTGTGACCTTGTGGAATGAGCAGTCAGGACAGCTGTTGGCGAAACATCTGCCTGATCGTAACAAGTGCAAATACATTAAATAATCCAGGATAAAATTCTCTGTGAAGAGATTGGGATGCCTTTCATCCTGTCAGTCACAGCTATGAACAGTTGGGTAGACTTTCGCAATGGTGTAGTTCTTTTTATGTAGAATGCTAAGGCTTGTCTAATGTCAAGCTTCGGGTAGAATCAGGTAGACAGACTGCCGGATTGCTATGAAATTGCAAAAGCACTTTTGGAGGGCAACTGGGGTGAGGACATGAATACACCTTATCTTTAAAGAAGACTGTGTACAGAAGCTCCAGCGTGAGGGCATAGAGTTCTGAGACCATTCTGGCTGAAGTGCTGGCCACTAAGAAAACTACTTTCCAGGAGAGGTATAATAAGAAGCATGTTAGAAATGCATCCATGATAGAATTTGGACTGTGCTCCTATAAGGAGCACAACTGGGGACAACAACTGTTGTACCTGTTCGCAAATAGACCTATCTTAGTCCCCCACTGCTGGAAAATGTCTCTTGCCATATCTGGGCACAGAGACCGCATGTAGTGACTGAAAAAGACCCACTGAGATGAGGTGCCAACTCATTTTGCATTCCTGGAAGGTAAGAGGCTTCGAGGTTGATTGAGTGGGCTATGCAAAAGTCCCATAGCTGCATTGCTTCATGACAAAAGAGGGAAGAGCGAGCTCCTCCTGACCAGCTGAGTTTCTGGGAGGGAGATCCTGGTTTGAGTAGAGTTAAACACTGCCCCAATGAACTCTATCCTCTGCACCGGAGTGAAGGTAGATTATTCTGCATTTATCAGAAACCATACGGCTTTGAATGTTCATAGAATCATAGAAGATTAGAGTTGGAAGAGACCTCAGGAAGTCATCTAGTCCAACCCCTACTCAAAGCAGGACCAACCTCAACTAAATCATCCCAGCCAGGGCTTTGTCAAGCTGGGCCTTAAAAACCTGTAAGGATGGAGATTCCATCACCTCCCTAGGTAACCCATTCCAGTGCTTCACCACCCTCCTAGTGAAAAAGTTTTTCCTAATATCCAACCTAGACCTCTCCCACTGCAATTTGGAACCATTGCTCCTTGTTCTGTCATCTGCCACCACTGAGAACAGACTAGCTCCATCCTCTTTGGAACCCCCTTCAGGTTGTTGAAGGCTACCATCAAATCCTCCCTCACTCTTCTTTTCTGCTGACTAAATAATCCCAGTTCCCTCAGCGTCTCCTCATAAATCATGTGCCCCGCCCCCTAATCATTTTCGTAGCCCTCAGCTGGACTCTCTCCAATTTGTCCACATCCTTTCTGTAATGGGGGGGCCCAAAACTGGATGCAATGCTCCAGATGTGGCCTCACCAGTGCCGAATAGAGGGGAATAATCACTTCCCTCAATCTGCCAGCAATACTCCTAATGCAGCCCAAAATGCTGTTAGCCTTTTTGGCAACAAGAGCACACTGGTGACTCCTATCCAACTCCTCGTCCATTATAATCCCCAGGTCCTTTTCTGCAGAACTGCTGCTTAGTCAGTCAGTCCCCAGCCTGTAGCGGTGCACAGGATTCTTCCGTCTTAAGTGCAGGACTCTGCACTTATCCTCATTACACCTCATCAGATTTCTTTTGGCCCAATCCTCCAATTTGTCTAGGTCACTCTGGACCCTATCCCTACCCTCCAGCGTATCTAACTCTACCCCCAGCTTAGTGTCATCCACGAACTTGCTGAGGGTGCAATCCATCCCATCATCCATATCATTAATGAACAAAATTGGCCCCAGGACCAACTCCTAGGGCACTCCACTTGATACTGGCTGCCAACTAGACCAAGCCATTGATCACTACCCGTTGAGCCAGACGATCTAGCCAGCTTTCTATCCACCTTATAGTCCATTCATCCAATCCATAGTTTTTGTTAAATTGCTGACAAGAATACTGTGGGAAACCATAGCAAAAGCTTTGCCAAAGGCAATGTATATCACGTCCACCACCTTCCCCATATCCACAGAGCTAGTTATCTCATCCTAGAAGGCAATCAGGTTAGTCAGGCATGACTTGCCCTTGGTGAATCCATGCTGACTGTTCCTGATCACTTTCCTCTCCTCCAAGTAATTCAAACTGAATTCCTTGAGGACCTGCTCCATGATTTTTCCAGGGACTGAGGTTGACTGAATGAGTTGAACATTGGACACTACCTGAGCCCTGGACTGGCCCTTAACAAGTCAATCATTTAGATAAGGGTAGACCTGCACCCCTAACTTCCTGAGGAAAGCTGAGACTACCGCCATGCATTTTGTGAACACCTGCTGAGCCGCAGACAGACCAAATGGGAGAACTGTGAACTAGTAGTGTGAGTGGTTTGCTACGAATCTAGGGAACATTCTGTTCTTGGTATATCAATATATGAAAACAGGCATCTCCTAAGGGCAGCGTACCAATCCCTGGGATTCAGGGAGGGGATAATGGATACCAGGGTGACCATGCAGAACTTTATTTTCTTGAGATAGTTGTTGAGCTGCCGCAGGTCTAAAATGGGTTTGAGACCGCCCTTGGCTTTTGGGATTAGGAAATAACGGGAATAGAATCCCTTCACTCTTAAATTCTACAGAACCTCAGCCACCCAAAGGAGAGATTGAACCTCCCAAACCAGAAGCTCTTCGTGAGAGGGGTCCCTGAAAAGACAGGGAGGGAAGGTGGGAAGGAAGGGCAGAAACAAACTGGAGGGTGCATCACAGTTCTACAGTGCTCAACACGCAATGGGCCATGGCGATATGGGACCAAGCACTGAGAAAGTGGAAAAGGCTATTTGCAAATAAAGGTGAAACAGGGTCTAGCATCACGGGAACTGGTATGGTGTCCTCGAGCATCCCATCAAAAAGCCTGCTTAGAACCCCCTGGATGACTGGGTGGGGCAGGCATTGACATTGAGGTAGAAGGGGGTGGTGGCCTATACCTAAAAATCTCTGCTTCTCTCTCTCTGAAGATCATGACAGACAGCCAAAGCTGTCATACCAGATGGCTGTTGAGGTCTGCAGGGCTTCTTTGAAGGAGCAGGTGTGTATAATCCAAAGGATTTAAGGGTCGCCCTGGAGTCTTTCAGACCATGCAGTTTCGCATCACTGTATTCTGAAAAGAGTGAAGCTCCTTCGAAAGATAGGTCCTGTTGGAGTCCTGAGGACTGTAGCCACGAACTCCTGCACATGATCACTGCCAAAGCCATGGACCTGGCTGCTGAGTCAGCCACATCCAAAGAAGCTTGCAACAAGGTCCTCACCACTGATTTTTTTCCCTTGTCCACCAGTGAGAACTCTTGCATAGTCTCTTGTGGGAGCAAATTCTTGAATTTCTGCAAGTAAAATCATACCTGCCCAGCAGCACCTGCTTGTTTGCAGTTCTGAGTTGTAACCCCCCAGTAGAATAAACTTTCCTACTGAACAAGTTTAATTTCTTTGAATCTTTTGATTTTTGGGGTTGCACCCTGATGACCCTGCCTTTCTCTCTCATTGGCAGCAGCTACCATCAGGGATCCTGGGCGGGGGATGGGTGTACAGAAACAAAGTATTTTTGTTCATCCCTTTTTGACATGGGGGGAAGGGACATGGGGTCTGCCATCAGGTCTTAACAGGTTTCATAATGGCCTCATTGAGAGGCAGAGCTACTTTTGAGGGGCCTGTAGTGACTAAACTGTCAACCAGGCTATGGGAGGACTTTCTCTAACTCCACCTGTATACCCAGATTTAAGGCCACCCTCTTCAATAACTCTTGGTGAGCCTTATCATCATTCATGGGAGGCAACAAACCTTCTCCTGAGACTGCTTCATCAGGGGAGGAGGCCAGCACCAGCTGTGGAAGCTCTTCTTCTCTTTCTTCCTCAGCAGGATCTGGTTGAGCTGATTCATGCAGTTTGGTTCCGGGGTCAGTAACAGAGTCCAGACCAGGCGCTGTCCAAGAGGATGAGAATGCCCTTCTTTCCGAGGTCACCCAATAGGCACCCCTGGAATAAGCCCTGGAAACTGGGGAAAACCCGAGGGGTTCCAAAAGGACCACTGGACTGGCATAGGTCCCTAGTGACGACCTGACCATGCACTCGATGGTACTCCTGTGTCTGGATGCATGGAAGGGTGGAAATGCCTGGAGGAGTAGCTAGAGAGAGGCTTCTTGGATGGGAGGAGTAAGACCCAACCTCTGATTCAGTCTCTCTCTCCAGTGACCATGGTGGTGCCATTCCTACCAGTTCCAGAGACTGGTGCCTTGGTTTCCCTTTTGACAGTACTGAAGGGCATGGTACCAAACAATGACAGGATCCAGTATGTTCCCTCCTGTCCATTAGGCACCAACAACACTGAATCTTGAATTGCCGGTAATACCAGTACCAACAGCAAAAGAAATTATCCGGCAGCAGCAAACGCCATATGGTTGGTACTGAGGTAGTATCAGCACTGTGCTGTGCCGCAGATGTAAACAGCTCTTCCAGTACTGGACTTGACAGTGCTTGCATAGGTGCCAGAGTCAATGGTGCTAGCTTCTGCAGTACCAAGACAGGAGAGTATTTGGTTTAGATTGCATTCTACTCTAATCCCCATGCCTGGCCATCTTCAGTGCCAGGAATCGCCCCCTCTCAGCCACCCAGGATGGTGACCGATGCCAGGACTCCAATACAGTAGGAGGCGTACTCCTTACCAATGGCAAGGCACTTGGTGCCAAGTCTGACCGCCCTGGCGCAGATGGAGGTCTCAGAGCTGCCTCCATGAGCAAAAATTTTAGCCTGCCCTCATGGTCCTACTTCGTGCAAGGCTTAAAGTTCTTCCAGATCTGGCAACAGCTCCCAGCATGAGCTTTTCCCAGGCACTTCAGGCAGCTTGAGTGTGGGTTGTGCAGGGGCACAGCCTAGTTGCAGAAGGCGCAGAGCGTAAAGCCCAGTCATCAAAGCATGCCTCGGCATAGGGGAATGAACAACACAAAGTTACAGAACTTCACTAAAATTAGCTAAAACTGACTAAAACTAACTAACTAGATACAGAAAGAAGAAGAAAAGACAACTGAGAAAGCTTGCAAAAACAAGAATAGCAGTTCCAGCAACTGTCACGGGCGGTAAGAAGAAACTGAGGGGGTGCGGGGTCAGCTGGGCGCTTTATACTGGTGCTATCAGCGTGCAGCAGCAGCAGCAGAGGGCACTCAAGCTGCCGCAACGGGTACCACTGAGGGAAAAAATTTCAAGCAACTGTGCTCAGGGTGCACATGTGCAATCAGAAGAAAAAAAAGAAGAAGCTAGGGATATGAAGGTTTCATTTTCCCTCAGAAATAATGCAATCTACTTTTGTAATTTAAGCCAAGTCTGCCGAGCTGTATTTTGGAACCCCTTTCACATTTTCAGAAAATATAAATAAGCCATTCTGAGTTTTCTTGAAGGGTTTTTTTTCCCCCCAACCCTTTAACTTCGACTGCAGTCCCATATTTCCTCATTTCTGCATGGAACTATTCTTCTAACAATTGTAGCTAGACCTTCACCAACCTCCATAGAGAAAGAAGCAATAATAATTAAAAAGGAAAAATTGTTACCTGATGATTTCATCCGCCCTCAGAAAATGTATTCCGAGTGGGGTGGGGGGGTGGGGGTGGGGGGAGAGAAGAAGTCAACTTTCCACTCTGCATCCAGATCTCTTCCCCAGCCCAGTCTATGTGGGATGTAGTGAGCAATTAGGAAAAAAGTAGTATGGCGAGAAGGATAAGACAGACACAAAAATCCCTTTCTTCAAACATAGTGAAACAGATTATTTAGGAATCCCCATTTGGGCAGCTTCTTGCCAAAAGGTGGCTCTGCGGAATATCAAATCAGTTTGCAGTATCTGACAGCCATATTAATGGAGGTATTAACTGATTTCTTTTATGGTGGTTGATGTTCTTTCAGACCAAACAGCAGCCATAGAAAGTTTTGAATGGGCTCAGATCCTCTCTAGAATAGCTTTCCCTATTGCTGAGAATGTTTCTGTGATGCCATAATTTATTCATCTTGCAACAGTGAAATTAATTTTTTTTAAATCGAGACATTTATGATGAAAGGACACAGAGGATGATTTCCTGAATTGTTTTTTTCACTTCAATTATATCTTCATTGCTTTCCTCACATCAATTTTGTGCCATGTTTTCTCTTTCTGGTGTTGGGGTTTGGGCAAAAGTGACGGCAGTGTGATTTTCTGTGTGGTATGAAAGCCTGTATTGCCTCCAGATAAGAATGATTTGTGAGTATGAGACACAAACTTGTCCTTATGGAATATGTAACAGGGTTTATATCTTAGTAAGACAGATTTCTGTAAAGAGAAAACAGCCTTCCCTGACAATAAGGAGTGATGAGCATTATCTTTGATTTTTGTACCATGCTTCCCAGAAGAGAGAATAGGAGGAAAGGGAGAGAGGCGTAGTTAGTCTGGACTGAGTGGACGAAAACACCCATGTAGCACAATACAGTAAAAATGCTAGGGTCAGTTCAGTTTTATCTTTTACCTCCTGCTCATAAGCCTCCTTTAATGAGTCTATTTCTGATGAAAGCTTTTTTATCTCAGCTTGCATTTTTGCTTGTAACTGAGCTTCACGTGCTTGGGCAGCACCCAGTTCTTCTGCCAAACGGTTTGCACGAGCTTCCTGTAAGATAGTATATAATAAATAATGTTAATGGCACTTTGCACTTATATGGCACCTTACATCCAAACATATGAATTAAGACTGAATGTTATTTTCCCATTTTATGCAGTGAAAAGTTTAAACATTTACCTTATTTGTCCACACTGAGTCAGTAGCAGAGCAAGAAACAAAACCAGGAGCCAGAAAGCCACAACCAATTTCTGTTTAGCTACCAGTAGTTTCGAAAGCAAATCCAAACCAATTGAATAATACCAGAATATATTTATATTCATTTGACTAGGATTTATTTGTAATAAAAGTGGTCACATTATGTGTCACCATGGCCAGTACCCCCAAGCAATTATTAAATCATTAGAAACTAGATTTTATTTATTATTCAAATCAGTTTCTTTACTAATTAACTTTTTTAAAAAAATTCCTGTGTTACTGTTCATCCAAAGCAGTGCTAATAGATTCAGCTAAAACAGTGTGGCTGTGCAACTAGTTATTGCCAGAGACTAATGACTGGCACAGGAGTAAATTAAATGTCAAGTTTGTTGCAAATATTTCATCATGACCTGTAAGGTTCACTCTCTCTTGGTATTTCTACGGCCACTATCACTGTAGTACCTGAGCATCTCTCAAACACTGCTATATTTATCTTCACAACATCCTTATGAGGTAAGTAAACGTTATACTCATTTTACAAATGGGGAAGAGAGATGAAGTTCACAGGCAACAATCAGGAACAGTATCCAGATCTCCTGAATCTCAGCACATCTCAAGCACAAGAGCTCCCTCGCCTCTTTAATTGCTGTGTCTTGCTTTGCAGTAAAGTTACAAAAAACCTCTATTGTTTACCCAATGTTCAGTTATGGCTTTTAGAATAATCCCTTCCTGAATTGTCTTCAGTGTGGGGTAGAGGCTAAAAGTTATAACTCAGCCTCATGCACATACAGTAGGTTTTCTTATAGTTTTATTGCAAAGCAAGACACAGTGATTAAGGAGCAGAAGGATGCTAAAGTGAAGCATAATCCCTCTGGAGCATGGTGGAAGTGAGGTAGGGGAATATACATGGTGCATGACTACCTCTTAGGAGGATACAGCATGCACGCCCCTCCTCCCCACCCACCTTGAGGTGGCTAATACCCTTGGGGCACTAAGAGGGACCAATATCGTGTTCAGGAGAGTTCAGGAACTGCATCTGACTTTGATTCCTGCGCAGGGAGAATTTAAAAAAAGGAGGAAGACGGGTCAAAGGCTCTACTGCAAGAGTCAGCCTCAATCTACTTCCTAGTAGCTAGTTTCCATATGTAAATACTTCAATTACTTCCTTTTTGTTCTATGTACCAAAGGGACCTAGATTTTACAAAAAAATCTCCGGCCATTGGTATTTTTAAATTAGGGCATTTGGGGTTCGCAGACACCCATATTTGAAATCTTATTGAAAGTATGTTTTTTGGAATTGAAACACAACTAAACAATCTGTCTTTTTTCTTAATTTTATAATAAAACTTATCACAATACTTCCTTGTCAATCCAAAACTAAATATGTGCATCTGTGCTGACAACTTTATACACTAAATAAACTGCATACTCCACTCTCTAAAATCAACATTTGTCAATGGTAATTCCACTGCCATTTAAAACCAAAGCTATTTTGAGTACGTTACATGTTTGGTCACCTTTTCTCGAGACAGATGGTTCATTTCTTCCAGTTCTTGCGAGAGTCTGTCTGTTTCTCTTTGAGCTTGAACCAACAGCCGGCGAGTCTCCAAATGCTCCAAATGAATGTGCTGCATCTGTTCTCGTTCTAGCCTCAATTGCTGACCTAAATCTAATGCTTCCTTGTACTGGCCTGCAATGCACTTCTCCTGATCTTTCACTGTCTGGAATAGGTAAATAATTTAAATTCTTAAAGAAAACAAACAGATATTGAATGATTTGTATTCCTCCCCCTCCTCTTTTTTTTTAAATTAATTAATTAATTAAAAAAATCAATGCAGCAACCCTTTTTGACTCTATTGATTCTTGGAGATTACAAAAGAAGATACACCACAGGTCTGATCTGCTATGGCAAGTTCTATCTATTCCAGTACTGACTCTCCGATAATGGCCAGTAGCAGATCTTCAGAGGAAGGTACAAGAAACCCTACAGTGAACATTTATGAAGTAACTTGCCCATAATAGAAGCTTCTCTCTCACTCATATCAGTTAGTGCTCGGTTTATACCCTGAAGCATAAAAGTTTATATCCTTTGTAAAATAAATTAGCTAGGATACAACATTTGTGTTCTCATTATCCATATAAATGTCTATTTTTTTCTGAATCCCATATAGATCTTGGTCTCATTGATATCTTGTGTCAATGAGTTCCACGAGCTAGTTATGCAGCATGTAAAAAGTAATTACATTTTTAATTTTTTTTTTTTACATTTTGCCTTTTCAATTGTATTTCAATGAAACCCATTTCCCTAGCTACATCTGAAGGTTACTAGAGCCAAAAACAAGCAGCAAGATTGGCTTAAAACTCCCACATAATGCAAAGTTAGAGTGTATGCTTTGGAATCCTGGTTTAATTTATGGGATTCATGATTCTGTAGACAAATACTAGGAGAAAAGTATAGAACCCTATTTTTGAAGAGAGACAAGGAAGATCTATACACAACTGTTTATAAACAACTGGTTACACCAATACCATCACAATCCAATAATGAAAATATAATAAACTTCAGCCAAGAACTCCAGCAAGTAATTTCAGTATGGAAAAAACAAACAAACAAAAAAAACACCCCAAACCAACATACTTGCATTACATTAAATGAGAAGACAACTTTATTCTGCTGTTTACTGCTTAGTAAACCAAACAATCCATTAGACTGAAGACAATGAATGTTCAGTTAGTAAACTAATAATTAATTGGAAAAAAACACATTTATCCTAGAAAACAACTTACTTTTTCAATATCTGTTATTCTATGTTGTTTTCTTTCAATTTCCTTTTTTAGTTGATTTATTTCTTGATCTCTCTGGAGCAATTCAAACTCTTTTTCACGAAGCTCATCTTTAGAATGCTGTAGCTTGCAATCTAAGCTCTCAATCTAAATACAAAATACATTAAAGTCAGAACAGCAGCTTTTTTTCTTAAGGGACACCATGAAATCCTGACAAATTCAAAAGTTAGAAGTAGTTTAATACTACATCTGCCTTTGAGTTCCCTTACCAACTGATAATTTTACAAACACATTTTCTTATTTTAAAGAATGATTTAAGGTGCAACATTTTAGGAAGTAACAAGGCTGGCTTTTCTTACTATAGTGCAATTTTTTTTTTCCATTTTTTAGTTTTAGTTGGTGAACTCTAAATAATTTCTCTGGTAAAAAAAAAATAACACCCAAAAAACTAAGAAACCCCCTAACTATTAATATCACTTTGGTCTTATCCTAGGCCAGCTCTTGCTTGCATCCATTCCCCAATCTCATGCAGACACTAGGTTATTCATTCTACCATGCTAGCCGGATTTTATTTTAAATCATTAATAAAAATACCTGTTTATTGCGTTCTTTAATTTCTAACTCAGTTTTCTCCAAACTACCTTCTAATCTAATTATTTTTTGTTCCATTTCTCCCCTGTGTTCACGAATAGTCATATCCAACTGGGTAACCTAAATATAAGAAAGAAATAAAAAAACAACACTGTTTTGAAGTAGTATTTAGAATGTTAGAAACATTATTCTATGGAATATAAAAATTCAACACACATAATGAAACTAACCCCTTTTGGCCCTGAGAATGTAGTCCCAAGTGTAATCAGTAAAACTGACGTAAGAATGGATTAGAGGTCTGGCATTTAGAAATCTATTCTTAGAGTCCAAGTACATAGAGAGAAGGGAAAAACAATTCTAATTCCATCATTTCACACATCTTGCCCATACCTCAACACAGAGAACACAAGACAGAATGGTTACTCAGCTTTACACTGAGTTATTTAAGTAGACCGTCAGTATAGATCCTCATTCTTGGAATGTGCCTGCATAAAGCACTAAAGCAAAAAATGCTTTGATTACTAGGAGCCATATGGACTTCATCTCAAGCTACAGAGCTTTTCAGGTAATATTATGCATGGCCTTCATGCACCCTCAGTTCCTTCAACTTCTTCAAATGCCAGCTGAAACTCTGCAGTAACCCTTCTTTTTCTCCTTTCAGTACTGTCAATAAAAATCCCCACTTTTGGAAGAATGACAGGCAATAACTCTCTAAAGAGAAGGCTTTGAGAAGACTATTTAAACAATGATGGTAGGACTGCCCTCCAAAACTGGGTATCAAATCTTGAAAGCAGATCAAGACTAAAGTTGTGAAAAGATATGGACTGACCTGCAATCAGGAGCTCTACATATTTCTATAATAGGAACATTACAAAAGAATGTTCAGAGACTGCCTTAGATCTAGTCCAGGGGGTTCCCAAACTTGGTTCGCAGCTTGTTCAGGGTATGCCCCTGACAGGCCACAACAAGACACTTTGTTTACCTGAGCGTTTGCAGGTACAGCCGCTTGCAGCTCTCAGTGGGTGTGGTTTGCCGTTTCTGGCCAATGGGAGCTGTGGGAATCGGTGCCCAGCCCATACCGCTTCCCCCAGCTCCCATTGGCCGGGAACGGCGAACCACGCCCACTGGGAGCTGCGAGCGGCCAGACCTGTGGACACTCAGGTAAACAAAGCATCTCGCAGCCCACCAGGGGCTTACCCTGAACAATCCACGAAGCAAGTTTGGGAACCCCTGATCTAGTCAAATGTGCTCAGATACTACTGAGGACAGGGATAACTGATAGCATTTTTCAATGCAGATCTTAATCCAGTTTATCAAATTCTGACAGGTAGCTGCCTGTGCCATAACCTTATTACCATAAATGAAAAAAAATCTTGGGGATTTACAGACGGGTTTTGTTCTATTAAAATAGTAGTTATGGGCCGTCTTCGCACACAAAGTGTGTCACCTGACATCCCCTGGTAATGGGTGTAGCTTGAGGAAAGTGACCACTTTAGGAATGAATACAGGAGGAGTATACAATACCACCTTATCCTCATATAATGGTGGGTGAGGAAAATCAAGCCATTTAAGCTTGAAGTGCACAGACCATTTTAGCTGATCTAACTGCCATGATAAACAGTCTTTGGGGCAGGTGACGGAGAGAAAATCCACCAGAGGCTCTACTAGAGAGTCCATCAGCTTGGTCAACACTAGGTTGAAGCCTCACAAAGGCAAACAGAAAAAAATTAGACATATCCTTTACAAATGCCTCAATGGTAGGCAAACAGATATAGAATCCCTTGAACTGGAACACAGTATGCAGCTAGGATAAATGAACTGTATTGAAAAAGTCCTCATTTCTTGAAATGTAGCGAGCGGTCTTCGCGATCATTTGAGCATTAGGAAATGCTGGACTTGTTAAACTTTAAATAAACACTCAATAGGCTATTCTGGTAATATGCTTAGAAAGATCTAACCTGAGCTGCTCTTTGTTTCAGTTCCCAGTTCCTTTCTTTCAATGCCTGGTCCATGTCAAGAAGTTCTTGCTTTTTGTCCTCAATTTCATCTTTACAATGCCTGCAGTTTCCATATAACAAACAAACAATGTAGATGTTCTCTCTCCTTTATAAAGCTAGATCTAGATTCCAAAAAATCAAGTTTTCATAAATCTGATAAACGTTATATTCTAAAACTCCAAATGTTTTTTCTTTTAAAATGTTTGTTAATTTAATTTTCATCATACTTAGCATTCTCAATCCTAACTTCCTGGTTGAACAGTTTCTGCTTCGGTGCTGCTCTGATGACATAGGGCACTCCCTACTTCTGACTGTATCTTGGAAGGGAGAAATCTGAAAGTGGGTGCGAAACATGGATACTTAAAAAAAAAAAAAAAAGTGATGCCACCACTGCCTTATCTGGAGCTTCCTTATCTCGAGGCCCCTGCTTCTCCCTGTTGCCTGCCCTAATAATAGCTTCTTCAGGCTTTACTTACCAGCCTCCTTATCCCCAAATTGGTGTCAGGTGCTGTTGCATGCTCCACTCCTGCTTTCATATGTTTTGTCTGGGTCAGTGGAGAGGAGATAAGAAAAAGGATGGAGCATGCAGCAGCAAATGGTCCAAAGTGGAAGAGCACATTTACATGGAAAACAATTAAGTAAAGCCTTTACAAGCCACAACTGTGATAGATAAACAGGTGGAAAGAGTAGGTACCTCAGGAAATGAAAGGCTCCTTCCCCTAGCGGCAGACAGAGGCCTTTTAACCCCCAGCTATTAAATGGTTCGATACGGTCGATCGGTATGGGAATAGGGTTTACGGTTTTAATTGGCGGCCGCAATCTATCGGTGGGTCGCTCCACCACTAGCCGCTGCTGCACGCTCAGGACCTCATTAGCGCTCTAACTGCACGGACACAGGTAGACAGGAAAAGAATCGACACAATCCATTTCGCAGAGCAGAGGATCATCATGGGAACATCACATGGCACAGATCACGCACATCATCACAGCAGCACTCACAGGAATCGAAAGCAGAGCCAACAAAGCAATCGAGAAGTAATGGTGAGAGTCAATATGTGGGAGCAATGCAGGAGATGATTCAGTGCTAACAGAACTGCGGGCAGAGAAAAAGTGCTAAGAGAAGAAAAAATAAAAAGAAAACCATGCTAAAGGCCAAGTGCAGGACTGACTGCATGGGAAAGATGCAGTGAACAAAGAAAGGAGCAGAAGCAAGCAGCAGAAAAGAAAAAAAGCTCAAAAAAAGGGCACAGAAAAAAAAAGAAGGCTTTGGATGGTAGAGCTGCATCTGAAGGCATGCCGCTTGCTACCTGGGCTGCATGCAGAGCTGGGGGCTGACTGTGGGGGTTGTAATTTGACTGTGGATTGTGAGGAAGGGTGAGGAGAAAGAGAGAAGGAAGAGAAGAGGAAGACCGAAGAGAGAGCACAGCAAAGCAAGAGGAAGAGCGCAGCAGAGGAGGCAGCAGACCCCCAGCCCCCAGCCTTGGATGCAGCTAACAGAAGCAGCTGCCCAGATGAGAGAATGACTAGCAAGTACTCCTGGAGCAAACAGTCTTTTTTTTTTTGCGCAGTGTTTTTTTGATTTTTTTTAACATTTTTTTTTTGATGATTGATCAGTGAGACTGGAAATGATTGAGGAAGTTGATTGCAGATTGTGTAAGGAGAGTTTTGAAGGAAAGGGGACAGGGAGAAGGAAATCTTCAGAGGAAATCTCAGGAACATCTTGATGAAGCCTCAAGGGAAGTAAGGCAGATTTGCTTGCAGTTCTGTTCAAGGTAGCACCCTGCAGTGCCTGCCACCATACCATCAGCAACATGATCGCATCATGCATGTAGCAGTGCATCATGCAGCAGTGCCAAGCATGCTGAAGCAGCATCCGCCTGTTCCGTTCATATCATGTTCTGTTATCCTTATCTGTTTTCTATAACCATCCAAAAATCTGGAATTATAGTTAATTGGTGGCTCATTTTAAATTTAAGGGTGGAATGCAGTTTAAAGCTTAAAATGGTGGAGGGGCGCAGCTTAAAAATCTTTTCTGGGTGGGAAATGCTGATCTTTTTTTTTTGTTTCTGCAGGTGATCTTGTCTGTTTACTGAAGGTTGGGGTGGGTGGGGGAGGGGGGGGGAAAAGCAGTGGGGGGAGGGAGGGTGGTATTAGCCAGAGGGAGCTAGGGTGGTATTAGCCATGCTGGCTGGCGGATGCCAGCATTGGGGCTGAGATCATGGCCACTGAGCTGTCTCTCTGATCTCCTGATGCTGGACTGCAACCTGAGATCTCTAACAACCCCAGCTGAGGATAGGGAGATATTAAGATGAAAAATGTAGTAGAATAGACATTCAGTATATGTAGTTCACTAATGTATTTTGAGTGTGAAAGAGTATAAAGTATGTTCTGTAAAATTTATCTTTTAAAATAAGTATCTCCCTCTGCAGCTGCAAAGGAGAGAAAAGGCATCTCCAATGAAAAGTTCTCAATGAGACAAAAAGAGAAGAGCTAGAAGAGATGAAAAGAAGAGATTAGAGAAGTTGGAAGAATGAAGGAAAATCAGTGAAATGAGTGAAAGGGGTGAGTGAAGTGAGGGGAGGTGAAGGAGTGAGGAAGGAGAGGACAGGAGAGGGAGGAGAGAGAGAGGGGACGGCAGGAGGAGGGAGAGGATGAAGCAGCGCGGGAGGAAGGAAGATCAGGGGTGGCGGCAGTGGCGCGGTGGGCTGCTGCGTGATCAAACTGTGATGTGGCGGGATCAAATCAGCGTCAGGGCTCAGGCCTGCAGCACAGGAACGGCAGCAGCATCCTGGAGCCCTCCCTCACCCACCATCCCCCCCCTCCTGCCACCCCTCCCTCCTCCTCACCCACCCGCCGTCAAGAACGCGTGGGGAGGCCCGTGGTGGCGCCTCCACCCCCATGACAGCCCAACCACTTTTTTTTTTGGCTTTGCCATTTTTTTTTCCTCCTCTCTCTCCCTCCCCTCCCCCTCCCTCCCCTTCCTCTTTTCCTCTATAAAAAAAAAAAAAATAAAAATTTAATTTTTATGCTTTTAGTTGACTTTGACTTGTGAAGCATAAAAGGAGGAGGGAGGGAGTCAAGAGGGGAGTTCATTACAGGGGGTCAGTCAATCATCACACACAAACAACATCAACACAGCACACCCTTGATTTGCTTCTTTCTGCTTTCGCTGTTTCTCACCGCTTCTGCCTGTGCTCGCTCGATCTCTGGTGGTGTCTGGCTCGCGTAAATCAGTCAGGCCACGCCAGGGTGCCTGCACCCCTCCCACCCCTCCCCTCCCCACACTCTTCCCTGAGACAGAGAGAATACAGCAAGCAATTGGGGAGCACATTGCGTTGGTTTGGCTTGTGTTGAGCCAGGTCAGTTAAGCGGCCAAGCGAGCTTTGTGCCCCCCACAAATGCACCACACACCTGCAATTGCTCAGATCTGACTGCTGCCCACAGGCCTCCCTATGGCTTCTCCTGCTGCCTGTGTATGGCTTGCCATGGCAGGGCACTGGGGTCCAGGGGCCCCAAAAGGCCCACAGTCCAGGGTTCAACATCTGTTCTGTTCTGGTCTTGCTGCTGTCTGCTCTCTAAGAGCTAAAGTCAGTGCTAGTGAGTTCCTATCTGCAATGTTTGAACCTCTGGCCCCTCCATGAACCCTCCCCGTCCTTGTGATCCATGTGTCCACCAAGCACCCCTTTGCCATTGAATCCGGTTTCGTACCCGGTTTACTGGGTGGTGCCCTGGTGCCTGGGTGCAATGGGATAGGGATGCCCCATTAGGTGCCCCCCACAGTTAGGGAGCCCCCCAGCGCAAAGCCATCCAGGCCTGCAGCTGCCCGTTCCTCACAACCTTCGTAGCCCAGTAGTGCTTGCTTTGGTTTGCTGCAGCATGCACATGCAGCAGCCCCCAGTCCCAGCTCCACAGTAGATGATGATTCTGACTGACCCTCCACTTGTCTGGCAAGCACAGCCAGGGCTTACTATCGCCGCTCTACTGTGAGCTTCTCACAGCTCTCATTATGGGCTGGCGTTTCAGGGGGCAAGCAAGGGCAGTACACAGTTCCAGTGAAGTGCCATGTGCAGTCGCTCGCAGCCGCAGAAGGGAATCGTCCACCTGCAACACAACACCTGCAACACAATGCGGTCCCACCAGTCAATCGGGGTCCAATCCCCCCAAATGGCCCGGAATCCCCCCCATTACCCCCCCCCCGGGGCCCGCGGTTTACAAAGCGCCGGGCCCGCGGTTCGCCATCCTCATCACTGTCGCATCGCCTGTGATCCGCTTCGCGCCCTTTACTCCTTCGTGGTTCAAGGTCTTGGGCTCCTGCTGTTCAGCATATACTGCAGAGTGCGCGAGGTGTTTAAACATCGCACGACGCGAGATGGAGCTGAGCAGGGTCCATGCTTGCTGTGCTAAGGCACTGCGCACAAAGCAAAAAAAAAAAACAAGGCTGCTGTGTGGAGCTGTCAGGGAGGAGGAGGAGGAGAGTGACCACAACCCAAAACCATTTTTGATTTTTTGCCCATCAGGCACTCACACCAACATGAAAAAATGCCAAGGGGCGGGGGCGGATGGGAAGCTATGGGATAGCTACGAGTAGCACAATCAGTGCTCTGAAACGCTCGAGCCTCGGACCGTGGACGCACCACGCACATTTGTGTTGTTTGTGTTGTGTGCACCATTTTTTTTTTTTTATAAAATCTTTTTTAAAACCGGTTTATGCAAAAATGGAATAGTCCGTGTGTGTAGCGTTACCCAGAGGGTAGTGCTACTGTAATTGTTACCTTCTATATCAGCAAAGCAACTCCCAGGCAGACCCTTTCTCAACTAGGAATTTGAAATTACAGCTGTTAATTTAAAACTTTCTTTTAAAATACATTTTATAGTGCACTCATGGTGTGACACACTTCTTAGCTATAGAAGTATTTAGAGTGCTTGACTGAGCAAACTGAATTAAGTTTTCTTTGAATATACACCATGCCAGCCAAAATTCTGCAACTTGGTTATCTAAAGTTAGGTAACTAATTCTGCATTTAGGCACCTAAAACATAACTGGCCTGATTTTCAGAGTGCTGGACACCTACTTCAGTGGATGCTTTGGCTACTTAGCACCTCTGAAAATATGGCCACTTATGTTGTAGGTGCTTAAATGTGGATTTAGGTGTGTAACTTTAAGCACACACATTTAGAAATGTTGGCCTCTGTTCTTTATTACAAGCTTAATTATTTTAAAATATAGGTAAACTCTGAACTGAGTAAAAAAACCTGAATGCATTTCATGACCATCTTCAGAATGGAGATTTACCACTAACTTTTAAAATTATTTCACTCATTATTAGAACTACATTGCAATAAAAAGTGTATATTAGAAAGTTTCATTAATTTGCTATAGTAAAGGTTAAACAGTTGTACTGTACAAGACCGTCATTTAACAGCTTTGGACTTAGGCAGCATATTAACAGTTTTTTTTTTATTACAGATGCCCTCGGGTTACGCAAACCCGACTTACACAAATCCGCACTTATGGAAAAAGTTCTGTAAGCTAGAAATAAAAGGGTTGTTTGTTGTTTTTTTTCTTGGTTTTTTTTGGCATAGTTGTCGGGTATACATTTCTGACTTACGCAAAATTCAAGTTACGCAAGGCGTTCAGGAACAGAACGCTTGCATAAGTCCAGGAGCCTCTGTACTGTTATTTTTAAGGCATTCCCAAAAAAATACTTTAATGTTAGTATTTTTGCTTTTAGAAACTAAACAAAATAAACTAAAGAGCTACTTTAAGTTATCCAAAGACCATGAATTAATTTTTCCATCAGATTATAGGGGGCTGCTAAAAGGTGGAAAGCACCATCAAAACCAAGAGACATGCTTCACTGTTCCTAAAACAAAAAAAAAAATCACTGGGATTAAGTCTTCAAGACCTGAATAGGAGTTAGCTCACCTAAGTTCAGCTGTTAAATCCTTGATAGCCGCATACTTCTCCTCCAGAGAGAACTGTGCATTCTGTAGCACATCTCGCAGTTCCTGTAATTGTCTCAAAGTGATTTTTAATTCTCCATGGGCATTTTGTAGTTCAGCCTCTAGCTCTTCTATTCTGTGTAAAGCATCCTTTTGCCCAGTCTCACTCTGAAGCAGTTTATCTTCCAGATCACTCACTGTTAGGCAAATAGAAATGGAAAAGAAAGTGTACTCGCCAGTAACTGGTTCTTTAAATGTTGCCTCTACATATTATTACTTGCAGTACGCACCCACCCCCAATGTCACTGAGCTTTGAGGACATTCTAGAAAAGCAGAGTCCCATTCAAGACTGCATGACCAATCCCTCTGTGACATTATGAAGGTTGTGCACTCCCCAACCTCCTCACTTCTTTTTGCTAAACTTGGTCTTTAAGAGAGCTGAATTCTGAGGAAGAATTGAAAATAGGCGAATAGTGGGGAAATGAAGAGGCAACACTCAAAGAAAGAATGGTTATTCTACTGGCAGAGATGTTGTAGTAAGTGTGGATCCCACTGTCAGTGCGTATGTCTTGTGTGCAACACGGAATGTTTTAAATAGTAATGTTCTGGGGCTTTGGGGGCCACGTGTGCCCTGTGGCTCCTTGTGCTCCTGTAAAAGAGCATAAAAGGTTTCTTGATATCAAAGAGGGAAAAAACTTCAAGTCCTCCTTGAGGAACAGGTGCATTTTCTGCTCTGAGCTGCATTTACACATGGTGCAGGTACAGTAACTCCTCACTTAACGTCGTCCTGCTTAACACTGTTTCAAAGTTACATCGCTGCTCAATTAGGGAACTTGCTCATTTAAAGTTGTGAAATGCTCCCTTATAACGTTGTTTGGATGCCTGCTCTGTCCACTGCTTGTAAGATTCTGTGAAGAGCAGTCACTTTACAAGGGAGCATTGCACAAGTTCCTCTTCTCCACCTCCTCCTCCTCCCTCCCGGCGTTTCCCCTTAGGACTTTCTAGGAGGGAAGGGGAGGAGAGGGGAAGTGCTGCGTCTCCACTCTGCCCCCTCCCTCCCAGAAAGTCCTAAGCGCCGCCAAACAAGCGCTGGGAGGGAGAGGATGAGTGGGGAAGCTCCACGTCTCTGCTCCTCCTCCTCCCTCCCAGAAGTCCCAAGCACAGCAAACCAGCTGTTTGGTGGTGCTTAGGACTTTCGGGGGGCGGGAAGGAGTGGGGATGCAGCGTGCTCCGGAGAGAAGGTGAAGTGGGCGTGGGAAGAGGTGGGCCTGGAATGGAGTGGGGACAGGAAGAGGCAGGCCTGGAGCATTCTCGGCAAAGTCGGCACCTGTTCTTCTCCGGGAAAGCTGCCGCTGCGAAGGTGCTTCCTAGTGTCCTTGCCTGCAGCGGGCTGTGCCTGTGTGGGGTAAGCCAGGGGCACTTCCCAACCACAGTACAGTACTATACTATGCCTGCCCCAAATTTTTTTCCTTGGAACCTAACCCCCCGCATTTACATTAAATCTTATGGGAAAATGGATTAGTTTAACATCGTTTCACTTAAAGTTGGATTTTTCAGGAACATAACTACAACATTAAGTGAAGAGTTACTGTATGTCTTTTGGCATCCAAAGTGGATGGCGTAAGGTTTCTCTGTCCGGGGTTGGTGCTAGCACTGAGGTCATTGGTGCTGATGAGGTTGTCAGAGAGAACGCCAACACCAGTGCCAATGACGCTGGTACTTTTTAGGCCTCTTCTCCCTGGTAGAACCAGAGATATGGTGCCTTGTTACCCAGTTACCAGCACAGTTATTAAAGATAGTCTCCTTGACTCCAGCTTGGAGTATCTCTCTTCTCTGGATCAGATGCTACCTTCAAAGGAATGCTTCAAAAATATCTATTAGGGATATGTCCTTCCCTGAGGCAGAAAAGAGATCTGTTGTGTCCATCAATTAAGGGCATAAGAGCATCACACAAAGGACAGGTTATAAACCCCGTGGGTTTAGAGTTTACCATTACTAAGTGCTTTGCTCAGCTGTTCAAAGAAATATGGGAGAGTGTCTCCTCCATCTTTCTTTTCTTTTTGGAGGGGCAGGGGGACAGACTATCCAATTAAAACAACAAGAAAATAATTTTTAACAATAGGGTGAAGAGAATTTCTTGACAAAAAGATTGCATTTGAAACAGAAGAGCAGACTCAATGTGCCATCTTGATGCTACAGGCAGTAAGAGGGAACAGAAGGTATCTCTACACTAATAGGTTGATTTACCTTTCATTAGGTCGACTTACATCTACCGCAATAATTACTACAGTGGTACATGTCCACACTACTCTCCTCGGATGGTGGAAGCACTCTCCTAGCGCTTCCACCATCCGAAGAGGGGGTGAGTGCGGAGTGGAGAGCCTGGTCTTTCAGCTCCACAGGCAGCTCCCTACCGGGAGCCCGGCTGCCCCACAGGCTCCCAGCAAACTGCCCCCACCCCGCTCCCCATTCCCTAACGAGAGCAGGGGGAAGCTGCCCGAGGCTTCTCGCCCCTGGAGAACAGGAGGTGGGCACTCATGTCAATTTCATGGCTCCAGAAGCCATGAAGTTGACAAGGCTGTCCAGCTCCCGGCAGGGGTCCAACTGCCAGGGCTTCTCACCCTGGAGGGGAGTCCAGCTGCCCAACTCTCCAGGGATATGGGGGGTATGTTGGCTATTTGACAAGATCACCAATAGCTGATGTAAGGAACACAGCATCTACACAGATTCTGTGTTGCCCTAACTACAGCAACATAAGCCCTATGCCTCTTGTGGAGGTGGAGTTATTATGTTGGTGCAGTAGGGCACTTACATCAGTGGGAGCAAGGCTGTAGTGTATACACTGACATCATTAAATTGACATAAGCAGCCTTATGTCAACCTGTGTAGTGTAGACCAGGCCTGAGGGAGGGTCACAGCTGAACTGCCCTTTATGCCCTGACATGAGAAGGAATAGGATGCATGGATGGCCGTGATGGACATTCTCTTCAAAAGATTCTGAGCTTGTGTACATAGGCTCATATGCCCCTACAGTGGGACCCACATGGACATTCAAAAGAACCACTAGTTATTGTTAAGAAATCTACCTTTCTTTGAGTTGGCCTCTGCATATTCCTAAATGTGGGAGTTTAGTAAACAGCATAACCCCTAAGGAGGCAGGCTCAGAAGTTCTAATTAAGCAGGAGCTCCAGAATTACCCTCCCAAAGTATGTATCTGATCTAAATACCAAGCTGTTGAGTATGCAGTACTGCATAAATGTGTCAACAAAATTTCCTGCAGATTTCTATGATGACAATATTACAGAAGCAGGCTATTAATACCATCTTAACAGAGTGAATCCTATGTCCTCTAGCCTAACACATCTTGATACATAATCTAATCCATTTTGACAGATACTAAGTGGAAATGGCATTCCCCTCACACTGATCCTCAATGCTACAAACAATTTAGGTGCCTTCCTAAATGTCTCAGTTAACCCTATCAATGTTGTATAGAAACCTAAAGATCAGACTTTGCATTGGTAGTGATTTTCTCCCACATAAAACAAAAAACACCACATATACTTTATGAATTCCATCCTGTTTTGTGAATGCCATTTTTGAGTGTAACCTTCATTGTGTAGCTGAGATTTGATACCTAGTGGACAGATGATGGCTGGGAAGCTGTGACAGAGCAGTCAAGTGCCATTGACATTGAATGGCTCTTCCCTAATGGAACAATGGGTTTTCTACCAGCAGGGCCATTGATTTAGAATATTTACCTCTTTACACAAAAGCTGATGGGAGTGGGAGCTGGAGTCTCCCCATCCCAACCTTGCAGCACATGGGGACTCAGGGGACACAATCAGTTTTAAGAAGTGGTCATTCACTAAGGAAATCCAGAAGCAAGAGAGTCAGGCCAAGAAGGCCACAAGGGCTGCCTGGCCTAAGTACTCAGCCCACACCCAGGACTTACAAGGGTGGTGAAATCAACTGAGATGGATTGCGTTTAAGTGTTTGTTGTTTTCCATCTATCTATGGTCCTCTTGTCCTTTTTTAAGAGCAAAGTGTTTGTTGATAAAAATTCCATTGTTTAGTGTGTGCCTTGCTTTACTACCATGTTGTCCCTGAAGGGTGTAACTAGGAAACCAGAGGTCCCACAGGCAGTTGAACTCTGGGGGAGAATATGTCTAAGCAAATGGGGGCTCAGGTGGGCTGCAGCACTGATTACAGGGTCTAGCCAGAGTGTGGGGTACCACTGCCCAAGAAATGTGTCAGTCATGGGTAGGCACCTGGGACTGCCCTTGAGACCCAGAGCTACAAGCAGTGATCAGTCATTACTCAGATGAAGGGGGCATAGAAGCAAGTGGGATTAAGCAGTTGGATACAATCATAAGAAACCGGTGTCCATCCAGAGAATGAGACTGGACCAAGATTGTGACAAGAGACCTGAGCCAGTCTTAGGGTACGTCCATACTACCCGCCCGCATCGGCGGGTAGCAATCGACTTCTCAGAGTTCGATATATCGCGTCTCATCTAGACGCGATATATCGAACTCCGAACGCGCTCCCGTCAACTCCGGAACTCCACCACCGCGAACGGCAGTGGCGGAGTCGACGGTGGAGCCGCGGACGTCGATCCCGCGCCGTGAGGACGGGTAAGTAGTTCGAACTAAGATACTTCGACTTCAGCTACACTATTCGCGTAGCTGAAGTTGCGTACCTTAGTTCGACCCCCCGCCCCTAGTGTAGACCAGGCCTTACAGAGATACGGTAGGAATTTGAACTTTCTGATGTAATTGTTCAATATCTTCATGTCCATGACGGAATTTCTTTATTGGAATGAGAAAGAATTTGAAGCTGATATTAGGCCATAGTAGCCTGATAATTGGTGACACTGATTCTCAATGTAACTGAGTCTCCATGGGGGAAGGGCACACCCCACAAGTGGGAATATGTAGAAGGCCATCTAAAATGAAGACGCCCAAGTAACATTTTACTACCCAGATCTTTTCAAATTGCAAGATTATGAAAAGTCAAAACAGTCATATGTTGAGTCCCTTGCAACTAACTACAAAACAAGTCGGGAAGGAGGAGGGGGGAGAATCTATTTTAATACATAAAGCATAAGCAAATAAACCTTAAAGATGAAATTTTTTACATATAGTAAATCATTTACCTTGTTGTGTTTTTTTATTTAGTTCTGACTGAGTGTGCTCCAAAGTCATTTCTAAGTGACTTAGCTGCACTGTTTTAGTTTCACCATCTCGTCTTAAATGCACTAGTTCTTTCTCCATACCAATTAGCTCATCCTTGCACTGATCCATCTCCAGCTTAATCTGCCTGAACAAAACACAAAAGGAAACAGAATTAACAAATCACAATTGGAATAATAAAGACAACATTTCCCTCACTTCTTTGTGCCCCTCCAGGTCCTTGCACTACCCCAGAGACGACTCCTTGCTCCCT
Source organism: Mauremys reevesii (assembly GCF_016161935.1). Taxonomy (NCBI): domain Eukaryota; kingdom Metazoa; phylum Chordata; order Testudines; family Geoemydidae; genus Mauremys; species Mauremys reevesii. Next base: position 75,695,876 of record NC_052630.1, read on the forward strand.
GCAGTTCTCACTCACTAGGCCATATGCCTAGGAGTCACCTAATAGCTGGGTTCTTTCCCCCGCTCCTCCTACAGGAACCTATCTACAACCTGTAGTTCACCAGCTCAACTGAGCTCTGGCTGCCTTTATAAGGAGCAGGTGCTCTTCAGACTATCACCTGACCTGTTACCCCAAAGCCTCAGTTGGAAGGTAGCTGATTACTCAGAGGTGGAGCTGAGCCCATCTTCCCTAGAAAGGGCCAGTTACTCTGGACAGATTGCTATTTTCATACCTGGTTCAATGCTTTGTATATGCAATGAACTCAAGCAGAGAAATTTATACAAAGGCTGAAGCATATCAACTCTCTACGAGTTGGATACCATTTCAACAGTACTATGTTAAACAAATCAATTTAACATACTGTATTATTTTAATTGCATTTCATGTAACAGTTCTGTATAGTTTCCCAGAAAGAAAATTAACAAGTTCATTTTATTTCATCCTTATACTTGTATTTGTAAATTGAGCACATTGGTATGGAATCAATGAAAAACAGTAAGTGGGGAACCTACTGATGCCTTTTCACAGACATTATTCAGAAAAAAGCCACATTTTAAAGGGACACTGTTGATATTAATTTTTGTAAAAATATTTTTTTCTAATAGGGCTTAGTTGAAACTGTACAAACTGAAAGAAATAGATTTTAAAATTCCTTAAATTATTTATAAGGCTTTTCTGCTTCTCTGATGTTGACAAGAGTATTTTCGCGATGGAGAGTGGTCAATCCCAAGAGCAAAACCATCAACATTATTATTTTTTAAACCAAACACAAGCCCCAAATTCGTGAAAGCATTTAGGAATGTGCTTAACTTTAGGCATAAAACTGAAGTTAGTGTGTTTATGCACTCTTCCTGAATAAGGACGCTTTCTTGAATAGAGGCACACAGAAGGACTAAGCCTGGATATCTGTTTGTAAATTAACAAAAAATAGAAGTGTCCTTAAGCTAGAAATAAAGGCCTGAATTCAACAAGGTTTATGGGATTATTAACATGTTTACAAATAGGCAAATATTCAAGTATGAATCAGGACCAAAAGTACTATTCTAAAGCTACATGTACCTGTAAAACATAGTCCTTTCAATAAAAGCATCACATTTTGTGATACAATTTTTTAGTAGTTTTACAATATTGGATCTTCAGAATACACCAAAATGAAAAAAATGTTCTACACATACCCAATTGTGCTAGTAAGTTCAGCCACCTTCTGTCTTTTTAAATCTGCTTCCTGAGAGGCTATACGGAGCTTTCCTTCTGCCTTTCTCAACTCTTCTTCGGAGTTTTCTTTCTGTTTTTGAAGTTCTTGCTCCAGTTTTGATACCTATTTATAGTTGTATTTAATAAGGTATTTAATATCTATACTGTTAAAATATATATAAAAGAATATAAATCTCCCTCTTGAAAAATCACATATGAAAAAGTTAAAAATATTTAATTTCTTTGGTTAGATCCGAAAAATCAAATAGAAATCTGCAAAGGTACTTTTAGAGAATAAATTATTTCTTATCAGTTTAATAAGTGCCTCAAAAGTAACTAGACGCGAAATTTCTTATTATGATGTATTACTTTTTAATTATATACCTACAGCCTGATTTTCAAAGTACTGAGCATCCACAACTCCACCTGAAATTAAGCAGCATTTCATTTCATTCACTCAGGCTACTATAATAATTATATCAATTACATCTGATCATTAAAAGATTATAAACAAAGTAAGCTATCAAATAGATAGATATTGCAATTCCATATAAATACATTTAAATATTTATGCTTACCTATACTATTTAATTCTTCTCATTATGAATGTACTTTACCTGTTTTTCAAGCTTAATCTGGCTATCCTCTAGCTCTCCATTTCTAATTGTCTCCTGCTGTAACATTTGCTGCTGCTGCTGCAGAGTTTGCTGTAGGAGGACATTTTGTTCAGTGGTATCCTGAAGATTATGATTTCTTTGTTTTATTTCTTTTTGTAACCGGTGCACCTGAAAATACATTAATTTTCTTTACAATGAAACAAAGATATGTATGCCTTATCTTGCTTCCATTTAAGTCGGTCATCCTATTGTTCTTCGTGAGAGGATGATCAGACCCATAATGCAAAAACAAACATACAACTTTACTGAAATCTATTATGAGGAATAACAGGGAGACACTGTAGCACTGGCTGGAAAAGAGCTGAGACTGGCATCTGTTGCTTAGAGCATGGGCAGATGTGTGGGATCAGGGTTGGGGGGTCGGGGGGAACGGATCCTTCACACCCGATCCCTGCACCAGGACATGGCCCTCTCACACACCTGCTTGTGTGCCAAGCAGTGCATCCTTCTCTCAGCTCCTCGCCAGCCAGCCCTCCAGTGTTTCCCCTGGACCTACTGGTGACTATTGGGCCAGGAAAGAGTGGGGGAAAGGGATTCCAAGGCTCCTAATAAAAGACAGTTACCTTTTCCATAACTGGTGTTCTTCGTGATGTATTGCTCATGTCTATTCCCACAGGAGATGTGCATGCTCACCACGTGCACTGGTGCTGGAAGTTTTTCCCCTAGTAGTACCTATAGGGGAGCGTCCCCAGTGACCCCTGGAGTGGCACCTCTATGGCACGGTATAAGGGGTGCTGTGCGCCCCACTCCCACCCTCAGATCCTTCTTGCCAGACAACTCCGACAGCGGGGAAGGAGGGCGGGATGTGGAATAGACATGAGCAACACATCTCGAAGAACACCAGTTACAGAAAAGGTAACTGTCTTTTCTTCTTTGAGTGATTGCTCTTGTGTATTCCACAGTAGGTGATTCCAAGCTATATCTGTTGGAGATGGGTAGGAGTTCACAAAGTCTCGGGACAGAGCACAGCCCTGCCAAACCCAGCGTCTTCCCTGGTCTGGGAGACGATCGCATAATGCGAGGTGAACGTATGAACTGAGGATCATGTGGCAGCCCTACAAACGTCCTGAATGGGGACATGGGCTAAAAAGGCACCCCACGAGGCCTGCACCCTAGTCGAGTGTGCCCTCACAATCAACGGAGGAGGAATTCCCGCCAAGTCACAACAAGTATGGATACACGAGGTGATCCAGTTGGAGAGCTGCTGAGTGGAGATTGGCCGACTCCTCATGCGTTCGGCCGAGGAGACAAACAGCTGCAAAGGCTTTCTGAACTGCCTAGTCTGTTACAGGTAAAAAGCCAGAGTCCATCTCACATCCAGCATGTGGAGGCGGCACTCCTCACTGGACGCATAGGGCTTGGGGCATAGGACCGGCAGGAAAAATGTCCTGACCCATGTAGTAGGCAGAGACCACCTACAGGAGGAACGAAGGATGTGGGCGGAGCTGGACCGTATCCTTATGAAATAACGTACGGGGGCTCGGAAGTCAGGGCCCTGAGTTCCGAGACCCGTCTAGCTGACGTGATTGCACCAGGAAGGCTACCTTCCACGAGAGGTGCGACCAAGAGCATATAGCTAACGGCTCAAAGGGGGGACCCATCAACCAGACGAGCACCAAGTTCAGGTCCCACTGCGGGACTGGGGGCCCAGTGTACAGGAAGAGACAATCCAATCCCTTAAGGAATCGGCCAGTCATAGCATGGGAGAATACCGCATGCCCCTGCACCAGTGAGTGGAAGGGCAATATGGTCGCCAAGTGCACCTTGACGGACAAGGGCACCAGGTCTTGGGCTCGAAGGTGAAGGAGATAGTCTAAAATGAGCTGGATCTGGGCAGCCACAGGGGAAACGTCCTGCTCAGCTGCCCATCGGGAAAACCGAGACCACTTTGCCAAGTAGGCTCCACACGTGGAGGGTTGTCTGCTTTCCAAGAGGACACACTGAACCCCTTCCGAGTACATCCTTTCCTCCCGGTCTAGCCATTGAGCAGCCACACCGTGAGGTGGAGCACCACTAGGTTGGGGTGGAGGAGATGGCCCTGGTCCTGGGAGAGCAGGTCCGAGCGGGATGGCATCCGGCCATGGCGGGGCGACTGCCAGGCTCGTGAGGGTCCTGTACCAATGTTGTCTGGGCCACGCCAGGGCAATCAGGAGGACCTGGGCCCTGTCCGTGTTTATCTTTTCCAGGACCTTGATGATCAGCAGGATCGGGGGGTGGGGGGGGAGGCATGGAGAAGCTGTCCTGACCAGGATAGGAGGAAGGCATCGGAGATAGCTCCCCCCCGAGAAGAACTGGGGACACTGGCGGTTCTGCCAAGTCGTGAACAGGTCCACCTGGGGAGTTCCCCACTCTTGGAAAATCTGTATATCACCTCTGGGTGTAGAGATACGCGTGGTGAGAGGGGAAATCTCGGCTCAGACGATCCACCTGCGAGTTCTGGATGCCCAGTACGTGGTAGGCCTGTAGGCAAATGTTGTGGGCTATACAGAAGTCCCACAGCCTCAGGGCTTCCTGGAAGAGGAGCAGGCCCCGCCTTGCCTGATAATGTAAAACATCGAGGCCGTGTTGTCTGTGAGGATCCTGACCACTCTGCCCTCCAGGTGCAAGGGGAAGGCCATGCACGCCAGCCGGACCACCCTGAGTTCCTTGACATTTATATGCAAGGCAAGGTCCTGTGCAGACCACAGATCTTGGGTCTGAACGTCTCCCACATGGGCTCCTCACCCCAGGTCCAAGGCGTCTGACACCAGCTCCACCGACGGGGGGCATGCCCCTGAACGGGACCCCATGGAGCATGTTCTCCAGGGAGGACCACCGTTGTAGAGAGGCGATCATTGGCTCGGGCACAGTGATAACCTTGTCCATCCTGTCCCTGGCCTGGGAGAACACCGAGGCCAACCAAAGCTGGAGGGGCCTCATCCTGAGTCTGGTGCGGTGAACCACATATGTGCATGCTGACATGTGACCAAGGAGCTGGTGACACACTCTGGCTGTCGTCACGGGAAACTTTGTGACTGTGTCGACGAGCCCTTTCAGTGTCTCGAATCTGTCCAGTGGGAGGGAGGCCCTGGCCAACATCATGTCCAGGACTGCCCCGATGAACTCTATGCACTGTACCAGGACTAACGTGGACTTGGTGTCGTTCACCCACAGGCCCAGGGTGGCGCACATGGACAGGAGGAGCGCCACACGATCCCGCACCTGTGACTGGGAGCTGCCCTTGACCAGCCAGTCGTCCAGATAGGGAAAGATTTGGACCCCAGGACGCCTGAGGTAGGCTGCCACCACAGACATGTACTTTGCGAATACCCTGGGAGCAGTGGACAGGCCAAAAGGGAGTACTTCCGTTCTGCCCTCTTAGAGATGAGGGGCAAGGAAGCCAGGGTTTGTCACAAGGCATTTGAAATTTTTGCCACCCCTTCGTGGGTGGAAGGGGCACCCTGCCCGGTACCAAGGCCGACACGACATTGAAGAGGGAGTCGAGGGTTCCTCCACCTCCTCGGCCTGAAGGTTGAGACTTGATGCCACTCTTTTCAATAGTTCCTGGTGGGCCTTAGAGAGGGAGAACAGAGGAAGGAGAGGTCGTAATCGCCTCATCAGGGGAGGGTGAGGATGCAGGCATGGTACTCTGCGTACCAACCGGTACTGGAGGTCCCACCACTTGGTCACCCTCTGGGCACAGAACCGAAGATGCATGTCCCACCAACTCCTTTCTGGAATGCTGGGAAAGGGAGGCCAACAGTTGTTCCAATGCTCCGGCCACCAAACGAGCCCCCACCGGGGGCTGCGTCAGGGCCCACAGGGCCCACTGGTACCACAGTGCCAGCCAAGGAGCTCAGTGCCACTGTTCAGCCTGACTAGCCTGTCCCATTGACTGGACAACTACAAAGGGAGGCCGGGCTAGCATACGATCTGCCGCTGTCCCAGGACCGGGAAGAGCAGTGGCATCGGGAACGGTGCCAACCACAACAGCATGATCCCAACATGGAGGAATGGTACCGCCAATAGCAGCTGCTCCACAATCAGCTCCAGTGGGCAGATCCACTGGTGAGGCGCCAGCGATCGATGCCTGGGACTGCGAGAGCGGTGCCGCAGCAGGGTCCTGGAGCGAGACGATGAACAGGAACAGGGTCAATGCCCGTATCATGATGGGCTACAGTAGCCTCTCAGAGGCGAGGACCTCCAGTGCCGTCTGTCTCGGTCTCAACGGGGCCCACTCCCTTCGCGAGGTCTATGGTCCCTCGAGGCAGAGCAGTGTCTGGAACCCCTGTCAGTCAGAACCCAGCCAGACAACCTGGTGGGGGGGTCGATGGTGACTGGCGTGGACTACGCATGGGATGGTCACTGAGCGGCGAACAGCATCGGGAACATTCCCTCGAACGCAAATGGTACCAAACAGGAGGCAACTGTGGCGATCCAAGCAGTGGCTTGCCTCTGGACCAGGGAGCCAATGGTGGCGGTGCCCCTGGTACCGGTAGGGACATAATGTCCCGGGCCGCTTGCATGGCCTCCAGCGTGGAGGGCACCCGGACATCCAGGGAAGCCTGCACTGACTGGGCCAGGCTACTTTGCTCAACCTGAGTTGGAGGCCTGGAGGCCGATGGGCACTGAGAACTGTCCAACATGGGTCTAGTCTCTCCCCCGGTCTTGCTCCTCTTCTTAGCCTTCTTGGTGTGCCCCGCGGACAGGAGGCACTGAAGGATCGCCGTGCACCGACACCGCGATGCCAGGTGCCAACTCGGAGCGGCGCAATAGAGTCGGGGTCAATGCCAATTCCATCAGAATGGCTCGGAGCCGAATGTCTCTTTCTTTCTTGGACCAAGGCTGGAAAGATCTGCAAATCTTGCAGCAATCGCGGAGATGGGTTTCCCCAAGGCAGCGTAAATAGTCCGCATGCAGGTCACTCATTGGCATCGGCCACCTGCAAGTGTTGCACGATTTAAAGCCCGGGGCATGCCCCAACCTGGGTGCACTAAACTAAACTAACACTAATCTAAACTACTTCAACTACAGGTACTACTACTACGAACGAACAAGAGTTCTAGAGGAAAGCTGCAGACTAGCTGGAGCAGAGCAGTTCTGATGCACCTTCACTGGTGGCAAGAAAGAACAGGAGGGGGGGGCGTGTGCACAGCGTCCCTTATACCACACCATAGAGGCACCACTCCAAGGGTCACTAGGAGTGCTTCCCCTACTGCTAGGGGAAAAACTTCCAGCACCGGTGCACGTGGCGAGCATGCACACCTACTGTGGAATAAACATGAGCAATCACTCGAAGAAGAAATGCACTTTGTCCATCCTGTCCCTATCTCCCCGCCAGCCAGCCAGGAAGCAGCAGCCTGGGTGCGAGCTGAGTGCAGAGCGAGCCAGGTTTACAATCCGGCCCAGCGTGGTCCAGGGCAGGGATGTCTGGCGCCATCTGGTGAGATACCCCGCAACGGCCTCTGGCTTACCATCCCTTCTACTCCCCAGGATAGGACTGGCATCGCCACCTCCCAGCCTGCTAACCCTCCACAAGCAGCCTTAGCAGGGAAGTGGAAGCTGAGATGGCCACTTCTGCCTCCTTGCTGTTGGGAAAAAATTGCAGCAATTCTCAGGGGCAGGAGGAGGCTTGGCAGTTGTCTACATCCCATGAAATTCAAAACACTTAGCTGTGACACTGCTGTGAATTTAAAAAAAACAAAATAAAACAAAAAACAAAATCTGATTTCCACAGGGTCTTATCTATAGGTTATCTTTCCTATATATAAAAAAAAGAGGTAATGTAAAATTAACAGTTGATCACTCTTCTTCAGCTTCCTATTCTCTCTTGGCTTTGCAATTTTGTGGTTCCTGGTTCTCTTCCTACCCTACTCCTTCAGCGGCTCATTTTCCCCTTCACATTCTGTCCTGGTTCCTCTGCTCTTTTCTATTTTTGTAAACTCAATCTGTTCCCCTCTCCTCCAATTACCACCTATATGCAAATGATCCAAGATTTTCAACAATGATTAGTGACTTTCGGTACCTAATTTGAGACACGTTAAAGGAGCCTAATTTTCAGGGGGTGGATGCTCAACATTTTCTGAAAAGTCATGCCCCTTTAAAGCATCTCAAGTTGCACTTCCAAATATGGAGGCACCCATTATCACCAGTCACTGATGAATATCTTGGCCATCATTACCAATCTTTACCTTTAACCTTGCCCCACTATCCAGTCTCCCCATCTCTAAATATCAGTTATAGATTTTAAGGGCAGAAGGGAAGAGTAGACCATCTAGTCTGACATCCTGTGTATCACAAACCATAAAATTTCATCCAGTTATTCTTATACTGAGCCAAATAACTTGTGTTTAGCTAAAGCGTATCTTCCAGAAAGGCATCCAAGAGATAGGGAATCCATCATTTTTCTTGGCAGTTTGATCCAATAATTAAATCACTCACTAGTAATATTTTGTGCTTTATTTCTAATTTGAATTTGTCTGGCTTTAATTTCCAACAACTGGTTCTTGTTATGCTTTTCACCACAAACTTAAAGAGCCATTTAGTACCTGTTTCCCCCCCCCATGACGGTACCCCTATACCTATACTATAATCAAGTCACTTCACTAATTTCTTTTTGATTAGCTAAACATTAACACAATTGCCATAGCCCTCTCAATCTCAGTCATTCCATAACTGAATGTGTCCTTTCTCCTGATCTTGCTTCTCTGGCTTTACTAACAACTCCCTTATATTGGATACTACTACTTTTCACCTACCACATCCACTCTCACAAAGTCCTATTGCTTCTCCCTCTTTGTCACAAAAATTTGCCCCTTTTCACAATCCCTACTGCTAAAATTTTGTTCACCTCTCTCCTTGCCTACTATATCCTTCTTTTAGACACAAATTCTAATATTTGATAATGGATAACACCAGTTTTATCTGTAACAGAGAAAAACTAAGTTAATAAAGCAAATTAAAGTTTACCTCTTCAGACTTCTTCTTTAGCTGCTTTTCAAATGACTCCTTATTTTCTTCTAATTGACTCAGATACAATCTAAGCTCTTCCTTACAAATGTCTAGTGCTGACTCTAGTTGTCTGACCTAGTTAGGTGTAAGAGACCATTTAAAATAAGTAATGACTAATTGTTCAGAATTGATCAAGAAGTCTAAAATAATTCATTAAAACCTGCTTGTTAACCATTTTGTGTGATATAACTACAAATATGGATAAAAAAAATCTTTAATTTCTCTGAAATTTACTTTTAACATAACATTTAAATAATGAAAAATAGTCATACAAAAACTTACAAAAAATTTATGTTTTTAAGTCATAAGAGATTATAAATTATGCAAAGACATTACAATACCTGTCATCAGCTACAGTTTAAGGACATATTATATATATATGAATAGCTGACTAAGTATTGTGAATTATATATATTATATATATATATATATATATATATATATATTCACAACACTTAGTCAGCTATTCACTTGTGCATCATTTACAGAGAAAGTGATTAAAAGGCTATAAAATGCCAGCTTTATGTATGGGATACCTTCATAAGGTTGAGAATGATACATTCTTATGTAAATTATGACAGGTCAACACTCAAAAAAGATTCATATCTAAAACCAAAATATTTTATTGTGCAATTACAAAATAGCAGATCCACTTTCATTTTCTGCATTGAGACTGCAGTTCCTGAGTTTCATCAGGAGGGAAAAGAACAAGGTAAACATAAAACAGCATAGTATGATGATGATGTTGACGACAATTTAACAAATGTATCTTACATTTACATTACTACTAATTTGGACTTGCACCCTGAAATCACAAACTTAGATACACAATTTATATACAACAATAACTAGGGACCGCAACTATCTCTGGGGTGAAATGCAGCAATTGTAACATTAAAAAGCGTTGGGAAGGAAGTGAAGATTTCCATATCAAATTGCAACAGCAGTGGAAAATTTAGACAGGCAGTCTGCAGTTTTCCACACTAGAATTTTACAAGACCATGAGGTTACACACACACACACTTTTTTTTTTTTTTTTTAATAAAGGGAGGGGGGAAAAAACTTCAAGTTATCTCTGATTAGAAGTAGTCAGGGACTTTCATTTTATATTTCACCTGAAAAACACCACTGGCAGCAGTACCCTGTAACAGTAACAGACCACTGGTTCAGTACAAACTCGGACGGAAGCAAGCTACTGAATCACCAACACCACTTCTTAAAGCACCTAAACAATAGGTGGGATAGCTCAGTGGTTTGAGCATTGGCCTGCTAAACCCACAGTTGTGAGTTCAATCCTTGAGGGGACCATTTAGGGATTGGTCCTGCTTTGAGCAGGGGGTTGGGCTAGATGATCTCTGAGGTCCCTTCCAACCCTAATAATCTATGATTCTTGGATGCCTTCTCATCCCAACCAATCTTAGGTTATGAAGTCAAATGCTTTTACAGCACAAGATGGCATTGCTTGGCAAAACTACTGTTGCCAATACTGCATTGAAGAGACTTGCCAGACAGACACTAGTAGGAGGAGTAAACGGGCTAAAGAGTTTGAAGAAGTCAGTTTACTTTTACAGTTACTATTTAGCCTAAAATAAATATTGCATCTACAGTGAAACCTGAAAAAAAAAAAAAAAAAGAGACCCTTATTCGTCACTCTCTTGTCTTTAGAGACTCCCCAAACTATCTCCAAATGTAGCAATTCCAGTTCTGCTCTATTTGTACTACGAGAGCATCTTAGCCAGGCAAAATGATTTTTGTTGGTACACACAGCAGTCACTTAAAGCAGGTTTCACTATAATATTTCTCTTTTGTTTGTTCATTCTTAAATGAAGGATGAAAGAAGGACTGGAAGGTAATGACACCTTTTGGAATATTTACATGAGCTCTATAAGTAACTTGGAGGTATCTCATCCAGAGGGAATGGAAAAGAGCTACATAAATACGGCAATTCAAAAAAGAAAAAGGTATTAATCAAAAACAAGAAAAATCGTACTTACTTTGATTGTTTCTTCCGTTAATTGGCTTTGCAACATTTTCAAAGCTTCTTCTTTCTTGGTATTTTGCTTTTCCATTTCCTGTTTGCATAGATTTACCAAAGGAGACAAGATGTGAATATAACTGAATATATAAAAGTTATACTACGGGAAACCAGCATACTAGAAAATGAAAAAATATTTGGTTAGTGACAGAAATGTTTGTCTTTATATTGTATTAACATGCATTTTACTTCTAACTAATTTGGCCCTGATTCCGTCACGTTGTGGTCCCTTTACACTTCCCTAATGGCAGAAAGCGGCTATAAAGAGAGAGTGTAGGCTGCTCCTGTAGAATATTCTCATTATAGGTAAGGCCCTACTTGAATTGCAGGATGATAGTCAAAAATATTGCAGCTGAGTTGCGGACAAGCCATGGAAAATTGCAGAAAAGTAATAATGGACCTTATTATTTGCGATGATAAAGCCCATTATTACTGTTCTGCAATTTTCCATTGTTGGCTGAGAGTGGGCACTCCCGCTGTTGGCCACCCTGGGCTGACAGCAGGGGCTCCTGCTTTCAGCCCCGGTGTGGCCAGGCTCCCACTGTCAAAAGGCAATGGAAGCCTAATATTGTAGAATCTGCAACATCACAAGTTACATAGGGCCTTAATTATAGGATAGTTCTTCACCTGACATAGAGCAGATGTAAGGCTCTATGCTGGCCTCCTTTCTTGTCCCTAGAGGAGGCATATTGAGATGCAAGCCAGGATGTGACCCGAGTGATATTCTGTGCTGGAATAAAAGCCATGGAGGGTCATTAAAGTCAGGGCAATTTAGAGCAGCTCTGGGACTGGTCTAGGTTGCAACAGGTACAGAGGCCAGAATTAGGGAGCAGGCAAAGATGGCTTAAAAACAAAAAACCCCACCCATCTTTGTCTACCCCTATCTTTCCTGTACCCAGCAAAATTAAGAGAGAGAACCCGGCCCTTCATCTCTAAAAACTAGTCAATCAACATTTGGTTTGCTATTAGACAGAATTAATAGTCAATATTACCTCTCTGCTTTCTATCAGCAGCCGATCCAATGATTCAAGGTGACGCTGTTTACATACAATATCTTCTTGTAAAACAGACATTGTCTTTTCTAGCTCATTAATTTGCTGGTGTTTCATAGCCAACTGAGTCTGAAGCTATACACAAAAAAAATTCCATTATTTATTGTTTTAATGTAGTTTCTTATAAAAGCCTCTTTTGAGATTAAAAACCATCTACACATATGGTTCCATTTGGAACACAAAATGATCATATTGATGCCATCAGCAACACCATACAATCTAGAAACAGGTATAAAAATTACATTACTGATTAAAGCAACAGGAGAACATAGGCAGAATATAGTTACTTTGCATGCTGAAATTGGTCAAGACAACAAGACATACAACTCTACTTTTGCAAAATATGACATGAAATCTTCCATGACTGCAAGCAGTAAGGGTTTCAGTTTCAAAAAAGGTCATCTGAAAGTTATGTTTCTCAAAAAAATTGGAGGAACATTATCAAAGATCACTCTGTCCCAGTGGGAAGGAAAATACTGCCTGGGGCTGTATTATTTTGGCTGGGGATTCTCCTCATGGCCAGAGGAGAGAAGCTCAAGTCAGTCTCCACTTTCTCCCCACATTAAGGACCCAGGGGAAGAGGTCTTCCTGGGGTCTAGGGAAGTGGGGTGATGGTGTTATAGAGGTGTCTGACTTTCACTTCTACATGGCAGAGAAGAGAGTCACAAGTATCCAGGGGACAGTCTTTATAATGCTGAATGCTAAAGAGAGGGAGTGTATGGAGGAGATACCATGAACTTTTTAACCCCAGAATTACTGAGGAATGAAGATACGGAAATTAAATTTACATAGAAAACATTAGAGATATATGAGACACACACATAGTGCATAATCTCTTACTATTTCAATCTGTTTTTCCATCTCTTTGTGCTGTTCAAGATGAATTAACTTTGCTTTTTCAAAAGCTATAGTTACTTGCTCATGTTCTTCATTGATATTTGCTTCCAAGTTGCGAATCTGGCCATTCTTTTCCTGGAAATATTTTTTAAAATCCTTAATCAGAATATATAGATCTTTTGATATCAGGTAATGAGTTATTTTTTGTGTAAGCAATAAGGAAGTATGAAAGCCTCAGACTCAGAAGAACAATAGATAAAATTGGAATTTAATATTAATGTTTTACATTTATATAACATTTTTCACCCTGTAAAATCTCAAAGCATTTTACAAAGTACAGTGTAAACACTGAAATGCAGCCATCTCAGACATGGAGGGTAGCTGTCAGATGGACAGCTGCAACAGATGACAGCACACAGTAGTGAGAGAAGGAAAATGTTGGCCAAGGATGTCAAGGCAAACCCCTACTCTTACAAGAAATGTCATGAAGCCATGAAAGGAAAATAATTTGACCACAGTGAATATTAAATATGAAGGAAGTGAAGAGAGCAATCTTAAGCACGTAAAAACTAAAATATTTTAATAACTTTGCACTGTTATTCTTTTTCAAATGTAACAGTACAGGAAAGAGCTGGATTTTCAATCATTAAATATTTCTAACTGACAAATATTTTTCTATACTGCAAAAAACTGTAGAAAGACAATTTAAAAAAAATATTTCTATATACTTACAAAAGTGACTGCTTCTTGGATTTAAAAAATATGAGTAAAATCCTGGCGCTACTGGAGTAATTGGCAAAACCATCATGGACTTCAGTGGGGCCTGGATTTCATTCCATATGTAATATAAAGAAAACTATTTATAACCATTTAAGAATTTTCATGGGTGTTCAAGGGTAAAAACTCCAGGATATTCTCTTTAAAGCAAGATTATTTGGGTTATTAAAATTGTGTGATCTGTACTAAGAGATCTTGCACTCTATCTGGTTTATACATGTATAATGCCAGCATAATAACTAAAAATATATAGTAACACACCAAAATTGTGTGATTTTACACAATTATGACTTCTCAATGAAAATTTCTTACTATGAGCTCCTGATCCAGCTCAGTACATCTTGCAGCAGCAGCAGAATAAGCAACTGTCTTTTCTTCCAACTGCTTTTCAAGTACTGAAAGCTGAGAGGATTTCTTTGTTATCTGAACATAAACAGAATATAAACCATTAAAAGAGATTATTTTTCTTTCCTAAACATAAGATTATAAAGACCTATGCATGTGTATATTTTTCTAACTGTGATGTTTATATAATGGTGCATATGTAGTATAAGTACAGCCTGCAAGAGCAGTATGGTAGGTAAAGATTATGTAGGACAACAGATTTAAGGTTTGTTCAATTATTTGTGAATGCTTTCTTGAAAACTGACTTGTTATTAACTATTACTTTTTATTAGTTACATAGACAAGAAATTTTAAGGCAACTTATCTTCAATGTGTGCAATTTACCATAATTACAATACCACAATAGTGAGTCAAATGTTAGACATCTATAATATTTGGGGTCATTAAAACAGCCATTACAAAACAAATTATGCTGAAATTGGATATACACGTTAGGAATTTGAATGCTAATGCCATTTAATGCCATTGGTGAGTTATAGCTTTCATTGCCTTAATTTCTCTTGTGATTATCTAGTAATAGTGCTGGTCTCTGGCAAATATTCAGCATATTTCTCATTAAATACCTACTCAGCACTTGGGTATCCACTAGTACAGAGGTGGGCAAACTATGGCCCGCGGGCCACATCTGGCCCACGGGACCTTCCTGCCCGGCCCCTGAGCTCCTGCACAGGAGGCTAGCCCCCGGCCCCTCCCCCGCTGTTTCCCCTCCCCTGCAACCTCAGCCTGCCGTGCCACCAGCACAATGCTCTCGGCGACCGGGCAGCACAGCTGCATAGCCACTGCCTGACCCGGTGCTCTGAGCTGCACCGTGGCGCAGCTGCCAGTCCTGGTGCTCTGGGCGGCATGGCTGTAGTCCCGGAAAGGGGGCAGGGAGCAAGGGGGGGGTTGGATAGAGGGCAGGGAAGTTTCGGGATGGTCAGGAGGCAGGGGTGTGGATAGGGGGTGGGGAACATGGTGGCAGGGGTGGGGAAGAGACCGTCAGGACGTCGATGGGGCGTTGGAAGGGGTGGCGGGGGCAGTCAAGGGCAGGGTTTCCAGGAGTGGTCAGGGAGAAGGGGTGGTTGAATGGGGCAGTCAGGAATCAGAGGAGGGGTTGGATAGGGCAGCAGGGGGTTCAGGGGACAGGGAACAGAGAGGGGTGGATGGGGCAGGAGTCCTGGGAGGGCTGTAAGCGGGGAGTGGGGGAGGGGTTGGATAGGGGGCGGGGCCAGGTCACGCCTGGCTATTTGGGGCAGCACATCCTCCCCCAACCAGCCTTCCATACAATTTTGGAAACCCGATGTGGCCCTCAGGCCAAAAAAAAAAGTTTGCCTGCCCCTGCATTAGTAGGTTTTAGTCCCCCCCACCCAATCACTCACACACACGTCTACCACAAGAGGGCACCTACTGACAATCTAAATAGCAGCAATTTACACAGCAGCTTTATAACCTGGGATGTTGATGTTATTAACATATTACGGTCTGAGTTTTACCTCCAGATTTTCCTACACCCCCAATAAATCTAATTCATATTCTCTCCAAATAGTCTTGCATCAGAAAACAAACATGGCAATGAAAGTTTTCAAAAAAGGGGAATTGTGTCAATTATTGCATTTAATTCAGTGATCAAAGGTGACACACTTTTCAGCCCTCCTAACAACTTACTTCTCGCTCTAAGTTAGTAGTTTTTGCAGCCTTCTCCAGTAGTTCTTCCTGTATAATTTGAAACTGACTGGCTCTCTGGGCCATGCTGGTCTTTAAAGAAGAATTCTCCTCTTCTGCTTTTGACAGCTTAGCACGTAACTCTTCTATCTCTCTTGTGAATCTTCGACGCTCCTTTTCAAACTGTTTACTGATGAGCTCCAATTGTTGACATTTTCTCTCTTCTTTTTTAAAAAAAGTTTTATTTATAGATGGACAATTAAAATTAGAGATAATCAAGTTGTAAAAAGACATGCCTGATGATGACAAGTAGTTTGACAGCAGCATGTTAAGCTACCACAGGAGCCCCAGGGCTCAAGAGTAACCTCAGAAAATTTTGCCCTCAGAAGTCAATGCCTGTTGTGGAGGTTACATTTAGGCTTTGGGAGAAAAAGCACAAAATGCACTGCTATGAATGTACACCTGAAGTCATTTTATTGTGCAGCACTGAGGGCAATCAGAAATCTACAATCCTACTTTTCTAGAGCTGAAGCGCCCTAATGACGGTAGAAAAAGAACAAAGGAAAAAAATGAATAACTGGAGACCTCATCATACCAGAAAAGGGAGAAACTTAAGTTATCCATTTTTAACATATTTTGAGTCTGGGGCCAGGGCAAGCCATGGAGAGCCCATTGAAATAAAATAAAATAAATACACTCCCCTCTACCCCGAAATAACACGGTCCACCCCACATCTGCCCAACTGCCGCTCTCCTGCTCACCGTCTTCCCGTCCACCTGCCTCCTCATCCCCTTCCTGCCTACCACTCACCTCCCCATTCACCTCCTCACCCCGTTTGCCCACCCACCTGCCTACCACCCTTAACACGCCGACCCGCCGGAGAGCTCAGTCCCACCCCCCAGAGCGCTGCTTTACCGTGTTATATCCAAATTCCTGTTATATCGGGTCGCGTTATATCGGGGTAGAGGTGTAAATAAAAATTAAAATGCACATTGAGCCTCAAGACTATGATAAATACCAAAGTAGCTAAACCCTTGCTCTCCATAAGGGCATCTGTTATCTTATTACAGAAAATATTAAAATAGCAAAATTAAAACCTACAAAAATGTTAACTCACATTCTGCAGTCATTTTTAAATAACTATGTCAGAAGGAATTTTATAGTTTTTAAGTGAACTATTTTACACCATGCTCACCTGTTTGATTTCCAATCAGTTTTACAGGTTCTGTTTCTAGGCCATGTAATCTGCCACTTTCTTGTCCCTCATAATCATTAGAAAGATGTTGAGCTACTTTACTGACAGTTAAGTTTGCCTGAAGCTTTTGAATTTCTGCTTCTTTCATTGCCAGTTTGATTCTAGCACAAAGAAAAAGATATAAAATGTTATGAGAAAAAGTATTCTTTAAAAGTATTTTTCTCTCTTTGCCAGTAGCAATACCTCCTAAATACTATTCTAAAGTCTTGCTATAGTTCAGGGCCCTTAAAAATATACCTTAGATCTGCAATCAGAGATTTGTTTGATTCGCAACAAGAGGCATACATAGCTTCCTTTGCAGAGGAACTGGCCATCTGACGTTTCGAGTGATGCAATTTAAACTGCAAGTTAAGAAAAAAGAACTAATGAAAATATAAACTTTTTCTACGATAAATTCACATACTGTACAAGCAGAATGTTTTGCAAGGCACAAAGATTTGAACATCCTGGCCTAAGTGGGTACCTATACATAGAGTCCTTAAAAAAGTGACCTTTGGAGGGGGTAAGCATCAGAGGTCCCATCAAATGGAGCTGTGGGCAATGGGCACCTTGAAACTCAGGTCATATACTTAGATGCCTAAATTTTAATTTAGACATTCAAATTTGAAAATTTTAGCCATTAAATATCACACTTATGAAGTATCAGTAATGACTCCAAAGCTGAGCTTGTTTTGAACTTTTCACTTAAAGGAAAGTTAATTCTGCTTTATTTCAATGAGTGAATTTAATCTCCCAATTTTTCACAATTACAGTTGAGAGGACATCTGAATTTTCTATTAAATTATTTGGATAAAATAATTACTAACTTTCCTGAAAAAAAAATTGATTAAAAGCCACTCAGTTTGAAATTCAGAGCCGTGGTTCTCTAGCAGCAAAGAAAAGCTGTGCAGACCTTATAGACTAATACAGCATGATGAGCTTGGGTGAATACTACTTTTCGGATGGATGCAAGCCGTGGAAATTTCACCCACGAAAGCTCATGCTGCAAAACGTCTGTTAGTCTATAAGGTGCCACAGGATTCTTTGCTGCTTCAGTTTGAAATTGGCATTATTACAACATCTCTGAGACAGCCCACTTTGGAGATTCAAAAATTACAAACAGTGGTATTCAGCTTTCCTAATAACCCTGTACATTTATGGAACGAAAAGCAGATGGAGAGATCAACATCCACAATGTACTCCTGCTCTCCAATGCTGCCTCTCTGGCCCTGCTACCCAGTCCACCTCCCTAGCTCTGCTCATCAAAAATTACCCTCCATACAGCACCGGATCTTGGGTTTCTTTGTGACTCCTTCCGATCCATGCTCTACCCACCAAATTTCTTGCAAACCCGATAAAGTTCACAAGTGCAAGTCCCAGTTTGATGGACCAGAGCTTCATTCTGGGGAGCCATATGACGTTTCTTCATGAATCATCATCATCATGTTTCCATTATGCCTCTGGTGTTTAGGGCAGCAACAAAGCTCCTCCACTCCTGTGTGTTTCTGGCAAGTCTTTCAATGATTCCCCAGCTGTGCCCCAGGTTTTTCAGCTCAGCTTCCACAGCTCTTCACCATGTTGCTTTCGGGCGACCTAGTTTTCATTTGCCTTCAGGTGTCCATCTTATTGCTACTCTGGCGATGGAATCAGTTTCCATCTGCAGCACATGGCCAATCCATCTCCAACGCCTCCTGGCAATGATAGTGCTCATATCCTTTTGGCTGCACTGTGTCAATAGATCCTGGCTTGAGAGTGTTCTCGGCCAAAAGATACGGAGGACTTTGGACATGTCATACTGTCTCATTCCCTAGCATTCTGCACTATAAAGTAATGTTGAAAGTACACAGCTATGATAAATCTTGAGTTTGATTTTGGTGTTGTATTTAGATGATTTCCAGACTGTATTTAAGCTCCTGAAGGTGTTCCTGGCTTTACTGATTTTGTTCTGGATGTCCTGGCTTGTTCCACCATCCTGGCTGATGGTGCTGCCCAAGTATGTGAATGTTTCTAAATTGGTGAGAACATAATCCTCTATCTGTCTTATTGCAGTTGATTTTCAGTCCAATTTGCTTTCTGAATGCATTGAGTCAAGTTGTTTTTTCTTGTATATGGTGTTGGGTATGTGATCGGAGAGCGAGATCATCTGCAAAGTCCAGGTCTTCAAGGGATTATAAGGGTATCCATTTAATGCCTCTTGGCACATCTTCTGTTGTACGCTGCATTATCCAGTCAATGGCAATATTGAGGAGGATTGCAGACATGACACACCCTTGACATACTCCTGTTTTGACTTCAAAACTGAGCTCACTGTGATCAACACTGCATGTAAAGTTGAAATAAAAGCTTTTGATTATGTTGATTATATGGAGAGGGATTCCATATGCCGGCAGAATGTACCATAGGCTGGTCCTGTGAATGCTATTGAACGCCTTCTCAAAGTCTATGAAATGTATGCAGAGTTGCATTGTTCAATTATTTTTCATAGAGTGAAGATCTGGTCTGTGCATCCACGCCCTTTCTGAAAACTAGCTTGCTATCAACTGCCTCTGATATACGCTGGACTATGATTTTACACAATACTTTACTTGGCACAGATAAAAATGTGATACCACGCCAGTTATTACAATCACTGATTGTTCCTTTCTTTGGTGTCTTCACTATAACCCCATTGGTCTACTCATCCGGCACTTTTTCCCCCTTCCCAGACTGGTGTAAATAGAGGGGCCAGGATAGAGGCTGCTAACTCAGGATTTACCTTGAACAATTCTGCATTCAAGTTACCCTTGCCAGGAGCTCTCATTTTTTAAGGATTTGATGGCTTGAATTATCTCTTCCTTAGTTGGGGTGTCTGTGCTGATATCAAGATCTTCTTCTGCCTCTTGGATGTTTGCTTCCTCTTTAGGTGGCTCCCTGTTCAGCAATTCTTTAAAATGTTCAGGCCAGTGCATTTCTAGTTCTTTTTCTGTTGTTAGTAGGTGGCCTTGTTTGTCCCTGAAGAGAGTGTTTGTTGGTGTCTGCCGTTTACCACTAATAAGCCACATCATTTTATAGACGGTTCCTTGTTCACCACAAGCAACTGCATCCTCTGCTTGTGTTGCCAGGTTATCAATATAATGCCGTTTGTCCGCTCTCACAAGGCATTTGACTTCCCAGTGTGCCTTGCTATACTGCTCGTGGTATCTGTCCTTTAGCTTCTGGGATTTTGTGTCTAAAAAAACCTTTTTCTTCAGGGCTCGTCTGGTTTCTATGGCATTCCATGTGCTGGGTGTAATCCACTCCTTCCTTCCGCCTGTAGTCTAGACAGGCTTCACTGCTCTATTTATAAATTGCTGTTACTTTATCTCATTTCTTGTTGATCGTCTCATCTGTATTCCCCTCCTTTTCATCAAGGTCTGTAAGTGCCTGAAACCTATTCTTTAACTGCAGAACGAAGGCTTTCTGTGTTTCAAGGGACTGTAGCTTGTTAATGTCATAAAGTTTATGTCCCTTGTTTGGTGGACACACACTTCTCAGTTTTGGCTTGATGGAGGCTATCACAAGGTGGTGGTCACTGCCAACATCTGCACCCCTTCTCACTTTCACATCTGTCAGTGAGCATCACCATTTATCATCATATGGTCAATCTGGTTATCATCTCTGCCATTTGGAGAACACCATGTCAGCTTGTGAATTTCACTATGTTGAAATGTGTTCCCCGGATGTCTAGGTCATTCATATTACAGAAATCAACAAGCCTCTCTCCATTTTCATTCATGGTGTCATACCCATGTCTTCTCATTGCTCTGTTGTTGTTCGTGTTGTCCTTACCAACTTCAGCATTCAGGTCTCCCTTGATGATAGTTAGGTCATGGCGTAGTACTCTCTCTAACTCCGCCTGTAATGCAAGATAGAATTTGTCCTTTACTTCTTCATCACTGTCATTTGTCAGAGCATAGCACTGAATCAAGGCGATATTACTGTTTCCCTTTCAGTCTGGCTCTCATAAGTCTGCTGCTGATAGACTTCCACTAAAGAAGGGAATGCTCCTCTCCCATGGTGTTGTCCATCATCCCATCCAGAATACAGCAAAGTTTCTCCTGAGGCTGCTGTTAATCTTCCTGATCCCATCTGTCTGCTCTCGCTGACGCCCAAAATGTGCAAGCTGTAGTGTCTCATCTCTGCGGTGACCTGAGCTAGCTTCCCTATTTCGTACATTGTCTGTACGTTCCAAAAATCAAGTTTGGTTTTTGTCTTGGTGTTGAGTACTTCAGTCTTTGTGCCAGTGGCTTCCTTTTGGCTTTCACCACTGGCAGTCATACAGGTCATTGATTTCTGAAGGCCATCATACACAGTAATATTCAATTTCTCCATCGCTGTTTCCAAGTTTTTTACGGGACAGGGTTGTTAGCCCTGTGCCTAATACCCAACCCAGAGGACCAGGGTGTCTGTTTTGTCTGGCCCCTCCCCCACAGACAATCCAGCATGGTTGAACCTACCAGGAGCAAAAAGTCCGGTCCGTCCGTCCCCACAACACATGTGCGGAGGATTGTTAGAGCACGCAAGCTGTCTCGCCATGACAAGGCACAGACACCAGAAGTTTGCCATTCAGAAAATGTAGCTACAAGCTCTGTCAGCAAGTCTCTCCCTTGCTCTCACTGCTCCATGCCCCCTGCTGAAGCTATTACAGAGGTTGCACCTTCACCATCTGGGAAACCTCATGTTGTTCAACAGACAGGAGCCCCAGTATCACACTGTATTACTTAGTGGTGTTTTGGAAAATAAGTCTGCCTCTGAAGAATCAATGCAGGCCAGAGGGAGGCAGGGTACAAAACAAGATGAACATTTATTAATCTACTCCAGTACTGCAGTTTCTACATTCCTGAGAGTTCACACACACACACACACACACACACAAGTTCTTGATTCAGATAAAGTAAAATGTTTAATTACACATTACCGTATCTTCATCAGTGCATTTTGGAAGCAGCAAAAATAGTATACTAATAAGCTAAGCAACATTTCCAGATAGTACTGTACCTGGTTAGGATTCTACAAGGTGCAAAATTTATAATGATGTATCAATTATTGTACCTCTTTAGATGTACCTAACGACAACTGGGAGATAATAGTTTCCAAGGTGCTCAGTTCTTCTCTTGAATTCTCAATTTCTTGATGACATAATTTTAGGCGATCATTTTGCTGTGCAATAAGTGCTTTTAGCTCTGCATTTTCACTTACTAGGGCACTTTTCTCTTTAAGTACTATTACTTTGTCATTAAGTTCACTCTCAAGCTTCACGATCTTCTGTTCAGACTGTGTTAGCTGTGACACAATTTCAGTGTTTTTTGCCTCTAGACTCCTCATCTCTTCTTTTGCACTCCGGTTCTCATCCTTTAATTGTCTACAGAAAAAAAACAACAACAAAAAATATATATAATCTAAAGGATAATTCAACAAAAACTCTAGGAGGCTGGAGTTTTGCTAGGACTTTGGCTATCAGATATACTGGCAGAAAGGCACCCTGCACAAAAATTGATTAATTATCTTCGTTCATCTGGGAGTCTAAAAAGACACTAACTTTTTAGTAGCCTTTTCTCAGTGTCAAAAGCAGAGAAACTAAGGAATAAAACAACAGGGAGACTAAATTATCCTCTCATTCTTAGGATTGGTCCATCCAGTTAAAGGCTGAAATGTTAGGGTGCTGAGAGATATGCCAATGCCACTGTAACTATTCTGAAGACAGAGAAATCCAGGAACAAGGTAAAACTAAGATATATAAATTAAAAAAAAAAAAAAGTTTACCTTAATTGTTCCTTTGTGGTTTCAAGTTCATTTCTATAGGCAACACATTTTTCATGCAACTTTTCTTTTTCTTTTAAACAACTAATTAGATTTTTCTCTAAAGTTTCTTCTTCAGCTTGAACCTTAAAAACACATTGTTGTATGATGAAAACAATTATTTAAGCTGCAAAGAGTCAGAGTATTCTGACAAAGAATAAACAAATTAAGTTGCTTTATATTGCAAAGATTGCTACTATCTCACTTCCTTTATAATACATAGAAAGGTAACCATACTGACTGCTGTTCTGAGGCATGGGAGAGCAGGGGAAAGCTTTTTCTTTAGCTGACAGGATAAAAAGTAAGAATATCTTTGGTATTTTAGGGCCTACTTTTGGTCAGCAGTGATGTCAAGATATGCAGTACAGTCTTGCCAATCTCCATGACCAAAGAAGCTTAACCAGTGGTAAATTTACCTTCCGGGGCAACTGCTGAAGGCTTATGTGATTCCTTGACTCCTTTTCCTACCCAAGAGGAAAAGTTACAGACTTACACCGTAATAGCTGTGGAAGATAAAACCAGGGGAAAACAGTGCTTGCTCAATTTCTCCCCAACTTTTTTCCCGGCATGGATTCCTCTGGATGACTTACAGACAACCAGGAGGGACTAAAAAGTGGCTACCCTAATTTAGTACTCCCAGCTACGAGAATGGAGGGAGCGTGAATAAGATAGTTTTGTTTACATGTCAGATAAAAGGGGTTTTCAGCCAGCAGATTCTACACAAGGAATAGACTACCTAGCAAGATGGCCATACTTACTATTTTTTAATTTAAAACACACTATGGACATATAATCTATCTATGGAAGCTATTTGTTTTCTTGATAGATATAATGAATAAGTAGGTATTCCTGTTGGAGGCATGGGATGGATTAGTCAAGCCGAGGTTTCCCTTCATCCTAATTTTGCACTAATCTCCCTAGAATTTCAAGGCATATTCTTGAAACAAAAAGAAAAAGCTTGATTGCAAGAGTTCAGAACTTACTTTATAGCTAAAAGGAGAAAAGGTGAGTTGTGTGATAATATATTTGTATGATACTGTTGTTGATGAGTTAAATCTCATCTGAATTGCTGTGACAGCCACCCCTCATTTAAGATACCCGTGAAAGACAGCTATGGAGCTCCAACTAAGACAAAGAGGGTACGTGAGCCCACACAGTAAGCGAACGTAGTGAGTGAAGGGCTCCATATAGTCTCTGACTAAGGGGATAGGTGTGGGGGAGGAGATACAGGTCAAACTGAAGGACCACAGAGAGAAGCAGAAAGAAATCCAGACACAGACAGCCTGAACAAGCCATCTGAAAGAGTCTGGTGCTATGAGCAAAGAAGCCATCTCATTTATTTTGTTCCTCCAGTGTTGAGAGAAACAGGACTTTGGACATCCTTTGTAAATAAACAAGATTATATCAAAGGCACCAGACCATTGTTAATTTCTCCACTCAACTGGAACAAACCACAAGGCCTCAAACTTTGCTAGTCACTTGGGTCAAAAGAGGAAACAATATTTATTTTTTTCCAAAACCTCCCTATATACTGTTAATGCTGCTTATGAGAGTTATTTTCCCATTCTAGCCATTACACATGGAACTGAATATCTATTCTAATCATCTGTCTCTACCATGGGTACAGTGATGCAGCAAATTCACTTAAGAAGCCTTTGTGATTAAAAAAAGTATAAATAAAAATTTCTTCTGCTAACACTTTGAATGTGGGGCTGGCTACAAATATGTTTTAGCTGACATTTCTGAAGTGTGTGAATAAGTAAAAATAAGATACAGTAGCTTCCTTCTACCCCATTTCTAATATAATGGAACCAAGACTGTTGACATTTAGCACTTAGATATGACCAAATGGATTCCAGTTTCCATTTTAAATCCTAATTGTGTGGCCAAAAACTACAGATAATCAAGTCTTACCTTTTCAAGTTTTTCAGTTATTTTCTCTCTGTATTTTTTAAAAGCTTTCGTCAGCTCTTCAGCATTAAACAGAGCCTCATTTCTTTGCTGTTCAGCTCTACAAATAAGTGCCATATTTTTAAATGCTGGTACAAAAGTGGTATAACTATCTCCCCAAATTACGCATTCGGAATAAATTAATAGCATAGGGTAACTGACCTTCCTTTCAACTTTCCAGTTGTTTTAGATACAACTTTTTAAATAAAATGGACTTTAACTTATCATATGAATTACTGCTTTATTTTTATTTTAAAAACATAAGGCACATCTGCAAATTCACCTCTACCCCAATATAATGCTGTCCTCAGGAGCCAAAAAAATCTTACTGTGTTATAGGTGAAACCGCATTATATCAAACTTGCTTTGATCTGCCAGAGTGCGCCGCTGCCCGCCCCCGGAGCGCTGCTTTACCACATTATATCCTAATTCATATCATATCAGGTCGCATTATATCAGGGTAGAGGTGTATATTAAATAAGCTACATCTAAGCAATAATAAGACTATGAATTTAAAAGCAAAATCACTGCTGAACCCTCTCAAGCCCTCTCCTGGGTCCAGCTGGCATCCACTACATTCAAATTCAAATACATCTTTGATTGTGAACGTGCAGTTATATAAACAGATTAGTGCTTACCTGTTTTATTTCTTCCTCTCTTTTGTCTTTAAAAATCAAAATACTATTACTGCACTGTTAAGCCTGAGAGATGCTTCCTCTCAAAATTCAAAAGATATTATACCCACAGCAAGACTGTCACATTACACTTAGGTGGTATTTTTGATTACCTCTTTATGATCCCAATCTGGCAAAGATTTACATATGTAAAGAACTTTACGCATTGTGAGTAGTCCTAATGACTTCACTTGGACTACTCGGAGTGTGTAAAGTGAAGCAGATGCATAAGTCTTTGCAAGTTCAGGGCCTATGTTTTTACATTTATGCTTCCATATAAGTACAGTGGATGAGTTAATATTATTGTAACAAAAACAGACTTTGAACATGCATTTCAACTCTCAACTGTAGCATTGCACCATAAGGGGATTTTTGTATTTACCAAAAAAAGAAAAAAAGTTTATTTAGCTAACCTATCACAGCCAAATAAAGGTGTATTTTAATGTGTGATACTGTAACAGGGATCATTGGATATTGCCAGGATTAAAAAAAAAAAAAAAAGGGACACCGCTCCAATTAAAAAAAAAAAAAAATCTTGCAGGTCACCTTTAAACAATCTTGATTTTCCTCCCTTTTTCTTTTACAATACACCCATAAAGAAAAGACAAATTGGAGGCACAAAATAATATTAAATAATGGGAGAGAGGTATTTACTCATTAGTAAAATATTTTCTACTAAAAAAGGTTTTTTTAATTATATAATCACCTCTTCCCTTGCTTGCTTCGTTCAATTAAATCCGTTTTCAATTTTTTATATTCTTCTTTAAATCTTTGCAAAATGTGTTCTTTTTCTACCACCATTTTCTGGCTTTGCTCTAATTTATCTTCTGCATCTCTAGAAAAAGAAATTAAGAATTATTAGACCACAACTTTTTTTTAAATTAGCAGGGAGCTTTTTATATCAGAGGCATTTGGTTTGATGGATAGATATCAAATAGCATTTTTTTTCTTTTCCATACATGAAGTTCAATAGGAGGACTAGCTAGTCAGATGTATGGGAAATCATTTTGCCAGCCTCTATCCAAAGAAAGCAACAATCCTATATTTGAGCTAATACAATAAGGACAATTAAAGATATTAAAATTAATAGAAAGTTACTTATTTTGTAAAGCAAGTTTTGCCTGTTTTCATCCTTATTAAACTGTGTATTGACATTTTAATCAATATGGGGTAGGAATTTTCGTTTACTATCTGTTTGTACAGCATCCAGCACAGTGGGGCCCTACCCTGGTCCAGGCCTCTGGGTGCCACCACTATACAAATATATAATCAGGAACATCACCTTACACAAAATTCAGAGTCAGAATTTATAAGCAGGCTTGGCAGAATTCAATATCTGATTATAATTTTGAGGGATAATGTAAATATTTAAGTTCTTAGATTTTTATTTATTTAAATTTTCACAGTTCCAGAAAATTACATGGAGGAGGTCAGACAATTATTTAACGACAGAAGACACTGAGATTCCAAAGGTAAAGTTTTAAAAACCATTACCACACAAACTGTCAACATGACATGTCAAATATGCTTAACTCAACAAATCATACTTGTTAAGTTCTCAAGCAATATTTTTCTTACTTTGCCTATCAGTAAATTTCAACCATCATCTATGGAAATATTTTTTTGGTAGTTTGTGTGTGTATAGTGAAATTGATCTTTACCAACATTTATCGATAAAAATCTGATCCTTCCAAATCTATTTATAAGAGACTGCCTTCATTTGTATATAATCATTATAGAGGTACATAGTAGTGACCAGTGGAATACCTGTTTTATCCTTAGCAATGCGGGGGACAGAGGACTGAGTGTATTCTTGTGATATTTCTGCCACCCTAAGTACAAAGGAGATCTTAGTGCTCTATCATGCATCATTACATTGCTTTATATATCCGTGGGTCTTTTTAACTAATGTAAAATATATTTGCGAAGAAAGTGTTTCAACTTGCTTCCATAACAGGGTTTGCAGCAGCTGCGTATCTCTCTGCTTAAGCAGGTCTGTTTCACGTGGATGACAACAGGAAAATGTTATTGCGAAAGTGGAATGCTTTTCGTATTTGTTTTTTAAATTATTCTATGGTTTTGAAGATTACATGTGTGTCCAAAAGGGCTAAATCAAATGCTACTTATACAGACAATGATAATTCTGCTTCGGTGGGGAGATCAAGCTCCTACAGCATAACTAAGCAAATGAAGCATGTAAGTCATCGTGTGGACTGGTGTATGGCTGTCAGCTTTAGTGACAGACAACTTTTGGGGACAAGCAGGACACTTTGCTTTGGCAAGCTTTATTTGGACAGCCATGATTGAGTCTAGTGTAGCAAGTGGATATATTTGAGAAGACAAAAAGTTTGCTTGTTGTAGAATGGGTACAAATGTCTATATTTCTGCAATGTATATATAATCATTTATGTTTACCCCACGTTATAAACTAGTTATTTTAAATTCTTTAGTTTGTTCATTTTACTGAATCTTCATCAATTACTTTAAATTCTTAGAACACATTATCATCATATCTTACATACACTAATATAAAACACCAATATAACACACGTAATGGGCAACTTCTCAAGGACAAAATTTCAAAACTTCGTAATGGTTCTGATGAAAAGCAGTAGATTTGGAAGCAATCCGTATTTCCTGTTCCTGGGAAAAACTGTGAATTAAACAAGTAGACCAAAAGATTTATAAGGGAGGGGAAAAGTACATTACCTCAGGACTTTATCTTGAGCTGTAACTTCTGCTTCCAAATTTGCAATTTGTTCTTCTAACATAGGAATACTGACTGAATGTGTACCTAAAGCTGATTCAAGAAAAGAGATCTGAAATATAAACATATTTGGGACTTCATTAAAATTTGCAAACATACCCTAAAGTCAATTATGCCAAAAGGTCTGTTGCATAATTGAATGACGTTGTCTGCCTAACCCTGCTATAGAAATTGCCAGGACATTTCCACACCACATTCACTCTGACTTCAAGCTTTCCCTTCACTTTGGCACATTGCCAGTGTCATAGGTACCATTCCACTCTGTTTTGGTATGTTAAAAAAGAATTTGCTTACAGTTGTCTCAATTTTTTCCTCAAAAAATTAATATTCCTCCATTTTTCCCGTACAAGCCAGAAAAATTAGTAGTTTGTTCTTTGCCCTCTCACCCCCACTAGCTGTTATCGCTTCCTTTTTTTCCTCCAATGTCACTTGTCCTCTGCATGGAGTCCGAGAAACACAGTTGCAAATTATAATATACTATAATCTTTATCCTGCAGACCAACATGCACACAATAGAATGGCTTACTTCTCAGTAACTGTGTTTCATGTTATTCCTGCAATGCTGTAGTCTGCAAAGATTTTAGCAAGATTCTGTGTAAACTAAAAACAAGCAAAACAATATTTCTTTAATTCAAGTAACTGTATTTTTTAAATATATGTGTACATTATATTAACAGTCTACCTCTCTCCACGGTCTGCAATATACCCTCATAACTCATCTTCACTTTCTCTACGTATCAGACATATTGTTCTTTATTTGGAAATAAGACCAAACTTCTTCAGTTCTCATTGCTAATATGTATATAGGAGCCCAATTTATCTCAGGCGGATAAACTGAAAATATATTTATGTATAATGCTAAAAAAATTTACCAAGTTACTTCTTGTATAGGTTACAGGGCATCTTTATTACTATACTTAGATTGTAAGCTTTTAGGGGCAGAGTGTCATTTTGTTCTGTTTGTACAGCACTTAGAACAATGGGTACATGACTAGGGTTCCTATGTGCTACTGCTATACAAATAAATAATAATTAACAAGAATAATAATGATTATTTATATATTTTAAATAGATTAATCCAAGGTGAACAGGCATATTCTACTCAAAACTACAATACAGTTACCAGGGATTTATTTTTCTAAAATATTTTGTGCTGCTAGAGACCCCATATTCATCCTTTACTCCTGGAGGGATTCTACGTGACTAGGTGCCTCCCTCCAAACAGAGGTGAGGCATGGGGGGAGGGCACACGGGGTTAGGTGCCACTCCCCCCCGCCCCATTTCTGCAAGTGCAGAGCTGCCCAGCTGAAGGAGGATGCCTCTCCGCTCCAGACTCTGCGGCTGAATGCCAACTCCTGGGTCCTAGTGCCAGTCATGCTCCCCTTCTGTGTGCTCGGAGCCATCTTGTTTTCTGTGCAACAGTGAGTGCCCACGGTGGGGCCAGGTAAGAGGAACTGGAGGAAATGAGGGAATGGAGGTTGGGGGGAGGGGGAGAGGCAGTGAGGAAGGAAGAGAGGGTGGAATAGGGCAGGAAGAAGGGAATGTGGGAGCGAGGGCAGGGGGGGTGGAGAAGAAAAGGGGATAGGGGAATCATGGGGGGTGGGGGGAAGCGGGAGCCTGGCATGCAGCATCTCCTGAGCAGGCAGCTGAGGCTCCCCACTTAAGCAGGCCCATTGAACCCTCACCTGACAAACCCTACCCCCCTACACCTGGACTCCTCTGATAAACCCTCCACACCCAGACCCCCACCAAACTGATCCCCAACCAGCTGCACCTGGACCCCCACCCTATCAAACCACACTCCCCCAGCATCCAGATCCTCCCACAGAGCCCCCCACACTGAGCCCCATCTCTCCACACCCAGACCCCCCAGCTGAGCCCCAACCACCTTCACCTGGATCCCCTGCAGAGTCTCATTGCCCCTGCACCCAGAACCTCCCAGTGAGCCCCTGTGCATCCAGATCTCCCACAGAACCACCGGCACCCAGACTGCCCCGCACAGAAACCTCTCACCCCACACCTGGATCCCCCCCACACTAAGCCCCTCCACACTTGAATCCTAATGGGCTGAGCCTGCCCACTCACTCCTGGCACAGAGCCCCAAGGTGTTTCTGGGGCAGGTCCAGCCCTCGTGCTGTATCAGGTACAGCCTCACTGCCAAGTCCCTGTACCGGGGGAGGTGGAGGCTTCAGGGTGATCTCTCACCTCAATGCAGCCAGTGGCCTGTGCTTCCCACTGCCATATCTGAGCCACTTTTATCTGACAAATAACATTTGCAGAATTTTAAAATATTGTACACAATTTTTAATTTTTGGTACAGAATTTCCTCAGGAGTAATCTTTCTACAATACTTACTCTTGTTTTTGACTGAGTCAGTTCAAAGTTGATAGTTTCAATTTTATTCATTAGACAGTGGTTCTGGGAAGTCAAAGATGCATTTTGATCTCGAAGTGTGTTCAGCTTCTCTCTAAGATGCTCATTTTCTTGTTCCATACTTTCAGTAAAAGGAGTGGACACTGGGTAAGACTTGAGGTAAAAAAAAATATGTATATCAACAATGCATCTTTGTAGGCCAATCTTACTTAAGTCATAGAAATAATATGTTTTAAAAGTTATCAGCAATATGTTACCATGCCTAACTCCCCAGTGCTTACTATATATTAGCTGAGAAGCCTACAAATGAAAGTAAAACATTCATAATCACAAGTGTGTAAAACAAACATTGCAACAATAATAAATAAATACCTTGGTTTGAGATTTTCTTTGAGAATCCCTGCTCTGGTGGGACATTTTACCAGCACTCTTATGAGCTAAATAATTTTGAAATTCAGTGCAACTCGGCTCAACAAGATCTTCCAGTGTTAGTCCGACAAACTCATTGAAATGAGAGCTGTGGACAGACTGCTCACTCGAACTAGTACTAGGATACAAAATAAAACAATAATAAGCATTCCCCCTCCAGCAGTGTTTTTACCAAATATACCAGAAACAAAACACAAAGACAATGAGTTTTAATAATATAGTGAATAATATAGATTTAAACAACTGGAAAGACTTAAGGCAGGGGTGGGCAAACTACAGTCCGCGGGACCATCCTGCCCAGCCCCTGAGCTCCTGGCCCAGGAGGCTCGCCCTCGGCCCGTCCCCTGCTGTTCCCCCTTGTCCACAGCCTCAGCTTGCTCGCTCCGCCACTGGTGCAATGCTCTAGGCAGCGGAGCTGTGAGTTCCTGGGGCAGCACAGCTGCAGAGCCCAGCCTGACCTGGTGCTCTGTGCTGCATGGTGGAGGTGGTGTGGCCCGGCTTCAGCCAGGCGGCGCGGCTGTAGTGCCGCCAGCCACTGGTGCTCCAGCCAACGCAGTAAGGGGGCAGGGAGAGTTTGGGGTGGTGGTCAGGGGGCGGGGGTATGGATGGGGGTGGGAGGAAGGAGGTTGAATGAGAGCAGGGGTCCCGGGGGACAGTCAGGAAGGAGGTGGGGGTTGGATGGGGCGGCAGGGGGCAGTTGGGGCAGGGGTTCCGGGGGAAGTCAGGGAATAGGGAGAAGGGGTGGTTGGATGGGGCAGGGGTCCCAGGGGGCCGTCAGGAATGAGAGGAGGGGTTGGATGCGGCAGCAGGGGTCCGGGGGCAGTCAGGGGACAAGGAGTGGGGATGTCTGGATGGGGCAGGGGTCCCAGAGGGGCCATCAGGGAACAAGGGGGGTTGGATGGGGCAGGACCCCCTCCCCTAACCAGCCCTCCATACAATTTACAGGGTGCGCAGCTGATCTCTGTCGAGGGTACTTCGTGCTCTAAAGCTGTCCTGAAAGGCGACCCGTCTGTGCCCCTCGGGCCAAAAAGTTTGCCCGTCCCTGACTTAAGGCCTAGTTCTCTTCTTGCTTTTAAATACACACATACCTGGAAAGCTCTTCCCCTAGATTTCGTAGATTTCTCTCGGTTTTCCTCAGTTGATTCCTTAATGCCTCTACATTTGCAAGCAAGAGTTCTTCATCGTCATCTTTTTTATGGTAAATCCATAAGTTGGATTCCATTGGTACTCTACATTTGTCTAAAATAAGTTTCTAATATTAAAATTTAGTTTAACACCACTGTACACTATTTCTAGAAAGTAGCAGATATTTTTTCAATATTTTAAAAGGTTTTATGTATATTTGTTTTCCTTACGTACATGCAAAGTCTCACTTAGTATATCCTTTCATACCAATAAAAACTTGAAAGCATAGCTATATACAATTGCTTTTACTTGGCTATTTCTTTATTCTCTTTGTTATCAAATATATTTGTGTTTTAATAAGCACATCTTTCCTACGCCTGAGAAGTCACTGGAATGAGCATACTAGAGTTACTATGTACAAATAGCTGAAGAATAAGTTTATTTTCTATAAAAGAAATAGAATAGGAATAGTACAGAATGAAGAACTGGCTTATTTATGATCTATAAAATATGTACTGTTGATAATCATTAGGCACATCTGCTCTTTTCAATTAAGCACACACTGCACAATAGAAATAACAAATATTTAACTGTCAGTGCATCTCACTTACTTAAGAAAGGCCTGAGTGAACAGGCACGCTGCGAGGTGCCCTAATTTTTTTTTTTTTTTATCAAAGGCAGAAGTGAATTTCAGAACCTAGACCTCTCATATAGAAAACACAATGCCCTGAGCTCTCACAATTCAGATGGGGGACCATTAGCAAGTTAGCAACTACTTTCAATGGTCAGGATGGTACACAATGAGAATCATCTAATAAGAACCCAAACCACATAGGAGTTTATAAATCAAGACCCATGCATTACATTGAGACCAGAAAAAAAAACTGATAACAATTGTACTGCGTAGACTGTACTTGCTATGTGTCTCTCGTGCAAGTATATTTAACTATGCTTTTATCACCCAGGTACCTGCACATCTAAGAACACCACTAGTGGAACAAGATATCATATTCTCCACCAGCTGAAGTTTCCATGTGATGTTCAATAGTAGCTCCACACAGAATGCACCAATGTAGTCCATGGCAAAATGAGGTCCCCATCTCAAAAGGGAAGACTGTTCCCTTGGAGACAGATTCAGCTACTGCTGCTACTTAAATTTTAGGATCAAGAGGACCCCCACCTTGTGAACTGAATTAATAATAAGCAAACATTATACTCCTGTAATAGAAAGAACAGATTATTACATCTTCCTATTTCTCTAGTTGGATCTTGTGCCAGCAACACTTTAGTCACTTCAGCCTGGACCAAGCTTCATGTGAAAAAGGAATTACATTTAAGCAATGTTCACTCCCAAATCTGCTAGCAGTATTCAAATACATGTTCTCACCTAAGCTGTTAGTAAGCAAATAGGTACAACTCCCAGTAAAATCAATGGGATTTCTTTGGTTTACAGCATGGATTTGTGACTCTCAGTTCAAATACAGCTCAGATTCGCTGTTTGATGGCCTACACTTAATGAGTTCTTCAGCTAATGGACAGTTATCCTTACCACAAACATCACCTTTACCATTGCTGCAAAGAGCACTGATGGATATAGGGGACTGAACTCTCATCTCACCCTTAAAGTGGCTCCTCCCAGTCAGGCTCCAGACACATTGGCGGGGAATTCTGGGGAGAGGGGCCTTCACTCTCCCCTATTCCAATAGGCTTGTGCATTTCACCAGCAAGCATGCCCAGTGCTACCACACACACACAAGCAGGTGGGTGAGGAGGAAGAAAGCTTTATTCATACAAGTATCTGCAACAGCAGCAGAGAGGAAAGAAACATTCTTGCATGGTGCTGGCTGTTGCTTGAGTTTCCAATGACCTCTTTTCAGATCAGATTAGCACTTGGTTTTTCACACAAACATTTTGTTTTAATTTGGCCTGGTGCTTTCTTTACCCTTTGTCCAGTCCCTGATCTGCTGCTCCCGGTGCCAGCCCTGACTCTAGGACTGAACCCCTCCTATCCAGCCCATAGGGATTTTTTTAAGGACAAGATCACTTTTTGAATTTAAGTGCAACCCAGGATCTACCCTGCCCCTTCCCCCTTAGCCCCGCCAGACTTTTAGCGGCCGGAGACTGTGATCGACTGGTTGGTGACCACTGCAGTAGGTTTACCACCTTTCAAATGCAAAAAACCCAGCACCACCACTACAAGGCAAGCCTGCTGCAACCTCAACCCCCAACCACAGGGCAAGTCTGCAACCCCCCGCTTCAACAGCCACTTATAGTATCTAAGGAGATAGCACATCAATAAAATTGATAAAATCTCAGGGCTCCTCACTCTAGCTAACTCAAATGCTCTTTCTCACACACACACACACACACACACACACACGGTGGGCTTGCGTGTTGGTGGGCCCACAGCTACAGTGTTATCATCTGTTATCGCTTAAACTGCAGAAGTGGGAACACTGGAGCATCTTTAGCTGGACACCGGGACTTTTAACATTCGCTATCCCAGTGCGTTGTGCTAATAACGCCGATCTTTACACGCACGGGAAAACGCCCGGCAGATCACATTATTTTTCGGGCAAATCCATTCAAAACCAGCCAAGCCAGGCAGATACCGGCCGGGTAACCTATCCCGGCCACGGAGCCCAGCACTTCGCGTTGCTCAGCAACGCAGCTCTCCGCTTCCCAGTGCAGTCCCCGGCTAGGCGGGAGCCAGAGCGGCGCCGCCGCCGGCCCTGGCCCGGGATCCCGCCGAGCCGGGCTGGCACTGTCCCCTCAGAGCTGCCGCAGAGTGAGACCCGGGCCCATCCTGCGGGAGCTCCATGACCCGGCAGCCCAGAGCCCCCCGCCCCCCAAGTAAGGGGGTTGGCTCACCGCCAGGAAAGCCCCTGTGGACCAGCTTCTTCACGCACCCCCTCGGGGCGCGCGGCTGATCTCTGTCGAGGGTACTTCGCGCTCTAAAGCTGTCCCGAAAGGCGCCCCGTCTGCGCCCCTTCGTTCGAACTGCGCGGGCCGTTACATTCCGGAGACAGCAACAGCCCTAATTCTCCTACTACGCATGCGCATTTCACCGTTCCTGCCCCCCTCCACCTTTTCCTTCCCTCCTGGCCCCCTGGGAATGGTAGTCTGATGTCTGGGCACATCCTCCCGCTGCTACCGGAATCGAACTACATTTCCCACAATTCCCCGAAAAATGACCGTTCGGGGTGGTCCTTGAAAATCATCCGTTCCCTTTGCCTACTGGCCGTGCCATACAGTCTCCCCGGCTGCTGGAGCATTATGGGGTGGTGGAGGTGTGTGCACTAGCCGGGCCATGCTGAGACCGCTTCCGGGGCGTGGCTACTGCTATGCTATTGGGCTGTGGGCACGGGCTGCTCCTCCCCGGGGCCGGCTGCTCTCGCCCGCAGCCACCCCCCTCAGTGTCCGTGAGCACATCCTGCTCCTGTGGGCCATGGGCCGGGCAGAGCCGGAGCGCGCCGTGCCAGGCCCAGCACTGCCCGCGGGGATGGGGACAGCGTCCCGCCTGCTCCTCCTCCTCTTCCACAACCTGCTGCTGCTGCCGCCCGGCGCCTTCGGATTCGCTCCCTCGCTGGACAGCGACTTCACCTTCACGCTGCCCGCCGGCCGCAAGGAGTGCTTCTTCCAGCCCATGCGGCACGGGGCCTCGCTGGAGGTCGAGTACCAGGTGAGGGGGCCTGGCTCGGGACTAGCGACAGTGGGCGGAGCCGTTGCGCGCGTGGCGGAGATCCGCTTTCCCCCCCGGCCTTCTCGATGTGCCGCCTTCGCTGCAGCAGCCTCCTGCGGGGCCAGGCGGGAGCGGGCCCTGTCCGCATGCACAGTCGGCAGGCTGAGCCGGGCTGGGCGCTCTCGCAGCGCCGCCTCTAGAGGCCACCTGGCTCCATTGTCAGGAAGATTTATTAGCCGGGGATAAAGCTCGTTCCCGGACCGCGCACCCCAGCGATTGGCAGTAACGGGAAGGGGGAACGCAGGAGTTTTCCTGCCTGTCACTGGAGTTACTCAGTGCGCTGGGTGGGCAAATAGGCCTGGGAAAGGCAGAGGGAACAGTGGGGCTCAGCCTAGGGTCTTATCCCTCCAGGATTGTCCTGGAGTCTGTAGGAATTTAAGACTATATCATGCGGTGAAACCTTCAGCAGTAAGTCCAGCCAAAACTGGCAACCCTAGTTCAGCGATCTCAGAGGTGCGTCTGGAAACCAACCTCCACCACAGGATGGAAACTTTTGGACAAGAGGCAAAATCATTGAAAATGCTAGATGGGCCACTGATGTCCACACAGAACTGCCAGAAGCTCAGGTTCAAGTGTTATGCAAAAGATCCTCACACAGCAAACTTCCCCGCCTAATTGTGTCTGTCTTCCAGATTTTGAAGGACCAAGCAGATGGTCACAGACAGGCAAAAAGTTAAGGTCCGTTTTATGCTGACGAGGCAGTTGTGTTTGGAGGTCAGACTAGATGATCATTGTGGTCCCTGATGACCTTAAAATCTGAGTCTAAAAGTTTCTTGAAGCAAAACAATGATGGGGTCTGTTTTAGGTAGTAGATTGGGATCTATAGTCCAGCAGAGTTAAAATAAGTAATCTGTCGCCTGCAATTCCATGCAACTGTATAGTGTTCTCTGTTCTTGCCCAATTTTTATTATTTTTTCCTCTCCCCATCAGTCTGTATGATCAGCTTTATAACTTGCCATTCACTGGTTTCATACTAAATTAGATGTTGACTTATAGGCTCTGTTTACACAACAGATTTTTATCACCTTTGCAACTAGGTTCTAACTAACATTGTTGACTCCTTACACACTGTTTATGTCCACCCACAACTCACCAGTAGGTAATTCCTAACTGTGTGGTTGTGCCATCTTTTAACCTTGCTTTCACACAAATGCCAGGTTGCAATTCAGGCTAATACAATTCTTCTGTATAGATAGGACTGCTTAACTTTAATTAGATTAGCAAATTCTCCTATATAGAAAGGTACGTTGAAATGTGAAAAAATTCACACAATCCTCTGACCTGCCTTCAGATTTCTGTATTTTTTTCAGATGCACTGACAAGAATGGATAAAGGACAAGAATAGTTTCTTTCTGACTGAAATTCTCCAAAGACATGTTCACAATATAGTAAAACAATATGAAACAGAGTCTGATACAGTGTGCTCAGATCATATCGCTATATCAAAGTTAAATCACTACTTATGTCTTCATTCTGATCAACTTTTTCCTTAATTATTTTCTTCCTCCTCCCTTTCAGTAAACCTCCAATCTTGCACTTACCGAGGTCATTGAAAGTTTTGCCATCAACTTCAGTAGGAGCAAGATTGGGTCCTGAGTGAGGAAGGCCTAGTCTTCACTTAAAAGTTGTACCAGTTTAACTGTTCTGAGTAAAGATGGTGTTTTTTGTTTTGTTTTTGTAAACCAAAATAGTTATCATGATAAAAGCCCTAGTATGGACCAGTAACACCAGTATAAAGATGACTTATACCAGTATATTTATTTTCTTTCTCATGTGGGAGTAGCTATACCAGTATTAAAAGCACTTTTATACCAATATAACTGCATCCATAGTGGCATAGTTCAAGCAGTACAACTTTTTAGTGTTGACAAGCTCAAAGGGTTTGATCCTATGACTGCTAAATGCCTTCAATTCCTTTTAACTTTAATGAGAGATGAGAATGCTCAGCATCTTGCTGGATTGGGATCCTAAATCTGCAGTACTTCTGCAGTACATTTGAAAGTACAAGCAGAAAACCACTGCAATCCCCTTTTCTATTGCTATAACTTGTGTGGTGAGTGTGCATGCATGTCTCCTGCAGTACAAACTCTGATCCTCCAGCAACAAATTACTTAGGATGTTTCTACATGAGTTGAAACCTTGTTAGACAGAACCATCTTTAAATACTATTCTTGTCAGAAAAGTTCTAGGTATGATCTATATTATAAAGCCTTATCTACACTGAGATTTTACTTAAAATTTCCTACCATTTAACCAATACTGGTACAGCTCCACCAGTGATATCTATAATGGAGGTGCTACTGTAGACCATGTGTTGGCATTTTTACTACCATGCTTTCTAACCCTGCTCAGAGCAGGTCAAGGTGACACTGTGAATAAATATCCTGCAATGCCTTGTCTATTCTAGTTTTCCCACTGTTACAATTCCACCAATGGTGGTATTAGAGAAAGCAATAGTAGAAAGTATTAGGAAAAAGCTCAGTTTATTCCTTTCCTAATGTGATTAGTCATGTCTATACTGGAACTTGAAACTGCGAAGCAACTTTCTGGCAAATACCTGGTTCTAGGTAACTTGGTTTGAACTCTAGGGTAGATGAATTCACCCTTTAAATTCTCCCTGTGTCGATTCCTTTACATAAAGTGTTTCTTTTCAACAACTCAGACGAGTGGTTTTTTTTGGGGATTTTTTTTTTCTGACTTCATAGGTTTTAGACGGAGCAGGATTAGATGTTGACTTTTACTTGGAATCTCCAAAAGGTGAAATCCTAATTTTTCATCAGAGAAAATCAGATGGAGTCCACACGTAAGTCTAAAATCTCCAAACTTGAAACTCAGTATTATATACAGAAGTATTATAGTTTCTTCAAACAAATACAAAACTTAGAATTGTGTATTTAAAATCAGTTCTTCACAGTTGTAAAAACTGGTTGTATTATTAATCTAAATCAATCCTTGAATGTAGACTATAAGAAACTTGTTAGCTTCTAAAATGCTTGATAAATTCACATGCTTCAGTTATTTAATTATTTTTATATTATAGGCTTTTACACAAAGCAGCTTGAGCACACAAATATTTCATATATCAGTACTCTTAATTTTGTATTAGTCTATTAATACTTCATAGATAGGTTCCTCCAGGAGTGAAGGATGCTTGACTTGCCATGGTCTGTTTATTGGCAGTCAACAGCCAAGCACTCCCTATTGTGGAGTTCCAAAAGGTCTTTGCAGCAGGGTATTTTCTCTGTACTAAAGTAATCTGTTCACTATTTCAAGTAATCATTTACTTGACATACTGGCAGTCTGATCTCTTTCCAGGGTTTGTTTTTGTTTTTTAAACAATAATACCAAATTTGCCTTCTCAAATATTTGGGGCCAATATTGATACAATTAAAATTAATTAACTTCAGTGGAGCAGGGACCATTGGTAAAGATGAAGATTGTATCCCCTCTGCTCCTTTTGCAGCCAGTGGTCAATTTAAACTTTTTTAAAAGGTATTTCAATTGTCAGTAGCTAGAAGAAGTGCCTGCTGTCTTATTTTTAAAAGTGGTTGTGAGCCTTAATCTTTCAAGCTTTAATTTTAAAAAAAAATAGAGTGAAGGAAAGCTACTACTCATCATACTAAGATTTAAGATCATCTGAGTTTCTTAGCACAACCATAAATTACAAGTTTTTAAATCTCATTCCCTAGTGTGTCCTTGCATTTCATTTATTTGTATTTATATATCGCATATCTAATTATGTGATTGACAGTTATTCAAACAAATAAGGAAGAATGTTAAAAAATGTAAGTTTGGAGCCAACTTTAAAAATACACTGTAGTTTAAAGATGTATGTTTGCTCATGTACAGGGTGGAAACAGAAGATGGAGATTACATGTTCTGCTTTGACAACACATTCAGCACCATTTCAGAGAAGGTGATTTTCTTTGAATTGATCCTAGATAATATGGGAGAAGGACAACAAGAGGACTGGAAGAAGTACATTACAGGCACAGACTTGTTGGATATGAAACTTGAAGATATCCTGGTAAGTATTCTGCTCTACAGCATCAGATGGTTGAGGTTTAAGAGTATCTGAAAAACTCATATCATTCTGCCATGGGAATATGCCTTAGTCTTGTTCTATGTGAGGGCCTGAGCAACTGGGAAACAGTCATCAGCTGTGCTCCTCATAGGACATTATGTTCACTCTGTCCCATATTGAGGGGGGCCTGTGGTTAAAGAGCAGCATTGGGAATTAAAAGATCTGGATTCTAGTTCTAGCTCTGCCATGTATTTCCCGTGTGGCCCACATCAAGTGATTTAACCTCACTGGTTATGTCTACACTGCAGTTAGACCCCTATGGCTGGCCCGTGCTAGCTGACTCGGGCTAAGAGGCTGTTTAATTGTGGTGCAGATGTTTGGACTCAGGCTGGAGTCTGGGCTCTCAGACCCTGTGAGGTGGGAGGGTCGCAGCACTTGGACTGCAGCCTGAGCTCAAATGTCTACACCACAATTAACAGTCCCTTATCCTGAACCCTGCGGGCCCAACTCAGTTGGCATGGGTCAGCCACAGGTGGCTAATTGCAGTGTAGACATACTCTAAGTATCTCTTTCATCTGTGAGTAATAACTATCATAGGGGAGCTTTGAGTCTTTGCTCAATGTGATTTAATAAGTTCCTTGGATGAAAGGCACTAAAGTACAAAATACCTCTACCTCGATGTAACGTGACCTGATATAACATGAATTTGGATATAATGCAGTAAAGCAGTGCTCGGGGGGGCCTGTGCACTCTGGTGGATCAAAGCAAGTTCGATATAACGCAGTAGGAGTCTTTGGCTCCTGAGGACAGTGTTATATCGAGATAGAAGTGTATTACTATGGTTATTAAAACAGTGTGTGTGTGGTGGCAGGTTTTTTTGTTTTTTATGTCTGTGCTTATGGTGAATCAAAGCTTATTTTTGACCTAGACCAATTAACTTGGTGTTCATGTACATATAGAATTTGGGATCAAGCTCATTTTGAGTGAGCAAGTGACTTGAAGGCACAAACAAAATAATAAATCTGACCCATTTGGTAACTACATGTGCACAAATGTAAAGTGGCCACCTCTTCTTCTTCTTAAGATAAGCAAACATATTCCCATGAGGAACAGCAGTAGTGCTACTGCTGTACACTCAGCGGTGGGCAAAGCCATTACTACCTACCACTTACTGCATAACATAGTATGAGGCTTAAATAGCTGACATTTGTAAAACGGTTGGACAATAATTTCTGTATAAATGCATATTATCATCATTCTTAGGCAGGAAAGAGAGGGGAAGAGAAGTGATCAAACTCACATGTATATAAGCCAGCCTCTATTCCCAAAAGTTGCCCAGAAATGTTGACAAATTTCTCTGCTTCTATATGTCTATATACACAGTACTCTTGTTTGTCTTCCACGTGGTGTTTTGGTTAATCACAA
This sequence comes from Mauremys reevesii, assembly GCF_016161935.1. Classification (NCBI taxonomy): domain Eukaryota; kingdom Metazoa; phylum Chordata; order Testudines; family Geoemydidae; genus Mauremys; species Mauremys reevesii. Next base: position 75,737,083 of record NC_052630.1, read on the forward strand.
AGTACATACAGTCTTCAATCTGCTAGAGGATAAATCAGTTTTGCATATTGTTTCATCTAAAGAATCTTCTGTAGCCCTGAGGATTTTTCTACTTGTACGCATCCACTACCCTGCCACATGAGGCCCAACACAATTTTCCTGTCAAATAAGAGATTGGATGGGAAATCTTTCAGTGTATTTATGCCTCACCTTACACAGTTGGAAGGGTCTGTGTATCCAGTAGCCTGAGTCCTTTCACCCACCACCCGCCTCCCCTTCTCCCCATCATGGGAAAGGGGACAAACAAACAATGGCTCCAATAGCTAAAAGGTGGCGGTAATCCTCTCACAGGGATACTCTGCTTAGTCTCTGTGGTAGCATCAGAAGCACTTGTTTGCTATATCCTTTGTCTCATAATTATGCTGTTGGATAACTCTTGTTCTCATCTTGGCTTAATGCCCTAATCACTATATAGCGTAATAGGAATAAATAGCAGTTAACAAAGATGGGGAAAGAGGGAATAAGTAAAGCTTTAAGATAACATACTTCTAAAGAGTGGCTGAGCACTCAGCCTTGGAGGGATGCAGATGAGAGTTAAGGGACAGCAGTGTTAATCCATCAGTCGAGCTCATGAGCATGGTATTTTGTTGATGGTGAAACGAAGTCACCTACAGGGAGCGGCTCCTGTAGTTTGTTGAATTGGCAAAGACATTATGCAATGCACACAGTGTCCCAAGCTGTTGAGAGAATACCTGGGAGGGATACTATTTTCATGGAGCCCTTGGAAATGTTTCTGTGTCAGTGGCCGGCCCTCATGGCTGCCCAACTAGCCTTCTGATACCCCTCTCCAGGGGAGGCAACTCATAAGCACACTTGAGTCAGCCTGCTCCTAGTTTGAAATCAGAATAACTGAAAATCCTAACTACGGGCACTCCATACATCATTTGCTTTAAGTGGTATCACTAAAACCATATACAGGCTCTACCCTATCTTCACTACCTGCATCCCAGTCATAGCCTTTTCCACCTCCCTAGCACCAGCATTCAGTTCACTGTAGGTGTAGAAGCTTGCTCTCATTGCTGTGCCAATTTTTTCATACTATTGTATAAGTTCCTCTACACAAACTTTGAAGCAAATACTGACTGAGTCTTGGACAATAAGGCTATGCCTGTGCTTGATTCAGTAGTGCTTAGCAGGCTACAATATTGAGCCCTGAACTTACTGAGTTAGACAGAGAAAATAGGCCTGCCAAAAAAGCAGAATCAGCATGCACTAAAAAGGTGTTCACATATCATCTGCTGTCCCACAGACTACTCATCCATGCAGAAAATGATCTAGTTTGTGTATCAGGTCCTATTTCCTATAATACATGAAAACCAGATCTTTTTCCAAATACAATCCAGCACTTAAGATCTGGCATCTTAAATATTCTATTTTCTGTATTTATTTTAAATATGTTTTAAAAATATTGAAAATTAGATTATCCTTCCCTTTCCAACAGAAGTTAAAGATAATTAGAAATATTAAATCTTAATTTCTAAAGGAGGATAAAGAAGCAGAGGGGGGGTGTTAATGCCAACAACTTTTACAAGTAGAAAACAGAATCTGAGTTCATGTTCAGACAAAAAGTCTGCTAGTCCTCGTTCTTAAACTGGGGGCCATACAAATACATAGGAGAAAACAGTCAACAGAATAAGCAGTAAAACACTCTCAAGAAATAGTTACCTATTACCTGAACATAGTTTGACTGCTGTGTCAATAGGTGCTCTATAAATCAATAAAAAACACTATATGTTAATGCTAGCTCATTTTGTGTTAAAGGGTATCTTGGTCAGAGAATCCAGCTGAGAACAGTTAGCTTTGTTTTGTAGTCCAGTAGTACAGAATGGAACTGTTCATGAGCCATCTGATACAGATAATGGACCACTGGGATATCTTAAAGATACAGATTTGCAATGATGCTGGTTTGAAGCTGTACATTATGAAATGGCTTGACTAATTTTGATTATTAAATCTAAATATAGCAGTTTTGGTTTATGTCCAACTAGTTCTACACAAAGTATAATGCTGGATTAGAAAACTTAATCTAAACTTTCAGAGGACAACAATATGGTGTCTTCCCTCTAATATTGCAGCTGCGATATCAGATGCTTGCTTGACACAGTACATTATAGGACATGGTCATTAGATAGAGGGCTGTTTTAGTGCCTCATCTTTAGACTTCATGTCCCACATGGGTCTGACATAGCCCAAATTGGTTTACTTTTAGGGCATTCTGCTCTAAGTGTCTTTCTTCAGCGGGTGGGGTCGTCTTTTGTTAAATAGTTGTGGATTATTTTTAATTGATTTGTTAAAATGACCAGAGCCTGGGATAAATGTTGTGTTTAAATGAAAACACACGGAAATATACACAATAAGGCTAACAAATTAATGAAAAGTTCATAATGTGTAACATTCATAAGTGAACTAACTGTCACCTAACTACGAAATGAAAAATGGTAGTGACATGCACAAATAAAAACCAGCAATGTGAATGATGGTGTTTTTTAAAGTGAGAAGCGTGATATGTATTTATATTAGCAGAAAATGTACTTTTTCCTTCCAAAGATTTTACAGTCTAAAAAAACGCTATTCTGTTCCTTACCAGGAATCCATCAACAATGTCAAAGCCAGGTTAAGCAAAAGCCTCCAGATTCAGACGCTGCTCAGAGCATTTGAAGCTCGTGATCGAAATATACAAGAAAGCAACTTTGACACAGTGAATTTCTGGTCCATGGTCAACTTGGGAGTCATGGTGGTGGTTTCAGCTGTTCAGGTTTACATGCTGAAAAGTCTTTTTGAAGATAAGAGGAAAAGTAGAACTTAACAGCTAGTGTGATCATAGCAATAACTAGAGAGGAGGGGCAAATGCAATAAACTGCTACAGCAAAAGAGACATGTTACCTTGCCACTTGTTTTGAATAGACATTATAATCAGGTTCTTGATTCACATGTGACTAACATGAACAGAATACCTTTCCCCCATCCTTCCATCTCTGCAAGCGTTACTAACAGTCTTACTGGTATGTCTGTTTGTTGCATTTGTAATGACTCTTACTAGATTATGAATAATACACAGAATGGTGTATCAAATGCAAGCCAATGTTAATACCTGCCATATAGTCATCTTTTCATAGTCACTTAAACCTTTCTATGTCCGCCTAAATAATAATTTGTTTTTTTACAATTTTTTAAATAAGCATTGAGTAAAGTTACAGATGTGCCAAAGGATTGAGGCCCACCTAGGTAGGCTATAGCTTGTCAGTTCTCTATAAATGTATAAAATTTCCTTGAGTCTTTATTGTACAGCATAATACAGAAACACTGGGTTAACATTTGTGAAGGGGTTAAAATGAGAAGTTATTTTTTCACTTTTTTTATATCTATCTATCTCGGCACTTTTAAAGAGACAGTTAATGTGAAATTTAGTCAATTTATAAACTAATTAAAAGTAGCATCAGGTACTATACCTGTCCAAGTCCTTCTGCCAGTTGTTGTGATTGTACAATCCCATTTGCCTGTTTAGGTAGTTTTTGCGGTGTGAAAGGTCCACTGGAATAGTGGAAGTGACCACACAAAGTACAGTCAGATGCACAAAATAAAATGGAATTATTTCATCTTTAGTTATTGTAATCTTGGATATCATAACAGATACAGTCAGACAGAAGTGAGGTGGTTTTTTTTTCAAATGACTGTTCCTTTTGATAGTTTTTAGGTAAAATTGTTTGGAAACATTAACTTGACATTAAATGTTTATGTGCTTCCAAAATCCTTTCTATATTACTAATTTTGCTAAGATGTTTTGCTCCTTGAGGTCAAGCAGGTTTATGCCACAATTTGTAGCAGTTCATGAACTTCAGAGCTAAAGTTGTTCAGCTAAACCCTCCCCACAACAAAACCCCAACAAATCTGTAGTCACATAACTATTTTCATTCTCCTCCTATGAGCTGGCCTATTAAATTACTGGGACTACTTGCATAATTAAAACAAAGTGGAGTTGGCCCTGAATTTTGAGATTTATTTGCAGCATGAACTGATCATGCAAGGTAATGCTCAATCATAGAAGCAGTTTGCTATCTTTCTCAATAAAAAGGCAGATAGCTTACATCAAACCTACCATTTCTTTCTGCTAAGGGAGTGGAAAAATACATGTCTCATCTGTGTATTTGTCTCCTTTTGTCATAATCTTAGTATTTTAGAGTGCAGTTTAAGTATTTTGTAATCAGCCTAGATTCAAGCTAAGTGCCAAGTCAGTAGAAGTGCCCATAGAAATTGTATTAGCTCTGAAAGTCCATGTTAAGACTGCTAGGGCTGTACCACTGTTCACATCAGCTGTCTTTAAAAAGATTTAAAAATTTGTTCTAGCCTAGCTATACAAGTGTACTTCCTGTGTTTGAACTTGGTGTTAAGAATTGAAACACTACAACTAGACTGTCTGCTTTGTGATCACATCTGTCTGAAGGTCATGCTGGAGGGCCCAGCGTTATCCCCCTAGAAGAGGATGGGAAAACATTTTTCAGTGCACCGACTCATTAAAATGCAGTCATTGTGGCATAGGTGCATTGGTCATTTTTGTCTAGCAGGGGCTATCATATATAGAGATTACACTTCAGTTTCAATTTCAGATGTCTGAATGAAGCTGAGCAATAACCCTTTAAAATTATTGTTTTTAAGAAAAAAAGATTTTAAAAGGTGCTGCTGACTATTTGACTTCAGGGGCTGCTGGACCAGCCCTCTATTAGTCTGGGAACATAATATACACCTCTACCCCAATGTAACACAAATTTGGATATAACATAGTAAAGCAGTGTTCTGGGGGGGGGGGGCTGAGCACGCTGGCGGATCAAAGCAAGTTTGATATAACGCAGTTTCACCTATAACACAGTAAGATTTTTTTGGCTCCTAAAGGACAGCACTATATTGAGGTAGAGGTGTAGTAAAATCTCATTTGATGGGCAAGTTAGTGATAGAAAGGTCTAAGGGAGGTGTCAATTGATCTGTAAAAATTTGCAGAATCATAATTTCACAGTGCTGGCCTCCGTGGTGTGGCAGGGAGGATTCATTGTTTGTCCTCTCCCAGCTCCTCTGATTGGTGGACATTTTGATCATAGTGTCATTAGAAGTGGGTCAAGTTGGGAATCACACTTTACGGCAGTTGTGTGAAATACTGTGCGCTTCCAAATCAATCCTGCAGCTCATCAAATGCTTGTGTGCAAAGACCAGATGCTCACCACCTGCAATTGTTTGGCCAGCAGCCTGCCTTGTACAGAGATGTGTGAGAGTGGCACAAACAGGGATCAGTGTGACATGTCTAGTAGTGCAGTTCTAGACGGAGACAACACTGATGGTGACTGATCTTTGGTAATCCTAAGGAATCTAGCCTTGACACTTATAACTGACATTTATTCCTCAATCTCTTTACTTAAGCAGTGCATCCCTCTGTTAAAGCATAATTTAAAAAACATTGTTTTTTTAAAAAACATTTTCTCAACTGTATATCTACATAATTGTTCTAGGTTTGTCATGTTGATACCATTGTGTTAGTGAGAGAAAGGGCTTTCAAACAATATCCAACCTGTAATCCATTTCAAATGACTTTGTATTATTAAAATTTAGGGTGACTAGATGAGAAGAAGAAAATATCATGACACATTGGGGGAGGGGGGTCACCGGTGGAGCAAAAAAAAAAAAAGTCTGGTCACCCTATTAAAATTCCACCAAGTGTGTGTTTTGTTTTCTTTTGGGGGGAATGTTACCGAGTCCCTCCTGCCATGTTGCAGTGGGTGACACCATTGAACTTACGAGCCTGGAGATTTTTACAAATTGAATTACACCATCCTTACCTTCCTATCATTAACTTGTCCACAGAATTACACATGCTCCCATATGGTATTGGATACATCTGTGGTTCTCACCCTTTCCAGACTACTATACCCCCGAAGCCCAAGCCCTGCCACCCAGGGCTGAAACATGTAACTTTGCTGTGTGAGGCCCTGGGCAATTGCCCTGCTTGCCACCCCTTAACGCCAGCCCTGCACTTGCAAATCCCCTAACCTATGCCATGACCCCAGGTTAAGAAACTGATGTAGATGAGCTAATGTATCCCCAGAAGATCTCTGCGTACTCCCAGGGGTACGTGTATCCCTGGTTGGGAACCATGGGATACATCATTCTTCTGGGTAGAACTCCCTTCAGAACAAGTTACCACCGCTCCCTTAATTGATGAGTGGGGCAGTGGTGAGCAGCATGGGGTATTCCATTTCTCCAGGGACTTAATGCCCTATACCTAAAGTAGTTGCAGAGCAGGGAACAAGATCTATAGGCCTGATCCAAAGCTCATTGAAGGCATTCAGTGGAATGGCTCCTGCTGACTTCAGTAGGCTTTGGCTCAGGCTTTTTTGAGTACAGGCAGACCCACATTCCTAGAGCTCTGTCCTTTTACTAGATGACAGAAGTGATGCCACCTTAAATGTAATACCACAGATGTGATGCTGTACCACAGCTGTGAAATGCTGCATTCTTTCCATGAAGCTCTGACTAAAAAGTCTACCTCTGATGTTAGGCTACTGTATTCTAGCTCTTAGCTCGGTTATTAGAACAACCCTTACTATTGTAACTTCTCCACAACAAAATCCTCATCTCATAACAAGTTTTAAACAATATACTATAGATGCAGCTGTATGAGATTGTCAACTGAAAAATATTTAATCAGTGGCCATCATAGGTGAAGGACATGGTGTTCAAACTTAGATACAATAAACGACATTTTAAATGGGATGTTGGAGTAAATTGTTCTTGTGTTTTGTATAAACGGTACAAATTAAATATTAACTGAAATAAGGAAAACAAATGTAGTGTGTAAGATGAACTGTTTTTACTCTGTGCTAAGTAATAAAATGGTTAAGGTCTGTGGATGTTGAATAAAATTATATGCCAGATTTTTATAATAAATAAGAAGGCTAAACTTGTGTTTGTGCACTCTAATTATAACAGTTGTGGGAAGAGCACTGCATCTTTGCATACTCTACCCTAAGGGCTTGATCCTTTAAAGGGCTAAGCACCCTCAGTTCCTACTGACTTCAACAGGATTTGAAGGTGCACAACAGGTCACACGACTGCTCAGTATCTTGCAGGATAAAGCCATAAAAAGAGCAAGCACTGTAATACAGCCTGATAGCGTAGCAGGCAGCAAAGCTTCATGACTTCCACAATGTCACAAAGCACATCATTCAAAGACTGAATTTCCAAAACTTCTTGTTCTTTTAAGAGATCAGGTTTCACTTGATAACCAAAGATAGTAACACCTGTAAATTCAGTTTAATGGTAAAAGGATTAGGAATGAAACCTGTGCAAAAGATTATAATAATTTATTTTCAAGTAAGATCACTTGACCTGACCTTTGAGTTTCTGCCTTTCTTGAAATATATACCAAAATTTCTTCTCCAGTGTATAATACTCCCTTGTGACATTTCTTTCCTTAAGAGAGGTCTCCTCCAAATTTAGTGGTGAAATTCTGCTCTCAGTTACCCTAGTGCAGAAGCAAACTAACTGACAGTGAGCACAACTCCAGAGTTACAATGGTGTGAGATCAGAATTTGACCCCGGCCCTCTAATTCTTTAAACAGTGGGGGGGAGAGCTTAGTTTTGAACCTACATTATTTACAAATCCCTATTGTAGTCATGCTTAAAGCTTTAAATATTTACATCTTAATTAATGTTAACAATCTTCCACATATGCATGTGACTGGATAGTAGGAGCAGCACTATATTTTTTCATAAAAGACTTAGGCTTTCTTTCATTGCGCAATGAAAGAAAGCCTATGTTGTGACATGAAAGTTGCCAGGTGTGTGTGTTAATTTCATCCTGCCTGTGGAACACAAAACTCCTTTCCCCTAAAATATTGGGGGAAAGTGAAAAAAATGCAATCCATTTTTGGAACTCTTTAAGCTTTCAGTACTACGTGTAAGGAGGATAGAATAGTGTTTAGGAAAGATAGTATGTGTAATCTTAAGGAAATTATGGTAAGGTTCATAAATGCTACTGCAATTGGCTTAGTCTAGTTTCAAGATTGCTAGCAGACAAAACACAGTTAAGAACCAGCGTAACTAAATGATTCTGTAATACAGTGGTCATGGAGGTTACACAACATGTCTCAATTATTTCAAGATACAATCTCACTTTGACAATAAACTATTACATTACACAACCATAATCCGTGCCAACAGAAATAATCACTGACCTTTTATTCTGTTCCCCTGGCCATGAAAGAATGCAGAAACATCCTGACATGAGCTAGAAATTTGCATGTGACAAAGCATTCTCTCTCTTCAAAAAGGGGCAATATAGCATTTACCATCTGTTGTGGAAATGCCTCTCCTACTGTTCTAGCTTCTCTTTGCCATGAGCTTGTATGCATGCAAAAGCAGGCAATTCTCCATCTGTTAAATACTTATTGCCAAGTTTCAGGGGATGTGCGTTATAGACTTAACTGGGTGGACTTAGTAAGACAAAAAGGGCTACATATTTAAAGTTTGCAAATACAGTTATGAGACTGTATTCAAGAACAGATGTTTTATACCTCCATAAAGCAACCTACCTCTCTTCTAGGGAGAAGTGGGTGTGGGGGGAAGAAATGACAAAGGAGTTCTGGATTCCCAGTTGAGCTGTTAAAAGTCAGATTTCTAATTAAGTGCTGAATCCCACAGTTCTGATTCAGGCAAAACTCCTGGTGCTATAATCAATTTGAAATGTTTAATTGATTTAATTGAATGTTTATGTTGATTGAGTGAGGACTGCAGAATTTGGTCCTATACGATCATAAAAAAAAAAATCAGTGGGCCATACGGCAGCAGGACTAGGCCAGCTTTTGGGAGGGAAGGGAGGAAGATATTAGTCCAATTTTCTAATTATCTGCAAGAATAAATAAGCTTCTGAAATCACACTCAGTGTCTAGCTGAAAGCAACTGAAAAGAGGTTGGTTGTTCGTTAGTAGATATCACCAGAACACATGGCCATTGACTAAAGGATTTCATAGAAACCTAAAGATCACTTAAAATAAAGTAATAGTTAAAAAGCACCATAATCTACCAGAGTGAGGCAAAAAACTACTCTCCTTTCTCAAGATTATCAGGTAACTTGCATTATCCTGGCAGGCTCATTCAACCATTGCCTTCCATAGATGGGGCCTTGTTACCCAGCCTTTTCTATAATGCCATACCTGTAGATACATCCTGTTATACATTCACATGCAGCGTTAATGGGAGCAAGCCTCTAATCTGCTGGTCTGGAAAATGCTACTGGTCTTTACTTATGGAACCAAAAACCTAAGATGCATCTTTAAATATCTAAAATCCTATACTGTTTTCTAGAAAGCCTCACCTTGTCAATTTAATCGACTGTATGAACAAAGGGCCTGTATTCTGTCAGGTCAGTTACACAAGCCAAATCAGGATTCTTGTCCACAGTCAATTAAACTGCTTACATTGGGCTGAACAGTATAAAACAAAGTGTAAGGTCCCTATCTGTGGATGCAATATGTTCCCAAGAGGAGAGGGAAAATCTCACACATATCCTATCTCAAATGTTTTCCAAAAGAATAATTCTTCCAGTGGTCTCTACGTATTCCTAGTTGTGAGAGTGGAGCCACAAGGTGCTGAGCTGTGGAATCTTCTAGACTACAGTGTCCATTGGGGTCATTTGACCGTCCCCTCCCCCCCTCACAGAGGGTTCTGAGGGTATGAAAAGGGAACAGCTCCACTTGCTCCCCGCTCTTTAACTGCAAGGAACAACAAGCTTGGATCACACACTGGGTCCTCAAGTCTTCCCTCATTTGCTGTTTCCTTTCTTCTGTAGCTCTTTTTATTTTTAATTAGATTGCCTGTAAGTACAAGTTTCTCTAGTAGTAAAAACAAAGGAAAAATTATGTTCATCTGGCACAGGCAGAGTCTGTAAACATGGGTAGCAGAGGAGCTTCTCAAGCTCGATCGACTAAATCTGGCAATGTGCAAGTCCAGCATAGATTCTGGACATCCATTAACTTAATGCCAACACCACTGTCTCCAAAATGGAAAAGGTCAGGAACCAGAGGACTATTCCTCACAGACTAGGCTGGGCTTTTCTCCATAGACCTATACAGGATCTGAAAACCCACAGTCCACAAAGAAAACCTGTAGAGTTTGCAGGTCCTGACTGAACATGTTCCATCCCAGGGGTCAAGGGCAGAGCAGAACTTTTCCTGCAATTGCTTCTAGCAGTTGCCAAAGGCCACTGTGGCACTGAGCACTGTAACCAAGAGCACAGAAATTCTCTCTCCTGGGCTTTCAGTGCCCACAATGCTAGTATCCAGGACAGGTGAAGCAGCAGGAAGAAGCTTGACAGGAATACAGAGGTGAGGAGCATGGAAAGAGGTAGATTGAAACCAGAGCTGGAGAAGAGGAAAGGGAAACAGGAGACAACATAGAGGAGGACTCCTTGGACTGGAACTGGACATTGGGGAGGGTGGCAGAGGAGACCTCAAAATTAGACAAAAGTGGTGAGGGGGACCCAAGATGGGGGAAGGCAGGGGAAAGACTCAGGATGCAGATGTAGAAGACTAAAGGCATAAAGAACTTCTTGGGAGCTCTGAGGACTTACAAAGTCTGGAGGGGATCATCCTTGGGATGTGGGGCAAAGGGGGTGGGGGAAGAGAGAGAAAGAGAGATGGGCAGATGGGACAGAGGTGGAAAAGTCTAAACACTGAAGAACATTTTCCTTCAGAACTTGGAATTGTACCCAGGATTCTCCTTATTAAAAATATTAGTGAATATTGAGGCAGTATTCACTCACCACAGAAATCTTCTTCATTGGATACCTGGGCTGAGCAAGACTTCCAAGTAGTGCCTCTCTTTCGTTTCTATTTGCTTGGCCATCTGAAATCCTGTCAACGTTAAAGACATACCACTATATTAAACATCAGGATATGATCCATTGTGTATGTAATAAACACTGGAGTATTTTTGCTAACTAATTTGCTTTTATAGTGATACTACACAAGTAACTTTACATATTTTAATGTTTTATCTTATTTTAATATTTCATAACTTTATAAATGTCTGCCATTCCATAGCAGCTGATTTTGAGGATTCTATTTTCCAGATGCCAACAATAATCCACTATTCTTTCAGCTATCAGTTGCTTCAAGTTGCCTGCCTAGTGAGCTTCTCCTCAGAAGGAATATAATGCACTGAGAACGTCTGCAGGAACCGAACAAACATTTAACTTCTTGCCCATCAGTTAAAAGAAAAAAAAATCCTCATTAAGCTACTGATTAACTTCAGTGGACATTTGCAGGCTGATGGTGTCACAAAGAGGCAGAGGCAAATGAGGAGTAGAATCCCAGTAGAATTAATACATATATTTACTATTAATGTGATAGTACTATGTGATATTGTTAGATACTATGTAATATTGTTAGATAGAGTAATTAGCAGTGAGTTCAGGCAACTAAAATTAAACTATTCTAATGAAAACATGCATACATAAAAGGGAAGTCAACCTAAAATTTGTATCTAGCTTTGGGCAAGATACTGTAGGCTTGGTGTCACAGTTACAGGGCTACCTGCACCTCGGCCCTCCGACTACGTCCCTTCAGATGTCAGGCCTTGTGCCTCTACCTTGCCTGGGGTAGAATTCCACAATTCTCCTACTCTTAGACTGGGCCCTGGACTACCAGTACTCTATATCATCCATTCCTATCTTGCAGATCCTATTGAGTTCAGGCACCTGTGGTTCTTCCCTTGGGGTCCTGAGACCAATGGTGCACAGTCATCGGTCAGCCTTCTAAAAAACAAAGTATTGATTAATTTACAGAACAAAGCATCTAGAGAAGCAGGATTTTAAAACAGTCTATGCTAATCTATCTTCCCTAAAGGCTTATCATCAAAGTCAGAGTTTCTCACAAGCCTATGGCTTATCAGGCTGAGGCAGTTAAGGCACATCAGTTCCATGTGCACAATATATCTGACCACCTTTAACTGCCCCAACCTGCTGGATCAGGCACCCACTTTGCAGCTGAGTGAACTGGAGGTGGTCTTTCAGTGTGAGACAGAGCAAGACAAAGTCATGATGTTTAGGTTTGTAGCTAAGCATCTTAACCACTCAGCTACCATCCCTCTGTCCCTTAATAGTAACCTAGGCAGGCCTAACTTCTTTAGACACTCACAGCAGGTTGTGTTTCAGTTTAACTCCCCCCTCTCAAGAAAGGATTCCCTTTCAGAGTTGCTCGAGTTCTTTTGATCTCCTGGTGTGCATAGGCCATTTGCCATCCTGGCAATGACTCTTAACAACTCTCAAGCCATTGCTGTGAAGTGGCTAATCTTGAACCATTCTTTCCTTTCCTGTTGGTTTTCCCCCAACAGCCCCCTATTGCATTAAAATATATTCATAAACATCCCAAAACTACAGCTATTCATATACCTACATGCAGTATTCATAAATTATTACAGAGCAGCTCCAAATCCATCATAGTGCAATGCTATATATGTCTCTACTGTTATTGTAGAGTTCATCGTACAATACAGGAGTTAATTCTAAATAGTTATGACCGTTACTCAACCTGGGACTAGTATAATTTACGTATGCATAGATTAAGAATTGATTTACAGAGGCATAGTTGGGCATAAGCATATGTCTGTTCTCTAAGATTTGAATTCAAGTTTTGCATTCACAGTTTATTTTTGTAGCCAAGAAGTTTCCTTTTTCCAATCTGCCCAAATGTAACAACAGAGGGGCGGGGAGGAGTTAGTGAAACAAGTCTGCCAATGGCACAGGCAATTGTCCACCAGAAAAAAGCCTCAACATTATTTGATTTGGCCAACTAGCTCTCAATCAAGCCAAAACCTGGGCCAGCCACTGGGAAAACTGATTGCACAATCCAGTTGAAATGAGAAAGGTGCACCGCTCAGTGTCATGAGCATAGTTCAGTACTGCTTTCACTCACAGTCTCCCCTTATGTACACATATACACACCTCCTCTATACCCTCTGGCAGCAACATTTTGTAAATGATTGTGGGGGAGGGAGAAGGATCCTACAAGCACCAGTTACTTCTCTCTTGCTCCTGGTACTGGTGCCTGATCTACATTCTTCCCAAGATGGGGGCAACACATTGCAGTCACCCAGCATACTGGGGTCTCTATCCATAGTTCACTGTCACCTTCAGGACTGGCATCTAATTTCCCATCACTCCCATTGACTTTCCCATATGACTGACCACATTGCCATATTAAGGGCTGTTCTGAGCGACCCAGGCCCTATCTTATCCCTATGGAGGCCATGCACAGCTGCTATTTTCCCCAGCTCCATTCCAAACCTTCACAGTCTGCTATCATCCAGCTCCTCCTGTCAGTGAACCTGCACATCCAACACTAACTATGCCTCACTGGCTGCCATCCACCTCACTGCAGCTGCATCTCCACTCATTGTGTGCCTGTCTGCTTAAATAAATAGCCTGCTGTTAATCTGATACAAGATTAATCAGTTGACTCATTATTGATTTAACTGGTTCCCATTTACTGATTCTTTCCTCAACTGTTTTCGAAGGGCTTGGCTACACTTCAAGTTAGAGCACTATAAAATGTCTCACTCAGGGGTGGGAAAAATCACCCCCCTGAGCGCAGCAAGTCAGAGTGCTTTAAAGCACTAGTGTAGACAGGCTCTGAGCACTGGGAGCCACACTCCCAGTGCTTGAAGCTAATCCCCTCATGGAGGTAGATTACCAGGAGTGCTGGGAGAGCTCTCTCACACATGATCACACTCGCATTTCAAAGTGCTCCTGTGACAGCGCTTTGAAGTTTCCAGTGTAGCCATGCCCTAATTATGACCATCTGCTATTCAACCAGGCTCTCACCACACCCCTTTTTGCATTATAGCATCTACCCTCTTCTCCCAACAGCTCCATTTCTTTTATCCTCACCCACTCCCCGTCTCCCTGCCCCACCTATACAAATCCAAATCTGCCTCAGATGACATGCCTCAAACACTGCACTTCCCCATCCTCTCACTTACCAAAACAGCTGTTTGATCTTGTCTTTACCAAGCACTGCTCTATGATCTCTCCATCGCTGAGTTCCCCCTCTCTGACCAGCATCTGCTCTTTCAACATTGTCTGTCTAACACCCGCTCCTGCAATTTCCAGTCCAATCAATTTCAATTGTTTTTTTCTACTGCTCTCTGCCATTTCTTCCATTGACATGGTTGTTTGATACTTACTCCTGAGGGCATTCTAGACCAAAATTAAAAATTCTGTGCACAATATTTTTAAAAATTCTGCAAGTTTTATTTCTCAAATAAATGCAGAGAGGGATTGGGAAACACAAGCTACTAGCTGCACAAAGGTGGGAGATCGCCCTGCAGCTACTCCTGGGATACGATTCAGCAGTGAGGCTGCACCCGACCCTGACACAGCACAAGGCCTGGATGTGCCCCAGAAACACCCTAGGTCTCTGCACCAGGCTCATCAGGTATGGGGCAGGTAGGTTATACCAGGCAGGATCCAAGCATGAAGGGACTCAGCATGGGGGGGAAGGGGAAAATCCAGATGTGGGGTGAGAGGATTCTGTGTGGGACAATCTGGACTCAGGCAGCATCTGGATTCAGAGGTTCATTGGAGGGTGTTCCAGGTGCACAGGCAATAGGACTCTGCAGGGGCTTCCAGGTGAAGGTGGTTGAGGCTCAGCAGAGGGGTTTGTGTGTGGGGGAGTGGGGCTTGGTGGGGTGTGTGTCTGGGTACAGCTAGTTGGGGTCATTGACATGGGGGTCTGGATGTGGGGGCTTGGTTGAGCAGCAGGGATGGGGTTTATCAGTGCAGGGAGCTCAGCCAGGGGTGGTCTGGGTGCAGGCATCCAGAGGCAGGGGATCTGGGTGCAGGGGACTCCAGATGCAGGAGTTGAGGTTCAGCGGGGTGGGGTTCGAGTATGGAGGACTAGGGGGGTTCTGGGTGTATGGTGTGAGGCTTGTCAGGGGTCCAGATGCATGGGGGTTGGGCGGATGGGGAGCAGCTCCCCATATAGGGGCCCCTCCCCCCACAGCTGAGGAGCAATGGGGGCAGGAGAGGATGCTGAGCTTCCTGCAGCTGGGGGAGGTTTTTCAGGGGTGGGTCTGACAGTCCCAATCACTTCGTGGCAGGGGATGAGGAAGTCCCATCCTCTCGTGCCTCCAGCCCAGCCAGGTCTAGCAACTGATCCCAGCTGAAGGTAGGAGCCACTGGCTGGCATGTCCCCAGCCCTGCAGTGATTTACCTCTCTGTCGGCTGTTCCAGGTGCCTGAAACAATGTACCTTCACTGCTAGGGAGTGGTGAATGACTGTTCTTGCAACTTACTTTCTGACAGGGATGCAAAGGGAAGTTTTCTGCAGGGAAGCAAAGAAATCTGCAGGGGACATGAATTCTGCACCCATGCACTGGCATAGAATTCCCCCAGGAATAGATACTCCATTCTACACTCTCCTCCACCCTTGACTCATTTGCCCCTCTCCCCTATCACAAGATCTGTTCTGCCAACCCTTAGCCTTGCTCACGCCAGCATGTGTTTCTGCTCTCATGCGGTGGAGGATCTCAAGCAGAAGTTCCATGGCCATATGGATTTCCTCCCCTGCAAGTCTCTCAAACTGCAATTTCCTTGACAAAATTACTTTTCCACCTTGACCAACTCCCACACCCACACTCCTAATGGATTATTTGCCATCTTCTACTCTCCCCTTTTCAAATCCTCCCCACATTTTTCCCCTGCACAGAATCTTGCTTTTTCAAGCAGATAAACAAATTCCAGTGTAACAACCCTCTCCCAGTCCCATCTAACCCTTCTTGCCCACCACTCCCCTTCTTCTCCATCATTGATGCAGAAGTTTCACATTTAGTCTCCTCCTCTAGCCTCTGCATCTGCTTCAGTGTCCTCCAGCTCTTCCCTCCCGGTCTCCCTGTCCTCAGCTACTTCCCCTCACACAAGAAAGTTTGTTTCAGCCTGCCAAGCCACTCTCCCCACACTTAACCCCAACTACCTTTTTAAACTACTACTCCCATCTTTTTTCTTCCACCTCCAATTGCTGTCTACAATGGATGTTTGGAGTTCCTCTCTTCCAATTCCATCATAGGTGGTCTCCAATGTGGCTTCTGCTCCTTCCATTCCATTGATCCAGTTCTTTATACTGTAACCTCTTCCTGGCCAAAGTTCAAAATTCCAATGTCACATGCAGCGTGAAAAAAGCTCCCGCTGCTGGATGCTCACCAGGCCACTGTGTTTTGAGTCCCCATCACAGTAGAGCCCCTGGTGTTCTTAAGCTTCTCTTGGTCTGAGTAGGCCACATCACTCTTTCCTTGGCCTCTCTAGCACGCTTTCTGGGCAAAGACTTCATGGATACTGGGCCTTGCAGCTAAGCTGCCATGGGCCCCAAGACCACTGCTAACCTCCCAGTAACTTTAAGGACACACTCTCCCAAAACTCCTGCCTTGTGGGCACACTATAAATTAAGCACATACACATAGGCTTCATAGGTTTCTAAACCCAATTATTCTTTAGTTAGCATGAGTGTGACACGGATCCAGACAAAATAAAAAAATGCCCTGCCTCAGTTTCCTCACCATTCTTCAGCACTCTTTGGGCTTAGGTCAAAGTCATCCAGAATCCTCACTCAAAGCTCATGACTTCTCCTCCAAACCATGTAGTTGTCTTTGCTGTGCAGCCAGCTTCCTTCTTCAGGTAGTCCAATAGTAAAACAAGACCATCTGCTACAAAAGCATGCCTCTCTCTTCCTCTTTCCAGCCTAAGGTTCCTGTATCTGAGTCCCTCTGAGTTACCCCATAACTTCTGAAGACTGGCCTACACTGAACAGTTTCATCAGCATATCCATGTCTCTCAAAGGTGTGAACCCCCGCCCCCCCCACCAAAAAAAAAAAAGTTAAACCAACCTAAATCCCTGGAGTAGACAGTGCTAAGTCAACGGAAGAATTCTTCTGATGACTTAACTTCTGCCTCTCAGGGAGGTGGATTAACAGCGATGGGAGAATCCCTTGTAGTGTCTACATTGAAGCACTACAGTGGCACAGCTGCAATGCTGCTGAAGCATTTTAAGCATAGACAGCCTGAAGCTCTGTGGTTTTTAAACCCAGCATTAACAGTTGATTTTTGTTCTCCTGTTTGGGTATCTCCATACCGCAGTCATGCAGACAAACTTGGTCATCTTGGTTTCCCACATCAGGCAATCCTTATTAGCATACACATCTTCAGAGTACAGTCACTGAGGTTAAATGGCTCTCCATTGTCTCTGGTATTGGGAATATGTAATAGCCCTGACAGCACAGGACTGACTTCATAGACCCTGAGAATCCATTATACAGCAATTTCATATCAACCAGAATTAATAAACTATACCACAGATTCCCCAAATTGTCACATACTTTCAACCATCCTCTTCATCTCAAAATCTTGTCATCACTCTGCTTCCATGATTCTGTTCAGTCCTGGTTCTTTCTACCTCTCTAATTGCTCTTTCAGGGTTTTGTTCGGTGGATATTTCTCATTCACCCTCCAACTTTCTGAATGGGTCCCAAAGAGTTCCATTCCTGGCCCTCTCCTCTTTCCTCTACACCTAGTCCTTGGGTGATCTAATTTGAAAGAACAAGTTCAAGTATCATCTCTATGCTGACAACTCTCAGACCTACTTCTTTTCTCCCAACCCATCTCCTTCTGTCCAAACAAAACTCTTAGGGCTTGTCTACACTTGCGGCGCAGCTACACCACTGTAGTGCTTAGTGAAGACACTGTGTACTCTAATGGGAGAGCTTCTCCTGTCAGAATAGGTACTCCACCTCCCATAGAGGCAGTGGCTATATTGACTGGAGAAGCCCTTCTGTCAACGTAGTGCTGTCTACAACAGGGCTTAGGTCAGTATAACTACATTACTACATTGGGTGTAGTCTTAATTCTACCATCTCCACATACCTAGTCTGTGTCTAAAGCCTGCCACTTCATCCTACATAACATCTGTAAGATCAAGCCTTTCCTCACTACACACACAGCTAGTTCTCATCCAAGCCCTCATCTGTGCCTCGACTACTACAGCCTCTTCCTTTCCAACCTTGACAAATCCCATTTTACACCACTTATCTCCATTCAAAAAAATCTTTCCTATTACTTCAACCACATCAACTTTCTCTTTGCATTCCTCCACTTGCTTGTCCTTCACTGCAAATACAAGCTACATGTCTTCACTTTCAAGGCTCTTTATGACTTATTTCTGCCCTATCATTTCTAATGTGGTAGCAAAATGTCAATTCCTGCCTTCATTCCACAAATAGTACCAGCCTTGATTGCCCATTTTTTAAATTTAACAAGCCCCTTTTGACCACCACTATGGATGAGAAGAACTCCCCCTAAATAGCTGCAAAGTAACCCCCATGTACTCTTTCAGATTTCTCCTTGAAACTCCTCTGTGTTGAAATGCCTACATAAAACTTGACAATGGTTAGGCAGCTGTTTTGCTGTGACCATTGTTTTTCCACAGTAATCGATATACTTCCATTGTGTCCTTGTGCTCCCCTTATCTGTTTTATCCACCTTACACTTAGATTGTAAGATCTCAGAGCTGAGCCTTTGTTATGTTTGTACAGAGCCTACTACAATGGAGCTCTGATCTCTGGGCACTACAGTAATACGAACAAATAAATAAGGACAAAGTATTAATCAGACACCTGGGTAAAGAGCTGCAAAATCAGTGGGTATGAAAGTTCACACTTAGACCCATGTAAATCAAAATAATGATTGATACACAAATTGTTGTTAAACAGTGATCTTTGTCTTTTTCTTTTAACAATCCATGACCATAAATATTTGTGTTCACATAAGGAGGATGCAAAGAGTACCTCTTATGACCAAAACATTCCCTGTGAGTACTGGAACACTTTCAGGGATCTATTGCTTCTGTGTGTATGTGCAGGGCAACAGGCTCAAAAAAAAAAGTTAGAGGTATGGCTATAGTTTGAGGGAGGACATGGGGGGGAAAATTCAGAGTACTAGTACGTATTTCACATGAATACAGAAGCAAAACTCCTTCTATCAAAAAATACACACATTTAATGTTGGTCTTCTTTAATTCTAAGAAATGCAACTCCAAAAATACAAACTGAACATCAGAGTCATGTCAACCACCATAATAAAATGAAACAAAGACATTCACAATAGTTAAGACTACGGACAATGTAAGTGTGACAATTGTTATTTCCCTCTCCCTTCCCCCATGTATATTCCAATATTTATCTTCAAAAAGAAGCATTACTGAGAATACTGCTGGTGTTCAGTTAGAATTAAAGGATTTGGATAAAGTGAAATAAGACAGATACAGATGTGACAGTAATGTTACAAAGACTTTACATTTTGGATTACCCCAAGATATAAAAATTCAAAAATTAACAAACTTGCTTTTATCAAAATATTACAGCTACAGGCAAGGCATCTTTAAATTAATAGCTGAGGGTATGTGAGAGAAAAAAAACACATTTTAGTGAAGGTAAACAGAAGTGGCAGTTCTTAATAAGCACTTTTGTAAAGCTCATTTATTATTACCTGGCCAACAATGAACCAAGCACAGGGCAACAAAGTTTTCTCTGCTTCCTTTGGCAATAAGGTGACAGAAAAATCATCTTTTGAAGATGCTCAAGACAGGCAGTAAATTAAAAAAAAAGTCAAATAATAAGTAATGGAATAAATAAGTACTGAACCAGAGACTACATTTAAACCACTATGTAATTAACAAATATTACATAACATTATTTCAGTGGCAAACTCCAAGTGTGTAAGAAAGACAGTAAAGTGAATAACCACCAAAATAACAATATTCTTCTGTTTACTCTTTGGCTAAAAACCCTCAAAATAGCAGACAAAGAAAAATACATTTAACACTGGTGATAAACTGTCTCTTTACAAGCAAAATAAAGTTATCAATTTAAAACTTGGTACATTTTATAAAAACAAAAAGAGGTAAAGTTGTTATAAAAGCAGTACTGTTACTTCAATGGCAACATACTGTTTGTTGACCCTGTGCAATAAAATACTTTGTTCATTCTACATTTATCAAACATGACTAACAATTACTACAGACATTATAGGAATCTTGTGTGTGGCTCCTGTTGACTTACTTTTATAACTGGGAGACAAAATTTACAATCAATGTGCCACAAAAACTTTAAAGTGTTACTACTAATAGAGTTCATGTTCAACATTTTAAAATCCTGCTTTATGTTCTGAATGGCTGATTTACAAGGAAAATAATTGACTGTATTAGCAACAGCATATGAACATCAATGACTGCACCCATTGCCAGGAGACACTGCACTGGTTTGACACTTTTCCTTAGTACATAGGAAGCAACAGCATCCAATAAAGCCTGAGAAGAAATGCTGCTGTGTAAATACTGCAACTATTCCTGATAAAAGAATTATGGGACATATACTCAGAAGCTGCCCAATCCCATAATTTGTATTGCATAGGTCACAATCACACATATATACACACACGCGTGTATACATAGTGTGTATTTATACACACACACGGAAAGAATATATTAAAAAGACAATGAAGTCTAGTCAAAGAGCAATTTACAGGCTCAATATATTTTTTTACACTTTGCTTGAAAGAAAATTTCAATATTTTACAGTAGGCATTATATACACTGCACTTTATGAAATCTAGAGTGTACTGAAATAGAAATACATTTCCGCAAACATCTGGGTAAGAAAACAGACAAGATTTCTCCAAAGATTTGTGCTAGCTAGGTATTTTCCCTAATCACAAAAAACTGTATCCATGGAATTATCTAGAAAGTTTTTTAAACACCATGCACATTATAAGCAATTGTAACTCAAAATATCCCAACCTAAAACAATCTAACAATGGTCACATTAAAAAAATTTAAGTATCAGATCTGATTTTAAGAAAAATCTTTATCACAATATTTGTAATGTTAACAAGTACATGTTAAGGCTAAATTGGTTCTTTTTTTTTTAGAAACACAGTAAAGACACGTCTCCTTCAGAGCCATGGGTTATAAACTTTACCTACAGATGACAGTGCAGTGAACATAATGTTCAGTCCTACAGTCAGGATGCAGTTGCTCCTTCCCACTCCACAAGATACTGCACCTTTCCATCAAGGGTTACCCGACGAGCCAAAACACGGTATTTTTCACCACAAGCTATTCTACCTGCTGCACCAAAATAACTAGTAATTGAGTTCTTTAGATGATTCAGCTGCAATTCCTGATCTGCTAAATTGTTAAGAATCTCTGTATTGAGTTCATCATATTGATAATCTTCTTTGCTGTCATCATCTTTTACAATTTCTGAATTCTGAGGCTGGAGTGCTTTTCGTGGAAAGCGACCTCTTCTCCTCAAATGTGGTATTGCAGCAGGCCAAGTTCTTCCTGTACGAGTCCTTTTTCTGGAGTCTGATAAGCTACTTTAAAAAGAAAAAAGACACCAACATTAAGTCCTAGAAATACTATTTAAAAAGTTTGCCTCCTGTGTACAGTTTTATTCTGCTTTACTATTTTAGTAATATCTGTACAACTCATTAGTTATGATTTGTTGATATCAATATAGAGCAATAGGTGCTTTACATAAGAAGATAAATGGCTGCTTCAGGAAGTTTACCATGTAAGGGCTTGTCTATATGAGAAAGTTGCACTAGTTTAATTAAATTGGTTTAAAAACCAACTTCAATTAAAACAGGTGCAAGCCCATGTATGGGCACCTTATTTTGGTTTAAGAGTAGGGTGACCAGATGTCCCAATTTTATAGGGACAGTCCTGATTTTTGGGTCTTTTTCTTATATAGGCTCCTATTACCCCCCACCCCATCCCGATTTTTCACATGTGCTGTCTGGTCACCCTATTTAAGGGTGACTTTTCTTAAATCTGTTACTAATTGCCCCTCTTTAATGGTATTTGCATCAGTTTCACTTAATCTGTTTAAATTCACACTGTAAACTAAACCAGGTGCTACTCTCTCATTTAGACAAGCCCTCAGTTACAGAAAATATCATCGCATTTCCTAAATCGAGTGCACCTCAGTTCTTTTTTTTAAAAAAAATGTGCATGTTATCCTCTATATCAATAGTTAATAGAGTCTTAAATTTCTGACTCCTCGTGGACATTTTACACATGGGGGTAAAAAGGTTTATGTGCAAAATTCACAGATTAGAGGTACTGATGACTAAAAAGAAGAACAAGATGTAGCATTGTTTAAGTGTCATATTATAGGGGTGAGGGATCTAAGTCTTTGAAAAAAGCATATTTACACCTACATTTTTGCACACTGGAATGGTTGGTGCGCCAAGTTGGTGGACTTGGTAAGTTAAAAAAAAATAATGCTATGACCCTAAACTGGTGCACACAAAAGAGACTGTTTAAATGAAGTGACTTGTTTGTAAAAAAAAGTTTCATTCAGTGTGTTTTGAACATTAAAAATAAACTGCAGAAGTGTAAAAACCTGGTCATGCCACACAGATGAAGACACTTGCCAGCTTTAGACTGGAAAAAAAGACTAGTCATGTCAAATGTATTTGAAATTACAAAATTGGGACAAAGCTTGCAAGACATGAATCAAGACCCTTATAAACTCTGTTTCTCAATTTGACAGAGATTCTTTAGGAATGTTAAATATGAGGCAGAAAACTGCCCAACAGATATTTGTGGAACATCCAGAAGACCAGGTTTTTCTTAAATAACTGATTAACTTATCAAATCTGTGTGTCAAGATGATTCAATCCCAGTGGAAAATATACTGAACTTGATAATTTTAGATAAGTTGGGTACTTAATTTTCTTTAACATTAATAGAAATTATTAAAACAAAGGCTGTTAAAGTGAAATGAATTTGAGGTGCAAGTTAGTCCTACCAAACTGAGTTTTGTATCAATTAACATTTATTAGAAGTCTAATTTGAAGAAATGGCCATACAGTTGTTCCTCTTGTTGTAAACAGTTCAAGTGCAGACTGTATCTCAACATTAAACAGTAGTTAGTAATCACAGAGAAACTGGGCTAATTTCTCCTTAAAATAGCTTTTGTTTAAAGAGAGAAAATTCAATGTTTCAGCAAGTGCAAGCTCTGTAGGATGCCTGCAACATTAGTGCTGCTTTGTCAATTAATGATAAAAGTATCATCGCACCATTTTCTTTTTCCTCCTTCAGAAAATTAACCTAGAGAAAAAGATTGAGAGGTTTCTGCATGTTTCCTTTTAATGGATAATTCACTATTTACCTATAATGCCTGGAAATGCTAGATGAGGTAGTTTCTTTTGTACTGGCAGCACCTGTGGATTCCACATCTGAGGTATTGGATGAATGAGCAGTTCCATCAGATCTCCTGAGACATAAGAACACATTTGTCATGTAATGAAAGTAATCGAACATTAACCAATTAATCTGACATTTGACAAGCAAAAATGAGATGCTATTAGGATGGTTTAGTTTTTTCATTTACCCAACAGAGCAGGGTAAATCCAAGGCCGGGTTCTCTGGCACTGGGACTGGTTCCTTATCCTGAGAAGTAAGGGGAAAAAATTCAGATAGTTTCAATGGAAATGATCAATTTTTCAAAAAACACAACTTAAAAGTTAATGGTCATATCCTAAGAAATTATATTCTGAAGTATAGAAAGATTTGAATTATTTGAACTCATACCAAAGACGGCGGCTCTGAAATTTTTTGAATCATTTTTCTTGTATATGGGCCAGGTGGACGACCTACTGATTTTTTCTTCCCCTGTTTTTCAATGCCATTACTTATTTCCCTAGAAGAAAGATGACATTTTGTTTTTAAAATATTGGAGTGACTTGTCCAAGGAAAAGATTTAATCAGTGTAAAATAAAAAAGTTTAGACATTTACTCCAAGTCAGTTATGCTAAATGAGGTTATCCTTGTAAATTAAAATTTGCCAAATTGACAAAAAGTTGGAGATCTTTGCCTGCAGTGTAATATGGCAACATCAAGATAACAGACAAAACCTAAAACCTTTCCAGGGACATATGCTACAACTCAATGGTTTAGGAAGAGCGCATATTTGAATGTTTGAACATTCATACTGTAGCAAGGTGGTCACCTGCTCCGGCCCTGAAGGGCTTGAAGTCAGCCCTGGGGGCAGGGCTGAGGCTGCGTGAAGGCCGCTGCTAGGGAGAGCAGCAAGCCTTGGCTGATTGGGGAAACAGCCACAGCTGGGGCCACACCCCAATCAGACCGTAGCTGGCCTTATAAAGGCCAAGGAAGCCAGGAGCTGTAGGACTCTTCCTCTAGCTCTTGAGGGAGAAGGGCCTGGTTGCCTGGGAGCTGACAAAGGTACCTCAAGTGCAGCAGGGCTGGGGAAAGGCTAGAGGAGCTGGGGAGCTCCACCCTGGAGAACCCCCAGGCTGCAGGCCTCGATAAAGAGTAGTTATTAATGGTTCCCAATCCTGTTGGAAAGGTATAACAAGTGGGGTTCCGCAAGGGTCTGTTTTGGGACCGGCTCTGTTCAATATCTTCATCAACGACTTAGATATTGGCATAGAAAGTACGCTTATTAAGTTTGCAGATGATGCCAAACTGGGAGGGATTGCAATTGTTTTGGAGGACAGGGTCATAATTCAAAATGATCTGGACAAATTGGAGAAATGGTCTGAGGTAAACAGGATGAAGTTTAACAAAGACAAATGCAAAGTGCTCCACTTAGGAAGGAACAATCAGTTTCACACATACAGAATGGGAAGAGACTGTCTAGGAAGGAGTACGGCAGAAAGGGATTTAGGGGTTAAAGAGTAGACCACAAGTGTGCTACTGTTGCAAAAAAAGCAAACATGATTCTGGGATGCATTAAGCAAGACACAAGAAGTCATTCTTCCACTCTACTCTGCGCTGCTAAGGCCTCAACTGGAGTATTGTGTCCAGTTCTGGGCACTGCATTTCAAGAAAGATGTGGAGAAATTGGAGAGGATCCAGAGAAGAGCAACAAGAATGATAAAAGGTCTTGAGAACATGACCTATGAAGGAAGGCTGAAAGAATTGGGTTTGTTTAGTTTGGAAGAGAGAAGACTGAGAGGGACATGATAGCAGTTTTCAGGTATCTAAAAGCATGTCATAAGGAGAAGGGAGAAAACTTGTTCACCTTAGCCTCTAAAGATAGAGCAAGAAACAATGGGCTTAAACTGCAGCAAGGGAGGTTTAGGTTGGACATAAGGAAAAAGTTCCTAACTGTCAGGGTAGTTAAACACTGGAATAAATTGCCTAGGGAGGTTATGGAATCTCCATGTCTGGAGATATTTAAGAGTAGGTTAGATAAATGTCTATCAGGGATGGTCTAGACAGTATTTGGTCCTGCCATGAGGGCAGGGGACTGGACTTGATATCTCAAGGTCCCTTCCAGTCCTAGAATCTATGAATAAAGGCCAGAACAGGTACTGGGGCTACAGAGGGGTAGCCTGGGGTAGGCAAAGGCAGCAGGTCCAACCCCCCCTTTGCCAGTGATGAATGCCATGTACACTGCAGTCCGCCCTAGTGAGCAGGAGCTAGATGGTGACTGGCAGTAGCCATATACTGAGGCAAGGTGGAGGTAGGGGGTTGGGGATTCCCCTGGGAGGGGAGACTCAGACTGTGAGGGTCCAGGAGGGACACGGGGGCCAGTGACGGGCAAGACACCAGCCAACAGAGGGCGCTCTAGGCTGGCGAGCTAATTCCCTGGACGTCCAGCAGGCGGTGCCACGTGAGTGAGTCGATGCTTCGCCACAATACAAAATGTTCAATTTATATAGAATTCTGATAGTGTTAAAATCAATTGTGTTTAAAAAGTAGATAATTTAGGAATTTGATTTACAATTTGAAATCCCATCTCCTGTTTAAAATCTTAGTTCAGACAGTTGCGTAACAGGAGCAGCAATGTTTTGTTTACTAAAGAGCAGCAAGGTCTGGTTAGCTAGTATCTATTTTCTATTCTCAGTGCTGCTAAATTAAACTGCTTTCAAGAGGTCTTTCTAAAGGCTAAGTAGATTAAACTCAACATCCTGATTTCATAATCTCAAAAGGTCAGTGCATAAATGTAAAGATCATTCTATATTCTTAAAGCAATTGCACTCAAAATGCAGAAATAAGTTATTCATCTACATACGTGTTTAATAATGCATAATATGTACTTAAAACCTTTGGGGAGAGACTCTCTCTGATAACAGACCATCTAAAATATTTATGGAAGTTTGAAATCAATATTGTTCTAGACCCAAAATTCAATCTAATGCAAAGTTAGTCTGCTGGAGAAAAAAAATCTTCTACTGTCATTAAGAAGTTAATCAACTAGCCAGGATCTACATAATAGGTATGTGCTATCTCTGCCTCACTAATTTGTTACACATTAATCCTAGGGTTGTACTAAAATGGGTGAATAAACTTTTAGCACGATACAACATTAAGGCAATATTGGTACTTTTGACAGCTATTTTTTGTATGATTTCAGTTCCATTACAAAGTCCTGAAGTCACTATGCTGTTGATTTATTTTACCTTGCATCAGGTATGGGTTTGGATGATTTTCTGCCTTTAATTTTGAATTCATGAGATGTTCCCTCCGGTTCTTTCTCCGCCTTTAAAGCAGCATTTGGTGGCATAGGAGGAACACGAATTCTCAAGCCAAACAAATGCTTCTTTTTCTTTATCTCTTTTCCAGACATAAACCTAAGTGATTAAGAATTAAAATTCAGACACTGGAGAAAGCCGAAAGTGTCTTAAAAGTACACAAACTAAAAAGTTAGCAAACTAGAATCCTCTTTCTAATGCTAGTTTTATGTATCCTATTTTGTTCTCCCCTCTCCACCCCAATTTGTAATGCTAAGATGGGGGGGAAAAGATGGAAGTTAAATCAAGTTTTGCTGGTGATCTGACTTCCAAAGCTATCTCAATCACCACAAAATATTCAACATAGAAAGAATTTAGTCTATCTAGTAAAAATGCCACCTGCAGCCACCAATAGTTATTCTGGGTAAAGTTCCTAGGATGACTGGGGTGGGGGAATCTACATTAAAGTAAGATGTGAAAAGAGCACTTGAAATGAATAATAATACCTCATCAACTTACATGGTCTTGTAATCATTTAATGCTTCCAGTACATGCTCATATCTTTCAGATTTTGGAGTGTCTGCCAGCTGTAAAGTATTAAGAAGTGATTTAACTTACTAGAATTTTCAGTAATAAAGGTCCAATGACCTAGATCAGAGCTCTGCTTGTTTAAAGACTACTGGTTTGTGATCATAGTATGTCTTGAAGGTATAATTTATGGTGAAAGTTGCCTTACCCCAAGCATGGGCTATTATATTTAGTACCCAATGTATTCCATGAGTCTAGGCTGTGCGATTTTCTGCAGAATCCATCCTTGCCAGAGAATCTAAGCTTTCATTTTAAAAGAAAATTGTTTCTTGTAGCTCTTACAATTTTTTTTAGAAAACCTCAACCAAAAACTTATAAATACAATAGAAATATAGACTATAAATTGATGCAGTGTTGTCTTCATGAGCCTGCAGATATCTTGGAACAAGAACTCTGTGGTGTTAAATATTCCACTGAGATGAATGGGTTAACCCTGAAAGTACAAGACAGTTTATATATCAATATTGTTAACTATTTAAATTGATCATAATTTTAGCAGACATATCCTGCTAAGGGGACTAATTATTATTTAATCTAAGGTTGCTTAACACCACTCAGGAAGTGTAATAGAGCCTTAAAGTGGAGATAAAATATTTACTCCCCAACTTTAAAACTTCCTTTCATTATCAGAAATGTGTAAATAGGGTTTAGTGTAAATCAGAATTAGGCTCAAAGTATTTACCCCACAATCCTAAACTTCCTCTTATGATGCCACAAGTCCCAAATAGTTTCTTCCCAGCTACTGAAACCTGCTTCTTTCCCTCTTAAAGCTTATAGAATGCATTCATGAGTTGCCAATACAAAAACCTACTTAACCCTAAGAACTGAAGATATGGGGACAACATAAAATAAATGTAACTCACTATTTAAATAAATAACAGGCTCCACAGTACTGACTACTACTCATTTTCATATTTAACATAATTTTTTTTAAATTTCAAGGAAGCTACCAAAGAACTTACACATACATTCTATTCTGGTTCCCCAGAAGTTACATCCACCTTGCTGTGAAGTATGTGGACCTTTGATTATATAGTCAGGGCCAATAATTTATCACAATTCATGATTAGGACAAATACCACGTAACTTAGGGCTGACTGATTATTTACAACTTGCAACAAAGTACAAACTCATACCACTAAAGAACACAAAAAAGTGAGGAATAATAAATTTAAAAAAAAAAAAGAAGAGGAAAAGAAATCAAGGAGAAAAGCCAAAGGTAATTTTTTTAAAAAATCCTTTCCAATTCCCCACATCTGCAAAACTTGTGGCAGAGGGGCAAGGTACCACATTTAACACTTAATTTTTATTAGTATTAAAAAAGCCCACAAAAGTGACCCACCACTGTGCAAGATAAAAGTGCTACCGGAACTCATATCAGAGATAATTTACTAAAAACAGGGGTAGGGAAAGCGTACAGACTAATTTAGCCAAAGAATGTTAGTGAAAAAATTGACTTTACACAAACTAGCTTTTGGGTATATGTACACACATATACATCCCATGTATTTAGAGTCTCTGGAATTCTGGAGCCAACAGCAGATTTTGCAACTGTGCAGGACCTGAGCTACAGAATCAATATAGAATTGTTACAGAAGTTCTTTCACTCTAAAAACAATGACACTGAAATGTTAGTTTTAGGAGCCCTAGTTCCAGTCCACCACCTTTCTCCTATTTTACATAAGGGTCAAGAAAATTAGCCTCTTATTAATTAAAAAATGCAATGGTCTGAAGGAAAATTAAAAAAAAAAGTTATTTCTAAACACCATGGACTCCTCAGCAATGCAAGGAGAGATCTAGGAAACATTTATACAATATAAATTCCTGATAAATCACTGCTTTGCAAAAACCCAAGATTTACCAGCAATATCAAAATACAGAGTTGACTAGCATACAATTTTTCACTATTTTTTCCTTTCTCCCTTAGTGGAAGAGAGGCACGGAGGTTACAATATTTATGCCCAAATCTTGAAGATTCCCCCCACTCCACTTTTCCTCTACTGTACAACACTATCTATACTCTCCTAGTTCATTACAGAATTTGGCCTTCTGGTTGAAAAGGAAGCAGCCTCCTCTGGAAGTTTACAAACGCTGCTGCTTAACCAGCTGGAAGCGCCACTCAGACAGGAGTGAATTTTCCTGCTTTATAGCCTGTTTTCATTCTCTCTATGCAATAGTGGTTTTAGCAACAAGTTTTGTTTATATCTGAGGATAGTTATAAATAAAAGAAGGTTTACTTCTGCAGCATTTCTGGCCTAACAGTAAGAAACCAGAAATTAAAAACAGATATCTAGTCCACTTGTCATGCAATGTATTAAAAGGTCATGGTCCTGCCTGGAATATTCAGTTTTTAAAAAAAAACTTATTGAAATGCCATGAAAAGTGAGTACTCACCACATTCTCTACTATTCTGCTACTGTATTTCATTATAGATTAACACATTTTTACTTTTGGTAAAATAAGTTATACTTGTAAATAGACTCAGAAAAAAGAAGCATAGAACACATTGACCTGTTCTTTATTATTTATATAAAATGCTCAACATGATCAATCATTTGTAGGAATTCTCAACTTCAGAATTAGCAAACATGCTATACATCAGATTCTAATTAATCCAGATACCTCTATCACAATAATTCTGTTTAATTACTGCTATTTAAGATGGGTCATAATTAGACTCAAAAGTATCCACACCCAAAAGTTTTTGAACATAGTTACTTGAGTGTGTTTTTCCAGAATTTAGGAATCGTGACAAATACCAGGTGTTTGAGATCTAAAAACCTGAATTTTGTGTCTCATGTTTACTTTGGCTTAGGCAAAAAGGACCACACAGATATATTAACTTATTAAACAAAAGTACATCAAATTAGGGCATAATCAGGATATAAAAAGTGTTAAGTCAATTGAATACAGTATCTGTATTCAGAGCCGTCGCGTCCATAGGATGGACCGGGGGAACCACCCTGGACCCCATGCTTTGAGGGTTAGCACGCTTCAGGGGGAAACGGAGTCCAGGGCAGCCTGAGGGGGTTAGTGGGGGCCTGGCACTGGCAGCAGTGAGCGACCCAGCCCCAGACTGCCCTGCATTGCTCGGGGAGGGGGGCAGAAGCCAGAAAGGGGTGGAGGCTTGGGGGAAGGGGTGGAATGGGGGCAGAGCAGGGGCAGAAGCTTGGAGGAAGGGTGGAGTGAGGGTGGGGCTTGGGGCTGAGGGGGAGGAGGGTTGTCCTGGGCCCCACACACCCCTAGGAACAGCCCTGTCTGTATTTAAAGAATTCAAAACCTTCTGAAATGATTCTCTTATAAGAAAAAAAAGTTACTTTGCATGCTTTTTGTCAACACTAGCTTAGCTATTAATTATGTCTGTCATTACATGCAGAACTACAACCCCATGTGTTAACACTTGTTCTCCCTAATCAGATTTATTGGGGAGTAGGTTTGTTTAGGGAACTGAATTTCTTTAATCCTCAGGCAATTACCCAGCAAATCAACTAGCTTGAAAATAGGCAGCATAGTGGGGCAGCAACAGGCTGCCTTGTCATGTCACTGGAAAAAAGTCAAAACAGTCTAATGATAATAGTAGGCAGCACTGACATACTGACCTTCTGTGAAAAATGTGTTTGCTAAATTTTACAAAAAAGCTTGCAATTTAGTAAAAAAAAGAGAAAGATGCTTATAATTAAAAATAGTTCAAGATTTCTATCCCATAACTTGTAGATGTCAGCCAACGTTTTTCAAAGCACCAAATATGGCAAAAGTATTAATAGTAACATCAATTTTTTTTGAGGTGGTTAAAATGCAAAAAGCATTCTATTTCAGCACCTCAATGATTCAAAATACTAATCGACAGATCCTATGTAGGTCATATGTAGATGCATCTGCAGTAATGTAGTGCTTAAAATGTTTTTTTAGAACACTAAAATTTCTTTTAATTATTGAGATACAGAAGGAAAATATTACGATTCACTTTTATTCTGAAGCACTAAGTATATATACACTTACAAGCATTTGTTTAGGTGGTTTTTAATTAAAAGCTTCGGTCATATATGGAAAATGTTTGCAGACTTCAGTTTCTCTTCATTTTCCCCTAACATTTTCCTATTAAGGACTATTTTAAAATCAATTCACAGACATTTTCTACTTTAGTTGTCACAAAGCTGCTAATAAGCTCGTGTTCTGGCTTTCACAAAGAGTCTTACTTTGACAGCTACTTTTAACAGTTTACTAATCTATTTAACCTCTTGGGTACTTAATTCATCTGGACAGTGGGCAGGAAAATGCCTTACCGTTGTCATATTTCTAAATAGAAAAAAATGGAAGATATAAAAAACAAACAAAGATTCAGTGCTTGGGTATAAACAATGAAAGTGGTTATCTGAACAACAAACTATGCAATAGTTATCTGGATCATACTAAATTTTATAGCTCAAAGTCTATGACACTTAAAAGTTATGCTGAATAGTTCTAGAAGTCTATTAAAACCATATGTCTCATTACTTTTGTTTCAGATTTTAAGGCCAAAAGGGACAATAATAATAATTTAGTCTGACCTCCTGCAGGCCACAGACACTCACCCAGTAGTTTTGTGAATGTATTGACTGCTAAGAAAAACAAAAGCAAGAAAAGAATATTTCAACTACCTACCTCACCAGGGTGCAATCTATCCCAGTTTTCATTAATGTATGTCATAAGTTCAAGCTCTGAATCAAAGTATTTCTTCTTATGAATAACACTTAGGTTGTAAAGGCATAGATGTGCTATATCTACCCTAGAATTCAGAAATATTTAAATCAAAAAATTAAGTTTTTATTTCTTTAATTTTTTTTACAAACCATTAGTCCTTGAAATAGCTTTGCACAAAAATATTAGCACAATATGGCTAAAAGAGTACAAAGCCTGATTAGAAACAGTCTCAAATTTTCAAAACAATATTCTTATAAAATCTGCATTTATATCCCCCTTTTCTGACTTACATCATGTTTTCTCCCTAGGCCTCACCCCACTGCCATGATGCCCTTTTAGCTCCAAAGATTGTTTAGATCTTAGAATATTTAATTGATGCAAGATAAATACAGGAATTTAACATTGGCAAATTATCAAATGAGTTTCCATAAAATATTTATTCATGTTGCAACTTATTAAAAATATTTGGTATTTGTACAGAAGAGCTCAAGTTCACAAGGTTCAAACTACAACTCACTTCTAATTCTCAACTAGGAAATTCTATTGTAAAGTATGTCAAAATGCTTGTTAATGTGCACACTGTATTTGGCTTGCCCAATGGCAGTACTCTATACTTGGGTAACAGATCCTGTTTAGACTTTTAAGTTTCTCATACCCAAGCCAGCAGTGGTTTGTAATATTGAATTGTCCAAGGGAGAGGACCCTAGATATCATGCATTAACAACATGACTAAGGACACACAATAACTAGCTTTGAAGGAGACCTGTCCTTTGTTTATAGAAGCAGTGGGTACCACCCAAACATCAAAATATAAACCAGATGATCCTCAGGTTTACAAAGAGACATGAGATGTCCAGGAGAAAAGTGGGTAGAGGGTTACATATTTCTTTTTTAAGTTGTACTTACCATCTCAAGGGTAAACGTTTGAGGTACTCTGGTCCAGAACTGCAAACTGAGCAAATGAATGTATAAAACCTAAAACAAAAAATAAAATTAAGATATTAAAAGCCATTCTCTTAAGACAAACCTAACACTTTAGATGCCGTGAGTTAAATAGCCAGAGAACTAAATATAAACTTCATTTTGTTGTGTCTTCCTTACAAACTGCATTCTAAAATGCTTTCGGAGTTATGACTATATTTGTATTTAAACATAAAATATTAAAAGAGGATTAAAACAATCCACATTTTAAATAAAAAACAAAAAAAGTTCAGTTGAAGCTTCTTACCTGTCACCGAAAAGCATTGGCTTTTGGAGACACTGCACACAAGCCTCATGAAACCACTGGTTACATTTGCAGCACTGCAGCATCTTTAAATACCAGCTTCACCAACAGAAATAAAAATAAGACAAGTGTTACAATAAAACTGCTGCAAATGTTTCCCCAATACAGTGTGGTCATATTATATTTAGAAAGACTATTAGGTCAAAGTTGACCAAAAAAATTTAAAAATAAGATTTTTATTAAGTGTATCAATAGAGATTTCAATAAATTTTATTTCCATGGTGAAAATGACTAGAAACAAGAGAAACTGACTGACTAGTCTGTGCTTGTTTTTTCAGGTGGAAGAAATGCAAATAATAAGCAGCTGTAGAATAAAATAAATTATGTTTATTATAATGTGAACTATTTACTGCATATGTATGGACATTTATTTAAAAATTAAAGGGAAAATTTTTTATTCTGATCACATCCTCTTTAACTACTCAGTAAATTTTCAAGAAAAACTGCAGTTAAATAGGACCAACATCTTTTATTACTCTAGACCACTGGTTCCCACACTGGGGGGCACGAAGAAATTCCAAGGGGGGGTGCGAGGCTGTCCGGCCTTTGAGCTCCCGGACAAAGAGGCTAGCCTCCGGCCCCTCCCCTCCTGTCCCCCCACCCCTTGTGCCCGCCCACCTCCCAGGCTTTCCAATAAGCCAGTCCTGCTGCTCTGAGCAGCCTAATAAGAGGGCGGGGAGCGGGGGAAGGGGGAGTTGGATAAGGGGCAGGAGATCCCGCTGGGGCAGTAAGGGGACAGGGAGCGGTTGGATGGGGCGGAGATTCGGGGGCACGCGCGCGATCAGGTGACAGGGAGCGGGGGAGTTGGATAGGTGTGGATAGGGGTCAGGGCAGTCAGGAGACAGGGGGGATTGGATGAGGAGTGGGGTACCAGGAGGGGGCGGTCAGGGGACAAGGATTGGGGGGAGGGGTGTGTTGGATGATGGTAAAGGAGAAATTGGGAGCGTGAGGGTTTCTCAAAAATTAAAAAGGGGGCGTGATGCCAAAAAAAGTTTGGGAACCACTGCTCTAGACTATTCATAAGTATTTTGGTTCTGTAATAAAAATAAAAAATAAAGCGGGGGGTCTTTTTTACTGTAATATAAACAAAATGATACACTGCTGAATACCTTTGGAAAAAAAAAAAAAAAGCTACATCTCTTCCAAATGTGAACTAGGTTCATTCTACAAAGATACCACTTTTATATAAACCAGACATCCCTCTGCCCATTTTCTCAATACCACTTTCCCAACCTTAACATAAGTGCCAGTAAAAGTAGTAAGATTCAGATATTTTATGTAAAGTTCTAAGCACCGTTCCAGGTAGCACTTAGTATAAAAATGAGTAAGGTCAGCAAACAGACATAATAACCGCAGCCATTCCATAATTTTCAAAGTGGACTGTTAAGAGTCTACTCTACAATGACTTCAGCATGCACCATTGCAACAAACACGCTAGAAGCAAAGAGACAAGCAGAATGAGGACACCAGTCACAGGTCTGTTCTCTGTGCCTGTTACCCTCAGGAATGAAATATCAGTTAAAAAACACCACCACTCCGTACAGAAAATAGCACCGGTACTCAATGCCATTGGAATAGAGGCAAAAATTTTGTTTGCAACTGAACAATTCCCTCACGCCCTTCCCCGGGCAGGCCATACTCAATGTCTGCAGCTGGAGAGCAGTGCAGTGGGGTGCAAAAGATGAATAAGCATGTCTTATTTAAAACAGAAGAAGGGAATTCTGAAACTGATCTTCAGCTTTCCATTGTGGCTGTAAATACGATACATCTGCCTGTTTTATCTGTAGCTGCTGCTGTTGCAGCCTGGAGTGGTGCTCCCTCCACACACAAACAACACGAGCAGGAGGAGAAAGATGCAGACTGAGATGACATATTCAGTGAGATACTGCAAGCCAGTGCTGCAGCAGACTGTGAACATACCAGACAGCCTAGAGAAGGAAAGAGCAGACAGAAGAAAGGCCCAGGAATCCCAGCAGGAAGACAAGAGGGAGATGTACCAGAACATAATGGGGCTTCTCAGGCAAGAAATACAACTGATGCAGATTCTTGTTGGCCTCCAGGTCCAGTCACAGATTCACCTACATCCCTTTGCAGTCAACGAAGAACTCAATTTCAGCAGCTCCCTTACCGCCTCATTTCAATTTTAAATTTCTGTTAGTTTATTTTATTAGTTTACACTGTATTGGTTTATAATTGCCCACTAAATGTTTTGCACTATTTTTGGTATGCAATAAATTTATATTTTGGAAATAAATTCTTCTTTTTAAACTTCATAACATCACAGAATGCCTTGCACTACTTAAAGGACACATTACTTGTAACAGAACAGGATCATAGAATTCATAGGTACAGTTATATAATTATAAACCTACAGCAAGCACTGCATAATTCACAGGTCATTAAGAGACTAATATTAATAAATGTACACCAAGCACGACGCAATTTCTAACCACCCCTCCATACTTCAGGGCCAGAGAGAGTACTGTCATGAAAAGAGGGTTACTCACCTTGTACAGTAACAGGTTCTTCGAGATGCGAGTCCCTGTTGGTGCTCCACTTTAGGTGATTAGAGGCGCAGGGGCACGCAGGTGGAGAATTTCAACAGCAGTACCTGACTGGGCCACACATGTGCACAGCCTGTCTTGTGCCTGCATCGGCAATTATCTAGCGCTGTGCAATCACCCTCACCTGCCCTTCTCTACCACAGAGAACTAAATTAGAACTCTGAAGTAGAGGGGAAGAGGGTGGGTAGGGGAGCACCCATAGGGACTCACATCTCAAAGAATCTCCGTTACTGCACGAGATGAGTAACCCTCTCTTCTTCTTTGAGTGGAGTCCGTGTGGGCGCTCCACTTTAAGTGACTGTAGAGCAGTGCCACTCAAGGGAAAGGAGGGGCTTTGGAATTAGGTCTGAATGGACAGTAAGATTATGACTCAGCCGAGTGTCAGAGGCTGAGTCCTGGTCAATCCCGTAGTGTTGTATGAACGTGTGAGAGGATGTCCAAGTGGCTGCTTAACCTATGTCAGTGATAAGCACATCGTTCATAAAAGGCATGTTCAAAAAGGCTACCAATGTGGCTATGGATCTTGTGGAGTGTGTTCTGATCCATGATGGAGGTTGCAGTTCATGTTGGATGTAGCAAAGCTGGATGCAGCCAGAAATCCATTTGGAAAGTCTCTGCTTAGATATGGGTTTGCCTTTGGCCCTTTCCATCGTGGAGAGAAACAATTTAGGAGTCTTTCTAAACACTTTGGTCCATTCTAGATAAAAGGCTAGTGCTCTTTGGACATCCCGGGTGTTGAATGCCACCTCTTATTTGTTCTTCTGAGATTTAGGAAAGGAGATGGGAAGACGAATGGGTTGATTAATGTATAATGAAGAAGGGATTTTAGATAGAAACTTTGGGTGCGGCCTTGGAGTGACCTTATTCCTAAGAAAGATCTTATATGGTGGGTGTGCTACAGAATATCATGGTTGGAAGGGACCTCAGGAGGTCATCTAGTCCAACCCCCTGCTCAAGGCAGGACCAATCCCTAACTAAATCATCCCAGCCAGGGCTTTGTCAAGCCTGACCTTAAAAACCTCTAAGGAAGGAGATTCTACCACCTCCCTAGGTAACCCATTCCAGTGCTTCACCACCCTCCTAGTGAAAAAGTTTTTCCTAATATCCAACCTAAACCTCTCTCACTGCAACTTGAGACCATTACTCCTTGTTCTGTCATCTGCTACCACTGAGAACAGTCTAGATCCATCCTCTTTGGAACCCCCTTTCAGGTAGCTGAAAGCAGCTATCAAATCCCCCCTCATTCTTCTCTTCTGCAGATTAAACAATCCCAGTTCCCTCAGCCTCTCCTCATAAGTCACGTGCTCCAGCCCCCTAATCATTTCTGTTGCCCTCCACAGGACTCTTTCCAATTTTTCCACATCCTTCCTGTAGTGTGGGGCCCAAAACTGGACACAGTACTCCAGATGAGGCCTCACCAATGTCGAATAGAGGGGAATGATCATGTCCCTCAATCTGCTGGCAATGCCCCTTCTTATACAGCCCAAAATGCCGTTAGCCTTCTCGGCATCAAGGGCACACTGTTGACTCATATCCTGCTTCTCATCCACCGTAACCCCTATGTCCTTTTCTGCAGAACTGCTGCCTACCCATTCGGTTCCCTAGTCTGTAATAGTGTATGGGATTCTTCCATCCTAAGTGCAGGACTCTCAACTTGTCCTTGTTGAACCTCAGATTTATTTTGGCCCAATCCTCTAATTTGTCTAGGTCCCTCTGTATCTTATCCCTACCCTCCAGCCTATCTACCACTCCTCCCAGTTTAGTGTCATCTGAAAACTTGCTGACGGTGCAGTCCATGCCATACTCCAGATCATTAATGAAGACACAGAACAAAACTAGCCCCAGAACCTACCCTTGGGGCACTCCGCTTGATACCGGCTGCCCACTAGACATGGAACCATTGATCACTACCCATTGAGCCTGACGGATCTAGCCAGCTTTCTATCCACCTTACAGTCCATTCATCCAGCCCGTTCTTCTTTAGCTTGCTGGCAAGAATACTGTGGGAGACTGTATCAAAAGCTTTGCTAAAGTCAAGGAATAACACGTCCACTGCTTTCCCCTCATCCACAGAGCCAGTTACCTCATCATAGAAGGCAATTAGGTTAGTCAGGCATGACTTGCCCTTCATGAATCCATGCTGGCTGTTCCTGATCACTTTCCTCTCCTCTAAGTGCTTCAGAATTGACTCCTGGAGGACCTGCTCCATGACTTTTCCAGGGACTGAGGTGAGGCTGACTGGCCTGTAGTTCCCCAGATCCTCCTCCTTCCCTTTTTTAAAAGATGGGCACTACATTAGTCTTTTTATAGTCATCTGGGACCTCCCCCAATAGCCATGAGTTTTCAAAAATAATGGCCAATGGCTCTGCAATCACATCTACCAACTCCTTTAGCACCTTCAGATGCAGCGCATCCGGCCCCATGGACTAGTGCTCATCCAGCTTTTCTAAATAGTCCTGAACCACTTCTTTCTCCATAGAGAACTGGTAGTCTCCTCCCCGTGCTGTACTGCCCAGTGCAGAAGTCTGGGAGCTGACCTTGTTCGTGAAGACAGAGGCAAAGAAAGCATTGAATACATTAGCTTTTTCCACATCCTCTGTCACTAGGTTGCCTCCCTCATTCAGTAAGAGGCCCACGCTGTCCTTGACCACCTTCTTGTTAACACACCTGAAGAAACCCTTCTTGTTACTCTTAACATCTCTTGCTAGCTGCAACTCCAAGTGTGATTTTGGCCTTCCTGATTTCACTCCTGCATGCTTGAGCAATATTTTTATGCTCCTCCCTGATCATTTGTCCAATCTTCCCCCATAAGGGCCCCAAGTTCTTTTACATGTCTTACAGACATGATGGCAACGAGAAAAGCAACTTTCATGGACAGGTGGAGTAGTGAGCACTTAGTCAAAGGTTTGAAAGGGTCACTTGGGAGGGATTGAAGCACTAGAGTGAGGTCCCATGGAGGAGTTGGGGCTCTAGGTAGATGTTACGTATGCCCCGTAGGAATCTTCCGGTAATTGGCTGTGCAAAGACTGAGACCCCATCGACTTTGTGGTGGAAGGTTGTGATCGCTGCCATTTGAACTCATATAGACCTCATTCAGAGATCCAATTTCTTAAGTTGGAGTAAGTAATTAAGGTGACCAGATGAGAGGAAGAAAATATCAGGACACTTGGGGGTGGGGGTGGGGGGGAAGTGTGCCGCAAAAATATCGGGACAAATTGCGTCCCAACCAACCAATCGGTTGGGACACAGGGCAAATGCCTAAATATCGGGACATCTGGTCACCCTATAAGTAATCCAGGACTATTGGCAGAGTAGCGGTAGTGGCTTCTATTCCTTTGTTTAAATACCACATGTGGAATCTCTTCCACCTGTGGAGGTATGTCAAGTGTCTGCTGTTCAACAAGATGTCTAACTTCCTCGGAACAGATCTCCTCCTAGCTTTGGAACTACTGATGAGCCAAGCTCTCTGGTGGAGTGTCTCCAGGTTTGGCTGCAAGATCTGGCCTGCACCCTGTGACAAGAGGTTCGGAAGAGGTGGGAGGACATGAGATGGGCATGAGGATCATCTGTTGTCCATATGGATATCAGGTTTGCCTGGGCCAGACTGGGACTATCAGGATGGCTTTGTCGGTTCTGATCTTGTGGATAACCCTGGCCAGCAACAGGGTCGGGGAAAGGCATACAGGAGATGCACGTCCCATCAGATGAAGAAGGTGTCACCCCTGGATCTTGGTCCCAAGGCCTGCTCTGGAACAGAACATTGGACATTTGGTGTCGACCCGTGCCAAATAGACTTATTATGGGGAAGGCCCATTGTTGGAATATGTTGTGAATTACTGAGGTGTTTATTTCCCACTCGTGGTCGTGGGAGAACTTTTAGCTTAACATGTCCACAGCGATGTTGTGAGATCCTGGTAGGTAGGTGGCTGATATGGAGATGGTGTGTTGA
Organism: Mauremys reevesii; assembly: GCF_016161935.1. Classification (NCBI taxonomy): domain Eukaryota; kingdom Metazoa; phylum Chordata; order Testudines; family Geoemydidae; genus Mauremys; species Mauremys reevesii. The sequence goes on from NC_052630.1 coordinate 75,776,762, forward strand.
CTACACCATATCTACAGCCTTATGGCCTCTATACATAGGGAGTGTGACCTCGCTCCTCCTTGTTTGTTTACGTGGAACATCCAGATCGCATTGTCTGTCATGCTCTGCATGGCCTTGTTTTTGATCAGAGGCAGGAAATGTGTGCAAGCGTTGTGAATGGCTCGCAGTTCCAAAACATTTATGTGCAGTGTTGATTCCGAAGAAGACCATCTGCCCTGGATGGTGAGATTGTCTAAGTGGGAGTCTCACTCCAATATGGAGCCGTTTGTTGCGATTATCAGTTCGGGGGAAGTCTGTAGAAAAGGGACACTTACACACAAATTGTGCAAGCGGGTCCACCACTGAAGAGAGTCTGACTTTTGTTGGCATGTTTAAAAGTTTTTTCAGACTGTGTTTGTGTGGGAGGTCCACCATCCTGAGCCACCCTTGGAGGCAGCAAATGCACAGTCTTGCTTGTCAGACGACATAAGTGGTCACCGCCATGTGTCCCAGTAGTCACAGGCAGGTCCTAACGGATGTTTGTGGACTGCTCACTGTGGTATTGATCAGGTTCACTAGACGCTAGGGTGACACATCTGTGAAATGGTAAAAAGGGTGACAAATCTCTGAACTGGTGTTAATGTTGACTTTTGAAGGTTTATTTGCAGGCCGAGGTTTGTGAAGAATGACATCTTTTGTGTGGCTTTGATGGCTTTTTTCCAAGTAGGAGCCCTGAGGAGGCAACCGTCTATATATGGGTACATCATGACTCCTTGCTTGCGTAAGTGGGCTGCTGCCATTGCCAGAACTTTGGAAAACACTCGGGAAGCTGTGGAAAGGCCAAAGGGCAGTACCAGGTATTGATATTGATCCTGCACAAGGACAAATCAGAGGAAGAGTCTGTGTGCTGGATGAATAGTGATGTGAAAATAAGCATCTTGCAGGTCGAGGGCTACAAACTAATCTCCTCGTTCCAGAGCTAGAATGATTGTTGCTAAAGTAACCATCCAGAATTATTGTGTTTTGACAAATTTGTTTAGGTTCCTGAGATCGAGAATAGGTCTCAATCCCCCAGACTTTTTCTGGGTTAAAAAATAAATCGAAATAGAACCCTTTCCCTGTGTGTTGTAGCAGCACTGGTTCTACTGCACCGAGTTGTAGAAGGTGCTCTACTTCCTGTCTCACGAGGAGCTCGTGAGAGGGGTCCCTGAGGAGGGATGGGGAGGGAGGGTGGATAGAGGGGGATGGAGAAGAACGGGATAGGAGTATCTTGTTTTGATGACTTCCAATACCCATTTGTTGGAAGTGATGGTTTGCCATATTGAGTAGAATGGTATTACATAACCTGTAAATGGATGGTTGATGGATAGTGGTGTCAGCACTGATAATTGGGGGAGGTCTGCTAAGCCCGTGACCAAACCTTCAAAATTGATGTCTGGGATAGGTTGTAGTGGTGCGGTGGGTTGAAAAGAGTTTGTTTTACACTTGGTGGCCTTTGTCTGCGCCTCTGAGGATCCTATTGTCTCTGGGTCTATGTATAAGGAGCCTGTTTAAATGTTGTGAGGTGTAATACCTGCCCTGGTTACATTGTGTTGCAGGTGTATATATGCCAAGAGATCTGAGAGCAGCCGTCAAATCCTTTAGTGAGTGGAGGGATTCATCGGTCTTACCCGTGAGCAGTTTTGGACCCTCGAAGGGGTGGTCCTCTACTTTGGATTGCACCTCTACTTTGGAAACCACGACAAGTGAAGCCAGGAGGCTCGGCACATTACAATGGCAGTAGTGATGGACCTAGCTGCCATGTCAGCGGAATCCAACAATGCCTGAAGGGCCATGCAGGCCAACAGGTATCCTTCTGAGATGAGTGATGTAAATTGTTCTTTTTTAATTCAGGTATGCAGTCAATAAATTTAGAGAGTTTGGAATAATTCATATGGTTGTATTTTGCCATTAGGGCTTCATAATTAGTGATTCTAACTTGTAAAGTTGCTGATGAATAGGCCTTGCAGCTGAGTAGATCCAGTCTCTTCCACTCTGTCATACGGCGTGGTCCTGGAATAATGTTGCCAGCCACTTTCGTTAAGTGAGTCTACCACCAGAGAGTTTGGCTGGGGTTGAGAGAATAAAAAGTCTAGCCCTTTCGAAGGGATGTAACATTTTTTATCCTCCTCCTTTTATGTGTAGGTAGGATTGTGGCAGGGGTCTGCCAGAAGGCTGTGGTGGGCTCCAAGATTGCGGCATTAATCAGCAGTGAGATCTTAGATGAGGTAGTTGTGTGGAGTACGTCCAAGAGCTTGTGCTGTGATTTAGTGACTTCCTTGAGGGGTATTTGGAGCATGTCAGCCATCCTTTTAAATGGATCTTGAAACTGTGTGAATTCATCTCCGGCAGTAGGTGGCGGAGGCATGGTGGTCTCATCAGGCGAGGGAGGAGGGCTGGTGACAGAAATAGCCTTCTGGTGCACAACCTCCGTTTCCTTGAAAGATCACACATGGGAAATGTCAAATGGTGCTGCTGATGCTGGTGAGGAGACTGTCAGGGATGGCCAACTTGTGGCTCCGGAGCCACCTGAAGAGCCGCATAAGTTAATATGCGGCTCCTTGTATAGGCACTGACTCTGGGGCTGGAGTTATAGGTGCCAAATTTCCAATGTGCCAGGGGATGCTCACTGCTCAACCCCTGGCTCTGCCACAGGCCGTGCCCCCACTCCACCCCTTCCCACACACTCCCCTGAGCCTGCCATGCCCTTGCTCTTCCCCCGCCCCTTCCCGAGCCTCATGCATGCCACAAAACAGCTGATCAGATGTGGGGAGGGCTGCCAGTGGGTGGGAGGGGCTGGGAGCAGTGGGAGGGGAGGGAGAGCTGATGGGGGGCTGCTGTGTTACTGTGGCTCTTTGGCAATGTACATTGGTAAATTCTGGCTCCTTCTCAGTTTCAGGATGGCCACCCGTACTCTGAGCTTCCCTGGGACCTCTCGGGCGTTCAGAGTAGTATTGGCTGTAGGTTGCCCATGGGTCCCAGAAGGCCATTGTGGTGGGGAAAATCACTGGTGGAGGTTCCCATGGGTGTCTGTACCACTCCTGGAAATCTGATCTGGGGTGATGCTTAGGCTGCACTTGTGGCTCAGATCTGATACTGCCTTGCAAAGTTGAGGAGTGTTGGGACGAAAAAACTTCCCCTTGCTTGTCTTTCTCGCTGAAGAAGGGACAGCGGAAGTGAAAACAGCAAGACAGTATCAGTACCAAGGAGAGGCAACTCAGGTGCCAGGGCCACTGACAGATCTGTAGGTGCAAGAAACTGCTGTAAGTTCGGTACTGGCAGTGCCGTCTGCATTTGCAGCGGTGCTGAGAGTTGCTGCGGTACCAGGAGGTATTGTGGCGCCTGAGGAATAGGTGCCGACATCAACTTCACCGAGAGGGACGGAGCAAGTTTTACTGCTGATGCATCCTTGCAATGTGGCAAGGAGCTAGCAGGTGGTGTCAATGCCTTAGAAACTGCAGAGGCACTGGGCACTAAGTGTTTAGTTGTTGCTGCCGGTGCCATGGGCAGTCTTTTCTCTGCCTTCCTTTTTAGAGTCTGCCCACTTAGGGACTGTGGCTTTGACAGTACCAAAGTCCCGGCCCACTCATAGGTACTTTGCCGCAGTGCGGTCGGTACCGATGCTGGAGCCTGAATCGTGGAACACTTCCTCTTAGGCCTGGTCTACAGTGGGGGGGTGGGGGAAATGGATTTAAGTTACGCGACGTACTTTCTTGTGCGAGCCTCGAAGTTGTGGCAATGGGTGCACTTTTGGGGGTACGTGTTTCCCCCAAGCACTAGACACATTGAATGTCCACCTGAAAGTGAAACTGCCTTGCGGCAGGAGAGGCAACATTTAAAGCCTCGAGATCCTGACATTTTGAAGAATATCTCAAGTGGGACAAAATGATTTAAAAAAAAAATCCTTTAACAGGGAAGAAATAAAGAGAGAGAGAGGGTCTTAATGAACTACCCTAACTATTATAGACCAACACTAATCTAGCTGTTATGTACTGCTAACACGAAGGCAAAGCTAGTGAGGCACTGTCGGAGCTCCAACTCAGACCAAGAGCGGTTGAAAAGGAATGGGTTGTGTCGGAGGGTGAGATGGAGGCGGCAGCCGCACAGTGCTAGTTAATCACTGCTGCAGGCACGAGACTGGGAGAATGTATGTGTGGCCCAGCCAGGTACTGCTATTGAAATTCTCCAACTAGAGGCGCAGGGGCACACAATCACCTAAAGTGGAGCGCCCACTGGGACTCCATTCGAAGAAGAGCAGCACATTACTATAGCTGACCATTAAATTGCTCCTTTCAAGGTCTCCTTCAACCACATAGCCCCACACTGAGCTCTTCTAATGGCCCGCGTGTTCAAAGTCAGTGGACAGCCACTCCACCTCTGTCTCCACTGATGCAGCAACTTTTCCTCTTTGACTTACAGGTAGTATGAAGGATACAACAGGCAGCTATAACCATTGCGATATTTTTCTCACTGAGATCTAATCTGGTGAGTAAACACTGCCAGTGTTCCTTCAACCCGATGAATATACATTCAAAACTGTCATTCTGTGCCGCTGAGTCAGCAGCTGAATCTTTCCAGGATGGTGTCGAGGTGGCCAGTGTTTAGCTTTGTAAGACAGGGGAGCAAGAGGTAGGCTGAGTCCCCCAAGATCATTATTGGCATTTCAACATCACTAACAGCAATCTGCCGGTCAGGAGAAAGCATCCCTGCTTCCAGATTCATGAACAGCCCTGTGTTCTTAAAGATGCAACCCTCCCAGACCAATCCACACAAATGACAGTGAAGCATCCCTGGTGATCTACCAATGCTTTCATAACCACAGAAAAGTAGCCCCTTCTGTTGACGTACTCTGTGTGCGGCCAAAATAGGGATGTGTGCGCCATCTACCACCCCACTGCAGTTCGGGATCCCACAGCAACAAATATATCCACAATGCTCTACACATTGCAGAGCATCACAGTTCTGTGCAACAGGAGATGATAAATGGCCCTACATATTTGCATGACAATAGCCCCCACTGTGGATTTTCCAACTTCAGAATGATTTCCGACTGACCAGCAGCAATACAACGCTGTAACCTTCCACGGTGCTATCACTACTCACTTCTCAACTGCCAGTACCGCTCTCATTTTTATGTCTATGCTCTGGAGGACTGGGGCAAATTCAGCTAACAGATCCAGGAATGTGGCCTTTCACATCCTGTAGTGCTGCAGCTACAGCTTGTCCCATACCTGCAGTACGATGTGATCCAATCTGTGCTTGTTTCTCAGGCCCAGAACAGCCCTGTCTGCAGCTGTCCATGACCATCACCAAGCTCCAATTGTTTTTCACTGTCCTTTAACATTATGTCTTGAAACAAATCATCATGGATTTCCCCCTGTTGCAGTATCTCCCGCAGCTCTGCAAATACTAGAGGGTCCATTCATTCTCTGTTTGCAATGTTCATGACAACAGCGTAGAGCTGTCCATGCTCCATGTTTTGTCAGAAACGGCAGACAGCAACAAGTGCTGCAAGAGTTTGTGGAATTTTTAAAAAGGAGCAAAAGATCATGGGATAAGGATGGCATTAAGGGGATGGAAAAAGCTGCATGATGGGAACTTGACTCCTTACTCCCAGTCACCCATGCATGCCCCACAACTTGTGCATGCCCCATAATGCATTGCGAAAATTCCCTACAAGGCACTTCACTGGAAGGTGGTATGTGGCACACTGGGATACCTATCCACGGTACACTGCTCTTTGTGTCACCACAAGTACTCCCGGTGAGTACATGCAGCAGCGATGCAAGCACACTATACTAACTGCACCAGTTTCATGCTACTGCACCTTGCATTAACCAGTGTAGACATGCCCTGAGAAGTGGGAATTGCCCCATTCATAACAAGCCCAATCCACTCATCCAAGGAAATACCACAGCTGCTGGGGCAGGTACAGGTAGGCACCCAGCTTCACCCTCTCCCCTCAAGGTGGCGAGAGAGGACCACCTCCTGCTCAAGGGAGAAGAGGGCCTCCTAATGCCGCTCTGGGACAAAAAAGAGCCCTCTTGCCAAAACCACTCCAAGTGAGGGGCTGGGCATGGTAAGGAGGCAGAGTCATAGGAGACCCCATGTTATGGTGTACTATTACCCCAGATTGCTTTAATTTGGCCCTCACGTGAAGTCACAGTTCTGCAAACCCTTATTCAGCAGGGTACTCCTGTTGTTCACATGACCAGTCTTAGGGCTGGTCTACACTAATGCTGTAAGTCTTTGACGTAACTTAGGTCTCCTTATAGCGGCATCTACACCGTGCTATGTCAACGGCAGACGCTCTCCCATCAACTAGTGCATCTTCACCGGACCTGCTAAATCAACACCACTGCATCAATTGCAGCAGTGCCAATTCAGCTAGTGGCATAGACATGGCCCTACACTAACTTCAGAAGAATACTCCCAGGAATAAGGGTTTGCTGAAACAAGAACCAAGTGGCTAAATCAAGAGGCAGTTACCTCAGTGTAATATCCTCTAGACATCCTCTGAGAAAAGTCAGCATTTGCATCTTCAAACCTAATATTTAAAAGCTACAAATCAAGTAATTTCTTCAACAGAATCTCATTTTAGGCACATCTGTCATTCACTACTCCTCCAGAGAACTTAAAAATATGTACATTGGCCTTAAAGTCAACTGTGCCAATATCAAAATTCAACTCCACCATTTTCTTCCTCAGTATCACAGTTCCATTATTATCACTGCCTATAATTGCAATAACCAGCTACTCTATATCTTTGACCTCAAATATAGACCAGAAGTAATGCCATGAAAGCAATGATTTTTGTAGAAGGCGTTCACAGCTATAACTCTTATTGGTGGCATGATAAAACCTGAACAGATAGCTAGATACATGTGAAGACCTGATGCAACAACATAATGCATCAATTTGTATTATTGTACCTAGGAACTCTAGTCATGGACTGGGACCACGTTGTGCCAGGTGCTGTATAAAGAACAAAAAGATATACTCCTTGGGGCAAGGACTATGCTTACCACAAGATACATTAAAGAAAAACATGTTTATTTCCTGCGCCTCAGCCCCACCATCGTGTACACTAAGTACTGAAGAAAAATAGTTAGGCCCTGATCCTGCAAACAGTTAAGTAAAGTTAACCACAAGCCGAAGTGCTTTCAGAACAAGGGCCAAAGTTTGTAGAGCTGCATGAAGGAAAAAGTGCTTTTGATGGGAATTTATATTTACTTACTCTCCAGGGCCTCCACAGTAGCAGTAACATTGCTGGATATTGGTTTTATGGCCTGCATCCCATTCAAGGTCTGCTACGTTGTATGGTAATGTTTGCTTCATGACTTGTAGCGCTTTGGCATTTGGTCCTTTCTTCAGCGCACCACCCCTCTGGAACAAAACAGATCCATGTTTTTTATAAAAAAACAATAAGTGTAGTTATGCAAATTACAAAATCTTTCAACACAAAGACGTATATAGTTATAAAAATACTTTTATAAGAATTTTACTTGCAATTTTGATATACCCGCTATTTTATTAAAAATAGACTTTGAAAAAATATAATAAAATTTCATAGCTTCCAATTTACTCACAAAAAATTCCCATCCACATCAAAGCCAGGAACTGCGGGAAGTCTCTCAAAGAGCACTAGTTTTTATTTGTCATTTTCAACCTCACACGTAAAAAGTTTACATTAACCACCATACAAATACTATGGAGGAGATGTACAAGTTATGTCAGCCTGATAGAAAAAAATTTGTTTCCATAACACACCTTTGTTGTTGTTGCAAACACACACTGTCGACAGAGCCATTTATCATCTGAATCAATCACGCTGGAATCAATATTTGGTGTGTGACACAGCTGATGATAACCTGAATTCAAAATACAGATTTTACTCTTATAAAGAAACCCATTAAAGACTTTGCCCATATTTACAGAAACTAAAAAGTTTAAGAAAAAAAAGTTGTTTAAAACAGAAGTAAAATATTCTTCATTTAAGTAAAAAGATTATGATCAGGTAATAAGATCAATAGTGTTCCAAATGCTCTTTTTAAAGTTCTTGTGGTAAAAACTATATTCAAAAAACCAACAACAGATATTGTCAGTCAGTTTACAACAAACAAGAACTGTGAAAGATTATAAAACTCAAGCCAAAAGTAGTCAAGCATTGACCCCTGTTCTGGCTTCTTTTGCCTTTCTATTGGCCACAGCTGAGAATAAACCAAAATGTCTTAAATGGAACAAACATCAAGAAACAGAAGTTACCTTGGCCACATTTATCACATATAACCATTTCATTAGGTGCTTCGGAATACTCTTCCTGACATATCGTACAGACCATTTCCCCACTTTCAGTGGCTCCTAAAAATAGACAAAAAGTGTAACTCATTTTATAGAATTTTCCCAGTTAAATCTCTTTATAGACTAAAATCTTTAGTTGGGACGATCATTAATTACTTTTCTTTTTGTAGTCCGAGTCATGTGTGTATGCATTGCAGGAAGCAGATTTATGCTATACTGAGTAATCCACAAAATAGTTAAGATACTCATCACCCCTATTTGGTTTTGGGACACAGACCAGATTTCTCACCAGCACGGTTAGCAACAACACATTGCAAACATTTCAAAGCATGACCATTATCCCCATTCCACTATAACAAAAACGTACAGGAGGGGATAGAGGAAGCACATAGCAACTGTGTGGCGTACTGAAAAGACTACTAGGACTATTCCTAGCTGGATGACCTTGGGCAAGGCATTTCACCACCCTGTGTCTCAGCTTCCTTTCTGAAAAAATCGGGATAATGACGACAAGCACTATACAAGTTAGGTCTTTTGATTATTATCTAGCCTCAAAAGCATAACTACAAACCCAGGTAAGAAATACAACTGTCTAAACGGTCGCTAACTTCTATCGACAAACATTTTTCTTTCTGTTTAAAAAACAAGGAAGTTAAATGACAAAAGACTTCATTAATGTGGACATAAGTATGTCCAGTGATAACGTGTGCCCTTCTAGAATGCTGAGGTCAGCAAAACTCAAACTTCTGAAAACCAGAAGACACATAGTTAAGGTAAACAGCCTCACTTCCTTAACTCTGCCTTCTGAGCAATGCCCCAATACACACACAAGCCCACTCTGGGGCTTTTCACTATAATGGGCAGGTGCTACCTACACTTGTCTTATGCTCAAACACTGAGCCTAATTACCGCCCCAACATACTTCCTACTCATTTACAAGTGTAGTAACAGTTAAATTTTACAACTCCTTCACATTTGCATTCAAGATACCATCTAAACCTATACTTCCCCCATCATTAGATCCACAGACTGCTCCCATATTCTACCTCAGTACTCATAATACCCATGGCAACAAGACCCCAAAGCCCTGCTACTGACAACCTCCATAATTCTGTATTGAAGCAATGCAAACTGGAACCTCAAGGTATATACGCACCTCTTTTCTTTGATAATACAAATAGGGCAGGGGGATGGGATGGGGGTGACTCAGACCCAAATCTCCTTGTATCACAATCCCAGCTCTTCTAAAATGCTCCAATTTTTTCCTTCACTATTCAATACAGCTGCACCCAACAAAGTGAATGCACCTGGAGTGTATGCAGCTAATTCTTAGTGATTATTGCCAGCTCCAAGGGGATATAATTAAGGTTGCATGAGTGCTTACCTTGACTATTTCCTGGGTTCTTAGAAGTTGGAGTTTTGCTAAACCTGACATTCTGGAGGGGCATGAGCTATAACCGGCAACCTTAATTCTGCAGTAACAATTATTTTGCTATTTAATATAGGTGCAGAATCAAAAAGATGCACCTGAAAATTCTAGATAGGCAACTGTGTGCTTTGTTTTGTATGCAGAAACACATCATGTTCAGTAATTTATTAGGTCTTTACATACAGTCTTTTTATGTGCAATTTATGTTCAAAAATCCTGTGAGAGGGGAAATCACTATTTATATAAAACCATGTACATAAAAGTGTGCAGCATTAGTTTAGTCCCATGTCCATTTGGCTAGATCATACTAGCACAATTTTAGCTTCTGCTGCAGATGAAGCACCATAGGCACTCCACACAAACAAGAATGTGACTTTTTAAAATTGAGATTTTGTTTTTTCTTAAAATTTGATACAAGTATGAGGACATTTCACATTAAGATGGTAGGAAAAATGTTTGGCCTAACAAATAGGTAGCAGTAATGACCAGGTCCATTTACCATTATTTACATTTGGCCAGGAAGATGTGACTGTTCCTCTCTGACACAGACCTTGCAACTGTCATCCATACCTTTGTCACCTCAAGATTACACATCAGCACTGCACTCTAAACAATACCTTAAAGCCATCTGAAAACTGAAGATGGTTGCAAAAATCCAGTGGTGCACTTGATAAATGAACTATCAGCACTTCTCAATCTGCACCAGCTGCCTGTGGGTTTCTGGTGAAGTTTAATGTGTTGTTCTTGACCTATATGATTTAGGATTTACCAATCTGCAAGACTGCCTGCCTCCCTCCTCACGCGATGGTTTATTGATGATGGGTCTTTAAACTGTACTGCATTTAAGATATGTTTTTAACTCATTTAAAGAGACTACCAAGGGCACTTTACTTTAGCATTTAAATTATTCTAAATAAATAAAATATTGATAATTTAATTGAAGTTCTTGCCTGTTTGTATATCCTTCCAGAGAACCCAGGATTTGGAACTGTCTTCAAATATAACGAAGCAGCTCTGTTTCAATTTGTTTATCTAAAAAATAAAGATACAATTACATTTTGTGAATATGTAGAAACGTTAAAAATAAGGAAGAGTTTTATTTAAAGTTGCAGTCAAGCTTAATGTATGATGCTACAGGACTTTCTGTTCGTTAAAAATTAGTTACCTTTTTGATAGTTCCAAGATAAAACAAGCCATCTGACCACCTCGCTAGGACATCCTGACCTTCTTCAAATTTACACACTGGCTTTTTGGCTTTCTGTCCATCCCGTAAGGACAGCTTGGCCAAGGATGTTGGTGTCTTTTGGTTTCGAGGTAAAGGAGACCGTTTTTGGACCAGTGAATTACCCACCCCTGTAGAGTCTCTAAAATAAAAAGAAAAAACTAAATTAGGATAATGTATTAAATCTGTCACTTGTACTTCAGTCTGCCTTAATAGCACTTACAAAGAAAAGCCTCTCTGCTAATCCCCAGAACTGTGTAATAAGTCAATAACTAAAACATATTGCCATTAAAATTCAAAAAGCACCAAAACCAATCACGGGAATCCAATACTTAAGAGGGAAAGGGAGGAAGGAGGAGAGACTGGTTCAACGTGAGGCCATAAAAACATATTTGTGAGATGACCTATATAATCATTGTTGTTATTCTACAGTGATAGAAGTTACTTGTCTAAGGGCAATGTGGATCTAGATAAGAAAATTATCATTTTAGTAGCTCAAAAGTTACCACTCATTCCTTAGAACAAACTGTCCCTTCTTCCAGGACAAGCTGCTCATCTACCTGTATTTAGATCCCCTGGATGCTCTGACTGACTCAGTATATCTAACTTCAGCCTGAAAATGAAAACATCTCATTTTTCGAGTACACTGAAAGGCAGAAGAAACATTCTGCATGCCCAGACCATCACTTTGCTACATTTCTCTTCTGACTCCACGCAGACAGTTGAGTTACAAACTATACAAGAGAGACTGCATGTGGCAGATTGTCCCCAAAGTACACTATGGAGCCAGGGATGCAGCTAAGGTAATAAGGTAATAATTGGAGATATACCAATCTCCTAGAACTGGAAGGGACCTCGAAAGGTCATCTAGTCCAGCCCCCTGCCTTCACTAGCAGGACCAATTTTTGCCCCAGATCCCTAAGTGGCCTCCTCAAGGATTGAACTCACAACCCTGGGTTTAGCAGGCCAATGCTCAAACCACTGAGCTATCCCTCCGGGGGGTAGAAGGACACGGACAGGCATAAGGGGGCCGAGGCTGAGGCCACAGCCAGGGGCGGGAATGGAGATGAGGCCGCAGGGCTGGCAGCCAGGACCCCAGGCACAGGGCTGGCAGCCAGGACCACTCCAGGCACAGGGCCAGGGCCAGGAGCCGAGCTGAGTGGTGCTCCCCCTCCTCCTTCCCCTCCCCCTCCCTGGAGCTTGCCTAGGTCCTAGCCACATACCCCTGAACGTTCCTCAGCACACCCCACAACTTGGGGACCTCTGTACTATGTAATACAACTATAATTTGGTGGCATTTATGAGGAAACTGAGGTGGGAAGCAAGTTTTCATTTTCCACATAACTTTGGATAAATTTAGATACCCAGAATTTAAATGAAGTGCAGCACTTAGTACAGCAGCCACAAATAAAGTTCCATTCATTTAGATCAGGGTTTCAGTTGTCCTAGCCACCAAAACAGCAAATTTATTTTTCTTCATTTGTCAAAAAAGACAGTCAAAACAAAACTTTAAAATAGCGTAGGGCAGGTCTACACTACAAACTTGCATTGGCGCAGCTGCAACTCTTCTCAGCTCAACCCCACCTCTGTGAGAAGTGATAGCTATGACGACGGGAGAAGCTCTTCTGATGACAAAGCACTATCTACATAGGGGATTAAAGTTGGTACACTACCAGGATAAGTCAACCTAAACTTCCCCGACCCATCATTCCATGGGCTTCCAAGTACATTTTGCACTGCTTTTCAACAAACCCTGTAAACTGCGCACCCAGTTCTCAAGAAACATGAATCCTGCACAGCTCTCCAGTACTGCAAGGAGCCTTATGAACACAATGCACCTGGATCCTGCAGTGTTTCATGAGCTACAAACTGATTAGGACACCGTGGTGTCTGCCCTATTGTGTGCCATGGACAGACACAATTCAAGATTGCTGTTGGCATTCACAGAGCAGCCATTGGTTCTGGGTGTGAGAACAAGTACTGAGTGGTGGGATCGCATTGTTATGTGGGTATGCAATGATAAGCAGTGGCTGCAGAACTTTCGGATGCGCAAAGCCACCTTCCCAGAACTGTGTGTGGAGCTCACCCCTGCCCTCCAACACAATGACACGAAAATGAGAACTGCCTTAACAATGGAGAAGCCAGTGGTGATTGCTGTGTCGAAGCTGGCAATGCCAGACTGCTACCCAATAGTCACAAACCAGTTTGGAGTGGAAAATTCCACTTTGGGGGTTGCAGTGATGCAAATGTGCAGGGCCATTAAATCGTCTCTTACTATGAAGGACTGTGACTCTAGGCAACATGTGTGAAATAGTGGATGATTTTGTGGCAATGGGATTCCTTAACTGTGGTGGGGCAATAATGGCACGTATATCCCCATTTTGGCCCCAGCCCACCTTGTGACACAGTACATCAACAGAAAGTGCTATTTTTCTATGGCATTGCAAGTGCTGGTGGATCACCAAGATCATTTCACTGAAAGCAACACGGGCTGGTCAAGGTGCATGAGACACACCTCTTGAGGAACACTGGCCTGTATAGAAAGCTGCAAGCAGGACTTTCTTTTCAGACCAGGGGGAATGTGGAAATGCCAGCTGTAATCCTGGGAGACCCATCTCATCCCTTCCTCCCATGGCTTATGAAGTCTTACATCAGCAACCCTGACTGAAGGAGCACTTCAACAACAGATGCAGGGCTTAAAGGAGCACTGGCAGTGCCTCTTTGGCAGGTTAGACCTCAGTAAGGAAAATATTTCCATGGTCATAGTAGCCTGCTGTGTTCTACATAACATTTGTGAAGCTAAAGGGGGAGAAGGTTCCACAATGTGGACCGCTGATGTGGACCGGCTGGCTGCTGCTTTTGAGCAGCCAGATACCAGAGCTGTAAGAGGGGCTCAAAGGGGAGCTATTCAAATTAGGGAAGCTTTAAAAGAGCATTTTGACAATAAGCTGCTGTAATGTATTGAGCCAGGCATTGTTTTCTTGCATCATAGTTTGAACCTTGTAATGACTGATGTGTGTACAGTAATTTAAACAATGCAAATGCACCTACTGGCACTGTGAATTTTAGCAGCAACCACTGTATATGGGAGACAGATTCATCCACTTTCTGTAAGTACATTTTTATTCCACACCCATGCAAACATTTCTATGTTTGGTAGGACCATGAACATCAAAAGCACAATTGCCTATGAGGCTCTCACTGCTGGATGTATGTCCAGCTGTCATTGTGAAAAATCTCCCTCGGGCATAACAGCCCTAGAAGATGTGAGGAGTGTGTGGGGAGGGCCTAGAAGGCAGTTCAGTATGGGCTGCAGAAGGAAGTGAACATGGATGTGTTCCACATGAAGTTCATTCAGAGATCGCAACACATCTATTTGCTCCCTGAGCAGCTTTATCATCTGCTCCTGCCTGTTTCCTATCCTGACTGTCCATCTGCAGTTTGTCATTGGTAGCCTCTCTCCATGCTGTCTGCTCCCAATTCGAAGCACTAGAGGATTGCATCACCGCCTGGACCACATCTCCCTTATTCCTCGTTTTCTCTCATCAGATGGAGAGGCTCAGCCAGCGTGCAAGAGAAGACCTTCCAGGGCACCTTTGCTGATGCTAAAGAAACAAACAGAAGCTCTATTATGAGTGCACTCACACTTGATCCAAACAAGTTAGAAACGCAACTGTCTCACTTTCCCAGCCATGCTGAGTTCAACATGAGGATGATAGCCGTGGGTATCTCGCTCCTGAGAGTAACCGAGGATGCAAGAGTACAGCTCCTGCATGCATGTAGATGCAGACTGGGTCTGTATGCTGCTCTCCTATGTGCTGCTATGATGCTTGCAGAAGTAACTGTCGATTGGCACAGCAGGGGAAGAAACAAGGCAGCCCTCCCAAGAAACCTTTGGCAGAGGATTGCAGATTACCACCATGAAAGTTTCCTAGAGTTCTCTATGGATGATTCTCAGGACAACCCGGTGTGCATAAACTAATTTTTCCACAGGGCCCCTCTGCCTACCTGCACAGGGGAATGAGAGCCAGATACAAACTATACCTGTGTTGGTTATTTCAATCCCTCTTCTACCCTGGTTAACAAACCAGATCAGCATGTGTCCCTGCAGAATTAAAGCACAATGAATTTACTGGAGCTTCTGTCTCCTGCATTAGGCACACCAGAGCCGGAGTGCTGGGACTGGCTAGACTGCTCTGGAATTAAAAAGAAGTTCTGGCTTGCCACGTGATCAGATGTCCCTGTTTCCTGTCCCCCATCCTCCTCCAACTCCACTTCCTTGTCCACTACATCATCCTTGCAGTTCACTCCACTATTGACTCCAGCCCCCCTAAAGTATCCACAGGGCTTTTGGTAGTTGAGGTGGGGTTGCCGCTGAGGATGGCATGCAGCTCCTTCTAGAAGAAGTACATCTGCAGTGCCACATCAGAGCGACTATTAGCCTCTCTTGCTTTCTGGTATGCCTGCCTCAACTCCTTGATTTTTGAACAGCACTGCTGTGTGTCCCTTCTTTTTAGGTGACCCCATTCTTTTTATGTGACACTCTGAGGAACTGTCCCAGACTGAGGTGTCATTAGAGGATGTTTTGGAACAAATTGATAAACTAAACAGTAACGAGTCACTAGGACCAGATGGTATTCACCCAAGAGTTCTGAAGGAACTCAAATGTGAAACTGCAGAACTACTAACTGTAGTCCGTAACCTATCATTTATATCAGCTTCTGTACCAAATGACTGGAGAAAGCTAATGTGACACCAATTTTTAAAAAGGTCTCCAGAGGTGATCCCGGCAGTTACAGGCTGGGAACTTGACTTCAGTACCTGGCAAACTGGTTGAAACTATAGTCAAGAACAAAACTGTCAGACATATAGATGAACATAATTTGTTGGAGAAGAGTCAACATGGTTTTTATAAAGGGAAATCATGTCTCAATCAAATCAATCAACTAGCAGGGCTTTGGAGCTGTGCTCCGCTCCAGCTCCAGGCAAAAACCTGCAGCTCCACTGCTCCAGAGCTGCACCGCACTCCACTCCAAAGCCCAGTCTACTAGAATTATTTGAAGGGGGTCAACAAGCATGTGGACAAGGGGGACAGTGTACTAAGATTTTCAGAAAGCCTTTGAGAAGGTCCCTCACCAAAGGCTCTTAAGCAAAGTAAGCAGTCATGGGATAAGAGGGAAGGTCCTCTCCTGGATCAGTAACTGGTTAAAAGATAAGAAACAAAAGGGTAGGAATAAATGGTCAGTTTTCAGAATGGAGAGAGGTAAACAGTGGTGTCCCTCAGGGAACTGTACTGGGACCAGTCCTATTCACCATATTCATAAATGATCTGGAAAAAGGGGTAAAACAGTGAGGGGGGGGAAATGTGCAGATGATGCAAAACTACTCAAGATAGTTAAGTCCCAGGCAGACTGCGAAGAGGTACAAAAGGATCTCTCAAAACTAGGTGACTGGGCAACAAAATGGCAGATAAAATTCAATGTTGATAAATGCAAAGTAATGCACATAGAAAAACGTAATCCCAACTATACATATAAAATGATGGGGTCTAAATTAGCTGTTACCACTCAAGAAAGATCTTGGAGTCATTGTGGATAGTTCTCTGAAAACATCTACTCAATGTGTAGTGGCAGTCAAAAAAGCAAACAGAATGTTGGGAATTAAGAAAGGGATAGATAAGACAGAAAATATCATATTGCCTCTATGTAAATCCATGGTACGTCCAAATCTTGACTATTACGTGCAGATGCAGTCACCTCATCTCAAAAAAGATATACTGCAATTGGAAAAGGTTCCGAAAGGGGCAACAAAAATGATTACGGGTATAGAAAAGCTTCAGAGATTAATAAGACTGGGACTCATCAGCTTGGAAAAGAGATGACTAAGGGGGGATATGATTGATGTCTATAAAAAAATCACAACTGGTGTGGAGAAAGTAAATAAGGAAGTGTTATTTACTCCTTCTCATAATACAAGAACTAGGGGTCACCAAATGAAATTAATAGGCAGCAGGTTGAAAACAAACAAAAGGAAGTATTTCTTCACACAACGCACAGTCAACCTGTGGAACTCTTTGTCAGAGGATATTGTGAAGGCCAAGACTATAACAGGGTTCAAAAAGGAACTAGATAAATTCTTAGAGGATAGGTCCATCAATAGCTATTAGCCAGGATAGACAGGGATGGTGTCCCTAGACTCTGTTTGCCAGAACCTTGGAAATGGGCAACAGGGGATGGATCACTTGATAATTACCTCTTCTGTTCATTCCCTCTGGGGCACCTGGCATTTTCCATTTTCGGAAGACAGAATACTGGGCTAGATGGACCTTTGGTCTGATCCAGTATGGTTGTTCTTATGTTCTCCTCCATGCCCCAAGCAATCTTCCTATTGATATCAAAGTTTCTGTTGCTGAAGCAGAGCTGTGACTACACAGCCTCCTCTCCCCCACAGGCCCAGCAGATGCACCATGTCCGATGTACTCGAGGGAGGAGTGCATTTGCTGCGGGGAGCTGTTGTGGTCAGCTAATCAGATGCTATGTGAGCTCTCCAAACTGAACAAATAGGAAGAGCAATTTCAAAATTTCCTAGGGATTTAAAACGGAAGAGGCACATGCCTGTGTACCTGGCTGCAGGGCAGCAGAGTTCAAACCAGTGACCACAGCGGTCACAATAGGCATTGTGGGACACTTCCTGAAGGCCACTTAGGGTGACATAAGCAATGCAGTATCTGTACCAACACTTTGTTGCTCTAACTACATTGTCTTAATTGTTATGCCTCTCATCAAGGTGGTTTTATGTCAGTGTAGTAGGAGAGTTAAATGTGGGAGGAGCATTGCTGTGTGTACACCTCCATAGTTAGGTCAATATAAGCTGCCTTATGTCAACTTAACTTTGTCGTTTAGATAAGCCCTTACTTGACTTTTTACTCTTAATTCTTGGGATGTCATTTCACTAGCTCTCCAGTCACCATAGAGTCATCCACCCTAGAAAGAACCTGAATTTCTAATGTATAAAAAGAAAAATTTGGGGAGACAAAGAAAGAGTGAGTGAAGTGAGACAAAATAAGCCTTTCAGTCCTTCACACATCATGAACTTCAGACCCTAAGTTCTATGGAGCAGGAACCATCTTTTGTTGTGCTTATACAATGCCTAGCACAATAGTGTCCTGGTCCACGACTGGGCTTCCTTGGTGCTACCACAGTATAAATAATAAGAGCAGCAAAGGTTACAGTCCTAATGTTTTCCTTTGCAAGTCTCATTTATTTTACATTTTTTTGTTTGTTGTTTTAAGTTGGGAGAGAAACTAAGGCAGACAAAAGGAAGCAAGCTCTATACTCATATCAGTCAGTACATATTTCATTTTCATAACGATGACTTATAAACTACTTTTCTCTTAGAAGCACCATGTAAGAAAAAACTACAGCAAATTATGAAGTAGGACCAGCTGGCCGTTAAAGAACCTTCTGAACTGAATTACAGTAATTGAGATTGTGAGGTAGTAGATAAAGAAGAGACAGTTTTCCTTCGATGTAAAAGTTTTCTTTGGAAACTGAGTATGTGGCTGATTATTACTAAGATGCAAAACACAGAACAAGGAATCAGGTGGGATAAGGCATTTTTAAAGAAAAATTTTAGTTCACACCACCTAGTTTACAATATTTAGAGCCATTTTAAATTGGAAAAACTGATTTAAAAAAGTAGTAGAATATCAATGACCCACTGTGTTTAATAAGAATTGATAGGGAGATCAAGTTGGAGAAATTACTTTAAAAAAAACACTCAAAAATAAACTCACTCAAGTACCAACTTTCTTCTCCCCAAAATATGTTTAATGAAAATAATTTTACATTAAGATTCCAACAGAAAAAAAATTACATTTTAGTGAGCATCAGAATTGCAATAAATAAGCATGAAAGCAAAAATTCTCATCTTTTGGTGACTGAGCAACACCTGACTAACAGCATGAAGAAAAAAAAATTCAACGAAACCTAACTACGAACTTCCAAGTTAACTCGAAGACAAGATGTTCCACCGTAAGTTCTCAGTTCCCTGGCACGGATCCCTGCACTTCCTGCCCCACATGCCCAGCCGTTGACATCAAGGCAAGGTGAAGAGCCTTCCTAAGCATGACCCCAGCAAACCCATCCACCTCACTAGTTTTTTTGGGTACAAGGCTGTCATTCTCCACGCTGTGAAGGCCCAGATCCAAGGTGAACAAGGAGGAAGCAGTAGAGGCAGTCAGTACGATATAGATTCCTCTCATGGTCATTGTGTGATACACGCAGATGTCCAGTGGCCTCTGTACCTTCAAGACCATTTTTGCTGAGCACATCAATGATGTGCAAGCAATGATTTCTACACAGACTGGCACAAGCCCACGATGATGGCTTCACCAAGTACTGCAAGAAATGGCAGGATGAGACAGTCAATGCCAGGTTATCTGGGTGTCAGTTCTCTCTCAGATGCGTTTGCTTCCACTGTGGCAGAAGAAATCTCAATTGATGGAGATCCAAGTATATGGTGGCATCATTGTTGTGAAGTTGGACTGGGCCTGAGAGAAACTGGAACAGCAGGTGCTTGTGTCAATCACTTTTGGTCAATATGAAATATAAATATCAGTAGTCACCAAAGGAGTCACCAGCTACTGGCACATCAAAAAGCTGCCCTGAAGACTCTCAAGAATCTGTACAAAGTAGCATGCACTGGCACTTGGCAACCTGCTTACATGGCTCTCTCTGCAGCCCAAGATAGTCTGAAGGGGTACCACCATTACACAGAAATCAATTAGATCTACAGGATTAGTCAAGGTTACCAATCAAGAATGGAAAGCAGAACAAAAAACAATGCATCAACTGATTATGATCTAATATAAGCATTAACTATCTGGGCAGTTCTGTCCACTATAGCAAAGTGACTAGTGAGTATCACGTTGAAAGACTGTGCTGTTGGGAGCAAGAAGAGTAGCTTAACCTCATGCCTACTTGTACAGATGAAGAGTCAGGTCTCAGAGAAAATCGACTAAGTTTATCGACAACTTCCAAATTCAGTCACAGACGCTTCCAGGCTGTGGTGGTGAAGGCAGCTTACATTGGACCATTCAAGAAAGACTGTGTTGCTAAAGAAGAGACAGCTTAACATCTGAAACACTTTCCTGTGTGGCTATAACCTATGGTCAGACAAATAAAATTATACATATTTTCAAAAAAAGCTAACTACAATAAAAAGAGCACTTTTCACACCATTCTTTTCCTAGCCATTTTTCTGCATTTGTTTTCACTTTGAGTTTACCATTCGCCCACATTTCCCAGGAATCTTGCTGCCAAGACTTGTCCTAAGGCTCTCTCCATAGTGAGAGATTCTCCTTCCCAGTTTTAAAACTATCCGGAAAACAAAGGGGAACATCATGCTCATATCCTTATTTATGATGTATGAAGGCATACTGAATGCTCTCTCCCTCCCCAAATGAAAAGGAAAACTTAATGAGAAATCCAGATCCTAGCCTTGTCTACAATAGGAAAGTGGTAGGATGGCAGTATTGATACTGCCATGTGTCCATACTAGCCATACTGTTTCAATTTTGCTTCAGATACATTTCACAGTACTACATATGTTGCAGTTACACTGTCCAGTACCCTTCAAATACCAATCCCACAAACAGGTAAAGAAATAGCTTCTGGGAGATTTTGAAAGCCATCTGGTAGCATAAGCAATTATGAGAGAAGTCAAACTCACAGATCACTCTGAAGAATTAGGGCACATCTACACTGGCAAAGTTACAGCTCTGGCAGTTACAGCGCTGAAGGAAAACCGCCGTTGTGTGTTCACAATGACAGCTGCCTGCGCAATAGTGTGTTCACACTTGTGGCGCTATTCAGAGCAGTGCCTTCTGGGCAGCTAGGCCACAGAGCACCTCTCTCCTTTGCCGCTAAGACTTGTGGGAAGGCAGAAGGAGTCGCAGGGCATCCTGGGTCCTGTCCCAATGCCCCATGATGCACTGCTTCGCATCCCAGCTCTAGCCGCATTTGGCACCATCTTTCAACAGTTTGTGTACTGCACGCCCTGCCCTGCCTCTTTCTCGCTGCAGGAATGGATCCCAAGCTGTTGGTCAGTGTGAGCACCATTCTTGTCAACACGTCACGAGTGGCAGTGGAGTTAGGTCTTAAATTACAAAGACAAGAAGAGTGCGACATTGATCTCACCACACATAGTAGCTATGACACGAGAATGTTTGTGGCATTCACAGAAGTGCTGATCACATTGGAAGCCGCTTTTGGGCTCAGGAAACAAGCACTGAGTGGTGGGATCACACTATGATGCACTTGTGGGATGATGAGCAGTGGCTGCATAACTTTTGCATGAGGAAAGCCACATTCCTGGGACTGTGAGATGAGCTTGCACCAGCCCTGCGGCACAAGGACATGAGAATGAGAGCTGCCCTGTCGCTGGAGAAGTGCATGGCGACTACACTGTGGAAGCTGGCTACTCCAGGCTGCTACTGATCGGTCACTAATCAGTTTGGAATGGGAAAGTCGACCGCTGGAGTCGTGTTGATGGATGTGTGCAGGACATTAATCGCATCCTGCTCCGAAAGACTATTACTCTGGGCAATGTGTGAGAGAGATTGTGGATGGCTTTGCACAAATGGGCTTCCCTAACTGCAAAGGGGTGATAGATGGCACGCACATTCCAATTCTGGAACCAGACCACCTAGCCACTGAGTACATTAATCACAAGGAGTATTTTTCAATGGTTCTTCAGGTGCTTGTGGATCAACATGGGCATTTCACAGACATTAATGTAGGCTAGTCCAGAAAGGTGCATGACGCATGCATCTTTCAGAACACTGGCCTTTTCAAGAAGCTGCAAGCAAGGACTTTCTTCCCGGACCAGAACATCACTGTAGGGGAAGTCAAAATGCCCACTGTGATCCTGGGAGACCCCGCCTACCCCTTAATGCCATGGCTCACGAAGCCATACACAGGGCAACTTGACAGCAGCAAGGAGTGATTCAACAGGCTGAGCAAGTGCAGAATGACTGTGGAGTGTGCATTTGGCAGTTTAAAAGCCCGCTGGCGATGTCTGTATGGGAAGCTGGACATGGCCAATGACAATATTCCTATGCTTATAGCCATGTGCTGTACACACAATAATATTTGTTAAGGGAAGCGTGAAAGCTTCACTCAGGGCTAGACTGCAGAGGCTCAGCGCCTGGAGGCTGAGTTTGAAGAGCCAGAGACCAGGGCTATTAGAGGGGCAGAGCGTGGGGCCATAAGGATCAGGGATGCTTTGAGGCAGCATTTTGAAGCTGAAAGCCACTAATATTTGTTGCTATGCTCAGGATTGCAATGCTAGGAGGTGACTGGTGCACATGATGCAAGAAGGGGCCTTAACATAATTGTATGTTGCTTTGCAGTGCTTTTTGCTTTCACTTAATAGAATAAAGATTGCTTTCAAACAAACAATTCTTTTATTGAAAGACAACAAAAAAATCCATCAGCAGGGAGGGGGATGGGAGAATGGAAGGTCTCAAGAGGAGGAGGGTCCCGGAACACACAAATCTGTAGCTATGTCCAGGGATCATACCCAACCTTCTCCTTTGGAGTACGATGCAGTGGGTGTTGTAGTTCAGCAGGGCCAAAACTGCAGATGGGTGGGTGTTGAGTGCAGTGCGTATTGAGAGTCCACACTGCTGGACTGTGAGGAGGGAGGAGTGGAATGCTGTGGGTAGAGAGTGGAGCCAGGAGGTTGATCAGAGTGTGTTGGCAATGAGGGGGGCCCATGGGAAAGAGTTTTGCGACAGCGGCTGCAGTGGAGGGCAAGCGCGGAGCTGTTCGGTTTGAAGAGCTAGTATCGCCTGGAGCGTGTCCGCTTGGCACTCCATAACAGTTAAATGCTACTCTGTGGCTTTTTTCTGGTGTGCCGCGTTCTCCTTTCAGTCCCTCTTCTCGCTATCCCGCCACTCCTTCAAATTCCTTTTTCTTGGTGGCAGAGTGTATCATAACCTCACACAAAGTCCTCCTTAGTGCTTCTTGGACGCTTTCTAATTCTTCGCAATCGTTCTACCACCAATAACAAAGAGGGAGGCTGTGCTCTGAAGGTCATCTCTGTGAAGTTTAAATGCAACATTTTACAGAAGCAGTATTATTTACAAACACAGACAACACTGTTTCAGTGCTTTAAAACATGGCCAGTACTCTCACACCTGTCACTAACTGGCTCACCCCAGCCAAGCGCACACAAGCCACAAGACCCCCAAAATGGTGATTGGGTACAGGGTCAGGGTAAATCACTGTTCCTGGACCTTGCTGTGCACTGGGCACATGGATCTTGGGCACCTGGGGAGAGCTAGCACTGGGGGGAGGAGGGGAGCCTGATAATCATTCCTATCCCCACACTTTCCACAGGATGTGATTATGGAAGGTATCTTGCTGCTGAGGGTGAACAGGGAATCAAGGGAGGGTCTTGCAGCTTCTGCCCTGGCCCCCATGTGGCTAGCCTGTGTGCAGTAATGGTCCCCAACCCCATGACAGCACAGTGGCGCAGGACAGTTACTGTTAATGGGGCAAGAAACAAAGCAGCCCTTCCGAGGAACCTGTGGGAGCGGATTGCCCAGTATCTCCACAAGAGTTTCCTGGAGATTTCTGAGGGAGATTCCTGTGAAGTGAGGGAGTGCATCAACAGCCTGTTCCACTGCTAAAACTAGGCATGAGGTGGGAGACAAGCCTGCTTTCTGCAACCCTCCTGCCCCCAGCAACTCACTTCAGCAATTCCCAAAGTCATATCCACTTACCAGAGGCCTCCTCTCCTGTTTGCGCTTCACCAAGATCTGACTGCTGTGACTGGCTAGGCTCCTCTGGGGTAGAAAAGAGCTCCTGACTGCATGCATCTCTGGCCACCGAGTCATCCTCTGCCTCTGGTTTCCCCTCCCACTCTTCATCCAAGATTGCCTCCTCCTCCACTCTCGACTGACAACAAAGCCAATAAAGTATCCAAAGGGGACTTCAGAGTAGAGGTGGGGTCCCCATCAAGTATTGCATCCAGCTCTTTGTAGAACTGACAGCTCATGGGTACAGCACCGGAGTGGCAATTTGCCTCCTGCACCTTGTGGTATGCGTTCCACAGCTCCTTCACTTTGACCCTGCACTGCAGTGTGTCCCAGTCACGGCCCTTTTCTATCACACATCTAGAAATCTGTCCTTAGGTATCATAATTCCGATGGCTGGAGTGTAGCTGTGACTGGACAGCCTCCTTTCCCCAAATGCCAATGAGGTCCAGCAACTCAGCAATGCTCCAAGTGGGGGAATCACCTGGTGCATGGAGCAGGCATGGCCGCCTGGAAAGATTCACTGAGACCACTGCACGTATCAGAGCGAACAGGAAGGGAACTTTCAAATTTGCAAAGGAATGTATGGGGTGGACTGATGGTTGGTCACCTGAGGGCAGGGCAGTAGAGTTCAAACCAATGGCCAGAGAGGTCATTATGGGACTCTTCCTGGAGGCCAATCGCAGCGCTATAATCACCATTGTGTCTACACTGGTACTGCAGCACTGTAGCCATGGCACAGAAAGTGCTACGCCTCTCATCAAGGTGTTTTTGTTGTTTGTTTTTTAAAAAGAGCACTGCACCTGCGCAGTTTCTACGCACTAAGGGCTTGGCTACACTTGAAAGTTGCAGTGCTGGGAGTTACAGCGCTGGTCATGGAGCTGTGCAGGAACAGCACTGGTGTGTGGCCACACTCACAGCTACCAGCGCTGGTGTGTGGCCACATTTACAGCATTTCCAGCGCTGTTGGGAGTGCTGCATTATGGGCAGCTATCCCAGCATTCAAGTGGCAACAATGTGCTTTTCAAAAGAGGGGGGTGGAGGGTGGTGTACTGTGACAGGGAGCAGGGAAGATAGAGAGAGAGAGTGGATTTTTGGAGCCACCACTGTGTGTTAGCTTTCTGGATTGAAAAAATCACAAAATGTTCGAACCCTTAGTCTTAATTGCAAACAGCCTGCATCCAACGCTGTTTCTGTCAAGCAAACATTCACTCCCTGCCTCTCATTTGATCGTTCACAGCCAGGTACAGATAGCTCCTGTTTGCTGTGATCAGTGTTTGTTTTTTTTAAGATAAGCAGCCATCGGAGTTCACAACAAAACAAAGAGAGGCTGCATAACAAAACAAAGAGAGTAATTTAGTTAAAAGCATTCTGGGATATCTCCTTATTCCCTGGAGGCCAATAAAAGCGCTGGTGTGTGTCCACACTTGATGAGCAGCGCTGGATCACCAGCGCTGCAATCGCTACACCCCAACCTGACCAGGTGTACAGCCAGCGCTGCAGCCAGGGAGTTGCAGCGCTGGATGTGCCTTGCAGGTGTGAACGGTTACTAATTGCAGCGCTGGAAAGCCTCTACCTGCGCTGCAACTTGCAAGTGTAGCCAAGCCACTTAGGGCTTGGCAGTGTGTACACCTCGGGAGTGACAGCACTCAAAGCTGCTTTACTGTGCACAAACTTTCCAGTGTAGTCGGGGCATGATATACTGAAATCAGAAGTTCAATGGGCATGCACCACCCAATCCTGCAGAATCTGACTGTACTGAAGATGTTCAGTCGTTGGAGCTTTAGCTACAGGCAGTTACTCTTGAGACAAATAGAGGCAGTTGCAAAACTTCAGACTGATTAACTGAACCTGGTATACCAGCATTATACCACAAAGATAGATCACTGCTCTTCTTGGCAAAGAGAATGGCAATCATCTAGTGAAGTCAGGCTACTCAAGATATTAAGCTATGTACCAGGCTGAAGTCCATTGTGGGTAGCTGTGCAGGTTTGAATAGCAGTATATACTTTGTTGCATGTGCATATGATCAAGATGATTAGTAAGTGAAAGGAATTAAAGTTATTAGGATTTTTCAACTCTGCAAGAACTACTGATGGAACTCTTTTACTCACTCTCCCCACCTAATCTCCTAGAACAAAATAAAACCTACACCTCTAAGGGTGGCTGGGCCTGATACCACAATTTTTCTAGAAAAATCCTCTGATCTTCAAAAATGGACAGCAGGGGACGTGATTCTCACTGAATATTGAGATTCATGCTGCCCCCCTTCTCAACGTAATTGCTGGTGATGCTATATATCCACTTTTATCATGTCTAATGACACCATGTCCTGCTTACACAAGTCTGGGAATGATGCCAATTCAGCTGCACTCTAAGCAGGTGCAAAGTGGAGGTAAAGTGGTTTTGGGACACTGAAAGAAAAGTAAAGTCTAGCCCATGACTGTTCAGTAGCTAATTGTGACATAGGATACACATTACAAAGAATGGGATCCTTTGCCAAACAACTCTCACCTCCGACCTGTTAAATACATCTACTTTTAGCCTGGAGTGCTCACAAGTGCTATATGGTTTATAGGAGCAGCGGTTTAAGGGGGAAAAAATGGGTAAATTGGGGATCCTCTGCACCTTTGGATGATTCATTTGGGATTTGTTAATTCATTACACTAAACACATCTTGCAGGATATTTATCCATAAGCTTTATCAGGTGAGGTTTCTACAGAAAGCTCATAACTTGTCAAAGCCCAATCACTGACAGATGTACATTCAAGTAATATTTAAGGAACAGTGTATTTATACTCAAAGTAATTACTACTCCAGTCCAAAAAGCATAATCATCAAGAGGTAACATCTGGAATGCCCATCCAAGCAAAAGGGAGTTCTCACTCCTAATCAGAAGGCAAGGTAACACAAGGCTCAACTGACTGGCCTTGCTTCCTCCCAAAACTATCAATGGAAAACCAGAGGCATTACCCAATCATCAAAACTTCTTCAAGGAACATAACAGAGCTTCGCTCTGTCTGTGAATAGAAACAAAAGACTTTTCAGTATAACAGTGTAGGGAAAACAACAAGGAGTCCGGTGGCACCTTAAAGACTAACATATTTATTTGGGCATAAGTTTTCATGGGTAAAAAACCTCACTTCAGATGCATGGAGTGAAAATTACAGATGCAGGCATTATATAATGACACATGAAGAGAAGGGCGTTACCTCACAAGTGGAGAACCAGTGTTGATAGGGCCAATTTGATCAAAGTGGATGTAGTCCACTCCCGATAATAGAGGAGGTGGTGTCAATTCTAGGAGAGGCAAAGCTGCTTTTGTAATGAGCCAGCCACTCCCAGCGCCTATTCAAGCCCAAATTAATGGTGTTAAATTTGCAAATAAATTTTAGTTCTGCTGTTTCTCTGTGAAGTCTATTTCTGAATACTGGTACACTTGATGTTCAACTTACACAGTGGCTCTCTTTTCCAGAAATTTCTTAAACTTTAAAATACTTCATTTGGATTCCAATTTTCCTTCCCACAACTTTATCAAGGAGGTAGAAAAACCCTGGAAAATTGGACCTGAATGTAACTGATACAAACATATCTGAGTGAGTTTGCAGAGCCTGAAACAATAGCTGAGATGAGAATTACTTTACTCATTTCAGTAAATATTTACTCAGATGCCAATAATGATATTTTAAATTCAACACTTAAAATTACACTGCTCAAAATATGAAAGAGACAAAGTATCATTATGATCTATTCTGAGTGACAGCTCATTTTTGGTACCACAAGTAAATAGGCCTGGGAAAGGAATACCCTGCTAAACTGATGTGGGAGATAAAGGGGTATCTGCACCCCACCAAGGGGAAGCCCAATTTAAAAAAGAGCCCAACCACCCCTCATGGCTGTATTTTAATCCTAGTGACAAGCCGCCACGCCCAAGGACCAAAGTAGAACCTATGCAGCATATATGATCATATTCTGAACATCTCCACAATTCAAGAGATGTGTCTGAAGTGGACAGTTTGTTTTTTTGCGCACGACTTCCCCTACCACCAATTTGAACATAGAGTAGTACCATTTTTTTTTCCAATTAATATGATAGTGGACAGAAGGGGCAGGTCTTAAGTCAGGGGTTCTCAAACTGGGGGTCGGGACCCCTCAAGGGGTCATGAGGTTATTACATGGGGGGTCGTGAGCTGCCAGCCTCCACTCCAAACCCCACTTTGCCTCCAACATTTATAATGGCGTTAAATATACAAAAAAATGTTTTTAATTTATATGGGGGGGTTGCACTCAGAGGCTTGCTGTGTGAAAGGGGTCACAAGCACAATGGTTTGAGAACCACTGTCTTAAGTGAATGGATATGACAAGCAAAAAAATTAATGAAGTTATGACAAGAATGAAAGTTAAGGAATTGACAAGAAGTTGTTTTTAGTTGCGCACTAAAATTTGTTTACTTCTATTTAACTTCACTGACCAATATTTTAGAAAAATAAAGTCCAAAAGATATATTACCACCTGGCCTTCATATAAGGCCTAATCTACACACCATTTTGGTACCATTTAATTATTTTGATGAGGGGTGTGATTTTATACTTAAAGTGGTACAACTGCCTAGCATGGACAGTTATATCACTATAAAGGCTCTTACATAAGCCATACCAATATAAGCCCCTTTATAGGAATATTACTGTGGGATATGCACGTGTACCACTTAACTATATTGGTTTATAGAAATAGATGCAATTAAGTGGTACAAAAACTTTCTAGATAAGCCCTAAGGTTTGAGAGCTCACAACACCCATTGAAATCCTTGCTACCAGAACTACAGAAGACCAGACTTTACACCCTATTTAAGCTTTAATCATCTACTTGCTTTAAAAAACAAAAAAAAACAAAAAAACCCCACCACTTAATTCCCAGGCCTTCTTTATATATCATAAAACCAAGAGGGTGTAAGCTTCCCCCACCGACAATCTTTTGTCTTTTAAGGCAGTTTTAAAATAAGCTTAAATTCACTTTATGAAGTAACAATAAAAAACAGATTTGTGACTGATAAAAATCAGTAACTTCATAAATGCAGAACTTTACTACACAATACATTCATATTATACAATGGTAAATTGTGAGTTTCCATCATAATCAAATTCTCACTGGCTTGTAACACAGGTTACTGTACATAATATATATTTGAGTATTTTCTACCCTTTAATGGAACTTTATGGCTGAATAAATAATTAAAATTTATTTGGATTTCCAAGCTTCTTGTCCCAGCCCAAATACTAGATATATTACTTTTACAGAACTTTATATTACAGTAACACTTGGTGCCAAAGTTGTGCTAGGAACTGTACAAACACATAAGATATAGGCTCTACCCTAAGGGGCAACTGTATTTCACTCTAAAACAAGAAACATACAAAAGATAGAGGTAGAAACACAGCCTTATACAATTTTTAAGTATACAATCAAAACAAAGTTTGAAAATGTATAATGTGCCAAATCCATCTGCCACTCAAGCCATTGTTAACTGACAGATTTTTTTAAAAGGCATCAGCAGAAGTGGGCCTTAACTATCATTTGAAGGAGAATATGCCTTCCTTTATGATTGCCTTCAGGGAGGCTTTTCCACATGTAAAGTGTTACTTGCTAGCAAGTGAGGCTGATTATAAACAATTCAGACAACAGATATCAACTTTTACTTACCTCCTCCCCCTCTCGCCCCCCTTCCCCCCCCCCCAAACTCATGAGCTGGAGTTCCTTAAGGGTACATCCACACTATCCCCACCGAATCGGCGGGTAGTGATCAATCTGGCGGGGATCGATTTACTGCATCTCATCTAGACGCGATAAATCAATCCCCGAACGTGCTCCCCGTCAACTCCGAAACTCCACCACAGCAAGAGGCAGAAACGGAGTCAACGGGGGAGCCACAGCCATCGATCCTGCGCCGTGAGGACAGGAGGTAAGTTGAACTAAGATTCGTCAACTTCAGCTATGAGAATAGCGTAGCTGAAGTTGACGTATCTTACATCGACCCCCCCGTGTAGACCAGGCCTAAGACAGTTTGTGCTAAGATTGGGAAGTAGAGGAAAGTAGAATACATCATTTTTGATTACTTATGAGTTTCTTCAAACAGATGTTTATTCTCTCTGAGAACTAGGGCCTGGTATACACTATGAATTTACATTGGTATAGCTATGTCTCTTAGGGGTGCAGCTGCATTGCTGTGATGATTTAAGTGCAGACATACCCCAAGTGTGTCAAATGTTAAGTTCTTAAATCTAGTCATTTAAAAATACACCAGAAAAGCTGACTATCTATATTAGGGTAAGTAACCCCAGTTT